>NC_053038.3:333216058-333841058 GCF_002575655.3 Aegilops tauschii subsp. strangulata
AGGTAAATTAAAAAAACAATGATGGTATAAACTCATCTTTTTGCAATGATTGTTTAATCTCTTGGTACCGTTCTATTTTTTCTAACTCGTTTTTATCTTTTTTATTTGTTGCCTGCAGCATATTCTGGGTTTAAAGGATAAAAGAAAATCTATGACGAACTTCAGAGATGATTTCAAAGGAGAGAAGGATATCTTGGTTCCTTTGTTCCTTAAGAAATGTCAATCAGAGAAGCTCAAAACAGCAAAAATGGTAATAGCGTTTTCCATACAACAAAATAAAAATAAGCATTTCAAACAGAATACTATATTCTAAACTCTCCTCTAACAATAAAACTTTTGTACCGCGGGTATTCATGCCACTTGAAAAGGAAGACCGATACACACTATTCGTGCTCGACAAATATAGAAGGAAACTTCAAATCATCGAACCTGAAGAAACCTCTCTTGAAGAATTGAAGAGGCAAGAATACCTAAAAAATCAACGTGTTCAACATGTGCATGATGGCAAACTAAGTAAGCCAATTGCTGACATGGAAATCAACGAAGCCAACAAAGAAAAGGAGCATAAGAAATACCACAACCATAAAGACAAACTGGTAAGAATTGTAAATAACACCATCTTTCAGTTTTACAAATTACACTACATGTCTCTCTAAAACAAAAACAAAATGCAACTCCTAGGTGCCTAGGTTTAAAGAAGTATACGAAATATTACTCGGTGAAAATTTTGAAAAGGAAAAGACTAGATGGGAAGTTCATTTTTTACAGGGCGTTCCAAAGGTAAACAAAGGTGAAACCCCGTTTGCTGTTCTATGGTTCGCGCATCTCTTTGATGGCAACCACTTCGTCGAAGAGAAAGATAATTTCGACGTAAGTTTTCGCTGAAAACTCGCACTAAATATGCTAGATATCATACAACTGCATGAACTAATTCTGATGTGTTTTTCTCCTTATTTTGCTGAACTTTTTATAGGATCACACTGAACAATGGAAAGCAGAACAACTGTGCAGGCTATTATTTAGCGAACAGAATACAATCAAACCCAGTGAAATGGGCGATGAGATTAGAAAGATCTATGATGACATTAGGGTATAAAAAGTTGTTGACAAGCGAACGAGCCTAGCTCCATCGAAACCTCAGAAAACAGTTTGACCGCACATCATACTGTGATAATGAAACAACAGACTCTTTTTATTGATGTAGTTCCTTGTTTCTTCTATAACCAAGCATTCGAACACAAGCCGGTGCCCCTAGACACATCACAACTATCGATCCAGGCGGTTGATGACCATGCCCCATAAAGCCCCAAGTTCGTCCCTAGACATACGTGCATCACGTCGACGCGCCGTGACTCTACATACTCCTCACGCGTGACCGCCGGTGACTTTGATGTTTCACAAACATTCCCCCTCTCTGCAACTGTGTGCTGCCGAATGCCACCAACCTACAGCGTGCATCTGGCGTGAGTACAGACGTGACTCTCTAAATGAGTATTCGAACAAATACATGTGGTGCCACCCACTCGCGCCGTTAGAGACCTCACACCTGTGCATCCACAATGGTGCCTCCCTACCTCAGTATTAGCAAGCAAGCCTCTCCTACCACACCACCATGCATCCAGAGGGTTGAGAGCCAGTGATGCCTCTCGAAGCCCCACACCACTCCATTCCCATGATGAAAGACACGCGTGACTCTCTAGAGGCTTCACAACCGTGACTCCCTAACTGCGTATTCGGAAGCATGCCTC
This sequence comes from Aegilops tauschii subsp. strangulata, assembly GCF_002575655.3. Classification (NCBI taxonomy): domain Eukaryota; kingdom Viridiplantae; phylum Streptophyta; class Magnoliopsida; order Poales; family Poaceae; genus Aegilops; species Aegilops tauschii. The sequence continues at coordinate 333,217,807 of NC_053038.3, forward strand.
TGGTACCACACTTTTGTGCATCCACAAGATTGATAGATGTTCGCAACAACAAAAACCCCACTTCCGTGCCTCTTGCGGCTTCACCTCTGTGCCTTCAGTGCCTGCATCCACGTGCCTAACGTGTCATGCCCCACGACTCTTACATGGTCGCGGTACCACGCCCGTGTCTCTTCACAACCGTGCATCTCTAACCAAGCATTCCGACACATGCCTCTGCCACCACACTATTGTGCATCCACAAGGTTGATACCCGTGCATCAAGAAGTCACAATCCCGTGCCTTGCGTACCTGCATCCAGGTGCCTCCCTCACATGACACTTGCCATGACTCTTACATGCCCCATGGTGTCGCACACCCTTGGCTCTACACACTTCCAAACCGTGACCATGTAACTATGTATTCGGACCTCACCTCTCCTACTCCGTCCACGTGCCTCTGGATGCTTGTGATGCCTTCATTTCTGTAGAGACTTCACTTCCGTGCCTCCGGCCCCTGTAGTAACACACGCCGGTGGCTCTAGAGACTGCAAACCTATGCCTCTCTAACTGCGTATTCCGACCCATGCCACTCCTGCCACTCCTCGAGAAGCCGCGCTTGTGTGCACAACTAAACTGTACTTAGCGTCCAAAGACTGCTTTGTATTTTGTTGTTCTTAGAGTAAAGAGCAACATAACTACTTCAAAATCACATGATTGCTGAATAAACATAGTACTTAGCGAGCTAAATAACTTGTTCAATCACATAAACAAACTACAAACTTGACGTAAGCAAACTTGTTTAACCTGATACACATGACATTAGAAACTGCTTCGTTCTAACAGAAGTAAACTACGAACTTGAAACAATAGAAAGGACAAGCAGAAAAACAAGCAACTCCAAGGCCAGTTTTCTAAGTTTTCGTCATCACTAGTAGTCGTAGTAAGGATCGTAATAATTCTTCTCTGCCTCTTTTGCACTCTCCAGACCTTCTCTGATGTTTTGAATTCTCTTCCATGACTCGTAGGTGGCGTACACATCTATCGCTGCGTACTCAATGAGGTAATTTGGTCGTGGGCTGATCCCCCACAGTTTATGGTCTTCAACCCTGTCAATCCTATTCTTCATCTGTTTGTAGAATGGGTGGATCACGCTCCTTGCAACATCAGCCAAAGAGTGGAACCTCTTTCTTCCCTTGAACGAAGCTCTCCATTTGCGCTGGATGTCGATGTACTTGTCGGGGTTGATCTCCAAACCAGATCTTCGCAACATCTCTTTGTCACCTTCAATACTGAAGCCGGCAAAGGTGTAGAACCTATCCTCCTTCAGGAACGGGCGCATGCTCTTGGGCCTGCAAGGGGGATGGCAGATTTAAGGTGGATCCATCAAGTATCCATCAAGTACATGCTTATATAGTACGTATAATTCATGGATGAAATTTTTCAGAAACTACTATGCAAAGTTCAGAAATTAAATACAAGCACAACATGTTATTTTTCTTTTGGTATTTACACTTAAATCAATGACCTATCTGCTTCTTAGCCACGTTACCACATCAATTCAAGAAACTGAACTATATTAGAACATCAAGTATAGAAACTACACTAGAACATCAAGTTCATAAAATAATCTCGTACATCAAATTCATAAATTAATCTAGTGCATCAAATACATAAACTGATCTGGTGAGTGAGGTTCAAAATCTATTCTGCTGCATCTACTTCAGAAACTTCACTGATACATCAAGTCAATAAACCAATTTAATCAAATTTCAGGGTGCATAGCTAATTAAACAGAAGCATGAAGAGGTTGAATTTGTAGGATGGTTCACCATTTTGTTGTCGCGGTGATGTGGTATACCAGACATAGTTCCTCCATGCATAATTGCAGAACTGCTGCCCTCTGCGGAGGTTCGCCTTCCCTGGTATACTCGACATCAACGCCGATGTGTTGAGGGTACAAGCCGCAGACCCTCTTCAGGATCCTACTGATCATCTTGTCGGCTTCGTCAGGATTGCTGGTGCATACGACATCCAGCTTTTCCTTGCCGTGGATGTCAACCTCCTTGAGGTGCCTTTTGTAGTCGTGCTTCTGACCGGGGACCTAAACGTCGTCGACCTCGGTGCTCTGGTCGGACGTCTCACCACGGGGACGCTTGGCAGATGGTTCCTCCGCCATTACGCTCCTCCAGCGATGGAGGCCTTGAGACAGAGATTGTGGGGAGTTGCTAGTTGAGATGGAGCGGCAATGGTGTTTTCGGAATTGAGCGGCTATGGAAGCGCAGTTGCCTTTTTGTGGCAAGGTTCGGGTCGTGGAGGAGGCGGTTGGACGTGGCCTCGTCATGGTAGTGAGGGCGGTAGACATGTGCTCGCCGTTGCTGTGCGTCGGGGCAACCGCCGAGTGGCAGTGCTCGTAGTTGCCAGGAAAAAGCAACCGTCAAAGCGTCCGCTTAAGCACGTACAAATGTTTTTGCATAAGCCATTTAAGCACATACTGCACTGGCACGCTTAGATAGTGTGCACTCCGTTCATCTACTAAGCACATACTATGATGAACTGCTTGCACCTTTCCCGATGCATGCCGCTACTACCACACGACCAATGCTGTAGAGACTTCACACATGTGGACCCACAACCGATACTCTCTAAGTAGTATTCGCACCCATGCCTCTACTACCAGACTTCCCAACGCATGACTCTCACGTGCCCATGGTGACACACGCTCGTAACTCTAAAGACTTCACAACCGTGACTCTCTGAGTGAGTCTTCGGATGCATGCCCCTGCCACCACACATTTGTGCATCCACAGAGTTGATACCAGTGCCTCTATAATTCCAACATCGGTGCCTGTAGAGCCTGGTGTTACGTGCCTCACACGTCTATTAAGATGCTATAGCGAACAAAAAAACCATAGCCAAGCGGCACGAATCTTGATGCTAAAATCAGACCGTCGAACATTACAGACGGTTCCACCATTTCCATCTCTCCCACCTCCACTACTCTCTTGCTTCCTCTCTTCCACAGTAAATCTCGAAACATTCCGCACTCACAAAAGGTCTCCTCCTCCGTTTTGCACACGGGCCCAAATTCGAAGTAGAGTTCCACTCACAAAACAACCGCCACCGCGTTTCGCCAACCACCCTCCACTTCGAGATATACACTGTCAAACGGTGCGCCCGACAACACAAAGTACCCACCCGGCGGCGACGAAGCGAGGACTTCAACACTGGCGGCGGAGATCACAACAAAAAAGACGAACGGACAGAATAGACCAATGGAGGCGAGAAGCCGAACACAAGCAATCGAAGGTAAATACCAATCTATCCCATTGCATTCCTCGAGGTAGATCGTAGTGATTTCTCCATTTCCAGGGACAGCAACCGTAGCCACCACAACAGCCGAGTTTTGCACTATCCAAAATCAACTTGTCTAAAAAATTGAAGTACCGTACACACGAGATTTAATAGAAACGCTACTGCTCCCTGCTACGGAATTTTCGCCACACGATATGTGCTTAAACGTACTATACCTGCCATATCACTAACTGGAATACCTCAAACGATTCAAACACCGCGAGCTTACTGAGAGCTCAAACCTAGTAATTACACCAGATTTTCTCTGTCCGTTGTCCCTTGATTGTAACTGTTTTCAAGTTAAGTGCCTCATGTCCGTCACTGCAGTGTTTTTACTTCAGTGCCTCCTGTAACTGCATCCGTGCCTCCTGTGACTTCAATGTCGTGCCTCTTGTGCCTACATCCACGTCCCTCACGTGACACTTGCCGTGACTCTTACGGGGCCCGTCGTGCCACACCCACGTCACTTCACAACTGTGGTTCTCTAACCGAGTAGTCGGACCCATGCCTCTACCGCCACACTTTTGTGCATCCAGAGCATGCACGTACGTGCCTATGCTGCCTTCACTTATGTGCCTTCCGTACCTACACCCACGTGCCTAACGTGACATGTGTGGCTCCTGAGACTTCACAACCGTTCCTCTGTAAACCGAGCATTCTGACACATGCCTCTGCCACCGCACTCTTGTGCATCCACAGGGTTGATACCCCGTGCCTCGGGAAGCCGTAAGTCCGTGTCTGCGTTGCCTGGAATGCCGTGACTCCTGTGCCTACATCCACGTGCCTCCTGTGCCTACATCCACGTGCCTCCTGTGCCTACATCCACGTGACTCCTGTGCCTACATCCACGTGCCTCCTGTGCCTACATCCACATGACTTCACAACCGTGGTTCTCTAACCGAGTAGTCGGACTCATGCCTCCGCCGCCACACTTTTGTGCATCCAGAGCGTGACGTACGTGCCTGTGCTGCCTTCACTTATGTGCCTTCTGTACCTGCACCCACATGCCTAACATGACATGCGTGGCTCCTGAGACTTCACATTTGTTCCTCTGTAAACCGAGCATTCTGACACATGCCTCTGCCAGCGCACTCTTGTGCATCCACAGGGTTGATACCCCGTGCCTCGGGAAGCCGTAAGTCCGTGCCTGCGTTGCTTGGAATGCCGTGACTCCTGTGCCTACATCCACGTGCCTCCTGTGCCTACATCCACGTGACTTCACAACCATGGTTCTCTAACCGAGTTGTCGGACCCATGCCTCTGCCGCCACACTTTTGTGCATCCAGAGCGTGCACGTACGAGTCTGTGCTGCCTTCACTTATGTGCCTTCCGTACCTGCACCCACGTGCCTAACGTGACATGCGTGGCTCCTGAGACTTCACAACCGTTCCTCTGTAAACCGAGCATTCTGACGCATGCCTCTGCCACCGCACTCTTGTGCATCCACAGGGTTGATACCCCGTGCCTCGGGAAGCCGTAAGTCCGTGCCTACATTGCCTGGAATGCCGTGACTCCTGTGCCTACATCCACGTGCCTCATGTGCCTACATCCACGTGACTTCACAACCGTGGTTCTCTAACCGAGTAGTCGGACCCATGCCTCTGCCGCCACACTTTTGTGCATCCAGAGCGTGCACGTACGTGCCTGTGCTGCCTTCACTTATGTGCCTTCCATACCTGTGCCCATGTGCCTAACGTGACATGCGTGGCTCCTGAGACTTCACAACTGTTCATCTGTAAACCGAGCATTCTGACACATGCCTCTGCCACCGCACTCTTGTGCATCCACAGGGTTGATACCCCGTACCTCGGGAAGCCGTAAGTCCGTGCATGTGTTGCCTGGAATACCGTGACTCCTGTGCCTACATCCACGTGCCTCACGTGACACTTGCCGCGACTCTTACGTGCCCCATAGTGCCACACCCACGTGACTTCACAGCCATGGTTCTCTAACCGAGTAGTCGCACCCATGCCTCTGCCGACACACTTTTGTGCATCCAGAGCATGCACACCAGTGACTTGAGAAAACACACGTACGTGCCTATGGTGGATTCACTTTTCTGCCTTCCATGCCTGCACCCATGTGCCTAACGTAACATGCGTCGTGACTCTTACATGGTCCCACTGCCACACCTGCGTCGCTCCTGAGACTTCACAACCGTGCCTCTTTAACCGAGCATTCTAACACATGCCTCTGCCACCGCACTCTTGTACATCCACAGGGTTGACACCCGTGCCTCGAGAAGCAGCAAGTCCGTGCCCGTGTTCGCTTCATTTCCGTGCCTCTGATGCTTACATCCACGTGCCTCACGAGACACTTGCCTGTCCCGTGGTTCTCTAACTGCCTGTAGAACCTGCACTTCTGTGCCTCCTGTGCCTGTAGAATCTGTACTTCCGTGCCTCGTGTGCCTGCATCCACATGCCTGTAGAGAGGCCCCACTTCAGCACTACCAGTCTCAACACTAAAAAATAATAATATTGTAGCACACAAAAAAACCCGAGCCAAATAGAACGAATCTTGATGCTCAAATGGATGGTTGAAGATTAGAGACGGTTCGATGGTTTCCATCTCTCCCTCCCTCTTCTACTATCTTGCTTCCCGTTTCGCAAACTAAATCTCGAAACCTTCATCACTCCCGCACACTCTCCTCCTTCCTTCTGCACTCAAACACAAATTCGAAATCGAGCCGGGAAGAGGAGAAAGACGAGCGGAAAAGAATTGGCAGTACCAACAGTTGACGAAGAACAGGAGGCAATAACAAATAAGGACAAATGTGAAATCAAGCAGGAGCAGCATTCGCTCATGTCAAGAAAGCATGGAAATTACTTAAAGAACGTCACAGGCAAGATATTAGGACGGCAGGATTTGGCAGCATAGAGAACTACAAAATAACGGGCTCCATCTGCAGACCGCTTGCAGCACACATCTACGACAACCTGGACACAGAAAGCATGACAAGAACCTTCAGTGATGGTACCGAAGACAAAAAAATCAAGATTACCAAGGAAGCTATCCACAAGGTCTTTGGATACCCAAACGGCACGCAAATGTCAGCACCAGGACCAACGAGTTCCCCAAGTTCAATGAAAGAACTGATGTCAGACCTTGGCTTCAAAAGTACAAAGTTCACGCTAAAACAACTGTTCAAGGAGCTAGAAAAATTGGTGGAAATAGATGACAAAGAGTCAAACAGGAAATCAGTTAAAATATTTTTCCTTATTTTTTCCACAACGTTGTCTGCGGGTCAACCGCCGCCATCTTCAGCCAACAAGCTATAATGGTCAAAAACATGAATTATGAACATATGGCACAGATGGATTTCTGCGAGCTAATCGTCGAAAGGATTAAGGAAGGAGCCAAGAAATGGCTGGAGCACAGGACATTGGATCAAGAAAGCAAGAACAAAAAGCACCTCAATGGTTTGGTACAGGGACCAGTAATCATGTACCTCGACTCCCTGCTGCCGCCAACCGACACCAAAGAAATGCGGAAGATTGCAAAGACAATGGACAAGACCTCACTACCACGAGCAAACCATCTGAAAGAGAGTCACCTAGCAAAAATAGCTACAGCAGACATGAAAACGGATGGAAAAGCACGACCGGATGACTATGAATTTGGCAAGATACAGGTATAGCTTTGTTGTACATAAATCAATCCTTCCTTTTTTAAAAACTATTTCCATTATAATCAACTCCATTCTACCGAAACGATGCAGACATGGAAAGGAACAGCAGAGAGGCTCTTCTATGCCAGCATAGCATCAACTTCATCTTCAATTCAGCAGATACCAGGAGAACATCGTAGACAATAGCAACACCACCACACGACCAAACTGCTACCGCCTCCACCGAAGCGCCGGCGTGAACCACGTGTCGGCACCAGTGGAAGCAGGGAACCAAACACAAGGATCAGCACATGACCAGAAGAAAGATTCCAAAGGATAAAGAAATTTGGAAAAAGTGCTCGATGAAGCAGAACGGTTACCCGGAGTAAGCACCAGGGCTGAACACCAATGCAGTGAAAAAGAGGAGAGATTGAATCAAAAAACAAGAACTCAGTCGTGCAACAAACAATGTCCCTGATTGAAGCTGTCGAACAACTCAGAGAATTTCAGGACATAGTTTGCACAAGATACCTAACAGACGAGGCGACCCTGCAAACACTAGAGCAAGCAGATCCAGCAGCCACAAGTACACCAGCTAATGGTAACTGCATGAATGAAATCGTAGCCACAACAAAACTAGGAGAAAGGAAAAAAAAGAAAGAAAGAAAGAAGAAGACGAAGAGAGGAACATGAGAACAAAATCAAGGGACATGGGAATTGACAAGAAGAAGATAAAGCGGCAAAAACAGGTAAATAAATAGTAATGCATGGTGCCACCCGCCTCCTAAAGCAAACCCCTGTTTTCATACCTCGACTGAAAAGAACTGTCTCAATGCTTTCAGGAACGTACTAGTAACACGCCAGGCCAAGATGAACTCCAACAGCAGGATCATGTCAACAACCCCAAAAACAAGAATGGACGCAAGAAACAAAGCAACCTCACAACAGAAAATGCTACAACAACTACTACCCAGCACAAGCACAAGATACGATCGACGTCAGAACCAGTGAAGAGGTCAGTATGAACATCCATTTTTCCTTTCAAAACTGGATAGAGTTATAAGTTAACTGACAAACCTCCAACAAAATATAGGCTCGGTTGGACAACAATCAAGTCAGCAGTCCCGCCAAACAAATGCAAGAAGCTGAACCACAATCAACTGTTAACATAACAAACGACAAAGAAGAAGAAAACAACGAAGAGGAGGTAAATTTCCACAACCCACTACACCCCACACCGGAAACTCATAATGGCAGGAAAGAAAATGAACCGCAAACTCATATTGTTTGATCTCCAGGTATCACAAGCACTGCAAGACCAAGAGACGACCCATGTTGAAATTGAACCCCATGGTGAACCTCAAACAGACGAAGGCGTCACAGAACGGGAAGTTTGTGTACAAGAGGTTTCCAGTGCCACAACATTGCAGATCACCATCACGAATACAAAGGAGAAAGCCCAAGACATCCCACCCGATGAGAAAATAGAGACTGTTATACCTGACAAAGAAACAGTCGATGCAGGCACGAATAACCCAGTCATCAACACGGAGGTAAAAATTCAACAACAGCCCCTTTTCAAAACATTTATAATGTCTGAACTACCTAATACACCCCGCCACCGCAATACAAGGATTATAAGGGATGTCTCACCCTTTTCTTTGAACAAATGCAGGAAACAAACGAGTACGTTGATCTCGAAGATCAAGAAGCGGCACAACCAAAGGAAACTCAAAAACACACAGAACTTTAAACAACAACATCTGAAGAGGTGAGGTTATAAAGCTCAGACACAAATGAAGTTCAATCTATAATTTCAATTTTTATTAAACATGAAGAGGAAGCAAGCGAAAGCACTGGCATAGACATTGAACAAGAAAAACAAGAGGACAACACGAGACAAGGAAAAGCCGTAGTTCCAGCAGTAGACAATCCTCCCACTCCAGAGAAAGAGGTCTTATAAAAAAATTGCAACTGAACAGTCAGAGATGCACCCATTTCTTAAATATTTTTTGTGTTGGAGCAGGCACAAGAAGCTCAAGAGAGCACCAACAATCAAGACCATCAAACACAACCAGAGGAGCCCAATGAACAACCCGAACATGTTCTTTAAACGGTAGACAGCAATGTCACTGAAGACCAAGCCACAAAAAAATCACTCAGCAAACAACAAGTACCAGAGACGGCAGCAGCGTTAACGATTGAAAAGGTAAAGTTACGAAACCTGCAACTATGAAATTATAAAATTGTTGTGTGCACACTCAAATAAACTCCAACCTACCACATCTGTATTCACTCAAATGCACTCTCACTTTGCCACCTCTATGTTTGAACAGCTGCAAGAAAAAAAACAAGGTCAGTGACGATGAACAGCAAAATAAAGAGCAAGAGAAGGACCCAAAACCACCACTCAACAAAGAACACGTAGAACAATCAGCAGTAACAACAACAAATACAGAGGTGAAAACACATAATACCTCTTCACGATCTTATAGTTCAAAAATACGCATTTGACATTTCACTACTTTCATGCATCGCAGACAGAGGAGACCAATGAGAAAAAGGAGGGCACTGAAGAAGAGCAACATGTTCTTCAAACGGCAGGCATCAACGTCACAGAAGACCAAGCCCCAAAATATTCACTCACCGAAAAACACGCAGCAGAGACGACAGCATCGACAACGACTGAAAAGGTAAAGTTACATAAGCTGATCCTATGAAACTATAAAATAGCTCTGTGGAACCTCAAATGCACTGCCACTGAGCCACCTGTGTGTTTCAAAAGCTACAAGACAAAAACGACGGCAGCGGTGATGAATTCCAAAAGAAAGAACAAGAAGATGCCCAAAAACCTCCACTCAACAAAGAACAGGCAGAACAGTCAGTAGCAGCAACGAGAACAGTAGCAGAGACAACAGAAGTAGCAACGACTGAGGAGGTAAAGTTACGTAAGCTGATTCTATGAAAATATAAAGTAGTTCCATGAAAACTCAAATGCACTCCAACTTAGCCACCTTTATGATTGAACAGCTGCAAGACAAAAACCATGACAGTGACGATGAACACCAAAAGAAAGAACAAGAGGATCCCCAAGAAACAACACTCAACGAAGAACGGGTGGTACAGTCAGCAGCACCAACGACAGCTCAGCAGGTGAAGTTGCACAAAATGTTTCCACAAAATTACAACTTAATCACAATCAAAATAGGTCAAAGCATGCACCGAACGCTTCGCTATTTTCCCATAACAGCTGCTATAATTAAAATAAGTAGCAAGTTAAATTATTTCAATGCTTTTTCAATGATAACGCAGAAACACGAAAAAGGCACCCACGGAGATACAACCAATGAAGCAAACACACAGATTGTTCCAAAGAAAGAACCAGAAACTATCGAAGAAAACCCTACACCGTCGTACATGCCGATTCCCCTGGCAGAGAGGTCAGTGCCAACCAGGTCGAGACTGAAAAACAAGACGGAAAAGACCACCAGCAAGACATGACGATTGACAAGGAAAAACATGATGCTAAGAAAAGCACAGACGACTCAAATGAGGATGGAGCAGAAACTGGACAAAAGGGTACAACGCAAAAAGGAGAACATAACATGCCGCAAGAAGCAGAAGGAGAACAAGAAAGGAACAACACTGGACAGGACATATCTTCTAGCATCAAAGCAGGCAAGACAATAGAAACTTAATTGCTATCTTGTGGCTTGGAATTATTTAAATTAAATTCAAAACCATCGCAGGCACAATGGAGAAAGGGGCAAAGATAGTGATTCCGTCAACAAAGCCATCGAAGACCTGTACAGCGTTGTATGCAAGCCATGGACAAAGAAAGAAAGGTAAGTTCATGCAACTAACACAAAACACATTCTTACACGCGAACATTTTAACTGTATCATGTGTGAACTAAAACATTTTTGTAAATATACTTTGCAGGGATGAGCTTTTCATTACAACGGACAAGTTTGACGTCAATCTAGGCCATGTCGCCGAAAGCTTCAAGGTCGGTAAACCAGTAAGCACCGAAGCAATCGAGCCCATGCTAACGATCTTGAGAAAACAACTCAATGGCACAGGGAGAAAGATTCTGTCATTAAGCAACACTGTAAGTAAAGATCACGGCAAAAGATGCATGTTTAAAACGATAAATATGACTTTATAAATAGATAAACTTCCCCTATAACTGAACTAACAAATTCCCTTTGTGTATCTGTGACAAAACAAGCAGCACTCGATAAAGGAAGCCGACGACGAAGATCCAATGTGCTACAAAAATAATGATCAAGAACACATTAGAAAAAAAATTACTACCTGCCAGGCTTAGAGCATTTTTCAACATGCAAGAAGAAGAAAAACTGCAAGATTATAACATGGTAAGCAGATCAGTTGTTTCAAAAACAAAATACAATTGCGTATATGTCATGCAAAGTTTTCTTTTATTTTATGTTTCTAAATATAAGAAGATTTCCAAATGTTTTCTTTTTAGTTTGTGTTTTGCAGTTCCTTCTACCATGTTCGTTGCGCGGGTTTGAGCAAGATGAAACTATAAGTCATTACTTCACCATTACAGTTAACATGCAAAAATAGCGCTTTGAACTCCTTGACTCTTCAACTCCATATCCAGGCACAATAGAATTCTTCAACAATGTAAACAGCAAATTAATGAAAATCTGGAAGCACGTAAGCACAGAGCTACAACTTTCACAAAAAAGCATCGACCATTTCAAAAAGGTTAAACTGCAGGTGCCACTTCAAGGAGAAGACACGTAAGCACTTCCAACATTTCTCTTCTTTCTTTTTTTCAATGCAAGATTCACTACTACCATTACTGAAATAATTTTGTTCATTCATCTTTTCAATGCAACAATTACCACTACCATTGATCCAACATTTCTCTTCTTTCCGTTTCTTGAATGCAACAATTTTACTAGTACCATTCCTCTACATGCAGAATGGACTGCGCATTCTATATGTACATGAACCTGAAGCACTACTCCAATGATGGAACAACAGCAACCTTAGAGCCAGAACAAGTACCAGAGTTGAGGAAAAGATTCTATATCAACTAATCAGTCAACACAGAGGGAATACCAAACTGTCATTAATCAAGTGTACAACAGGTTAGACTTTTCAGAAACAAAACCTTACAATTTTGTCACACTACAACAAGTAATAAGTTTTTTTAATTATTATTTTTTGATTCTAACAGATATGCTGAAGTATGAAGTCGATATGGGAGACAAAGTAATGCAACAGGCAGTATGTTGCGTACTAGAAGAGTTTCCGCCAAATCCCGAGCCAAAGGAACATATTATGCATGCGACAACCACACAAGAGCATGAAATTATTGATATATCCAGTAAACGGAAAGAGCTTATGCATGTCAGCAGCCACGTCGTCACCCAAGAATCCTGCACAGACCACGAAGAAAAGGATCCACCAATAGAACCAGATCAACCACCAGTAGACGACAAGATACCACATCATCCTGAAGAGGAAACGGACACCACAAACGAGAAAAATATCAACAACAATATCCCGAGCACAGAGCAACTTGAACAAACAGGCACTGCTTTAAAAGAGGATGACAGAAGCAATGACGTACCAAATACACAAGAACAGGTTTCCGAGCAGAATAGACAACATGTTCTTCTTCAAGAAGAATCAGGCTCGACAAGCAATCAGCAAGGCACCTCCAGCACCATCTCTTTAGACTTCCTAAAACCCAAAACAACGAAAAAGCATGAAGAAGTTGTTGAATTTCTTTTAAGCCTTAACCCGCTCCAACTAAAGGAATACCATGAGTTTGTACAGATGGGCTATAAATTCGATGTAATCAAAACATGGCTGAATGACCATGAAAGCTATGAATTCAATAAAGATGCCACGCCGTATCTGACAATCTTGCAGCAAGAATCTGGAGAACATTCAATGCCTCAATCATCTGAGAACAGCTCAGACAAGAAAATCTCGGTCAAGAAGAGGCCGGTAAAGCCTTCAAGCAGACTCCAAGGAAAAATCATGATTCCTACTTTTATCCCAGGAGATTTCAAATTTATGAACAAAGCTAGAGCACTTCATGAATACCTATTCAGCGAAGAAGGACAGGAAGAATGCGGAAAGTAAGTACTTTCTCCTGTCACAACAAAAAAACAAAGAAATGTTGCTCCTTTTTAAACCCACCTAACTAATGTGTAAACTTTTTCTGCTTGCAGACTAAACATATATATTAGCTCGAAGCGACCCGATTGGATTACAGGAAAGCAAATAATGGAACAGCTATAAAAAGGAGATAAAGGACATATGGAGGGCTCCATCGCAAATGCATTGTTCGAAGAATGGACAGGGCAGCAACAATACAACACAACCGATAAAGCCATACTTCCCGTAGAATTTGCAAACGTATGAAGTCCAATTTGACAAAAACACTTGCATCATTTCAGTGATTACAAAGATTGAAATAAAAATTAGAAAAAAAAAATGTCGCAGATTGTGCTCGGTGTTAATACTGGAGAAGGAGGACTAGCAGAATTCAATGAGGACGAAGCATTGAAACAGTTTGTACCCCTTGTAACAGGGAAGGAACTGTTAAAGAAAAAGCTGGTATGTTAATAGAAATATACAAACATAATTCATTCTTCCTATAGATTGCACATTTACATGTCATTTAATTCTCCCGACAAGAATGAACTTTAACTCACTCTATCTCCAAACACCGCAGATTATGATACCTCACAACACAGCTAAACACTTCACATTGTACATGCTCAACAAGTACACGAGCTCCATCGACATACTTGACCACTGAATTACAAACACGGAGGAGGAAAAATACATGGAAAAAACACCATAAGGATCACCCAGAACTGGTACGTCAATTCAACCTTGGTTTTCCAATTCTTGCATTCCCTTTATTAATGGCAAAATCCAATAATGAAACCAAACCGTAATCACAGATTAAAAGGATGCACGCACTCATGAAGAAGCATTACGGCGAAGCGGAACTACGAGCCAATAGTGAACCAAACTGGTCGAGGATAGCAGAAACACCTACAGAGTTTGTGTGCCAAAACAGCACTGTACCCAATGTGGACACTTCATGGTTCAATTTGCAAAATACTGGAATGGCATTGATCTCATAAAAGATGATGAGGATTTCCATGTAAGTGAATAGTACGAGAGCAACAATTTTATTTTTAGAAGCAGCACTACTTGAATACTTCAATTATATCATCAAAGAAAAATAAAAGAATATCCGATGACCTTCATACAGCATAGCAAGGTAGATGCCGAGTGGAAACCAGAGTTCCTTTTTACAGCCATATTTGGTGAAACAAACCAAGTAAAGTGCGAGCAACTACCTGGAAGAATCAAAGAATTCAAGCCAGAAACTTCAAAGTTCTTTTCCACCAATAAAGGTAAGAAAATTGTTTTTGGTTATCTTTTTTTGTAACGACCTACCCATCCCATGGTTGACCAATGTCTTTGGTATCACAAGAGCTTACATATTACATATCTTCTTCCACTGACAGAAACAGATGAAACAAAAATGAAAAAAAGGACGAAGCACCAATCCATACCGAAGACATTCTCATTACTTCCAACACACAAAGGAGGCGTCCGACCTCTTCCAACAAGTCATGAGCGACAGCTGGCAGGAGGAATTCAAAAAGTGAGTTGTTCTATCAAATTAATTTATATTAAAGTGTCAGGAAACCAACAAGTATTTTGTACGCAGATATTCATTCCAATGGAGAAGAATGACCGCTAAGTACTATATATGCTGGACAAATATAAACACAAAGTTCACATTATTTATCCTCGAGAAGTGACTCCAGAGGAATTTGAGAAAGAAAAGATAGACCTGGATGAATTGGATCCACTTGAAGCAGAACGAGTTCTTCAAGAACATGAAGACGCTGAAAAAGAAAGAGAAACACATTTTCAGGAATATCATGTTCATAAGTCGGCAATCGTAAGCATTTGTACATAACATTTTTTTCAGTTTTACAAGTTGCAGTATTAAAACAATTACCAAATGCAATTCCCAGGTACCTAGGATTAAAGAAGTCTTCAACACCATACTTGGACAAACAATGACTCCCAAGAGTACAAGATGGCAGATTCATACCGTGCAAGATGTTCCAGTGGTAGAAAAGGGCGAATCACCATTTGCTCTTTTAAAGCTTGCATTCCTCTACAATGGTGAAAAGTTCATCGAAGACCTGGAAGATTTGACAGTAAGTCTATATATATTTACTTATATACAACTTTTATGCACCAACTCTAATAATATACTTCTCTTCTCGGCAAAATTTTACAAGATGAGGTCGAAGACTGGAGGGCAGAGGCAATGTACATTCTTTTACGTAGCGAGATGAATCAAGTCAAAGCTAGTGAAATGGGTGATGAGATTAGCAAGATCTTCAGCAAGAATGAAGAATAAAACCTTTGATTTAGCCCGCGAGGCTAATTCTATCAAGACGTGACAAAATAGTTTCTCAATAACTCACATTTGTATGTAATGTAGTTAGAAATTGCGTGTTCATATTAAAAAGAGAACATCACCAGAGAGTGCCAGTGACTCCCAAAACGAACTGCTACACGTGACTCTGGAGATCACCCTCCCGTGCCTCCAGAGGCGACATGGCCCAGTGCCACCAAAGCCTCGGTCACCCTACCCCGGACAATATCCACACACACACATACCAAGAGCGCCTCAACCGTGGCTAGCTGCTATGCACACGTGACTGCAGATGATTCACACCCGTGCCTCCGGAAGCGACAAGGCCCCATGCCTTCGGACAATACACACATGTGCATGCACGAACATACCTCTAGAGCCTCAACCATGGCTACCTCCTATGCACACGTGTCTGCACAATACTTCAAACCAGTGCCTCTGGAGGCAACATACAAATGCCTTCGTAGGATCCACGCATGTGCATGCACGCACATACCTCTAGAGCCTCAACCATGGGTAGCTCTTACGCAGACATGACTGCACATGCTTCAAACCCATGCCTTTTCCAAGCAAAGGAGCTTGCCTTTTGCACGACCTGCTGTATAAAAATTAAACGAGCCGATGGCGAGCAGGAGGTTCCCTCGCGCCGGAGGCGCCGTGTCACAGCACAACGGACAATGCGCCGCATGAACCAGCACACCGCATGAACCAACACGCTGCACGACCAACACACACTTCGACATATGCCCCCCCTTCAAGATGTTTATGAAAATTAAACGAGCTGAAGGCGAGCAGGAGGTTCCCTCGCGCCGGAGGCGCCCTGTCACACAACGACGGACAACGCGCCGCACGAACCAGCACGCTGCACGACCAACACACACTTCGACATATGCCCCCCCTCCTTCAAGATGTTTATGAAAATTAAACGAGCCAAAGGTGAGCAAGAGGTTCCCTCACGCCGGAGGCGCCGTGTCACACAACGACGGACAATGCGCCGCACGAACCAGCACGCTGCACGACCGAAACACACTTCGACATATGCCCTGATACGTCTTCGTCGTATCTACTTTTCCAAACACTTTTGCCCTTGTTTTGGACTCTAACTTGCATGATTTGAATGGAACTAAGCCGGACTGATGTTGTTTTCAGCAGACTTTCCATGGTGTTATTTATGTGCAGAAACAAAAGTCCTCGGAATGACCTGAAACTCCACGGAACGTCTTTTTGGAAAATAAGAAAAATACTGGAAGAAAAATCCATGTCAGGGGGCCCACACCCTGTCCACGAGGGTGGGGGCGCGCCTGCCCCCCTAGGGTGCGCCCCTACCTCGTGGGCCCCCTGACGCTCCACCGACCTCAACTCCAACTCCATATATTCACTTTCGGGAGAAAAAAATCAGAGAGAAGGATTCATCGCGTTTTACGATACGGAGCCGCCGCCAAGCCCTAAAACCTCTCGGGAGGGCTGATCTGGAGTCCGTTCGGGGCTCCGGAGACGGGGATTCGTCGCCGTCGTCATCATCAACCATCCTCCATCACCAATTTCATGATGCTCACCGCCATGCGTGAGTAATTCCATCGTAGGCTTGCTGGACGGTGATGGGTTGGATGAGATCTATCATGTAAATGAGTTAGTTTTGTTAGGGTTTGATCCCTAGTATCCACTATGTTCTGAGATTGATGTTGCTATGACTTTGCTATGCTTAATGCTTGTCACTAGGGCCCGAGTGCCATGATTTCAGATCTGAACCTATTATGTTTTCATGAATATATGTGAGTTCTTGATCCTATCTTGCAAGTCTATAGTAGACTACTATGTGTTATGATCCGGCAACCCCGAAGTGACAGTAATCGGGACCACTCCCAGTGATGACCATAGTTTGAGGAGTTCATGTATTCACTATGTGCTAATGCTTTGTTCCGGTAATCTATTAAAAGGAGGCCTTAATATCCCTTAGTTTCCATTAGGACCCCGCTGCCACGGGAGGGTAGGACAAAAGATGTCATGCAAGTTCTTTTCCATAAGCACGTATGACTATATTCGGAATACATGCCTACATTACATTGATGAATTGGAGCTAGTTCTGTGTCACCCTATGTTATGACTGTTACATGATGAACTGCATCCGGCATAATTCTCCATCACCGATCCAATGCCTACGAGCTTTTCATATATTGTTCTTCGCTTATTTACTTTTCCGTTGCTACTGTTACAATCACTACAAAACACCAAAAATATTACTTTTGCTATCGTTACTTTTGTTACCGTTGCCACTACTATCATACTACTTTGCTACTAAACACTTTGCTGTAGATACTAAGTTATCCAGGTGTGGTTGAATTGACAACTCAAGTGCTAATACTTGAGAATATTCTTTGGCTCCCCTTGTGTCGAATCAATAAATTTGGGTTGAATACTCTACCCTCGAAAACTGTTGCGATCCCCTATACTTTTGGGTTATCAAGACTATTTTCTGGCGCCGTTGCCGGGGAGCATAGCTCTATTCTTTGAGTCACTTGGGATTTATATCTGCTGGTCACTATGAAGAACTTGAAAGACGAGAAAACAAAAATCTATCCCTCAACTACGAGGGGAGGTAAGGAACTGCCATCTAGCTCTGCACTTGATTCACCTTCTGTTTTGAGTAAGCTTGCGACACCTAGACCTGCTTCTGCTATTCGTTCTGATATGTCGCATGTTATTGATGATGCCACTTTTGCTATGCATGATACTTATGATGAAACTACTTCTATGCTTGATACTACTGTGCCACTTGGTGAATTTCTTGATGAACAAATTGCTAGGGTTAGAGAGAAAGAAATTATTGAAACTGATAACATTGATGAAAGTGATGATGAAGAATCGCCTGTTGTTCCTGAGGGTTATGTTTTTGAAAAAGAAGCTTCTTTAGCTATTTTAGCTTGCAAAGATAGATACGAGCTCAAAAGGTTATTAGCTAAATGGAAGCAGCAATCTCTTAATGCTAGAATGAAACCTGACCCTGCTTTTGCTACTTCACCTATCTGTGTTACTAATAAGGATTATGAATTCTCTGTTGATCCTGATATAATTACTTTGGTTGAATCTGATCCTTTTCATGGCTATGAATCTGAAACTGTTGTGGCACATCTTACTAAATTAAATGATATAGCCACCCTGTTCACTAATGATGAGAAATCTCGCTACCTTTATATCCTTAAGATATTTCCGTTCTCATTAAAGGGTGATGCTAAGATATGGTTTAATTCTCTTGATCCTGGTTGTGTGCGTAGTCCCCAGAATATGATTTATTACTTCTCTGCTAAATATTTCCCCGCTCATAAGAAACAAGCTGCTTTAAGGGAAATATACAATTTCGTGCAAATTGAAGAAGAGAGTCTCCCACAAGCTTGGGGGAGGCTTCTCAAGTTACTTAATGCTTTGCCTGATCATCCTCTTAAGAAAAATGAAATACTTGATATCTTTTATAATGGACTAACTGATGCTTCCAGAGATTACCTGGATAGTTGTGCTGGTTCTGTTTTCAGGGAAAGAACACCGGATGAAGCTGAAATTCTATTGAATAATATGTTGACAAATGAAAATAGTTGGACACTTCCTGAGCCACTTCCTGAACCAGCTCCTGAGCCAATTCCTGAGACTATTCCTAAACCAACTCCGAAGAAGAGAGGTGTTCTATTTCTCAGTCCTGAAGATATGCAAGAGGCAAAGAAATCTATGAAAGAAAAAGGTATTAAAGCTGAAGATGTTAAGAATTTACCTCCTATTGAAGAAATACATGGTCTTAATCTACCACCTGTTGAAGAAACATATGATCTTAATCCATCACCTATTGAAGATACACATGGTCTTGATAACCCGACACAGGTAGTAAAGGTAAATTCTCTCTATAGATTTGATGAAGGTGATATTCCTTACTATAAGTCTGCTAGACAATGCTTAGAAGAGTTTGATAATTTTATTGTCAAACAAGAAAACTTCAATGCTTATTTTGGTAGACAATTGAAATACAATTCCGATACGCTTGAACACTTGGGTGATTATATGTCTAGAGTTAAAGGTGAACTTAAACTCATTAGTAAACATGCTTCTATGGTTACCACTCAAGTAGAACAAGTACTTAAAGCTCAAAATGATTTGCTCAATGAAATGAATAGTAAGAATAATGATTATGATGTTAGAGTGGCTACTAGAACTGGTAAGATGACTCAGGAACCTTTGTATCCTGAAGGCCACCCTAAGAGAATTGAGCAAGATTCTCAGAGAAATAATATTGATGCACCTAGTCCTTCTAAAAAGAAGAAAAAGAAAAATGATAAGACTTTGCATGCTTCTAGTGAACCTATTGCTGAACCACCTGAGAATCCAAATGATATCTCTATTTCTGATGCTGAAACACAATCTGGTAATGAACATGAATCTAGTGAAAATATTAATGAAGATGTTCATGATGATGCTCAACCTAGTAATGATAATGATGTAGAGATTGAACCTGGTGTTGATCTTGATCACCCACAATCAAAGAATCAACGTTATGATAAGAGAGACTTTGTTGCTAGGAAGCATGGCAAGGAAAGAGAACCATGGGTTCAGAAACCCATGCATTTTCCTCCCAAACCATCCAAGAAAAAGGATGATGAGGATTTTGAGCACTTTGCTGAAATGATTAGACCTATCTTTTTGCGTATGCGATTAACTGATATGCTCAAAATGAATCCTTATGCTAAGTATATGAAAGATATTGTTACTAATAAAAGAAAGATACCGAAAGCTGAAATTTCCACCATGCTTGCTAATTACACTTTTACGGGTGGAATACCTAAGAAACTAGGAGATCCAGGAGTACCCACTATACCATTCTCCATTAAAAGAAACTATGTTAAAACTGCTTTATGTGATCCTGGAGCCGGTGTTAGTGTTATGCCTCTCTCTTTATATCGTAGACTTGATTTGAATAAGCTGACACCTACTGAAATATCTTTGCAAATGGCTGATAAATCAACTGCTATACCTATCGGTATTTGTGAGGATGTGCCTGTTGTGGTTGCAAACGTTACTATTTTAACGGACTTTGTTATTCTTGATATTCCCGAGGACGATAGTATGTCTATTATTCTTGGAAGACCCTTTTTGAATACTGCAGGGGTTGTTATTGATTGCAACAAAGGCAATGTCACTTTTCATGTTAATGGTAATGAGCATACGGTACACTTTCCGAGGAAACAACCTCAAGTCCACAGTATCTATTCTATCAGAAAAATTCCATCGATTATTTTTGGAGGTTTTGAATTTCCTCTTCCCACTATCAAGAAGAAATATGATATTCTTATTATTGGGGATGTGCATATCCCCGTTGAGGTAACATAGTGTTATTCGAAATTTCTCCGGTTCCATGTTATTCGGAATGAGTTTGTTAACAAGACCTGATCAACCTTGTTAGTGGATTCCTTTTGATGAGCATGAGATGGATGAAACTATAAGGCACAACCTTCTGTACCCTCTTTCTACTTTCTGTTATTTAGTTGAAATAAAGTAAAAATAGTATTTTCCTGTCTGTTTTCTGATTTATCCGTGCAATATAAAAATACCCCAAAAATAAAAGTTCTCCAAATGCCCTGAAAATGGAATATGATTTTTTCTGGAATATTTGAGAATATCTGGCACTGAGAACACAGCAGGAGGGGCAAGCACCTGGCCACGAGGGTGGAGGGTGCGCTCTACCCCCTGGGCGCGCCCCCTGCCTCGTGGGCCCATGGTGGCTCCCCTCCAGTTATTCCTGCACCCACACACTTCTTCTTCCTTCCAAAAAAATCACCATCTAGCTCAAGCACGAGTTCTAGCTCATTTTGCTACGATTTTCGATCTCCTTGCTCAAAGCACCTCTCACAAAACTGCTTGGGGGATTGTTCCTTGGTATGTGACTCCTCCATGGGTCCAATTAGTTTTTGTTCTAGTGCTCTATTCATTGCAAATTTGTGCTGCCTAGGTGACCATGTTCTTGAGCTTGCATGTCAAATTTATATGGTTCCAAGTAGTTCTAATGCATGATATAGGCTCTAGGCACTTGTAGGAGTAGTTGCTATCAATTTTATTGAGCCTGTCTCACTTTTGTTTGAAGTCACTAAAAATTTTCAGAAATTTTTCAGAGGAAGAAATATGCTTAGGAAAATGTTCCAAGGTGGTTCTTCAAGGAAGCAAGGACCCAGGCTTGCAATGCGTGATGCTGACGATGAGCCACCAAGGGACGCTCCAGTGCGGCCCTATGAATGGCCTTCAGAAAACTTTATGGATCGAGCGGGAATCAAGGAAAATTTAAAGCATATTTGTGTAACGCTGATCTTGTGAGCTTCGAGGCAGAAAAATGCCGCCAGTACCACTATCTCACTAGTTCCTTTGTGAGGAGGTTTGAATTTTCATCTTGACGTAATTCTCCAACTGTCCTGTTTGATCTTTACGAAAAATCTTATACCATGGACTTAGAGGATTTTACCACTGCTTGCAAACTTCCGCAATGGGGTAGTGCTAGTGAACCCCGCAAATCTGAATTTAGAAATTTTCTTGTTAGTATAACTGTGGGGGAATCTAGAGATATAGCACAAGCTACCATAGGGAGCATTCACTTTCCTGCTATACATTATTTTGCTCTCTTCATAGGTAGGTGCATAAATGGTAAAGATGAAGCATGTCATATGTGTGTTCCTGACCTCAGTATTCTTAGGAGTGCTGTGTTAGGAGACAAATCTTATAATTTGGGAGCCATTGTTGCACGTAGGTTGCATAATAATAGATTTAATGGAGATTTCTTTGGTGGAATTTATGCAACCCGCTTAGCTGATTTTCTTGGTGTGGACATACGTGAGGATGATATTGAGTTTCCTCCTACTTATTTAGACTTTAATGCTATGGTTCACCACCAGTTTGTTGAGAGGAATGAATCACCTCTCCAGTATCGCTTAATCTTTGACAGACGTCGTGTTGTCCGTATTACTCTCCCTGCTCCTGCCTTCTTTGATTATCAGGCAAGAGGAAGACATTTCATTACCAGAGAGGAGGCAGATGAGTACGAGAGGAGGGCGGAGGCAGCCCGCCGCCACGCTGCAGCTCAGGAGGCAATAGCCGCTACATCTCAGTACGACCCCGGCTACAACTATGGATATCCGCCAGGCCATCCGTGGAAATAAACCAACTTAGGCCAAAAGCCTAAGCTTGGGGGAGTACGTATTTCCCACCGACATTACATTTATGTTCACACACACATTGCTAGATGTCGGTGCTCATACTTTTTCACTGTAATATCCATGCTAGTTTATTTTCCTTTTTCTTGCTTTCTTCTTGTGTGTTTGATAAACCTTAAGAAAAACAAAAAAAATAGTGTAGCTTTTAGTTAGTTTACTTTTCTTGCTGTAGTAGTAATAATTAAAAAGAAAACCCAAAAAGATTTCCCGTTCTTCTTTTGCTTGTTGGGAGCTTTCCCGTGTAAATAGTTTTATTTCTTTTCTTTTCTTTGGGGGTCGATAGGAGAAGACCATAATTAAATTGTTGAAGTGGCTCTTATATGCATTATTGTTGATTTAACCAAGAGCCCATATTGCCTTGTGTTTATCGAATGCTCGCAGATTCCAGCTTAGTCCAATGCACGTGCACTCTTATTATTTTCACATTGTTCGGTCGTGCAAGTGAAAGGCAATTATGACGATATATGATGGACTGACTGAGATGAGAAAAGCTGGTATGAACTCGACCTCTCTTGTTTTTGTAAATATGATGAGTTCATCGTTCCTGATTCAACCTATTATGAATAAAAATGTTTGCAATGACAATTAGAGATCATAGTTGCTCGTGCCATGCTTGATTAGCTATGAATTATAATGGTTTACCTTGCGTGCCAACATGCTATTAAAATGGTTGTGATGTGGTATAGTGGGGTGGTATCCTCCTTTGAATGATTTAAGTGACTCGACTTGGCACATGTTCACACATGTAGTTGAAACAAATAAACATAGCCTTCACGATATTTATGTTCATGGTGGATTATATCCTACTCATGCTTGTACTCAATGTTCATTAATTTTAATGCATGTTCATGACTGTTGTCGCTCTCTAGTTAGTCGCTTCCCAGTCTTTTGCTAGCCTTCACTTGTACTAAGCGGGAATACTGCTTGTGCATCCAATCCCTTAAACCCCAAAGTTATTCCATATGAGTCCACTATACCTTCCTATATGCGGTATCTACTTGCCGTTCCAAGTAAATTTGCATGTGCCAAACTCTAAACCTTCAAATGAAATTTTGTTTTGTATGCTCGAATAGCTCATGTATCAACTAGGGTTGTCCGTATCTTCCATGCTAGGCGGGTTATTCTCAGGAAGAGTGGACTCCGCTCCTCACTCACGAGAAAATGGCTGGTCACCGGGATGCCCAGTCCCATGCTTTATGCAAACTAAATCAAAATAATTGCAAACAAAACTCCCCCTGGGACTGTTGCTTGTTGAAGGCACTCGTTGTTTCGAGCAAGCCATGGATTGATGCTTGTTGGTGGAGGGGGAGTATAAACTTTACCATTCTGTTTGGGAACCGCCTATAATTTGTGTAGCATGGAAATATCGCCATCTCTTGGTTGTTATGTTGACAATGAAAGTATACCGCCCAAAATATTATTTATCTCTGCTTTAAAACCGAGCTCTGGCACCTCTACAAATCCCTGCTTCCCTCTGCGAAGGGCCTATCTATTTACTTTTATGTTGAGTCATCACCCTCTTATTAAAAAGCACTAGCTGGAGAGCGCAGCTGTCATTTGCATCCATTACTATTAATTTATATTGGGTATGACTATGATTGGATCTCTTTTACCATGAATTACAATGTCTAGTCAGTCCTTGATCTTTAAAGGTGCTCTGCATTTATGTTTTGCGGTCTCAGAAAGGGCTAGCGAGATACCATCCTATTATATCATATCATGATTGTTTTGAGAAAGTGTTGTCATCCGAGATTTATTATTATGGCTCGCTAGTTGATTATGCTATTGATATGAGTAAACATGAGACCTGAGAGTTATTGTGAATGTGGTTAGTCATAATGTTTGCTGAAAACTTGAATGTTGGCTTTACATATTTACAACAATAAGAGCAAAAAGAGTTTGTAAAAGTTTTTCTTTATCACTTTCAGTTTATCAACTGAATTGCTTGAGGACAAGCAAAGGTTTAAGCTTGGGGGAGTTGATACGTCTCCGTCGTATCTACTTTTCCAAACAGTTTTGCACTTGTTTTGGACTCTAACTTGCATGATTTGAATGGAACTAACCCGGACTGATGCTGTTTTCAGCAGACTTTCCATGGTGTTATTTATGTGCAGAAACAAAAGTTCTCGGAATGACCTGAAACTCCACGGAACGTCTTTTTGGAAAATAAGAAAAATACTGGAAGAAAAATCCCCGTCAGGGGGGCCACACCCTGTCCATGAGGGTGGGGGCGCGCCTGCCCCCCTAGGGCGCGCCCCCTACCTCGTGGGCCCCCTGACGCTCCACCGACCTCAAGTCAACCTCCATATATTCACTTTCGGGGAGAAAAAATCAGAGAGAAGGATTCATCGCATTTTACGATACGGAGCCGCCGCCAAGCCCTAAAACCTCTCGGGAGGGTTGATCTGGAGTCCGTTCGGGGCTCCGGAGAGGAGGATTCGTCGCCGTCGTCATCATCAACCATCCTCCATCACCAATTTCATGATGCTCACCGCCGTGCGTGAGTAATTCCATCATAGGCTTGCTGGACGGTGATGGGTTGGATGAGATCTATCATGTAATCGAGTTAGTTTTGTTAGGGTTTGATCCCTAGTATCCACTATGTTCTGAGATTGATGTTGCTACGACTTTGCTATGCTTAATGCTTGTCACTAGGGCCTGAGTGTCATGATTTCAGATCTGAACCTATTATGTTTTCATGAATATATGTGAGTTCTTGATCCTATCTTGCAAGTCTATAGTCACCTACTATGTGTTATGATCCGGCAACCCCGAAGTGACAATAATTGGGACCACTCCCGGTGATGACCATAATTTGAGGAGTTCATGTATTCACTATGTGCTAATGCTTTGTCCCGGTACTCTATTAAAAGGAGGCCTTAATATCCCTTAGTTTCCATTAGGACCCCCGCTGCCACGGGAGGGTAGGACAAAAGATGTCATGCAAGTTCTTTTCCATAAGCACGTATGACTATATTCGGAATACATGCCTACATTACATTGATGAATTGGAGCTAGTTCTGTGTCACCCTATGTTATGACTGTTACATGATGAACCGCATCCGACATAATTCTCCATCACCGATCCAATGCCTACGAGCTTTTCATATATTGTTCTTCGCTTATTTACTTTTCCGTTCCTACTGTTACAATCACTACAAAACATCAAAAATATTACTTTTGCTACCGTTACTTTTGTTACCGTTGCCACTACTATCATACTACTTTGCTACTAAACACTTTGCTGCAGATACTAAGTTATCCAGGTGTGGTTGAATTGACAACTCAAGTGCTAATACTTGAGAATATTCTTTGGCTCCCCTTGTGTCGAATCAATAAATTTGGGTTGAATACTCTACCCTCGAAAACTGTTGCGATCCCCTATACTTGTGGGTTATCATGCCCCCCCCATTAAGATGTTTATGAAAATTAAATGAGCCGAAGGCGAGCAGGAGGTTCCCTCGCGCCGGAGGCGCCGTGTCACACAACGACGGACAACGCGCCTCACGAACCAGCACACTGCACGACCGAAACACACTTCGACCTATGCCTTCCCTTCAAGATGTTTATGAAAATTAAACGAGCCGAAGGCGAGCAGGAGGTTCCCTTGTGCCGAAGGCGCCGTGTCACAAAATGACGGACAACTTAGTAAAGTTATAGACTTGCGCCTCTGCTAGTATACACCTGTGCCTATACAGAATTCACAGGATTAAACGATTCTCAAGACTGCCGTTTTGCACGAAAAAGTTGATGTTTTTTTCCTTACTTGAAAGGTCACATTTGATAGTGTTGGTAGTCTCCGCCCATAACTACCCCATAAATCTCCATTACCCGGAAATATAATGGGAATAAAAGGGAAACGAAAAAAGGAAACAGGGAACCAACCGCGCGAACTGGTATTTTTCTTTGTGTTATCGCGCGGAAAGGAAAAACGGAAAATTATGGTAGTTCGAGGGTCAAACTGTAAAACGCACAAAACCACAAACCGGAAAGGGAAAACTGGGAACCAACCGCGCTAGTTGGTTTTCCCATGCGGGAGCGCTCCGCGCGCGACACTTGTCACGCGCGGAGCGCTCCCGAACCGCTCGTTACTAGCGCTCCGAAGGAGCGCTCGTTAACTAGTTGCTCCCAGCTTTTGTTCCCAGCACTCCCACGTTCGCTTGGCGAGATTGACAGTCCAATAGCACAGCCCAATACCGCTGCCGTCATTTTTATTCTGCATGCTCGCTAAGCCAAAAAAATGAGCGAACTAGGATTCAATCCCTCAACCTAACGAGTGGAAACATAGTGTAGTAACCATCTGCTCTGAGTAGTGGTTGTGCCTGATTAGTATTTAAGTTGATTTTGTACATTTGTAAAAGCGGATTCTGCTCCCATTCAATATGGATCGAGTTGGTGCCCTCAAATGATTTTTCTGAGAAAAATTAAGGCCTACTTCTCATACGATCTACCATATTTTCCATAGATTTTTAACTCAACAAAAATTGTTGCGGTGAGTGAGAATCAAACCTAAGTCCTCAAACGTGGTAACTTTGACCCTAAAAAACTTATTAAACATTCTTCGATAACTTTTTGTTGTGAATAGCATGATAATTTACGCATCCCACATCTAACAACTTACATGCGAAAAGGGCTTTAAACCGGATTTTCTTTCTGTTGAAAACATACCCTCGTTAACTGTTGTGTAAATATCGTGAGCCGGAGCTGATAACTTACTTAGCTGAAACATGGTAACTTTTGAGCCGGAGATTTTTGTTCTTGAAAAGCACCTCCGGTAACTCATGTATAAATAACTTGGTATATACATACAATAGACCTGATAAGTTACATAGCCCAGACGTGATAACTTTCACCCGGAGAATTTTTTTTGTTCAAACACTCCCCGGCAGCTTTTTGTGTTAATTTATGCATTGTAGACCTGATAATGTACATCCAAACAAATTGATAACTTTTTTATCCGGTCACAAAAAGTCTACCCCAGTAATTTTCTGTGTAAATAAGATGATAATTTATACACAATAGACCTGATAACTTACATATAAACACATTGATAACTTTTAACCATAGGCGAAAATAGTTGCAGAAATATAACCTGATAATTTAAGTGTAAATAGCATGATAATTTACGCAACAGACACCTGGTAACTTACATACAACACATTGATAACTTTTTACCCATGGGAAAAAGTTGTTGAAACATGCCCCGGTAATTACTATGTAAATAACAATGGTCATTTATGCGCCGCGGACCTCATAACTTACGTTCAACCACCATTGTAACTTTGACTTCGAGGAAAAAATGTTGAAACATAACTTCTTCGCAATTTCCATGTAAATTATGGTAATTTTACGGACCACAAACCTAATATCTTAAGTTTAAACACCATGGTAACTTTCATCCAGGATTTTTTTTTGTCGAAACATCCCCCGGTGTGAAGTTACCACTGCCACATGGTAAAGTTCTCATGCTTCTCATGATATAGTCATTAACCTTTTCATAATGTAGTTATCAGGATTATCATAGTATATAGTTATCATATTGCTCATGTCATAGTTATCACGCTAGTCATGCCAAAGTTACCAAGCAAAAGATATTATTATTGCTGATATGATAAGGAAAAAAAGGTTCAAATAACATTGTTTATAAACAATAGACAACAACTAAAGGTGGCTTAGTTGGTTATTGGGCCCAATGTCTAATGAATAGACCTGGGTTCAAGTTCCCTTTCTAGTACTTCTATTTTCTTTTCATATTGTGTAGCCAAAATCCAGAAAAACCACAAGCGATGTACTATTGGCGTATATGGTTTTGAGGGAAGAAAAAAATCGATGGAATCGAGCGAGTCCTAAAAGCGTACGATACAATGTGTTTTAACCATCAGATCAGGGCCTTCCTCCTTAGCGCAGTGCAGGACGAGAACGAGACGGACGGCCTTCG
The DNA here is from genome assembly GCF_002575655.3 of Aegilops tauschii subsp. strangulata. Classification (NCBI taxonomy): domain Eukaryota; kingdom Viridiplantae; phylum Streptophyta; class Magnoliopsida; order Poales; family Poaceae; genus Aegilops; species Aegilops tauschii. The sequence goes on from NC_053038.3 coordinate 333,246,386, forward strand.
AAGCTCGCGGATCGCCACTGCTCACCGCCCTCGCTACCGGTTGCATCAAACCCCCCCCCCCCCCCCCCCCCCCGACCGCCGTTCCAACAGCCCGGGCGACCTTGCAGCACGTCTCGCCGCGGTGGCCGTCGTAGCTCACAGCGGTGATCCATCACAGCTCTAAAAAAAGCTTCGGTTGTCGCAGGCTCAGAATTGCTGGTTCTAGCAAAACTAGATGCTGGTTGAAGCAATTTTTCTCACCGGTTGAATCAAAAATTGCTGATCGATCCCAACGAAGAAGAATGCTTTGCATATCTGGAAAACACAGGCTCCAGCAAAAAAAGATACTGGTTGAAGCAAAAACTGCTCGTCGCTTGTATAAAAAATGGCTTGCCGATCCAGCAAAAATGCCTAATTGTTCCAGCAAAAACGATGTCCAGTTGAAGCAAAAACCTGTCGCGAGCTCACATGTCATGAAGATGGATGTAGCAAAAATCCACAAACACCGGTAGTAACAAAAACAAAAATGATTGTAGCAAAATGGCTTGGTGGTTCCAGCAAAAATCACAGTGGTAGCAGATTTTGGGGCAGGTGGGTTGTAGCAAAAACATGGACTGGTTTCAGCAAAATCAAAACATGATTGTAGCAAAATCATGATGCGGTGGCCATGGAGAGCAGAGCACCCAGCTGCAGGCTGCCATGGCGACGAGCGCTTGCAGCACCGTCGTGACTGCAGCCCGCCCAGCTCCGGTCACCGCTCGCAGCAGCGGGCGGCCATGGCCACGAGTGCTGGTTGCAGCTCCGGTCACCGCTCACAACAGCGGTTGGCTCTGTTCCCAGCACGGAACGGCCACTCCTCACCCCTGCAATAACTCTGGGCACCGCTCGCCGGAGCAGCAGATTGTCGAGATCGAAAAAAGGAACGGTGCGGTGCTCATGGCTTGTTTACCAGAGAGATGAGGGGCAATGGATGAGGATTGCGCTAGAAGAAAGAAAAGTAGTGGACGAGAAGAGATAAGACACTAGATGGGGTCCACGAGATTACATGTCGCCTCGGAAATGAAAACACAGCGGACACGTAGGTGAGGCGCCCGGCCCACCGATCCCAAACATTTCCCTAAAATATAATATTAACTTTTTCTTCAAGCGCTTTCTCCCCTTTTCTCTCGGCGGACAAACTCTCCCATTCAGGCTTCATCGACGAGCCGGTGGTTTCGCCTCCCCTCCCCATCTGGAGCATTTTCCTACTCAGAGCCACTGTGCAATACACAAATCATTACACGAGACATGCTGGGAAGTTAAATTAGCAAACACCTCTTCGTGGACGAAAGCACCTGGATACTGAACAACAGTGCAATACATTACATGAGACGACAGGATGTCACGTTGAATGATCATCAGATGGAACTGGCTTTCCCAATACCACAATGTATACACATATGAAGCCGTCCAAAAAATCAGAAATATCTTGACCGCATCTTGGTCATTGCTGAACTTCGTGATCGTGTTTAGGACTGAATGAATGGCAATAACAAAAGAAAAAAAATGACTAAGCTAACATAAAAGGTTAATGAGAACATGTTCATTTTTCTGTCATTGACCGCATAGGATGAGTTGAAGCACAATGGCCAGCCATATTCAGTGAGATACTCGGTGCCAGCGTAGAGCATTATCACAGTTACTGGAAGGATATTAAAGTGTGGTAAGAAGCGCATGTCCGTGCTACTTATGGTCGATCCAACACGCCACCAACAGAATAGAATGACATTCTGAAATAAGTAAGGAGAATATATTAGTTCAAATGTACCAACTTCACAATAAAAATAAAGTAAATAAATTCCTAAATGATGGAGTATTCATTCATTCAGGAGATTTGCAAAATTTGACTTGGGTGATACATATAATTGAACAATTTACATGTTAAAAATTGAACAATTCGCTCACACAGCACTTACCTAATGAGGACTTATACTGCACATGTGCTTCACATTGCTGTTGACACTTTCTGTTTGTTGGAAATTGTTTCCATCCGCAAAAAGGCATGGAGTAGAGTTTCTCTGAGCTTGAACAGAAGAAAAGCAACCGTGCTGGTCCCGAATGTCATCGAGCAGAGTTTGTGAACTGTTTGCTTCCCAAGGACTAGAGAAGTTCCTGCGATTTGGTTCAATTCTTGGCAAAGAATCATTGTGCTGCAAAGAGTTGGATCCTGATGAAGCACAGAAGTTCCTGTGGTCTGGGTCAGCTCTCGGAGCATAGCCACTGTGCTGTACACCATCATGTCCAGTGTCTTGACTAATCACGAGCCTTTGTCTATCTAGCAAAATGTGCATCCATTCACGTCTTCTAGAAAGAGTTGCAAGCCTTCCAGTTGGAGTTGATACACCCAAAGTTGAAGCTCGTGAATCGGCATGAATGTTTTGCCTAGGAATCTCCCTAGGCGATGCATTTAGATCAAACCCTTGAAAAGTTTGCCAAGTGTTGATTGACAGTGACCTTCCAAATGTGCTAATGGGTACAGTCATGCCTAACTGGGCAGAATTGCTGTTAGTAAGGCTTCTAGGATGCGTTGATCCCTCGCCACTGAGTCTACATCCTCCACAATACCAATTTCCTTCAGGTACTTCTCTTCCCAGGCCAACACAATAAGTATGTGCCGAGGAATCACAAATATCACATAATAACATTAGACTATCTTCACCACCTTGATTGCACTCTATGCACATAAGATTCTCGTATGGGTCTAACCAGCGCCTTATTTCTTCTTCCGTTGGCTGATAAACCTGTGCAAGAAGCAAGAAAATAAGCATATGCCCAAACTTAGGTTTCAGCAGCAGTACTTTTAGTGTTATATCTCGGACTGACTACTTTGCAGTGGCATATATCTTAATTTTCCTACCAAGTTATTTTTTAAAGTACAGTACCCCCTACAACAAAATTTGAGCTCCTGGCTTAAAAGAAAAACAATAGCAGCAAAAAATCAACTGATCACAGAATTCAGGGTCATATTATCAACCAAAATTCAAAAAGGTTGCTGAAAATTGAATGTAAGAACCTACTGAGAACATAATATGCAGGTGGAAATGCTCCTAAACACAACAATAGCACGAGTAAACAACAAGCCTAAGGAATGCTTACAACATTAAAGAGCCAGGCATACCAGAGAGGTAAAAAATTGCAAAAGGTTTGCGGCCATGATTAAGGATTGAGGTACATATTCATGAAACCTTACTAAAAGTAACAGTCCACAAGTAATTCAGAACATATTGCCCCCAAATTTAAATATCTTCCCTGTTGTAACTGCACCTTGATACATATGTTAGCGATGCACTTTCGTTACTGACAATTTTTCAGTCACATGGTAATCAGCAAATATATTAAAAATGAATTAAATGGAGAAGTTAATTACCAATAAAAGACCAAATATAAGACTAATTATATAGATTAATCTTCAAACGCAGAATGACAATGAAGATGTCTACCAAACATGTGTTGAATTGCTCACCCATAAGAAAACGAAATGAAATAGCAACTTAATTGTTACAAGATCTGAAATCATATAACAACTACAGCAAGGAGACTTTACCTGATCACGCTCTTCAACCTTAATTACAGACTTTTTCAGCTCCAAATCAAGATCCACTTTTGATGACTTGGTAATCGTGGTGAACCGCCTCTTACACAATGGACACCTTGACTCGACGTTAGACCACTCCATGATGCACGCGAAGCAAAAGTAGTGTGAGCAACAATTCAGCACTCCCTGTAGAGTCGTCCTCTGATCCTCAGAGAGGCATATCCCACACCAGGGCTTCCCAGCATCTACTAGTTCTTTTTTCTCCTTTCCTTTGTCCCATCCATTCCTTGTAAAAGAAAGCCTCCTCGGGGACACAGACAGCATGGGCTGAGCCACCAGAGATTTAGCCTCTCCCAAGTCCCTGACATCCTTATCTGAGACATGGAATTCAGAATCTGAGGATGATTGCGAGACGAGTAACCTCTTCTTCCTCCTGGCCTCTTCTATCCTGTTATCACCCAATTCCTTGTCTGAGGCATGGAATTCAGAGTCTGAAGATGACTGCAAGACACATGTCCTTTTCTTCCTCTTAACTTCTTCTCTGACATCGCTTAATTCCTTATCTGATATATGGAATTCTGAATCTGAGGATGACTGCAAGACGCGTACCCTTTTCTTCGTTTTAACCTCTTCTTCTCTGACATCGCTCAATTCCTTACCCGAGACATGGAATTCAGAATCTGAGGATGACTGCAAGACGCGTAACCTTTTCTTCGTCTTAACCTCTTCTTCTCTAACATCGCTCAATTCCTTATCCGAGACATGGAATTCAGAATCTGAGGATGACCCCGATACCCCCCTCCTTTTCCTCCCCTTCCTTACTGCAGCTCTCACTGGCTCACCCTCAGGTTCATCTTCGGATGTTCCAAACTCAAACTCTGATGAGTCTGAATCAATAGCCGGCCATATATCTGCCTCGGCAACTGGCACTGGCCGGTCTACCTCCACCTGCCTCCCAAACCTGGCCTTCTTCCTTGAGTTACGGTTTACCTTGACCAGTTCATCCTCCACGATGAAGTCGTCGTCATCATCCTCATAGTGCTCGATGACAGAACGCTTTCTCCGTCGCCTTACAGGCGCAGGCTTCCGAAACTTCCGCTTTGAAACCTTACTAGTATTACTATTCTTCTTCTTCTTCCCTCGTCGCTGCTTCGAAGCGGGTGTATTCTTAAGCCTCGGTATCGTTCTGGTGTGGCTGACACCGAGTTCCTCCTCTTCGTCGTCCTCAAACTCATCATCGTCACCCTCCAAATCAGGGTCGAAATCCGTGTCCTCGTCCCCTCCCCCCTCGTCCAAGTCAGGATCAAAGTCCATGTCCTCCTCCTCCGCATGCATCGGCCGATTAGATCGCTGAGCCACGGGAGGCATTTTCGCTTTCTGGCTGCGGCCACCACATTTCGTCTCACAGTTGGACCCTCGTGGCTCCTCTTCCTCGTCGAGATCTTCCTGGTAGTCACCAATCTCGTCATCCACCTCCAGCTCCTCCGAGTAATCGTTGTCGTCCTCATACCTTCGCCGGCGAGACCGCGCGGGAGCCGGATTCGCCTTCCTCTTCACCGGCCGCTTTGGACGCGGCGTCTCTTCCTCCTCGTCCTCGTCATCCACCTCGTACTCCGCGTCCGAGCCGCCTCCCTCCTCGCCGGCACTAGAAGACGCGGCGTCTCTTCCTCCGTGGCCGTACTCCAGCTCGTCGATTTCCTCCTCATCTTCCTCCTCCTCCAAGACATACTCCTCGTCGCTGTCGTCTCCGTCGTCCCCCTCGAGCTTCCGCCGCCGGCGGCCCCCGCCCCCGCCCTCTCCCGCCCCCATACCTACCTACACACCAAATAACCGCGAATCAGGACCAGATCGCCGGATCCCAACTTGAGACACCGCCAAAACCAAGCACCCGCCGAATTACCACGCGAGAGGCGAGACCGGAAATCACCACGGGAGAGCAGTGAAGCAGAGCAGCAGCCTAACCTCGGATGGATTTGTGGATAATATTTTGCGGCGTGGATTTTGAATAGGTCTGTATAAATACGACCGGGTCAGAGAAGGCGGCGGTGACGAGAATTGGAGAGGCTCGCTGAGCGGGGAGCGGAGGGGAGCAGCTCGGGAACGGGAATGGAAGGGGGGCAACGGGTGGGGGTGGAGGTTACGAGGGGAGGAGGGCGGGGGAAGGAAGCATCGCGTACAGGGGTGGGGTGGGGGACGCGCTGGCTGGCTTTATCGCCGCGTAGGTGGGAGTGGGGCGGGGTGGTGGTGGTTTGGGTTTGGCCAGCTCCACCGGCGCTTCGCTGCTCGCTACTCCTCGCTAGTGGTTGGACCGTTGGCGTTGGCGTGGGAGTGTGCTGCTTTTGCTTGGACTAGTCGCCCGCGTCGCGACCGCGGCGCCATCGTGGCCGTTCACATGCTTATTTTCGCTTGCGCCGCTGGTAACCCAGCTGGCTGGACTGCTCCTTTGGTTTCGGTGGATTTCGTTCGTATCAGGCAGCGCATCGGCCGAACTGGGCCTGGCATAGTGGTGCCATGGGCGCCTGACGTGTCCGTGACTCGGCAGCAAAATTCGATTCGGTGGTACCTGCCCTGCCCATCCATCATCATCGTCATCTCGTGGTGGCCTGGGGATCGGGCGGCTTTCCTGTGTTCCATTCCTTCACAGGCTGTGTTGCACACAAATAGAGACAGACAGGGACGGATACTCTCTGATGCAACCAGACTTATGAGATTCCAACAATCCCATTCCATATCCCATAGTTTAGGCAGCACTCTTTGCTTCAGAGACGGATTTTTTTACTAGTGGTAACAATTCTGGCTCTTGCTCTTACATCTACTAACTTCCAAATAACTGCAAGGTCTACTGGACAGGAAAGCAGTAATGTTTTATATTGATTCAATTCAAGACTAATATAGCAGTCCACGATCTAGCTCACTCACTGATCACAGCCGCGTCCCAACCATTTAGCAGCAGCGCCCAGCTGTCCACTTGTAACCTGCCTCTAGAGCGTACACTACCACCAATAGCCAAAATTCTGCAGCTGGTTGACAGGTTTCAACAGGGACGACTATATATATGGCAATCCATCACGAGAGGTAGTAAACTGTTTCTCCACAATCTACCTACCGTGCTGCTGTCAAAATATAAGCAAATACTAATATGCTTTTACAGCTATATATATGTTTTTAAGCCTCAACAGTGGGCTGAAAATAGATCACCTGAACAATGTTTTTCCCTCCAGGACCGTGTTACATAGAGCTGGGGCACACGACGTGCTTCACAGCCATCTATCTAACTATAAGTTTTTTGTTCTCAAGATCCACTGGGTAGGAAAGAGGTAAGGTTCTTTCATCTCAAACTGAAACTATTTCCAACAGTTCATATAATCTTGAGCAAAGCCGCATCTCAAGCATTTCTGCATTTGGGACCAACAATGCCAAGTTGGCCAGCTGGAACAGCGATTTGCAAAACTTATGCAGCAGGTTGGTTGATTTACAGACCAATGATAACGCCTATATGGCAATCAATCATGAGACAGAATTGCTGTAAAAATAAGCAGGCATGAAATTATGGAGCTTACAGTAAATGCAAAAATATCGGATTATAAGAAAATAGTAATTTGTTGCTGTGAACCATAAGAGGCGTTTTTTCTGTTCACTGCTGATAAAATCATTTATGCTATGATCACTGTCGTACTTTGATACTTATAAACAATTTGTTCAAAGAAATGAATACATAACTAATTAGGGTTCACTGCCTACAATTATGATGTGGACTTGCTTAGCTACTAGAAATGAAATGAAATAAAAATTATTGTCACACCTTACTCAAACCAAGAAATCTTAGCACATACCCAGGATACCAGCTGTCTTACTCTTAACTCGAGGAACAATTGCTATAAACTATAAACTCTGATAAGTAATCAGCTAAGTGATCAGAGTAACAGTACCGTACAGCTCCATAGTACCTACTTATCCCTACGTCACTCAGACCTCGCCCCTGGTAGCAGAGGGTCAAGAGGCCTTCCATCAGAGCCAGGTCAGTGGAAGAGTAAATTCAGAACAGTTTTTGTAATTCACAACGGTATAAAATTTTATGTACTGCTAATCCAAACAAGGGCTGGAAAAAACACCGACTTAAGTTAATATTGACCCCACAGCAACAATCAGCTGCAGTTAAACCAGTGCAATAAGTTATGAGCTCAAAACGGGCTACATGATCTACATATCGTTGCATATTTCTGTATTTATTCATTCTTTTTGCGTGCGAGCATTGCAGTTTACAGGTGACAAATTAAAAAAAATTAAATGTGAATGAAACAATATTTTGGTCTGATATGTATGAACTGCATTTCCCTATTATTCCTTTTAAGCTGATTCAATTGGAAGAATGTAACATTGTAGCATGTGGTAATCAAACAGACAGCATTCTTTCTTCTGCAGTGCTTCTGGTTGTGCATTTGCTTCATAATATATTAGCCCATAATCATATCAGTTCCAAAGTTTGTGCTAGCCAATTCAGCACGGTTAGTTAATTCTCCTTTGATATTGACACGAAGCGAAAACTCCAGCAGGAAAACTATACACCAGATTGTGATGCTGGTTTCAACTTCCTAGTGCATCAGAACCAAATTATGATGAATTGTGCATCTTATTGCTGCAGAATGATCTGCCATGGAGCAGTTTTGCTCTTGTAGGCATGTTCAGTGCTTCTGTTTTTACACTATGGAGCCAAGCATTCATCTTTGAAGTCAGCCATAAGCAATGAAGCATCTGTTTGTATTCTTTTGACAAAATGAAACATGTAAAATGATTATGGTGAAATTAATCATGAGCAGCAACAGTGTTCTCCAACCAACAAATGCATCAGCATGAATTCCACCCATACCACCAACATCGGCATCTAGATTACAGAAGCAACGCTTTCCTTTAGAAATACAGGTTTTGCCTAAATTTCAGCTTTATTTCATCCTAATGTCAAGCGTATTTTGAAATCTATATATACCTTGGGACTTCAGCAAGAATTCCAGTTCTTGTGCGTGCTGATCAGCGCCGACAGCAATCCGGCGGACGCCGTCAGCGTGGAACTACCGAGCAACCCCTTCCCGTTAGTCACGTCCCCTAGCGCCATGAAGGCATCCGCCACGTCCTGCACAACGGACAGACGCTTCAGCAGCAGCTTCCCCCGCATCGTCCTCACCGCCTCGTTCTCCTCCCCACAACCCTCCGCCAGCCGCATCTTGATCGAAGACTCCATCTTCGTCACCTCTTCCAGCTTGATGGTGATGGAGCCGACGTAGCCCAGCAGCTCGGCCCAGGCGCTGAGGCGCTGGAGGCGGGGGAGGAGGTGCGCCGGGAGGAGGCCAGCTTTGGCAAGCCAGACGAATTGCTCGATGAAGTAGTAGACGCCCTCGCCGCCGTAGGCGAGGAGCACGAAGGGCGGAGGGAGGGGGCCGGGGTGCGCGCGGAGGGCGTTGACGTCCTGGACGAACTTGCCGAGGCGGAAGGCCTTGCGGCTGAGGCCGAGGCTGGACTCGAAGGACTTGAGGCGCGCGGAGGCCGGCGGGGGCAGCGGCCCTGCGGCGAGGGCGAGGCGCGCGGCGTAGCGTGAGATCTTGAGGAGCTTGTCGACGCCGTCGCGGCGGGCGAGGTAGTCCTCGAGGTGGGCGAGGAAGTCGCGGGGAGGCGGGCGCGCTGCGGCGGCGGCCTTGCGAGCCTCGGAGGCCATGGCGGCTGTTGGGGCGGCGGGGGAGGTACGGGTGGGCTGCGGTTGCGTATACTATGCGTGTATGATGCGGGGTGGTTGCCGTGTGGTGGCACGTGGAGTCGACGACCAAGGGAGAGAGGAGGACGAATCATTGGACTAGCGGTGCGGACCCGCTTGTCAGCGTGAGAACTCAGCTTTTTTTTTTTTGAGGGAAGCGTGAGAACTCAGCTGGGCATTATCCCCCATTCGCTGTTTGGTGTTTTTAGCACTTTGCGTTGGGTCTCACTGGCACATATCCCCGTGCGTTGCAACGGGAGATAAAATAATATGCATTTAAAAAAACATTTACCTTCTCGGCTTCGCCGCGTGTGAATGAAAATCAAACCGCTATTTTTCCATTCATTGATCAAGGGCATTTAAGAGTTTTGTTACGTCGTCGTATGCCGGAGAACGTCCATGAGTTATTCAATCTACGCTTCCTCTCAATCCTTTCAATCGAGGGATTTTAAGGTATGTAGTTTATGAATATTCTAAGAAACATGAACAATTTTTTAAATTTTGAACAGTTTTTTTGAAAATTATGTACACTTCCAAAAAAAGGAACAAAATATGAAAGGGAACATCTTTTAAAACTTATAAGCATTTTCTAAAACACCAATTTTTTTACAAAAACATGAACATTATTTGAATTTGTGCACATTTTTTAAAAACGGGAACATATGTTGAAAATTCAAAATATCTTTAGAAAATGTGTATCTTTTATACACGAACATTATTTTTAATTTTGAAAATTTCAATAAAAAATGATTATTTTTTGAATTCAGAGCATTTTTTGAAATGTCATTTTCTTTTTAGAAATCTTGAACAATTTTGAAAAAAAATTCAAAAAAGGGCAACTTTTTGCAAGTACCGAATATTTTTCAAAATAGCAACAAGATTTTGGAAGTCTGAACATTTTCCAAAATTTGTTTTTTTAATTCTGAACATTTTTTGAAAGTTTCTAATGTATGAAATAAATTCTAAAGGAAAAATAAACTTGAAAGAGAAAAAAGATATAGGGAAAGGAGAATAAAAATAGAAGTAAAACACAGGAAAAAAGAAAAATGGACCAGCCCATTATTGGTTGTCCTGTGCGAAACTCCGACCATTTTTCGCCCAGTGCGAAAAATAGAATTTTCCCAGCTGCATGGGCTGAAAAATAAATGGGCTGGCTTCGTTGGGCCACAGCGCGCGGCCCACGTACGAAAATACTTTTTCTAGCGGACAGACGCATAAAAGTTTAGTACCACCTCGGGTAGAAAAAAATTCTTTTCAGCGGTGAACGGATGAAAAAATTGGTGAAACACACCTTGCTTTATTAGTAGGTATAGATTGACATTTACATTGTTTGTTCGCTTGCATTGTATCAATGGTCATATTAGGACTTGTTATTTGGTTGTCCGCATTTGTGTTTTAGAAATGAGCAGATGTAAAGCACAACTGCTTAACTGTGTGCAAGTAGTTGTTCTGATCACCCCTTTCAAATGTAGTTACATTATCACTCAGATGCAGCACTTCACATTAGACATATATAAGAACAACACATCACACAAGAGCAACAGTCATAAGCAGCTATTAAGCAGTGCATAAATACTAATAGGATATAAGTTTAAGACTGTCGGCCATCTAATATCCCTGCACGACCTTGGGGGTGTTGAACCCTGGGCAAAATATACAGTTTCGCAGCAAGTTTAGACGACCGATGCTAACAAGTTCAGACTAGACTAACGGGCAAACTAGAGGGCACGCCTGATGTCACCCAGGAAGTTGTGCTTCTCGCACCTGACCCTGCACATGATTGAGCTGCAGGTGTTGTAGACTTGCACCTTCAAGTCTAGCCCGGAGAGCCGTAGGACGGGCGGGTCGCCAGGGGCGATCTTGTGACGCCGCCAGAAGTAGTCCCAGCCCCTCCCAAGCACCATCTGCCCATGAAATGTTTGGACATGCACCCAGAACTCACACCACTTGTTGGAAGAGAAGCTAAAGACGCGAGTGATGGAAATATGCCCTAGAGGCAATAATAAATTTGTTATTATTATATTTCCTTATTCATGATAAAGGTTTATTATTCATGCTAGAATTGTATTGACCGGAAAGTTAAATACATGTGTGGATACATAAACAAATACCGTGTCCCTAGTGAGCCTCTACTAGACTAGCTCGTTGATCAAAAGATGGTTAAGGTTTCCTAACCATAGACATGAGTTGTCATTTGATAACGGGATCACATCATTAGGAGAATGATATGATGGACAAGACCCATCCGTTAGCTTAGCATGTGATCGTTCAGTTTATTGCTATTGCTTTCTTAATGTCAAATACATATTCCTTCGACTATGAGATCATGCAACTCCCGGATACCAGAGGAATACCTTATGTGCTATCAAACGTCACAACATAACTGGGTGATCATAAAGATGCTCTACAGGTATCTCCGAAGGTGTCTGTTGAGTTGGCATGGATCGAGATTAGATTTGTCACTCCATGTATCGGAGAGGTATCTCTGGGCCCTCTCGGTAATACACATCACAAGAAGCTTGCAAGCAAAGTGACTAAGGAGTTAGTTACGAGATGATGAATTACGGAACGAGTAAAGAGACTTGCCAGTAACGAGATTGAACTAGGTATAGAGATACCAACGATCGAATCTCGGACAAGTACCATACCGACAGACAGAGGGAATCAAGTATGTTGTCATTACGGTTCGACCGATAAAGATTTTCGTAGAATATGTAGGAACCAATATGGGCATCCAAGTTCCGCTATTGGTTATTGACCGGAGAGGTGTCTCAGTCATGTCTACATAGTTCTTGAACCCGTAGGGTCCGCACGCTTAACGTTCGTTGACGATATAGTGTTATATGATTTGGTGACCGAATGTTGTTCGGAGTCCCGGATGAGATCATGGACATGACGAGGAGCTCCGGAATGGTCTGAGGGTAAAGATTGATATATAGGACGATGATATTCGGACACCGGAAGTGTTTCAGAGTGCACCAGGTAGTTATCGGGTCACTATAAGGGGTTCCGGACACCCCCGGGAGAAAGATGGGCCTATTGGGCCAGTAGAGGGGGCCAGTAGAGGGGAGGATACCAGCCCACAAGGGGCTGGCACACCCCCATATGGCAGCCAACCTATGGGAAAAAGGAAAGGAGGGGGATTCGGCCTCCCCCTTCCTTCCCTCTCCCCCCTTTCCTTTCCCCCTCCAACAAATACTAGGTGTTGGGGCGCGCCCGTGGCGCGCCTCTTGAGAGGGAGCTGGGCGGTGCCAGTTAGTGGACGACCCTTTAACATATTTTCTGTTCTGATTAGCATGTGTGATGATGGTCTTAATTAAGGAATTGAGATTTGAAGCACGAAATAGCAGTACAAATAAATAGATATATACAGAGAAGCCCCAATATGGATCTCAATAGGTGAATGTGAACCATTTAACTGAGAACAGTGCAGTTACATAAGCAATGACATAGGTTTAGTATCTTCAAAATCATTGAATAGCATGGTCCAAAAGTAAATTATAGGTTCATCACGGGATAGAACATAACTAGGAGTACTTAGTGGTTGATTATGTTGACACATGACTTGCAGTGTCTTCGATGGTGCATCTTGAGGCGGTGCATGGTGAGAACCAGGCAGCGCTTTAAAGTGACCCTCAAACAAAAGGCGCAGATGTCTCCTTCGCGAATGTTGGCACGGGGACAAAACTCGAACCAGTTGGTGGTTATAGTGGCCCTCTTGTCAGTTCCTAGCATAATGCGACATTCGGCGGCAGATGGCCATTTGCAAGTCTGACCATGAGTGTATCATTGTGTGGATCAATGTAGTCCAGCAGGTTCTCTTTAGTATAGTGTACCTGAAAATACTGTTACAAGAAAGTAAGTCATAGATGAATAAAGATCATTGTGTGATATGGAAGATAAAAGTGTGTTTTGAGGTTACCATGCGCTGGCCTGGCCCGGCTTGGCAAATGTTTTGTTGATTGTGCACATGTAGTACTTGATGTCTGGCTCTTTGTGCCAGAACATATCAAAGAGTGTCCACATGGCGTTCATAGAGTTTCACCTCATTACCCCAGTAACAGTGGTCTTCAAGCTCACCAAAGTACTGGATGCCACCAGGTGTTCCTGCATTTAGTTCAATGTAGATGTGTGCTACTTCTTGAGCTTGCGTTGGTTTTTCCCTTGAATAGGAAAGGGTGATGCAGCACGGTAGAGATAAGTATTTCCCTCAGTTAAGAACCAAGGTATCAATCCAGTAGGAGAAGAACGCGCAAATCACCAATACATGCACAAACAATCAAACACTTGCACCCAACGCGATAAAGGGGTTGTCAATCCCTTCACGGTCACTTGCAAAAGTGAGATCTAATAGAGATAGATAAATAAAAGATAAAATATTTTTTGAGTTTTTTGGTTTATAGATGTTGGGGAACGTAGTAATTTCAAAAATTTCCTACGCACACGCAAGATCATGGTGATGCATAGCAACGAGAGGGGAGAGTGTTGTCTACGTACCCTCGTAGACCGTAAGCGGAAGCGTTATGACAACGCGGTTGATGTAGTCGTACGTCTTTACAATCGAGTTTCATGATCATCATCATTAACTTCCTCACTAATTGGTGTAGGCATCACTGGAACTGATTTCTATGATGAACTACTTTCCAATTCGGGAGAAGGTACAATTACCTCGTCAAGTTCTACTTTCCTCCCACTCACTTCTTTCGAGAGAAATTCCTTCTCTAGAAAGGATCCATTCTTAGCAACGAATATCTTGCCTTCGGATCTGTGATAGAAGGTGTACCCAACAGTTTCCTTTGGGTATCCTATGAAGACGCATTTCTCTGATTTGGGTTCGAGCTTATCAGGTTGAAACTTTTTCACATCGCAACCCCAAAGTTTAAGAAACGACAACTTAGGTTTCTTGCCAAACCATAGTTCATACGGTGTCATCTCAACGGATTTAGATGGTGCCCTATTTAACATGAATGTAGCTATCTCGAATGCATAACCCCAAAAACGATAGTGGTAAATTGGTAAGAGACATCATAGATTGCACTATATCCAATAAAGTACGGTTATGACGTTCGGACACACCATTACGCTGTGGTGTTCCGGGTGGCGTGAGTTGTGAAACTATTCCACATTGTTTTAAATGAAGGCCAAACTCGTAAGTCAAATATTTGCCTCTGCGATCATATCATAGAAACTTTATTTTCTTGTTACGATGATTCTCCACTTCACTCTGAAAATCTTTGAACTTTTCAACTGTTTCAGACTTGTGTTTCATTAAGTAGATATACCCATATCTGCTGAAATCATCTTTGAAGGTCAGAAAATAACGATACCCGCCGCGAGTTTTAACACTCATCGGACTGCATACATCGGTATGTATTATTTCCAATAAGTCAGTAGCTCGCTCCATTGTTCCGGAGAACGGAGTTTTAGTCATCTTGCCTATGAGGCATGGTTCGCAAGCATCAAATGATTCATAATCAAGTGATTCCAAAAGCCCATTAGCATGGAGTTTCTTCATGCGCTTTAAACCAATATGACCTAATTGGCAGTGCCACAAATAAGTTGCACTATCATTATTAACTTTGCATCTTTTGGATTCAATATTATGAATATGTGTATCACTACGATCGAGATCCAACAAACTATTTTCATTGGGTGTATGATCATCGAAGGTTTTATTCATGTAAACAGAACAACAATTATTCTTTGACTTTAAATGAATAACCGTATTGCAATAAACATGATCAAATCATATTTATGCTCAACACAAACACCAAATAACATTTATTTAGGTTCAACACTAATCCCGAAAGTATAGGGAGTGTGCGATGATGATCATATCAATCTTGGAACCACTTCCAACACACATTGTCACTTCACCCTTAACTAGTCTCTATTCATTCTGCAATTCCCGTTTCGAGTTACTAATCTTAGCAACTAAACTAGTATCAAATACTGAGGGGTTGCTATAAAACACTAGTAAAGTACACATCAATATCATGTATATCAAATATACCTTTGTTCACTTTGCCATCCTTCTTATCCGCCAAATACTTGGGGCAGTTCTGCTTCTAGTGACCAGTCCCTTTGCAGTAGAAGCAGTTAGTCTCAGGCTTAGGTCTAGACTTGGGCTTCTTCACTTGAGCAGCAACTTGCTTGCCGTTCTTCTTGAAGTTCCCCTTCTTCCCTTTGCCCTTTTCTCGAAACTAGTGGTCTTGTCAACCATCAACACTTGATGCTTTTCTTGATTTCTACCTTCGTCTATTTCAGCATCACAAAGAGCTTGGGAATCGTTTCTGTTATCCCTTGCATATTATAGTTCATCACGAAGTTCTAGCACTACAAAAAGAATACACTTCCGTGATGATACGTGTTTGTCACAGTAGGTCGCGTTTTTTGTCATGCATGTACATCCATGACGATTTTATGACAGAATCAAGATAGTCATACCTGTGCTGTCGTAGAAGTGTTCCATGACATTACCAAAATTATCATCAGGGAAGTGTCCACTTCCATGACGATAAATCGCGCGTCACAGAAGTGCTTTCGTCAAGGGTGACCGACACGTGGCATCCACCGTAACGGAACGCCGTTAAGCTATCGGGTCCAGTTTTGGATCCGATAACCCGTTAACAGCCCCAACCAATGGGGATTTTCCACGTGTAAAATCAACATTGGCTGGAGGAAACACGTGTCGGCTCACCGTTGGGACAGATGTCATCCAATCATTGGACCCAAAGCGCCTATGATACGTCGACACGTGGCACGGCCCAACAGAGGCCCATTCCTGTGAAAAGGTCGGCCCGTTTGACTTGGTCAAAAGGTGGCGGGCCGGCCCACGGCAAGCCTGTTAACGGCATGTTTGCATATAGCCCATTTACAGCCCGCTAACCCAGGGCCCGTTTATGACCTATCCGAATTAGGCCCAGTAGCGTCATCTGGGCCGTCCAATATAATTCCAACCTGTTTTAACTTCCGGCCCATGTATGGCCCATGACGTCTTTCGGGTCATATGAGGCCCTTTGTAACTCTCGGCCCATTAACGGCCCGTGGTAAAACTAGCCCGTAATGAACAGTGTATCACTTTATACCCATTAACGACACGTGGTGAAACTGGCCCGTAATGAACAGTGTGTCACTTCATACCCATTAACGGCCCATTATTCCATTGGGCCGTTTCCAGCCCATGTTATCTTTCGGCCTTCTCAGGGCCCATTCATTCTTGGGCTCATTTCCAGCATTCGGTTACTTACGACCCATTACTGTCATTTTCTGCTTGTGGGCCAAATTCAGCCCGTGGTTACAGTCGGCCCGTTTGTGGCCCGTTAATACATTGGGCCGTTTTCATGTCAAAAAAACCCGTTGGGCTGTTTTCATAGAGTTATCAAATACGGCCTATTAACGGCCCGTTATTGTCCACAAATAGTACGGCCCATGATTGGCGAAATGATGATATGCCCCGTAGAAGGCCCATGGATCATACGGCCCGTAAAAGGCCCATGGATCGTACGGCCCGTAGAGGGCCCATGGATCCTACGGCCCGTATAGAAGGCCAATGGACCCTACGGCCCGTAGAAGGCCCATGGATCATACGGCCCGCAGAAGGCCCATGGTTACAACAGTCCGTGTGTTGCCATGATTATTTTGGCCTAGTTTCCAAAAATAGGTTATTATGGCCACTAGAAAAACACAAAAAAAGAACTGCAGTGACTACAAGCAAACAACTAAACAAGACAATAAGGAAATAAATAAGCAAGCAATTAACGCTAGCCTATTACCGCTATTACACATATTACATCCACTGGGCATCAAAGTTCGCCACCAGTGCAAATATAGGGAACAAAGCAGCATATTACATACACTAGCCGTCAAAATTGGCCACCAGTGCAAATAAACGCGGCAGCAAAACAAGAGCATAACTGAAACAACTTCAGAAGAGCTCAAGAAACGTTATCCTGGGTATCCACCATGCTGGAAATAAGCTTAGCAAGCTTATTAGCTTTGTCCTGTTTGGCGCTAAAATCCTCCAACGCTTACTGTTGCACCAGAAAGTATGCATCTGAATGCTCCAGGGACTTCCGCAGTCCTTCCGCTTCTTGTCGCAGCACAACTGATCGATGTCTTTCAGCTTGTAGTTGAGACTCAAGAAACCGAACTGATTCAGACAGTGAGTTTGAATAGCTTGTGCAAGCGGTAGTGGCCAGTAACTCGAACACTAAACGAAGACAAGACTTTGGGGTTGTCTCACTGTCTTCGAGATAGTCTTCCTTAGCTGTTTTATCAGCTTTTTTGGAGACCAACAAGGATGTGTCACTATCATGAACCTTATCTGCATTACTTCCTTTACCATTGCTTACTAAGGCACTCTTCCCCAATATTCTGTCAACATTCTAAAAGAAGAAATAAGCAGACACATAACAGGTTTAGCATGTACTAGTATATGAAACTCATTTCGGTGAACCAGTTCATTAGTAAGGTGGACAGGATTAAACTACCAAGTCTTCTATTTCCAAGTACTAGTACATAATAAAAGCATCAAACAAACATATATCTATGTCCTATGGTCACTGCATTGTCTTGCCAAATAAAAATAGAGACACGGTTCAAATCATATCAGTTCAAGACAAAGCAGCAGTGAAAGAATACAAAGCGTGGGAAACAACACGGCACAACAAGATTTCAGATGGGTATGTAGCGACCAGACCTCAAATGGCATGTGCTGCTGTGCACCAGTGTCATCCCTGGATCAGTAATGCTGACACGCACAGTACAAATGGAGGATTTATAACAGAGTAGCAATCACACACTTATTACATCGAATATCTCCAAAGAGATTAAGTATAATAAACATGGCTTAAGGCCATCTAATAACGATAACAGCGGAAGACTTGGAAGATAAGTGAGTCCATCAACTCCAGCGGCATCACTGAGTATAAGACCACGACCTAAGGCACCTTACTCGTCGTCTGAAAAGTCTGCAACATGAAACGTTGCAGCTCGAAAACGGGTCAGCACATAGAATATGCTGGCAAAGTAACACATAGAGAGCAATGAACAATAATAATGCTATACTATATGCATATATGGCTGGTGGAAAGGCTCTATGGTTACAGTTTTGCGAAAAGCCAATTTTATCCTACCGCAAAGGAATAAATTTTATTTAACTATCATGGTGGTTGAAACATTGAGAAGGTACCTCCAACTCAATCCCAATTAAGCAACATCATTAACCCAACAAAATTAATTATAAGTATCATAGTGATGAGATTCAAATGATAATCCAGATACTAGATACTCAAGTTGTCCATAACCGGGGACACGGCTAATCATGATCAGTTTGTACACTCTGCAGAGGTTTGTGCACTTTTCCCCACAAGACTCGATCGCCTCCGCTTGATTCTCGCACTGCATGATGTTTGAGAAACGGATGACCGAGACACAGTCTTTCAGAAACAATCACTCTTTACTCTAGATGGACCGGTACACCTACTTTCCCCTACATCTGCTAGTCCACCTCTTCAAGAGATCCTGTAACCTACTCAGCTATGCTAGAGCCCATAATAGCTTGTGGCTGCACACGGAAGTTTCTAGCATGAATAATCTTATGATCCCTTGGAGCCTGGGTGGCGGACCTTATACATACAGACAACACTGGGCTCTCCAGGTGCCTCAATCCACCCAGATGTGAGTTTTAGGTGCCACCTTAAGTTGAACCATTATTAAACATCTCACATCTGTCATGAATATCACTCAAACCCAATCCACGTCTACGAGCATAGCATGGCAATATAATAGCAACGTAGAAGTAACTCCCAAGGGTTTGATATAGTAAAGCAGGTAATAGGTACTACCTCAACTACTTCCCAGATACCCACAAGTTATTTAGATCCTAATCATGCAATGTGTTTGGGGAAAAAGATCTAATGCAATAAAACTGGGTATGAACGGGATATGATCAAAGTGTTACTTGCCTTGCTGATGATCCGCAAAACCTAGCGAGTCGAAGTAACAAGCGGCACACTCCGGGTACTCTATCGCAAACAAACAAGCATACAATCAGTACTCAGCTAATGCACAGGTAAAACTCGAATGAAAGATCCAACCAGAAATTTCAACTTAAGAACTCCGGTTTGCAAAAAGAATCAACTCGAAAGAAGCAACGAAAGTCAAACGGCGAAAGAAAGAAACTTCGTTTGCTAATCTGGATCTAGGTCAAATTTTATTGTAGCAAAAACTTGTTTGAGTAGGTTAAACGGAAAGAGAATTTCGAGACGAAACTCTAGGCGCTTGAATCGCCTGATTCCGATAAACGAGCGAAAAGTTAAACAGATTCGAAGATTCGATCAGAAATCGAATCCGAGAAAATAACGAGAAAATCCGACGAAAAAGAAAAACAGACGAACGGTTAAATAACGGACGCTCGTTAACAGAGAAAAACCGACGAACGCGTTCGTTAAAACGAACGGTT
Organism: Aegilops tauschii subsp. strangulata; assembly: GCF_002575655.3. Classification (NCBI taxonomy): domain Eukaryota; kingdom Viridiplantae; phylum Streptophyta; class Magnoliopsida; order Poales; family Poaceae; genus Aegilops; species Aegilops tauschii. Next base: position 333,266,147 of record NC_053038.3, read on the forward strand.
CGGTGAACGCTCGCGAAATAAGAAAACCGAAAAAAAACCCGATCTAGTTTTTTTTTTTAACGAAGGGTTTTTTTTACAGAAAACCGGTCAACGACGGGGATAAACGACCGGCGGCAGTACCTCGTCGGGCGGGCTCCGGCGAGGGGCTCCGGCGGGGCGGGGCTCGGCGGCGGGCTCGGGGAGACGGCGAGGGGCGGCGGCTCCGGGCTCCCGGCGGCGGCGGCGGGCGAGGCAACCGGCGGCGGCGGCGGCGATGTCGACGGCGGCGGCTCGGGGTGAGGAGAGAAGAGAGGGGGGGTATTTAAGGAGGGGGGGGGGGCGGCGATGCTTGGGGAAGGGGGCACCCGAGGCGGCGGCGGCTTCCGTGCCCGGAAGGGACTTCGGTGGCGGCGGCTTCGTGCGGGAGGAGGAGAGGCCGCGGGCGGGCCGTCGGCTGGGCCTTTGGCCCAGTCGGCGCGGGCGCGTTTTTTTTAAATAAGTTCCGCGGAAAATATTGCGTAGAAAAATAAATAAAAATCACAAAAATATGAAATAAATTTTCCCCGTCCAGTTAGAAAATCTAGAATAGGATGAACATTTTTAAAATAAAAAAATAAATATTTTGAAAACATACAATATTTTTAATGCAATAAAAATTGCAAATAAAATCCAAATAAATCCCAAATATTGTTTTTAACATTTTTCCTCCAGTATTTCAATTGTTTTGGAGAAGTCATATTTTCTCCTCTCGTTTATTTAAAATTGAAATATTTTTCCGGAGAGAAAAATAATTAAAACCAAAATCCTCGTTGGAAAAATTAATTGAAAAAAATACGGGAAAATCCCCAACTCTCTCCGAGGGTCCTTGAGTTGCTTAGGATTTATCGAGGATTTGTCAAAATGCAACAAAACATGATATGCAAATGATGATCTATGTATAACATTCCAAATTGAAAATTTGGGATGTTACAAACCTACCCCCCTTAAGATGAATCTCGCCCTCGAGATTCGGGTTGGCTAGAAAACAGATGGGAGTGGTTTTTCCGTAGATCTTCCTCTCGCTCCCAGGTGGCTTCATCCTCCGTGTGGTGACTCCACTGGACTTTGCAAAACTTGATAATCTTACTGCGGGTAACTCGGCTGGCATACTCGAGAATCTTAACTGGTTTCTCCTCATAGGTCAAATCACTTTCCAGTTGAATTGCTTCCAGTGGCACGGTATCTCTCAGTGGTATCTCAGCCATCTCTGCGTGGCACTTCTTCAACTGCGAAACATGAAATACATCATGTACTCCAGACAATCCTTCGGGCAATTCCAGCTTATAGGCAACTTCTCCCATACGTTCCAACACTCTGTATGGTCCGATAAAACGGGGCGCTAACTTTCCCTTAACTCCAAAGCGCTTTACTCCTCGAAGTGGTGATACTCAAAGATACACTCTGTCTCCGACTTCGTGAACTGTCTCCTTTCGTTTAGAATCGGCATAACTCTTCTGCCTGGACTGGGCTACCTTGAGCCTATCGCGAATCAACCTTAGTTTCTGTTCAGGCTCCTTAATCAAATCTGGTCCAAACAACTGACGGTCTCCAACTTCGTCCCACAACAACGGTGTTCTACACCTCCTTCCGTACAAAGCTTCGAAAGGGGCCATCTTCAAACTGGTTTGATAACTGTTGTTATATGAAAACTCTGCATATGGCAAATTGTCGTCCCAACTAGATCCATAATCTAGCGCACATGCTCTCAACATGTCCTCCAAAATCTGGTTGACTCTCTCGGTCTGTCCATCTGTCTGCGGGTGAAATGCTGTACTAAATTCCAGCCTGGTTCCCAATGTTTCATGTAACTGCTTCCAAAACTTCGAGGTAAATTGGGTTCCTCTGTCTGATACAATGGTCCTCGGAACTCCATGCAAACATACTATCCTGGTCATGTATATCTTTGCCAACTTAGCACTGGTGTAAGTGGTCTTCACTGGAATGAAATGAGCCACTTTCGTCAAACGGTCGACTACAACCCATATCGAGTCATAGCCTGAACGAGTCCTCGGTAATCCCGTGATAAAATCCATGCCTATTTTATCCCACTTCCATTCGGGTATCGGCAATGGCTGTAGCAATCCTGCTGGCTTCTGATGCTCTGCCTTCACTCTCTGACATACATCACAAACTGCTACAAACTCCGCAATATCCTTCTTCATTCCGGTCCACCAGAGAGTATTCTTCAAATCCAAATACATCTTGGTATTTCCTGGGTGGATCGAGTACGGTGAATCATGGGCTTCTTGCAAAATCAACTTCCTGATCTCCGGATCATTTGGCACATATACGCGGTCCTCGAACCATAAGGTATCGTGGTCATCCTCACGAAATCCCTTGGCTTTTCCTTTGCTCATCTTCTCCTTTATCTCTTCAATCTCCTTGTCTGTCTTCTGAGCTTCTCTGATCCTTTCCATCAAGGTAGACTGAATCTCCAATGTCGCTAAATAGCCTCTAGGGACTATCTCCAAACATAGCTCACGTAGGTCCTCGGCTAACTCCTGAGGTAACTCTCCTGTCATGAGAGTGTTGACATGACTCTTGCGGCTCAACGCGTCTGCTACTACGTTAGCCTTTCCAGGGTGATAATGCAATCTCATATCATAGTCTTTGATGAGCTCCAACCATCTCCTCTGTCTGAGGTCTAACTCCTTCTGCGTGAAAATGTACTTCAAACTCTTGTGATCCGTGTACACTTCACAATGGTTTCCGATGAGAAAATGTCTCCATGTCTTCAATGCATGCACCACGGCTGCTAATTCCAAATCATGCGTAGCATAGTTCTTCTCATGGGGTTTAAGTTGTCGTGAAGCATACGAAACAACTCTTCCTTCCTGCATAAGCACTGCTCCAAGTCCTCGACGAGAAGCGTCGCAATAAACTTCATAGTCCTTGCGTTGATCCGGCAGAATCAACACTGGTGAGGTAACCAATCGTTTCTTCAACTCTTGGAAACTAGCTTCACATTCCTCAGTCCAATCGAATTTGGTGTCCTTCTTCAATAGCTCAGTCATGGGCTTAGCAATCCTTGAGAAATTCTCGATAAATCTCCGGTAGTATCCTGCAAGTCCAAGAAAACTCCGGATTTCTCCAACTGTAGTGGGCGATTCCCAACTTGTCACTGTGTCAACCTTGGCAGGGTCTACTACTATTCCTTCTCTAGAAATAACATGTCCAAGGAATCCAACTTCCTTCAACCAAAACTCACATTTGCTGAACTTGGCGTATAACTGATGTTCTCTGAGCTTCTCAAGTACCAATCGTAAATACTCCTCATGCTCTTCTTCATCCTTGGAAAAGATTAAAATATCATCAATGAACACCACGACGAACTTATCCAGAACTCCATAAACACTTTGTTCATCAGGTTCATGAAATAGGCCGGTGCGTTAGTCAGTCCAAATGACATAACGGTATACTCATACAATCCATATCTGGTGGTAAATGCCGTCTTGGGTATATCCTGCTCTCGAATCTTTAACTGATGGTATCCTGATCGTAGATCGATCTTGGAAAATACTTTAGCTCCTTGCAAGCGGTCAAACAAATCATTGATCATCGGCAGTGGGTACTTGTTTTTGATGGTCACTTCATTCAATCCTCGGTAATCAACAACCATCCTTAGTGATCCATCTTTCTTCTCTACTAGAAGTACTGGTGATCCCCAAGGTGACGAACTTGGGCGAATATAGCCTTTATCCAGTAACTCCTTGATCTGCTTCTTAATTTCCTCCAAATCCTTTGCGGGCATCCTGTACGGTCTCTTAGATATTGGCCCTGTGCCTGGCAAAAGTTCAATCAAGAACTCAATGTCTCTATCTGGTGGCATGCCTGGCAACTCTTCTGGAAATACATCCGGATAGTCCTTCACCACTGGTACTTCCTCCTGTACAACTCCTGATAAGGAATTCACTTGAGTCCTCTTCGGCATATGCCTGGATACATACTTGATCCTTTTTCCTTCCGGGGTGGTAAGCAAAATCGTCTTGCTGGCACAATCGATGTTTCCTCCATACAACGATAGCCAATCCATTTCCAAAATCACATCCAAGCCTTGCGATTCCAAAACAATGAGGTCTGAGGGGAAAACATGCCTACCAATGGCCAACGGTATCTGAAAACATCCTTGGGTGGCCATATACTCTGCTCCTGGCGAGGTTACTAACATGGGGCTTTTGAGGACTTGGGTGGACATCTTAAACTTGTTTACGAATCCCCTTGATATGTATGAATGCGATGCACTAGTATCGAAAAGAACAGTTGCAGTAAATGACTTAACCAAAAACTTACCTATTACTGCATCAGGCTGAGCTTCAATCTCCTCCACGCTCACGTGGTTCACATGTCCTTTGTTGAACGGGTTCGGCTTCTTCCCAGAGCTTCCATTGCCATTTCCATTTTGGGCTTCGGGACAATCGGTAGCGTAATGTCCCGTCTTCTGGCACTTGAAACAGGTAATGTGACTTAGATCTCTCTTGGTTGGGGTAGATGGGTTGGTGCGGTTCTGTCCGTTTCCTCCTCCATTCCCATTACCAATCTTGGAGCCATTATGGTTGTGCGAACTACCTCCTCCATGGGTATGCTGAAACTGTCCTCCCGGCTTCGGGGTAAATCGTGGCTTCTGCTGGGCTCCAGAATTGTACTTCCCTTGTCCATACTTCCTCTTGCGGTTTTCAATCTGCTGTTGCTTCCCTTCAATCATGAGAGCTCTATCTACCAGCTCCTGGTAGTTGTTGAAAGTTGCTACCATCAACTGCATACTCAGCTCATCATTCAATCCTTCCAGAAACTTCTCCTGCTTGGCAGCATCCGTAGCAACGTCATCTGGTGCATAACGTGCTAACTTACTGAAATCCTCCACATACTGGCCTACGGTGCGTCCTCCTTGGCGTAGGTTGCGAAACTCACGCTTCTTCATAGCCATAGCTCCTGCTGAAACATGAGCTGTACGGAAAGCTTGCTGAAACTGGTCCCATGTGACAGTGTCAATGGGGTGCGTGGCTGTATAATTCTCCCACCATGATGCTGCGGGTCCATCAAGCTGATGTGCGGCAAAACGCACCCTTTCCGCATCTGTGCATCCTGCAGTGGTCAACTCCCTTCCAACTTTGCGGAGCCAATCATCTGCTACAATCGGCTCGGTGCTACTGGAGAACACCGGCGGGTTTAGCCTTAAGAAACGGGCTAAGTGATCAACAGGTGGTGGTGGCGGTGGGTTGTTGTTGTTGTTGCCTTGGTTCTGCACTAACACTTGCATCAGGGCATTCTGTTGCTGAATCAACTGGGTGATCTCTGGCGGGAAAACAAATCCGGTGTCGCGTCTCGGAGGCATCTGATAGGTTTAGAAAAGATGAGAATTAAGAATAGAATGAGGTCTAGAGAGAAAACACTACCCATATGCTCATGAGACAAATTCAATCAATATCACTCAATCAATCCACACAAGGCAAAACAATCGATCTAACTAGCGTTACAAGGGCTTGAGCTATACTACTAAATGGGGGGAAAACTACTACTGATATGGTGGTCTACTAAAAATTCTGATCCGTTGAAGACTCCATGATGTCTGCTCCAGCTTCATCAATCCATTCGTCTTCACTTGGTTCCGAGTCGGTGTCGTCGATGATGATGTAGTTATCCGGACAAGTGCATTCGTCGACTTCTGCTTTTGGCACTGGATTTCCCACGAATGCTCCAATCTTATTCTCCAGGTCGTCAATCTTCTCGACTAGTGCGTTGATTTCCTCCAAGTAATCTTCGCGTGTAGTCTTGAGTTCTTCTTGGAGTTCCTTGATCTTCGTGAATGCCTTCTTCAGTTCTTCCTTGTCCGTACACATCTGATTCTCCTGGCGTCGAATATGTTGGTTCTGCTCCTGGATGAAAGCTGCAATTGATCCATCCTTCTTGGTCTTGATCATCTCCCATTGCGCGTCTCGATGTCCACAAATCTGATAAATTGTATCCTTAAGCTCCTGGTGATAGACTTCTCCAATGCGTCCCATGGCGATATGTGCGGCCATGCTCTTCCCTAAACTCCAAGTTGGTGCTTCGAAAACCAATCTCATGGGTTCCGTAATTGGCGCAAACGTTCTTCCTGGAATGATAACTTGAATCTTCCAGCTCTCCTCTTCAGGTAATGTAGCGTTGTAGGTTCCGGTGACGCTTGGTATTCCTATGTTCAAGTACTTGGTGACTTCCTTCAAATGTCGTCCAAACGGCGTATCTTCATCTGGTTGCATGAACTTGCTCCTTGCATTCGCCATTCCTAAAAGAGTAGAAAGTGGAGAGTGGTCAGAAATGAGAAGAGAGAAGTTTTCTAGGGCTTAAGCTTAGTGGTCGTGTCCTATAGTCAATCTGGCTCTGATACCAACTTTGTAGCGACCAGACCTCAAATGGCCTGTGCTGCTGTGCACCAGTGTCATCCCTGGATCAGTAATGCTGACACGCACAGTACAAATGGAGGATTTATAACAGAGTAGCAATCACACACTTATTACATCAAATATCTCCAAAGAGATTAAGTATAATAAACATGGCTTAAGGCCATCTAATAACGATAACAGCGGAAGACTTGGAAGATAAGTGAGTCCATCAACTCCAGCGGCATCACTGAGTATAAGACCACGACCTAAGGCACCTTACTCGTCGTCTGAAAAGTCTGCAACATGAAACGTTGCAGCCCGAAAACGGGTCAGCACATAGAATATGCTGGCAAAGTAACACATAGAGAGCAATGAACAATAATAATGCTATACTATATGCATATATGGCTGGTGGAAAGGCTCTATGGTTACAGTTTTGCGAAAAGCCAATTTTATCCTACCGCAAAGGAATAAATTTTATTTAACTATCATGGTGGTTGAAACATTGAGAAGGTACCTCCAACTCAATCCCAATTAAGCAACATCATTAACCCAACAAAATTAATTATAAGTATCACAGTGATGAGATTCAAATGATAATCCAGATACTAGATACTCAAGTTGTCCATAACCGGGGACACGGCTAATCATGATCAGTTTGTACACTCTGCAGAGGTTTGTGCACTTTTCCCCACAAGACTCGATCGCCTCCGCTTGATTCTCGCACTGCATGATGTTTGAGAAACGGATGACCGAGACACAGTCTTTCAGAAACAATCACTCTTTACTCTGGATGGACCGGTACACCTACTTTCCCCTACATCTGCTAGTCCACCTCTTCAAGAGATCCTGTAACCTACTCAGCTATGCTAGAGCCCATAATAGCTTGTGGCTGCACACGGAAGTTTCTAGCATGAATAATCTTATGATCCCTTGGAGCCTGGGTGGCGGACCTTATACATACAGACAACACTGGGCTCTCCAGGTGCCTCAATCCACCCAGATGTGAGTTTTAGTTGCCACCTTAAGTTGAACCATTATTAAACATCTCACATCTGTCATGAATATCACTCAAACCCAATCCACGTCTACGAGCATAGCATGGCAATATAATAGCAACGTAGAAGTAACTCCCAAGGGTTTGATATAGTAAAGCAGGTAATAGGTACTACCTCAACTACTTCCCAGATACCCACAAGTTATTTAGATCCTAATCATGCAATGTGTTTGGGGAAAAAGATCTAATGCAATAAAACTGGGTATGAACGGGATATGATCAAAGTGTTACTTGCCTTGCTGATGATCCGCAAAACCTAGCGAGTCGAAGTAACAAGCGGCACACTCCGGGTACTCTATCGCAAACAAACAAGCATACAATCAGTACTCAGCTAATGCACAGGTAAAACTCGAATGAAAGATCCAACCAGAAATTTCAACTTAAGAACTCCGGTTTGCAAAAAGAATCAACTCGAAAGAAGCAACGAAAGTCAAACGGCGAAAGAAAGAAACTTCGTTTGCTAATCTGGATCTAGGTCAAATTTTACTGTAGCAAAAACTTGTTTGAGTAGGTTAAACGGAAATAGAATTTCGAGACGAAACTCTAGGCGCTTGAATCGCCTGATTCCGATAAACGAGCGAAAAGTTAAACAGATTCGAAGATTCGATCAGAAATCGAATCCGAGAAAATAACGAGAAAATCCGACGAACGGTTAAATAACGGACGTTCGTTAACAGAGAAAAACCGACGAATGCGTTCGTTAAAACGAACGGTTCGGTGAACGCTCGCGAAATAAGAAAACCGAAAAAAACCGACCTAGGGTTTTTTTTAAACGAAGGGTTTTTTTTACAGAAAACCGGTCAACGACGGGGATAAACGACCGGCGGCAGTACCTCGTCGGGCGGGCTCCGGCGGGGCGGGGCTCGGCGGCGGGCTCGGGGCTTGGGGAGACGGCGAGGGGCGGCGGCTCCGGGCTCCCGGCGGCGGCGGCGGCGATGATGCGGGCGGGCGGCGGCGGCGATGTCGGCGGCGGCGGCTCGGGGTGAGGAGAGAAGAGAGGGGGGGTATTTAAGGAGGGGGGCGGCGGTGCTTGGGGAAGGGGGCACCCGAGGCGGCGGCGGCTTCCGTGCCCGGAAGGGACTCCGGCGGCGGCGGCTTCGTGCGGGAGGAGGAGAGGCCGCGGGCGGGCCGTCGGCTGGGCCTTTGGCCCAGTCGGCGCGGGCGCGTTTTTTTTAAAAGTTCCGTGGAAAACATTGCGTAGAAAAATAAATAAAAATCAGAAAAATATGAAATAAATTTTCCCCGTCTAGTTAGAAAATCTAGAATAGGATGAACATTTTTGAAATAAAAAAATAAATATTTTGAAAACATACAATATTTTTAATGCAATAAAAATTGCAAATAAAATCCAAATAAATCCCAAATATTGTTTTTAACATTTTTCCTCCAGTATTTCAATTGTTTTGGAGAAGTCATATTTTCTCCTCTCGTTTATTTAAAATTGAAATATTTTTCCGGAGAGAAAAATAATTAAAACCAAAATCCTCGTTGGAAAAATTAATTGAAAAAAATACGGGAAAATCCCCAACTCTTTCCGAGGGTCCTTGAGTTGCTTAGGATTTATCGAGGATTTGTCAAAATGCAACAAAACATGATATGCAAATGATGATCTATGTATAACATTCCAAATTGAAAATTTGGGATGTTACAGGGTACCACGCGTCTACATGTACAACAACACTATTGGCTCTGTTGTGATGCTAGTAATGTACATGATATGAGAAGTCAACTGTATACACAATTGAAATTGAAATCAACAGAGGTATTGATAAGAGCAAGCCTGTTAAAGAAACATGCGTGAACATACCTGCTGTGCCATTGGAGTTTCGATTGGATCATTCAATTTAAAAATAAGTTTGTATGAGTAAATACATTGATACAAGAGCAAAGCAGTATGCACGATAGCAATCATAGTTAAAAAAGGCGTGCCTAAGCGAGCGCTTAAGCGCGCCTAGGCTCTAGGCGTTGGCAAAATGCATTGCGCATAACTACGCTTAACCTGTGCATAACTGCGCATAAGCATGCACTTTTGTCAGTAAAGCGCAAGGCGGTGGCAAAATGCACAATTAACGCCTAGCGCTTTTTGAACTATGATAGCAATGGAATCTTAAATTAGAACAGTGGTTCTTCAGGTTTAGGCACTTGTTCTACATGAACAGAGTATAGTAAGACGCAAGAATATAGTACTTAAAATAGAAAATGAGCTCATAGACCTTACCACATTCTTGGTTCGGGACCAGTACAGAACAAGGCGTTCCCAGTCATCGTCCAGTAAATGTGTCTCAGGAGAACGTAAGGGAATTTGATGAGTTTCTTTGCCGGTGAAGTATGTTTTCTTCATGTAATTCCGATACTGCCACCAAGCATTCTTGAAGATAGCAGAGGTATTAGCACAGGTTACCTCATCCTGAGTTTCCAAATCGGTCCTTCTCTATACAGAAAAATGGGAAAATTTGTTGTATTATAACCATCATGGAGGTAGGATGTATGGGACAAAGCAAAGTAATTGTCATGAATAACATTACTTACACATAACTCCTGGACAAACACCTGCAACTGGCATTTTCCTTCATCTTCAGTATAATATTTCCAAGATGGGAAGATATGCACATACAATTTAACAACATCAAATGCGATAGATGCTAAAGTACGACTAGCTGGTTGTGCTTCCTCCACAGGAATAGGCGTACTAACTGGTGGAGTTGGGGTTCACCATGGTAGTACTGGCCCTTTGGGCACTGGAGCTGCCGTACTAACTGCTCTTGTTTGGGAGCTCTGTGGTGGAGATGGTGCTGTGTCAACAGGAACTGGGTTACTATCTGCTGGGGTTGGGGTTAGATTGGGTGAAGCTGGTTCTCTGTCCATCGCAGTAGGGGTACAATCTGCGAGAGTTTGGGTTATGTGTGGTAGGGCTGGTTCTCGTGCATGTACAACCGGGGTGCTATCTCCACCAAGAGGTAGCACTGTTTTATTTGAAGATTGTGTTTTTAGTCCGCTAGATACTGGCATCACCCGCTCCAATTCAAATGGCTGATAAACAGGAAACATAGTTCAATGTACAGACATTGTATGAGAGACAGATGCAATAGATAGTGTGGAAAAAAGAGGACATGAAATAGTTGACATGTATATTGTTTAACTAAGACAGATAGCATGACATAATTTCACATATATGATGTCTATCTAAACTGGATAGCATAGCATAACATAATTCAAAGATATGATGAATAACTAAACAGGATCACATGACATAATTCACCTACATGTTATCTAAGTAATCAGGATCGCATCATTTAATTCACATATGTGATTTATATGCTAAACAGAGGGCATTAGATATGATGTCTGAACTAAGAACATGGTGTTGAATATTGTGCATATGATGTCTAAACTATGCAATGCAAGACACCATATGCATGATATGAGCAGTATAACCGTGCCAAGTTAGAGCATACACCTCGGTGGGGGAATAGGACTGGTGATCTGTCTCTGAATCCATCTCTAAGGAGCTATCGGGACCCAACAAGAGATCTGCTTCGACAGGTAGCACTGTCTGCTCTGAAGGCCTTGTTTTCGCTCCAGATTTTTCAATCGCCCACCCAAATGGCTGATTCACAAGAAGAGTAGTTTAATTTACAAGCATTGTCGACAAATGGAAATGTAATGAAGAAAAGGATAGGCAAGATATCATTCAAATGTATGATGCTTGGTTAAACAGGATGGCATTGCACATTTCACATATATTATGGCTGGCTAAAAGACATGAGACTGCATAATTCCCATATATGATATAGAAACTAAACAGGTGGCATTATAGAACATGTCTAAACTAAGCAGATGACATATATGATGTCAAAAGTAGGCACTGCAAGGCAACATATGCATGATATGACTAACATCATCATGCCAAGGTAGAGTAAACACCTTGGGGGGTAAATAGGAGTGGTCAGCGGTGTCTGAATCCGCCTCAGAACAGATATCTTCCTCTCGATTACAATCTGGAGAGGGGCGGGGAGGGTTTGCCATTGAACCCACCATGGAGCGATGTCTGCATGACATTGTATTGCCGCGCAAAACTCTTCTCTTTTTCTCTACATGTTCAGCATGACTGTGTACAATATCTGACATGCATACGAAAAAAATATGGTGAGATTATGTAAGGAGAGCATGCAGAAATTTAGAGTGATGGTAACAACCAGTGGATGGATCCAAAAATAATGATAGCAGGCTGATGATTGCTTCAGTTTAATAAAAAGACAGATGATGATTGCTTTACTATTTGTTTCCCACCCAAGATGAACAACATAGGCATACCCTAGGTGAACCAGATATTAGACAGAGATACTATTCATTGCTTCCTCGATATGTGCCCCACAACTAATTTAGAACTCAAGTTTGAACATTAATTTGGACCTGACTTGGAGTCCAAGAGGTGAACAGGACGATAAAGTAGCAGGTAATTTTAAGCAATGCATAACATAAGCAGAAACAAAAGAGTGTGACCTCTCTTGTGGACCCGTGTACTCCTCAGGTTCATCTGCTGAGTCGATGATGGTGATGCCGTTGTGGTGGGTGCCGGCGGCAGGGAAGGAGATCTGAGGCGGCGAAAGACGGTCAGGAGTCGTGATGTCTGGTTTGGTGGATGTTTCTGTCGATGGAGCAGCTCAGGTGAGGTGGACAACGTCGCGGAAGGAGCAGGACAAACCACACAAAGTTCCCTTCGACACCTACCTGTAACTGAAATAATTCTGTAAGGGCTCATTTGGCTTGCATGATTCTAAAAACGTAGGGATAGGAAAAACACCAGAATAGGATAGGAATGCACATGGTAAACAGAGCATTTGTAAACACAGGATTTCTGTCAACTTGGGTGTTTGGTTTACAGGAATTGGAAGAGCAGAGGAATGCAAAGAAACATGGCCAAAATAAAGTGAAACCATATGAAAGCGTGTACAGTTAGAATGTTATTCTGCCACTAATGCACTTGGTCTTGTTTTCATGCATAGGATTTTGAAAAGTAGGTCCAGGTGGATGTTTTGCTTCATTCCTTTCAACAAAACGCATGAATAATTGAATAGTAGAGTGCCATTGGAAAATTCACTATTGCTATGTTTTTCCGTTGAACCAAAATAGCCCTAATGGATCGACATGAATGTATAGTAATAAGTGATGCAACAAGTGTACAACTTCTTTGCCGTAGCCGTGTCGACCTCAGCATCATTGGGTTGGTCGCTAAAGTAGTTGAGGCAGAGGTGGCTGTCGGAGGTGTGGAGGAAGATCTGAGGAATCTGTAGACGGCGTCCAGGGCACTGCTTTGTTGTGATGGATCGTTCTGTCGTTGGAGCAGCTCCGGTGAGCCGTAAGACGTCAAGGCTGAAGCAGCACAAGACATACATCGTCAATCTCAAGTGGGATTCTAATAGCATCTCCAATAGATGATGTAAAATAGATGTAAAATTTACATCACCAAAAACCACCTGACTACAACAGATGAGGTAAAAACCGTTGACTTTGAACTTAACTATCGAAACTGAAATTTACTGTGGAATTCGAATGTTACTGTCGAAACTGAATGCAATGGTAGCAGAGAGGCACTTGACATGTAGTTTAGGGAGGGCCTGCAGTTCATCTTCAACCTGCACCCCCTGAGCCACCAGCCACCACCAGCCGAACCGCCGGCCCCAGCGCCGCCTCGCCGCCCCAAAACAACTCCCCACCGTCGGTCCGCCGCCGCCTCGGCCAGCCCTCTAGGCCCCTCGCCCCCACCCTGAACCCTAAGATAGATAGTAGGGTACCTCTCCGGCGAGCCCCCATCCCCGCTGCGGGTGGTTCTTCCTTAACTCCGGCGAGCCCCCCCCTGAAAATCGACTGACCTAAAAGTCGATTCAGTCGACTGAAGTGTAGCTAGATTGGAGCAGAGCAGCAGCACGAGCGAGGGGGAGAGCAGCAGCAGCAGCGCAAGCGAGCGAGCGAGAGCCAGAGCAGCAGTAGCTGGGCGAGCGAGCGATCGAGTGAGAGCTGGAGCAGCAGCAGCGCGAGTGAGCGAGCGAGAGCCGGAGCAGCAACAGCAGATCCGGCTGGTATGGACGCCGCCGCCGAAGGGGACTCGCACTGGGGGAGAGCCGCCGTGGAGATGTCGCCCGCGGCGCCGGCTTCAAGGTAGCCGCTCCATGGGGGTGCGGGATGGAGCACCGTCGGCGCCGGGAGGTCGAGTTAAGGAGAAGGTGCGATGCGATGAGTGTACAACCTCTTTGGTGGCGCTGAGTAGGCCTTGGCTTCGTCGAGGAGTCGGTGAGGATGTTGCGGTTCCGGTGGAGCAGGTTAAGGCGGTGCTGTGGGGATGGAGCAGCCGCGATAGACGAGGCGATCGTCGGAGCAGCTCCTTAGAGGTGGAGGACGGGGCAGCTGAACCGGCGAGACGATGAGATGGACGACGGATCCTCATCCGGGGAGATGGACGAGGGACGTCGAGCTGTTGCGGTGGATGACGTCGTCGGGGAAGAGGCTCGGCTGGGCAGCGGTGAGGTGGCGGACGGAGGAGGGTGGGGTTTCGCGGCTGGAGCGGAGAGGTTATGGGGGCTTGGGATTTCGAATGGCAAAAAGGAGGCGATGGGAGGGGGTGAACCATGACTTAGGGACGCACTTGTCCAAAATGTAGGGTGTGTTACAAAAGTACCCCCCACCGATTTGAACTAGCGGCCCTTCCGGCTCAGGGTTAGAAGGGGGATTTCGCGTGTCGGGATTTGGCAGCTGGAGGGAGTTTTCGCGCGCGTTGTAATTTCGGGATAGCAAGGCGCGGATTGTGAAGGCGCTAGTTTTGGGAGCACGATATCTGAATTTTCGGGATATAACAAGGCGCGGGTTGAATTTTAGGGACAAGCCTAACATGTAATATTGTACTTGTACGTACCAAATCAGTTCGCACTTCCCTCAACCAAAAAGAAACGAAAAAATAGAACTATTCACACCACACAAACAGAGAGTCTTGCCCCGTTTTACTATAAAAATGCTATTCAAAGCTACTCCCTCCTTCCATCTATATAGGGCCTAATGCGTTTTTCGATGCTAACTTTGACCAAATATTAGAACGATAATATATGACATGCAACTTACACAAAGCACACCGTTAAGTTCGTGTGTGAAAGGTACTTTCAATGATATAATTTTCACAATGTGCATGTCATGTACTATTAATCTTGTCAATAGTCAAAGGCGATCTTAAAAAACGCATTACACCCTATAAAAAAGGAAGGAGGGAGTATGAATCCATGTTATGTCCAATTAATTTTTTTCGCTTGCTGTATGATGCATGTAACCTACTCATACCAACATTTTAGTGCATTCCAAATGTCTATACTACCGCCGCAATTCGAACTGAATTTGAATTCGTTTCTCCATTTCAATAAGAATCTACAATCATGATTGTTGCCAACTTCAACCATCATTCGTGTATTACCTTAATAACACACCACATGATTACTATAGAGATAGATATGAACTATGTGTACTACATGAACTCGAATTCTATTTTTTGAATACACTTGATGTTGATTCCAAATAATAGTACATTTGATGTACTAACTATATATTCATAATCTAAACCATGTTCCATACATACACCGTGTTTATCACACATAGTATAGTGCCCCGCCCCCTACATTATGACAAGTATTTAGACCTGAGCTGCAAAAGCCACACATTAGCCCAAATTATGATCAATGTTCTATATATTATACGTAGTACTAGCAAGGTGCCCATGCGTTCCACAGAACATCAACATGATTGATACGTCTCCAACGTATCTATAATTTTTGATTGTTCCATGCTATTATATTATCCATCTTAGATGTTTATGGGCTTTAATATGCACTTTTATATTATTTTTGGGACTAACCTATTGACCCAGAGCCCAGTGCCAGTTCCTGTTTTTTCCCTTGTTTCAATGTTTCGAAGAAAAGGAATATCAAACGGAGTCGAAACAGAATGAAACCTTCTGGAGAAGTTATTTTTGGAAGGAAAGCTACCCGATAGACTTGGAGTGCACGTAAGGAAAGAAACGAGGGAGCCACGAGGTAGGGGGGCGCGCCCACCCCCCTAGGGCACGCCCTCCACCCTCGTGGGCCCCTCGTGGCTCCCCTGACGTACTTCTTTCACCTATATATATATACCCATATACCCTAAAACGATGGACACCATGAGTAAATAAAAGTGTGATGATCATCATTATTAGAGCATTGTCCCAGTGAGGAAAGGATGATGGAGACCATGATTCCCCCACAAGTCGGGATGAGACTCCGGATGAAGAATAAAAAAAAGAAAAAAAAGAGGCCATAAAAAAAGGAGAAAAGGCCCAAATAAAAAAAAAGAGAGAAAAGGAGAGAAGGGACAATGCTACTATCCTTTTACCACACTTGTGCTTCAAAGTAGCACCATGATCTTCATGATAGAGAGTCTCCTATGTTGTCACTTTCATATACTAGTGGGAATCTTTCATTATAGAACTTGGCTTGTATATTCCAATGATGGGCTTCCTCAAAATGCCCTAGGTCTTCGTGAGCAAGCGAGTTGGATGCACACCCACTTAGTTTCTTTTTGAGCTTTCGTACACTTATAGCTCTAGTGCATCCGTTGCATGGCAATCCCTACTCACTCACATTGATATCTATTGATGGGCATCTCCATAGCCCGTTGATACGCCTAGTTGATGTGAAACTATCTACTCCTTTTTGTCTTCTCCACAACCACCGTTCTATTCCACCTATAGTGCTATGTCCATGGCTCACGCTCATGTATTGCGTGAAGATTGAAAAAGTTTGAGAACATCAAAAGTATGAAACAATTGCTTGGCTTGTCATCGGGGTTGTGCATGATTTAAATACTTTGTGTGGTGAAGATAGAGCATAGCCAGACTATATGATTTTGTAGGGATAAGTTTCTTTGGCTATGTTATTTTGAGAAGACACAATTGCTTTGTTAGTATGCTTGAAGTATTATTATTTTTATGTCAATATGAACTTTTGTCTTGAATCTTTCGGATCTAAATATTCATACCACAATTAAGAAGTATTACATTGAAATTATGCCAAGTAGCATTCCACATCAAAAATTCTGTTTTTATCATTTACCTACTCGAGGACGAGCAGGAATTAAGCTTGGGGATGCTGATAGGTCTCCAACGTATCTATAATTTTTTATTGTTCCATGCTATTATATTATCCATCTTAGATGTTTATGGGCTTTAATATGCACTTTTATATTATTTTTGGGACTAACCTATTGACCCAGAGCCCAGTGCCAGTTCCTGTTTTTTCCCTTGTTTCAGTGTCGAAACGGAATGAAACCTTCTGGAGAAGTTATTTTTGGAAGGAAAGCTACCCGATAGACTTGGAGTGCACGTCAGGAAAGAAACGAGGGAGCCACGAGGTAGGGGGGCGCGCCCACCCCCCTAAGGTGCGCCCTCCACCCTCGTGGGCCCCTCGTGGCTCCCCTGATGTACTTCTTTCACCTATATATACCCATATACCCTAAAACGATCGGGGAACAGAATAGATCGGGAGTTCCGCCGCCGCAAGCCTCTGTAGCCACCAAAAACCAATCGGGACCCTGTTCCGGCACCCTGCTGGAGGGGGGGATCCCTCACTGGTGGCCATCTTCATCATCCCGGTGCTCTCCATGACGAGGAGGGAGTAGTTCACCCTCGGGGCTGAGGGTATGTACCAGTAGCTATGTGTTTGATCTCTCTTTCTCTCGTGTTCTTGATTTGGCACGATCTTGATGTATTGCGAGCTTTGCTATTATAGTTGGATCTTATGTTTCTTCTCCCCCTCTACTCTCTTGTAATGGATTGAGTTTTCCCTTTGAAGTTATCTTATCAGATTGAGTCTTTAAAGATTTGAGAACACTTGATGTATGTCTTGCCGTGCGTATCTGTGGTGACAATGGGATATCACGTGATCCACTTGATGTATGTTTTGGTGATCAACTTGCGGGTTCCGCCCATGAACTTATGCATAGGGGTTGGCACACGTTTTCGTCGTGATTCTCCGGTAGAAACTTTGGGGCACTCTTTGAGGTTCTATGTGTTGGTTGAATAGATGAATCTGAGATTGTGTGATGCATATCGTATAATCATACCCACGGATACTTGAGGTGACATTGGAGTATCTAGGTGACATTAGGGTTTTGGTTGATTTGTATCTTAAGGTGTTATTCTAGTACAAACTCTAGGGCTGTTTGTGACACTTATAGGAATAGCCCAACGGATTGATTGGAAAGAATAACTTTGAGGTGGTTTTGTACCCTACCATAATCTCTTCGTTTGTTCTCCGCTATTAGTGACTTTGGAGTGACTCTTTGTTGCATGTTGAGGGATAGTTATATGATCCAATTATGCTATTATTGTTGAGAGAACTTGCACTAGTGAAAGTATGAACCCTAGGCCTTGTTTCCTAGCATTGCAATACCGTTCGTGCTCACTTTTATTATTAGTTACCTTGCTGTTTTTATATTTTCAGATTACAAAAACCTATATCTACTATCCATATTGCACTTGTATCACCATCTCTTCGCCGAACTAGTGCACCTATACAATTTACCATTGTATTGGGTGTGTTGGGGACACAAGAGACTCTTTGTTATTTGGTTGCAGGGTTGCTTGAGAGAGACCATCTTCATCCTACGCCTCCCAGGGATTGATAAAACTTAGGTCATCCACTTGAGGGAAATTTGCTACTGTCCTACAAACCTCTGCACTTGGAGGCCCAACAATGTCTACAAGAAGAAGGTTGCGTAGTAGACATCAATGATCATGGGGAGGCCTAATTTGCAAATATGGAGAGGGGTGTGGGTATCTTTTTCAAAATTGCCATAGTTTCCTTCCTATCCGTCAGATATAAATCAGACGGCTTATATTTCAGGATGGCAAGCACACCATCATCAACAACTCCGTTTTTTATAAGAGTGGAGATAAAATATATTATATGTAGTATAACATGTTCATAACCACACCATGTGTATCACCGTTATATATATTCACACATGCGTCGGTTTAAAACACTATGATAAATTCTTCAAATATCCGAATTCGCTTTTTATAATGAAGTATGATCTCTATTCGTCTTTTACACCCACACAATCCTCTTATCTTTGTAGCTAGCTCTAACTTTCTCTCGTGCATGCACATGCCCGCATCCCTCTCACCCTCTCTCATCATTCTCTAGCTCCATCGCGCAAATTCGTCTTTTCACTTTAGGTCGTTCACCCACGGTGTGTGTAGGCCCCCAGCTCCTTCTTTACGGCATACATCGATCGATATGCCTCTCTAGCCAGGTGTGCCTACCACAAACACAAGCTTCCCCTCTTCTCTTATCATCGTCCATGCCTCACTCCCACCACTCGTTTCATTGATCTCGTACTCGCACACTCCTTCCCCCTCGATATAGTATGACTCTCGTTTACTCCTAGATGCATCCCTCTCTCTCTATCCTTCTCCCCGTGCCTCATTTGCTTCTAACACACACATGCATGTATACCGATCGATCTCCCAACATATACCTAGGTCGACTTTAACTATTCCCCCCCATCGATCGACGTACCTCACAAGTTATGTCTCTCCTTTATCTTACAAAGGACGATTGATCTTCCTATGTAGTTATGTCTGCTTACCACAGCCATATCGTCCCCCTCATCATTCGTGCATGCCTCCTGACCCGTCTCTCACACCCACGTGCACAGACATGCAGCCATCCGCTCTCTTATTGATATTGCAGGCGTGCCCTCCGGTTGTCTAGCAAGCCTATCCCACCATTTGTTAGAAGCAACTCCACTACCACCCCCTCCAACACTCTAGCTCTGTCTCTCTCCCAACCTTATTCTCTCCTACACATATGCATGGATGCCGATCGATCTCCCTTAATACATGAGGTAGATCGATCTCCCTTAATACATGAGGTAGGCCTCTCTCCTCCTCCACACATATACCAGCCATTGCACCTCTATAGTTAATTAGGCCTCCCTCCCCCCACCACACACCGATAGTCGAGCGCTGTAGGTAGGTATCCATGCCACAGAGACAAACTGCACCTGTCCCCTCTCACGTTCCAGTAGGCCAGCCACTCTATATCTTTGACGTGGGCACACACAAATTCGATGGCACTCTTTATCGATCGCGCGCGCACACACACACATCATCCCTCTCTTCGATTCTATGGACACCTCAAGCTGATGATACCTCCACTCTCTTCTCGTGGATCGCCCCCTCTATATATATGATATATCCAGGACTCTATTTCACACACATTGCATATGTTACATTTTTTGATTGAGCCCCCCCCCCAAAAAAAAACTCTCATGAACCACACACTATATCTCTCTACGTTTGTATCTCTCTCACACAACCCCACGTAGGTGGTGTACGTATACAAGAAGATAATAGGTGCACCGTGCACGTACTCACGCTTCGTGCCCAGCCACACCCGCGCGGATACACGGTGGAGCTCATTTCTGTACGAAATGGCAGCCCACGTGCTAATTTGAACGCGTGTAGCGGTTGTTTACCTACGGAGGTCGTGTACCACGCGTGCACGAAACCAAGTTCGACTTGATGCATTGGCGCGTTATTTTTAAATAAAGTTATATCGCTCAATGGCACGTACACAGAATATAAAACGATTTTTATGGAGAAGTAGGTAGTCCGCTCCACTATATACAATGGAGCCTGCCTGCTTGGTTTGTCTCTCTTCAGAGTATGTCACACAAGGTTGTGATGGCCTCTCTCTCTCACCGTTGGTCACTGATCCGGCCGCATCCCGTCCGCCGGCGGAAAGGGAGGACATGCATCGTTTGTCCGTTTGACGGCGCCGAGGCAGCACGTCCCGATCTGTGGTACACGCCGTTCTCTCTGACCAAGCTCCGGCGCGGTAGGGCCTACACCACCTGCTCGCTGCCGCAGTATGGGCAGATTCCGCCCACCGCCGCTCACCTAGTTACATCCCGACGACCTCCAGGTATCCCCTCCGGCCTTGCTCCACTGCCCATCTTCCCACGTCGCTGCATGTGGATCTTCCATAGTTCTTTGCCCAAAACGTAGCTCGTCCGGCGTACTTTCCATATTGAAATCTCGTCCTCACACCGTTTTAGACAAACACAACCGTGTTGTTATCTTCCCTTAGGACAAGGAATATGCTTCTTTTTTGTCGTTGCATGTGTCATCAACTGTTATTGGCCAATAATTGTTTCCTTTCTACCTCTTTTTTTTGCAAATAGGGCTATCCATTTCACCTCTTTGCTATTGCGACCTTTTGGTGAACTG
This sequence comes from Aegilops tauschii subsp. strangulata, assembly GCF_002575655.3. Lineage (NCBI taxonomy): Eukaryota > Viridiplantae > Streptophyta > Magnoliopsida > Poales > Poaceae > Aegilops > Aegilops tauschii. The sequence goes on from NC_053038.3 coordinate 333,286,893, forward strand.
CACAATTCACTTTTTTCTTAAGAGTGTTTTGTGCAGTTCTACCAAAATGTCACATGGGCAACGTCTCTACATTTCAGTGCGACTGCACAAAGGGAGATTGGTTTTGCTCTATCCTCCTCATCCAACTCCGAGCCTAATCTTCTCCAACTAGTTAGTCTTAAGAAAGACTGCAAAGGTGACCGGCTTCTATTTGTGTGTTTATTGTTTCATCAACAATCCTCTATTATCGTAATCACACTTAACATCTTTGGAACAGGGACGCTCAGCTCTATTTTAGTGGAACTGCACAAAATGATCAGAATGTTGCATGCTCCAGACAACCACTTTTTTCCCAACATGCCTTGTTGATTTAGACAGAGCTGGGGGGACATTGCTGCCAATGAAAGCATGGATCAGTTTTAATTTAACACCTTCTCACAACTTTGTCTTCAGTTGTGATGTACTACCTCCTTTCCGGTTTATAGGGCTCAATTCAAAAATCTCGCCAACCAAGGTAGATGGTGAGTGGTGGAACAATTTTTGTAGTTTGCAAAACCACTCAATTAATGCGCTTGTTTTCCTCGAAAATTGTGTTTACCAATGCATTAATTGTAATGCATGCATGCATAAAGTACATGCATTGGTCAAATTTCTCTTAATACTTGCATGCAATGATTTATTGCACCTTGAAATCTGAACATGTGATGGGGAACAACCAAATTGAGACTTATAAAATGGGAAAACTAAAATTTTGAGATAAGCCCTATAAACTGGAAAGAAGGGAGTAAATATTAGCTCTGATCTGCTAATAATTGAGATGCATTAGCAAGGAAGTTAGTTTTTTATTGTTTCCGAAAGAGCATCGATGGCAAGACACACGAAACAAAAGCTGAAAGCTCACACCATTGTACAATTTCATGTCGCTGGAAAATTATTTGTATAGTACGTCAATTATGTAAACAAATGCTGGAAGCTTGATAGCATTGCCAGAAGCCTCTTCGGCATCCGGGTCCATGTGCCATGCACAAAATTATACTCCTTCATTCGTAAATATTTGTATTTTTACAAATTTCAAATGGGCGGCCTTGAATTCGTTGGCAAGGTGATCAGGGTCCTCTCCCTGGTCCTACCATGCTTTCTTGAAATAGCAGTTATTGTCTTCCTGGTCAGCTTTCGACGAGTGACTCTTGGTTGCGGGGCCAGGGGGGACCTACTATTTACTTAACCGCTAGGCAAAGAGGGAGGAGCTAGGAAGCAGGCGTTTAGTGAGAGTGTAGATTCACTCATTTTGCTTCGTATGTGTACTCCCTCCGTTCCTAAATATTTGTCTTTCTAGAGATTTCAAAAAGTGACTACATACGGAGCAAAATGAGTGAATCTACACTCTAAAATATGTCTATATATATCCGTATGTAGTAGTCCATTTGAATCTCTAAAAAGACAAATATTTGAGTAGTCACTCGTTGAAATCTCTAGAAAGACAAATACTCCGGAGTATATTTAAGAACCGAGGGGGTAGTGCACAGCCGCATGGGAGACTCAGCCCGGTCGTGCCCCGCATTAATAGTGAGTAATGAGCAGTCAAATCATAAGCCCCACCTTCCCCACTGTAAGTTGCTTGGAAGAAGCAACCATCAATACGCTCTTCTTTGAATCCGCTCATACTACTCCATCCGTCACTGTTTATAGAGCGCGCTTCAGAAAAAGAAAAAAATCTCTGGGACCAAGGCGACTAGCGATCGGCCTAAAAAATAGCATTGGTAGTTATAGCACGGCGTCTATTACTAGAGGAAATAATGCGTACACACATGCATTGAGTGCTTCCACCCCGGGTACACACATGCATGCACTTACTACACTCCGTAGTACATCGAGAGAAAATTGTGGACTTGATTGCGGCTACCACGCCCTAATTAATTGAGCATTAAACCAAATGCGTCTAAAGTCTCTCTGGTGGTGGAAATGCATTGAGAGAAATGCATCATAATGAAGCGCGCCCTGTAAACTGTGACGGAGGGAGGAGTAGTATGAAGGTGCAAAACCAAGTACGCGTATGGCCAGTCAGTCAACGCACCTCCTCTTGGCATATCACTGACATGTGGGACCGGAGTGTGAGCAAAACGATCTCAATTGACGGCAAAATGGCCAACCCGCCGTTCCTTGAGAGAGATGAGGAGCGAGAACACACAGTCGGGCTCGCACGAAGGCCAAGATATATTCAAGCATGGTTGATTGATATCATCATTACATGTTGGGCTGCCGTTTTCCGCCCTTCTCCGGAATAAATGTGTACTTTATCAGAGATTAAAAAAAAGAGTACAGAGGCTCCACCATGCGGTTCTAGTAGTAGTACTACTCGGACTACTAAACCTTGCGCTTGGCTCTTCGCCTCTTCGTGAAGTCGAACAATGATGGTACTCCGCATGTTCGGTACTACAGTGTATGCCTCTGGCAATCTGACACCGAATGAACTGATGCATGTCCACCGCCTGGGCGAGTGTACGTTGCATTAGTCAAAAGGCGTAAGCGAGCTTCACCTTGTCCTGCAAGCTTCTCCTCGTTCTACGAGTTGACGGGACACACCAAAAAGTAGTGCTAGTCCATACTCCCTCCTTTCCGATTAATATGGCTTAATCTTTTTTGCGGGTAAATGGGAGAGGTTTATTCATATATAAGCATTCTTAGGGCGATCAGCCAAGACACTGGTCACTAGGAAGCGAGGTACCCCACAAAAAAGTAGGAAGCAAGGTGTTTCATCAAGCCAGCTCTCGGCCACATTCAAAGTGCAGCAAGCACGGTTCGCACAAAGATGCGCCGCAAGGTTTGTTGACCTGTTTACATCCTGAATAACAAAAAAAGAGGAAATATTAAGCGCTCCTATTTGTAACAGGATATGAGCCAGAATTAAGCGAGAATTGTGGCGAGTGTTCCATGCAATCAACTTCCATTATCACATGTGGAACCCTCGAAGAGAACCAAATGTGTTGAAGATTGCTTTATCACATTTTAAAAATATAATAAGAGTGCAGACGCTCCTCCATCCGGTTCCTAGTACTAGTATAGTACATACCTCTATAGACTATAGTAGTACTAGTACTAGTACTAGTAAACTTTGCGCTTGGCTGTTCGCCTCTTCGGGAAGTCGAACAATAATAGTACTAGTATAGTGTATGCTTCTGGCAATCTGACACCAAATTAGCTGTTGCACGTCCACCGCCTGAGCGAGGGAGAGCTTGCATTAGTCAAAAGTTTCTCCTTGTCCTGCAAGCCACCGCGCGCAAGCTTCTCCCGTCCTGCAAGCTTCTCCTCGTTCGGCAAGTTGGCGGGACACATCAAAGTAATGCTAGTCCATACTGCCTCCTCTCCGGTTAATATGGCTTAATTTCAAACGAGATAAATACACTGTCTGTCACTGTATCTTCATAAAAATACGGTCAGTGGACTTCATAATACGCTCATTGCACTCAATATATACATTTTCCGGTGTTTATATGGTCACTAGCTCACCCTGGCTGAGTATGTGTGTGCATGCATGTGTAGGTTGAGCACTTGAGCGTGGCCGTGTGTGTTCCTTCGTGTGCTCGGACATGCATGCATTAGGGCGTCGCGCGCGTTTTTGCGTCCATGTGTACGTGTGTCTGTTGCATACACGTAGGGGGAGTACGTGTAGGGGCCACTAAAGGAGCAGTCAAATCACACAGTAAGTTAGTCGGAAGAAGCAACCATCATTTCACCCTTCAATGACACGTACGCAATATAAAATGGTTGATATGGAGAGAAAAAGAAAACCACTATATATACACTAGCAGGAGCCTAAGCTACAATCCTGCTTGCTTGGGTTGCTCTGTTCACAAGCATAGAACGACGGTGGCCACACTGCTGGTCACATATCCGGCCTGATCCCGCAGCTGGGGGAAGGGAACAATGTTCTGCGTAGACGCGGTCGACATCGGCGAGGGAGAAAATCCACAGTCGATGGATCCCAATCGGGGGTCACCGTGGTATGGGCCGATGCCGCATCCCAACCGCCCTTCTAGCTACAGCCCGACGTCCCAGGTAGTCCATCTTCCTTTTGGAGCCGGCTTGCTCCACTGCCGCAGCTCCCCACGTAGCTCCATCTCCATGTTGATCTTTCTCTGCTTCTACCGGCTTCTACTTGTGATGAGTTTATGTCTCATGAACTAGTGCCAGTACTATTATTCCAATCACACTTCTTCAATATGTTTGCCATCAGGGATGCTCAGCTCGATTTTAGTGGAACTGTACAAAAGCATCGTATGATCCGAGGGTGCCAACCGTCTTTCCTTCGACAGGTTCTACCTGGCCAGGAAATTAAATCCTGTTTAGGGTTTAGGGTTTAAGTCGTAGTGACCCCATCAGTAGTTTTTGCTTCGTACACGCTCTCACAACTTTTGTCTTTAGTTGTGAAGTAAATATTGGCTATGATCTGCGAATCATTGAGATGCATCAACATGCGTGTTAGTTTTCCTTTGTATTTGATGGAATGTTGTAGCGGGGCAACCTTGGAGTAGGAACTAAAATGGAGTGGAAAGTTTCCGTTTTTCCGGAGAAAAAATGGAAACGGAGAGAAACCAACGTTTCATTTCGTTGGATCGCGCCATCGAGCAAAACAAACGTTTAAATCACGTCTGTCGCGTTCGTGTCTCACCCTCCTCCATGGCTCGACCCCACACGGTCGCTCGGCATGCCACTCACCGCAAATCGAGTATACGATAACTTTCCCGCCTGCTTGTCGATGGATCACGCCATGGAGTACTAGTACTACTGGAAGAGATTGACGAGTTGGGGGAGGACAGCTAGCTGTAGCATGGACTCCCAAGAACTTTTTACATGCATGTTGTGGCCGGCTATTGCGACCTTTGAACGCGGAGCAGTCGCGTGCACCAGGAAGCGGCGCGGGCGACACTCTCTCGGCCGGCGCGCCGCTTCAATGCCGGCGCCAGTGAGAGGTCGCCTCCGCTCTGGCCGGGCATGAATGCGGTACTGACCGTTTCGGGCGGGAAGCACGCGTGGGTGATGAAGAGGGTTCAGGTTGGTCAGGAGCGGCCGTGGCAGCGGTCCGGACGCCCGCAAACAAGAGATGATGTACGTTAACACTACTAGGGAAAACCCTAGTAGTAGCGCGGGTTTTGAGGCTATCAGCAGCGCGGGCAGCCGCGCTACCAATAAGGCGCTACAGCTAACTGTTAGTAGTAGCGCGGTCTGTACCCGCGCTACTACTATAGACTGTATCAGCAGCGCGTTTCCGGAACACGCTACTATTAATTAGCTGTAGCGATTTCCTGGCCCCGCGCTACTGCTATATCTTTCATCATTCCCCCCGGCTTCCTACCCCATTTCAGCTTCAATAAACAGCAATTTCCAGATACTAGGTACTACTAGATATCAATTTCATAAAGCATTATAGGTACTAGGTAGTACTCCCTCGGTTCCAAATTACTCGTCGTGGTTTTAGTTCAAATTTGAACTAAAACCACGACGAGCAATTTGGAATGGAGGGAGTACTAGATAATAATTTCATATATACTCAACATGCATCCTCAAGCAGTACAAGGTGATATCGACGACAATCATCATATGTAGTTCTAGATAATATCGACGACGATCATCATATGTAGTTCTACATGATATCGACGACGATGATCATATGTAGTTCTAGATGATATAGCCACACACACACATATGTAGTTCTAGATGATATCAACGACGATCATCATCCTCAAGCCTGGGCGGTGGGTGGTCCTGATAGTAATTAGGATGGCCTGTCCAACACGAAGATTCTTGCCAACGAGGAATCTCTTCCACCCAACTGAGTTTAAGTGTGTGCAAACGTCTGTGTCCATGCGGTAAGTACAGGTGGTGACGGAGCCCCTTGCGGTAAGGCGTAGTCCAGCTGAGCCTTCTTCATCAGGCTCGATACCACAACTCACAGATAGGTTCTTTGGCAATTTCTGAATAAGAAAAACATATCAATTAATAAATAGCCTCGCACATACTCTTGCAAATATATTTCTATTAAGTCTAGATTTCTACACTATCAAAAGACACCGTAGTACGCATTTGTACTAACTAATCATGAATTCTACTAATAAGTATATATGGATTATCTACACTATTAATAGTTCCTTGGATTCTACACTAATAAGAGCATGTGATCAGACTCTACACTAAAGCATATCATCGACTAGATTCCACAAAGCATATCATTGGACTCTACACTAAGCATATCATCGGATTCACTAAGCATATCATCGATTAATTTGCAATTGTAAGTATAACAATGAAGCATATATATATCATCAAATTACTACAGGCAGTACGTATAACATACTATTTCATGCCGATCGACCATGGTACTTGTCAGGCAGGTCACGAATGGCACCCCGACAAAGTCATCACGTGGCGGAATTATGTCCCATAGGTTGCACACCTCCTCCTCGCTCAGCCTCATTCTTTGAGCTATGATGGCTTCATGAAGTGGGTTCTCATCATCTTCATCGAGTGGGTCCTCATTATCTTCATCATCTTCGTCATCTTCATCATCTTCGTCATCTTCCACCAGGTTGAGATAAATGACAACCAGCTTGGGTCTTTCTGCTCTGAAGGAGAAGCTGATCAACTCACCACCAGTAAGACACATGTGGGCAAGGAAACGGGCCCATCCATATCCTCCAATCTGCGACATATTGCGTCCTTTCTCGACCTCCATAGTGTACGCCCCCCAGGAGCCTCAAATGTCACAGTGTCTCCTGTCAGCTTGTTGAATTTCAACCTCACATTGCATGGGACGATCTGTGTAAAAAAGCAAAATGACACAATGCAGTAATGCCAACACTAAAAATAAAATAGTTGTTACATTTCATCTAATTTCTTACCACCGCATGACGAAAACTCGGCTAGAAGTAGATGCCGAACAGCTTGCTAGTTGCAAGGCTGCTGGCGCACCTTGACTTGCACAGTCGACATAGTGGTGGTGGTGGTGGCGGCATTTTCCTAAAGCAATATGAGCAAAGGATTAACGATTCACTTCACAGGAAAGAAAAACAGTAGCATGTGATATTTTTGGTTCTTCCGCGAGAAGCAGTTTTATGGACAAAGCATTTCGGTGGCACCTATTGCCGAAAAAACTTTTCACAAATATGTACCAAATAAGGGTACCACCTACCAAGACATTTCATCTCATCTGGCCCCTATTGCCTAAGATAATTGATTAAAAAAAAGTGGCAAATTTAACTAAATTGGCACCTACATTTTGCCAAAAAGTAACTTATTACAAAAAAACAAAAGCATCTACCTATCCATGTACAGAAAAAATAAGAATAAAATGGTGCATACTAAATCAACTAGCCTACTAAATCCACTAGCATACTAAATCAACTAATTCAAAATGTTCTAAATCAACTAGCCTACTAAATCAACTAAATCAAGATGTTCTAAATCAATTACATACTAAATCAACTAAATCAAAATGTTCTAAATAAACTAAATCAACTAGCCTACTAAAGCAAAATGTAGCAGGGAGGAGGGGTTGTGGATGGAGGAGGGAGGAGGGAGAAGGAGGGGAAACTCGAGGAGGGAGAAGAGAGTAGGACGGAGGAGGAAGACGGAGCGAGGAGGGGCCAGCCGGCGGCGAGTGGAGGGAGGGCGGAGGAGGAAGGCGGAGCGAGGAGGGATCGGCCAGCGGCGACTAGAGGGAGGATAGAGGAGGAGGCCGGTACCGAGTCCAGCAAGGAGGAGGAGGTGGCGACGGCGGAGATCGGAGGAGGGGCGACGGGGGAGGACCGGCGTGGGGGGTTGAGGGGGGAGATCGAGTGAGTGTGAGTGCGAGTGGATCAGATAGGTCGGAGAGGGGGGATGGAATGGCTTAGCAGTAGCGCGCTAGAGCAAAAGGCGCTACTGCTAAACCACCTAGCAGTAGCGCCTTTCACAAAGAGCGTGCTACTACTATGTGTCAGCATGTAAAAATAGACATCAAAAATACATTGATCATCAATGATCTTTTTGTGTACAATCTGATTTGTCAATATGAGTCCTCACCAGTTTAGGAACTGGTGAAGACTCATATTGCGGCCACAAATTCTACACATAGAGTTCAATGAAGACCAAGTGGTTGTGGAAGTTTGAGAAGTAACATATTTAAGGTGGTACAAACTCTCTTCACGAAGCGAGGTGGGACTAAATTTTTTAGTAAACTTAGCAGTAGCGGTTATTGTGTAAATGCGCTACTGCTATGGTCCCTAGCAGTAGCGCTCTTCATATTAGCGCGCTGCTGCTAGAACTAGCCTCGCGGCGGCGTCGTGGCAATTATAGCAGTAGCGCGTCTTATAGTGGGCGCGCTACTGATACATTTATTTCAGCAGCACGGTTTGTGTGCGCGCGCTACTGCTAGTTAGCAGCAGCGCCTTATTTTAAAGCGCGCTGCTGGTAAGATTCTGTGTATAGGCTTTTCCCTAGTAGTGTAATATTGCCGCGTATATAATTAACAACGTAAATAATGTGCCAGTTGGACAAATATGATTGGAGATGGAGATGGAAATGGAATTTTACGTAAACACGGATATGCATGTCTATATCTATGTGTGTGTGCGCGACGACTCTCGCGACATGGAAGCGGGGGCGTGTTTTTGATCGAGTTTTCTTTCTTGGTACGTTAAAAAATTGTCCGCCAGTTTTCGTTTCTTTTTCCAGGAACACGTGTATTCTATTTAAAACCACTGCTATGGAGAGATTGTTTTACTCCATTATAGCCTCTTGTTTGATAGAGTTTCTCGCGTCTTGCTCTCTCACCCTCTCCATATCAAAACAAGATGACAGTGTCCACACTATCTCTCTCCTCACCGGTGGTCACAGATCCGGCCGAATCCCGTCCGCTACGGGAGGTGAGGAGGTGCAGCGTTGACGTTGTCACCGTCGGCGATGGAGGAAGCCGATGCGCACCGTCCTCTCGGAGCCGGCGCTGGCGCGGACGAAGGTACTCCGCGCCCTTGTTCGCTGCCGTCGTGTGGGCAGATCCCGCTCGCCCGCCTAAGCGACATCTCGCCCACCTGAGGTATAACTTCTTGTACTGGTCCAGCTCCCGAGGTCGCTGCATGCGGGTTTTCTTCTATGCCACTACTCCCCAGCTCCCCATGTATAGTAGCTAGGGTTCGTCGGCTGGTCCAACATCACCTACTATTATAGAGGAAATGCCACTCAAAAAGTTGTCCTGATTTATGCCTCAGTGGAGGTATACATGTTGTTTCGACAAAAAGTACATGGTGGTTGTGCGGTCATTGTCCATATGCTCCTATTGCTGCTGCTAATCTAATACTATCACTGCTTAAATGAAGAAATGCTTTTTTTCTCGGGTATCCTGGTTTAGTTCCCATTAAGATAATCATGATGCTTCTGTTTGTTGGTGTACTTTTCATAATTCTTATTGACAATTGAGATGTCATTGTTAATCTTGTAAAACAAAGTAACAACACTATATCCCTTTTTTATATTTTTGGAAACAGCGATGCGTATCTCCATACCGGGGCATGTCTTCCTCAATTTTAGTTGAACTGCAGAAAATTGGATGGCCATTGTTGTTTTGCCTCACTGTCCTCTGCCACGTGGTTCTTCCTTCCTTGAGCTTGATTACTAAGAAGAAACAGACCACACTGAGGATTTTCGAACTTCATAGGCGCCTCACCCAAACTTGAGGCCAAATGGATGATGCATCACCACGATGACCTATCGATGCTCATGGTTGCGTCGGCTGGTGAAGCTGATCGATTTTCAATGAAAACAAGCTATCTTCCATCAGTGCTCTTTGCTTGTTACCCACAAAGATGATATCCTTCATCAGTTCACCTTGGTTGCGTTGGAGACGCAGTGGTCTTTCATGTTATTGCAATTTTATCACACAATTGGCTATGAACCAAATGTTTCCTCGAAGAAGGATCGACATTGGTACTAAGAGCATAAGTTTTGTATTGATTTCTAAGCCTTCTCACAACTTTGTCTCCAGCTCCCCTATAATTTTATTTGTCCAGCTATTAACTTTGATTAGAAAAAATGGTGTGGACTAAAAACCCGGATGGACGTAGTAGCCCTCCATTTTTATTTACTCCGCATATTAGATTTGACTGAAGTCGAACTTTGTAAAGTTTGACCAAGTTTAGGCCGAACACAACAAATCATAATTATTAGTGAGGGCAAACTGTACATACTCTCAAACCTTTCCGATAATTGAAATTAAAATTCTTTATTTGTACACACTCTCACACGTTTCCGATAATTTGGCGCATGTGTGGTTGTTCACTTAAGGGAGGGTAGTGTACCACACGTGAAGGACATGAAGTGCGACCAGGACGCTTGGATCGTTAGTTCATCGGAAGTACTCCCTCCGTTCCTAAATATTTGTCTTTCAAGTGGTTTGCAATGGACTACCACATACGGATGTATATAGACATTTTTTACAGTGTAGATTCACTCATTTTGCTCCGTATGTAATCATTTGTTGAAATCTCTAGAAAGACAAATATTTAGGAACAGAGGGAGTAGTAGTTTTCTTCACTAGTACGTTAAATAAAGAGTTTCGTTTCGTACTTACACAATTTAAAACGATTGTTACGGAGAGAATAAGAAAACCACTCCACTATATATTAGTCATATACACGAGTACTATATGGAAGCAGCTTCATTGACTTTAGTGCACCTGCCTTTGGGTTTATGACAGGTGGGCCCAAAATGTGGCTGGCCCACCTGTCATACAACCAAAAGCAGGTGCAGTTAAGGCACCGGAGCTCAGTCCGTACTACAGTATATATATAAGCTGGAGCCTCAGCGCTTGTTCGCTAGGGTTTGCACTCTCCACACTCTCGCCGCACTACATATATATATACACGCTGGAGACTCAGCGTTCCTTTGCTAGGGTTTGCTATATTCACAGTCTCTCACCCTCTTCACCAGATCTAAACAAGACTGCATTATAGCCTCTGTCTCTCTCACCCCCTCATAGCTGGCGAAGGAGGCATCCGGATCCCGTCGCACCGGGAAGGGGAGGAGGTGCAGCGTTCACTCTATCGCCTTCGGCGAGGGAGGCAATCCACTGCCGGCTGCGCTTTTCTCTTTCACCCAGCGCCTGTGCGGGAGGGCCACCAACCCCTTCTTCCTCGCTGCCGTGCGTAGTGTGGGCAGATCCGACCTCCCGTCGCACGCCTTGCCACATGCCGACGACCCTAAGGTATAAGTTTCTTTGAAACCGTCATTGGTGTAGCTGCATGCGGATCTTTTTCGATTCTGTAGTCGAATCTAGGTCTTGGTTCAAAGAGGAAAGAAGGGTGCGGTGGGGTGGAGCATGAATCTAGGACGTGGTTCAATGAGGAAAGGAGGGAGGGAAAGTAGTATAGACTAGCTATCCAGCCGCTTTGTTGGTCGAAAAGGGAAAAAGGGGGTAACCCAATACACACATCTGTAAGGAACCAAACTCTTTGTTGAAAAGGGAAAGAAACTGGGGGGTCGGGTAGTTTGTGCAGGACTAAGATTTGCTGCCCTCACATAGGAAAAAGTTTCAAAGATAACAAATATGGGACCAACGCAGATATGCTGCTTGGCTACATACTCTGCATCACCCATTTATACGTGTGGACGCACATGGTGCTGGCATGTCCCATGTCCCATCCACATGATCGTGCAGTGTGTTTTGAGATGTTGTGCTACTTGTATTGGTACTATTTTAAATAAATGTTGAATTGAAGCTTGTATTGCTCTCTTTTCCCATTAAGTAGGGAACAAAAATGGTACCAACCCAGACATGATGCTTGTTGCTTTGTTACAACAAACTCTGCATCACCCCCTTTATAAGTAGATGGAAGCACATGGTGTTGTTGCGGCCACTTGTCCCTGGAACTGTTTATGCTTTTTCTTAATCTAATGCTGATGGTAAAATTAAGCAATGCTACTCTCAGAATTAACTACTGAACTATTTTAAGAGAATTTCTCTGTTAATATGAATCAATGCAACCGTTTTAGAAATGCTACTGTCCTATACTTTGTTTTCCATCAAGATAAGGTAGATGCTTCTTTTTGTGGACACATGTTTCATCCTCCTTTATTGGCAGTAATTGTTTCCTTTTTTGCCTCTGTTAGATCAGGGATATCTATTCAACTTATTGTTATTGCGACATTTTGCTTCGCTTAATTTTGGTGGAACTGCACAAAATGAGACCGGATTTCCATATATGTGTTGAGATCTCTTTTAGATCTTCCTCAGGAGTTGTTTCAAATCTTGGTCTTGAAAGGTCAGTACCTACTTTCCTCAGAATTAACTACTGAATCTTAGTTCAAAAGTGCAACACTTGTTAGGGATCGGCGGGAGTACCATTTCTGTTAGGGATCGGCCGGAGTACATGTTTAAGAAATGTATTGTTCAGATAATGTCTCTGTTATTATATATTAGTTACAGTGTTTTACAAATGGTACTATCCTGCTTTGTAGATCTTTGTACATGTTTAACCAAGGTATTGTTAAGATAATGTCTCTGTTAAAATGAATCAGTCGCATTGTTTTAGGAATGATACTTTTCTGCTTTGTCGTTCTTTATACATGTTGAAACAAGGCATTGTTAAGATAATGTCTCAGTTAATATGAATGAATCACACTGATTGAGAATTGCTACTCTCCTGCTTTGTTGCCCATTAAGATAAGGTAGATCAGCAGATGTTTTTCTTCTGGGAGTACAAGTCATCAACCATTATTTCTCAGTAATTGTTTCCCTTATACCTATTGTTGCTTACAGGGATATCAAAATTAAAGCTCGATTTTATTCCGACTTTGATTTTAGTTGAACTTCACAAAAGGAGCCAATGTGTCTAAGGCAAACTGCTGCATTAGTGGGTCCAGTTGGTCTTACCACTTTGCAGAAAGAAGCAGTCACCGTTTGCGCTACATTACACAAGGAATGATCGAGAAGCTTTACAGAGTATTAGTAGACGCTGGTGACATGACTAGTCTGCAGAGAGCATAGGAAGCACTGGGCAAAAAGTGCCCAAACAAGTATAGGAAGCCAGGACAGGACTCCAAATCTGTCAATGTCATTCTAAGCAACAATGATGGGGCATCTAGGTATGGTAATCTGTTTACCGTTCTTTCAGTTTGTTAGTTCACCGATTGGTGGGTTGACACTGGGGCCAATATTCATGTGTGTGCTGCTGTGTCTTTGTTTTCTTGCAGCATATAAATACGATATCCACAGGGATGCTCAACTTGATTTTAGTGGAACTGCACAAAATGTCCAGATGGTTTGTGTCCTCCATAATACTTCATCATGCACAATACATCGAATGGTTCTCTAATCATCCGTCGTCACCTTGAGCCACCGGACTATCAGATGACAAACTGATGACAAACGCTGCCCGTTCCACAATCATAGGCATTACATATTTTTAATGGGAAAAGCTTGTCAAAGTTGACATTTGTTTAATATATTGGAATTGGAAAACCTTGTCTATTTTTGCACATTGATGTTAGCCAAAAGACATGCATTTGATATTTTTCAGTGGGACGCCCTTTGCTGTGAGCAACGTCGATCATTTTTTCCTACAGTTCAGAAATAAATATTTACTCTGCTGAGATGCATAGTCACATGAATGTTGACTTATGTAAGATATTTTAAGAGTTTGTTCTGAATATTGTCTATGTAATGCCAGGCCTTGTGTTTGATTGCAAAGTTGAGCTTGGAATGTTGTGGCATGCGGCATCACGAGCTGTTCACCGTGCCTCCTGAGAATAATGCTTCGTATTGTTTTGCATGTCGATCTAATGCCAGTGATTTGCTTGTTAGGAAGATCATCCTCTTCTGTTGTTTCCGTGCTTAAGAAGTTCATCGTCTTATGTTTCATTCATAGCCTATACGACAAGTCGGGTAGGTTAGACGTGAAACCATATGATCTTCCGACCAACTCATCATCTTAGGCCGTGATTGGATCATCGTTTTCCAACCAAAACCGCTTGTAAAACTGACGCTTGTAAATAAAAGCAGATGGTCTCGGGAGAAGTGCTTGGTTGGTCGATTTCGACTACTAAAATATACACTGGTCTCTCAATTTACACGCGTAACCCGCCGGTTTTACTTACAGACCTCGGGCCCTCGGTTTCATTACGCCTGTATTTTACGCGTTGTTTCCGATGACGAGTAAATTACACTTGTATCTTAATACATGTGTGAAATAAACCAGAGCTCCCAAGCGCGGCCTTACCGTTTCATGCCGTCTCAGTCTCTCGAAGGTGATCATAGGTGTCCGATGATCCTGGCTTCCTGATGAGCAGCGGGCGCTGTATCAGACCATCTGTAGGGCCCGCGAGGCCCTCTCCGTCGTCCTTCGAGTTGTTGCGCTCGCCGTGGCGCCAAGCATTGTTAACATGGTCAATGAACATGAGGATTCAGGAGATGACTTTATTTTGACTGGATGACAGTAGGGACCCACTAGGGCCATAGCCGTACGCACGCAAGTGCCTCCTTATTATGTACAACTATTTTTTTCCTCCTGGTTTCCTGACATCACGGTCCCACACCATTGTCAACCTATGTAGTCAATATAAACGAGAGAATTGCCCAATGTGCGGCCGACAGTTGGGACCAAGCAGCTCGAGCAGTATTTGTGTTTTTGAGGCGTGAGCACTGTAGAGTTTTTCTTGGCGATGTTTTCGTTGTTGTTCAGAGGAGAGCAGGGTATAACTGGGCGGGCTGTGGCCCGTCTAGCCCAGGACAGATATCTAGCCCAGATAATAATTTTTTTCAAGATGAAAATGGCTAGCCCAACTATATGTTTTTTTGAGGAATACCCAAGCAAGGTCAACTTGTTATTCTCCACCCCGCTGGGCTGCAAATCTTTCCTAGGAGGGATGCATTAGGCTTAACAGGAAAATGGGCTTTAAATAATAATAAATGGGATGTAATTATAAAAACTGGGCAGTAACTATAAAAAAATGCACCAAACACGAAATTAGTTTATAAAATATTATTTATGGATTTTGAAAATCTTAATTTTTAATTGTTGCGCGCCCAATGTTTCGTTAGATTTTTACGTAATACAAATTTATATTTAATCTGACTAGAAATTTCGGGATAAAAATATTTCGGATCCCATCAAAATGTGGGAAATTTTATTGAATTCTGTCTCGAACGGTTGGTTGAAATTATTAATCGTTGTCCTAGCTAGAAAATGGGCTGTACTTTAACAAACTGTAAATGGGCTGTAGTAAATTCCATTAGAATTCAAAAATGGGCTGTACATTCTTACAAATCGCAAATGGGCAATAAGTTCTCTGCCACACACTTGTGGGCCTACTAAGTTGATGCATCCCCTAAAAAAAGAAGTTGACGCGTATGCAAGGCTTTGTCAACTTATTATAGTCAACACACGGTTCTAGCAGCAGTGGCCGTTGGATGTCCATCCAACGGATGCCGTGCTTCTTCTTCAATCTCGGATATTCTAGCTTCACCTGCCCAAGAAATGATTCCTCCCCCTGACATCTGGGGCGCACCGTTTCGGAAGCTGACCTGTGGGCCTACTAAGTTGACGCGTACAAAGGGCTTTGTCAACTTAGTCAATATGAACGATTCTAGATGCAGTGACCGTACGATGTCCATCCAACGGCCGTAGTGCTTCATCAACCTCTGGTCTTCTTGCTCCAGCCGCCCAAAGCAGCGCCAGTCGTGTCGCCTGCTCCTGCCTCCCGTGGACGGCTGTGCTGCCGTGGAGGCCTCACCGCCCCTACTTCTCCCACCGCTGGCCAGGCCATCCCTCCACTCACCCACACCCCCTATTATTCTGCGGCGACGGCAGCCTCACACCGCAGCCGAACCAGTGAACCCTCGTACTCCTCTCCGCGCGGGCTTCCACTGCCGCGTATTCCCCGGCTCCACGTCGTCCCCTTCCTAGGCCTCGCCGTCGTCCACCGCCCTGGTGCTCTCGGCGCGGCGTGGTTAAGGAACGGCTTCCATCGAACGTGGACTGTACGTGGAGAGGCTGATAGCTGGGTCCACGGCCGTAGCAAGGAAGTGCCTCCTTATTACGCGCAAAATAATTATTCCTCCACCTGACTGCTGGGACCCACCAGACGGGCCACCGTATTTCGCGAAAAAAACATTCCCCCCGCTGTCAGCTCGGACCCACCGGAAGTGCCTCCTTATTACGCACAAAAAAATGAATACTCCCCTTGCTAGTTGGGACCCACCTTGGTGGGAGGCTGACTTGTGGGCCTACTAAGTTGACGGGGATGGAGTGCTTTGTCAACTTAGTCAATATGAATGATTCTAGCTCCAGTGACCGTACGATGTCCATCCAACGACCGTAGTGCTTCTTCAACCTCTAGTCTTCTTGGTCCAGCCGCCCAAAGCAGCGTCGGTCGTGCCGCATGCTCCTGCGTCCCGTGGCCGGCTGTGCTGCCGCGGAGGCCTCATCACCCCCTACTATTCCCACCACTGGCCAGGCCCTGCGACGACGGCAGCCTCACACCGCAGCCGAACCAGTGAACCCTCGTACTCCTCTTCACGCGGGCTTCCACTGCCGCGTCTTCCCCGGCTCCGCGTCGTCCCCTTCCTAGGCCTCGCCGTCGTCGCCGCCCTGGTGCTCTCGGCGTGGCGTGGTCAACGTGGTCAAGGAACGACTTCCATCGGAAGAGTAATGTACATGGAGAGGCTGTCAGCTGGGTCCACGGCGACCGCAAGGAAGTGCCTCCTTATTATGCGCAAAATAATTATTCCTCCACCTGACAGCAGGGACCCACCGGACGAGCAACTGTATTTTGTGAAAAAAAAACGTTTCCCCCCTGACTGCTGGGACCTACCAGCTACATCTTCGCACGCAAGGAGGTGCGTCCGGGCAAAAAAAAATGATTCGCCCCCTGACTGCTGGGACCCATTAGCTACATCTTCGCATGCAAGGAAGTGCCTGACAGTCGTGACCCACCTGGTCGAAGCGTACGTAGCGTTGTCATTCTGGTCGCGAACGTGTATGTACATACTGGTCGATGTAGAGGCGCGCACGTCTCGTAGTAGAGGCGCGCACATAGCATGTACACGTACGTACAGCGGCCAGTGTGCAAGAAAGAAAATACGACCACGTACGTACATACGGGCAGGGTCTCGAACGCCTACTCGCGCATACGTACGACCTGGGCTCGTGTACATGGCTGGGTCGGAACGGAGAAACAGCGTCGTCGTCGTGTTCATGGGGAGCCAACCGGCTGGGTCAGAACGGAATGCGTCGTCGTGTTCATCGGGAGGGCTTGGACGGAATAGCCGATGGAAACGAGGCCTGGCATACCGCAGAACGGAGGAAACGGCCTTGTGTTCGACCGGCCACAGTCGAAACGGGATCCTGTTCATCAGGAGGGGTCTGGCGTACCGCAAAATGGAGGAAATGGACCTCCTACGGTCGAAACGGGGGTCCTGTTGATCGGGAGGGGTGTGGCGTACCGCAAAACAGAGGAAACGGACTTGTGTTGGAGCGCTACGGTCGAAACGGGGGTCCTGTTCATCGGGAGGGGTGTGGCGTACCGCAAAACGGGACTCCACGAGATACTGTTCATATCCACCGTCCCCCTCCAGCCTCCACGGGCTACTGTTCATCCACCGTCCCTCCAGCCTCCACCTGCGACTGTTCATCCACGGGCTCCTGTTCATCCAGCCTCCACCGCGCGCTACTCCACCGGCTACTGTTCAACCATCCCTCTCCACGGGCTCCTGTTCAACCACCCTTCCACGGGCTACTGTTCATCCAGCCCTCCACCGTCTACTGTTCATCCAGCCCTCCACGGGGTGGTCCTGTTCATCCAGCCCTCCACGGGGTCCTGTTCATCCAGCCCAACCGGCTCGATCGATCAGGGTCCTGTTCATCCAGAGGCAACACCACGGGGTCCTGTTCATCCACCCCCGCCGGGAACTATTCATCCATCCCCCGCCCAGCAACACTCACTATTCATCCAGAGGCAGCATCGATCGGCTTCAGTTAGCAGTAGTAGCGAAGGAATCGCTCGATCGGGTTCAGTTAACAGCCATCGATCGATCGCTCGGGTTCAGTAACGCGTAGCCTGCAGTGCAATTGCTCGGGTTCAGTTAGAGCCCAACGCCTCGCTCGGGTTTAGTTAGAGCCCAACGCCTCACACCCACGCGCGTGCGTGTACGAGAGAAACGCGCATCGCTCAGCCCCGAACACCCACCGTAACCGGGAACACCCCGATATTTTCCTCGCCCTCGCTTCTACCACGGTTTTTTTCCGTCATGGACGGCCCAAAGAATGTCATGCAGCTGCGTCTCCGGCCCGCCCAGGACGAAAAGCCCATTTTCTGTCATAGAAGCAGGAGCCCACCACATCTATGATGATACCGGGTTTTGTCACAATTATCGTCATAGAAGTGTCATAAGTATGACAATTTTTTTTTCGTTCGGCCCAAAATGTAACAGATGTGTCTTTTTTGTAGTGTAGTAACTTGGTGATAGTGACTAGAGAACTCTGTCAATCACTATCTTATCTGGAAGATTAACTCCCACTTGATTCAAGTGATTGTAGTACTCAGACATTCCGAGCACATGTTCACTAGCTGAGCTATTCTCCTCCATCTTGTAGGCAAAGTACTTGTCAAAGGTCTCATACCTTTCGACATGGGCATGAGTCTAAAATACTAATTTCAACTCTTGGAACATCTCATATGCTCCGTGGCGTTCAATACGTCTTTGAAGCCCCGATTCTAAGCCGTAAAGCATGGTGCACTAAACTAGCAAGTAGTCATCATAACGAGCTTGCCAAACGTTCATAACGTCTGCATCTGCTCCTGCAATCGGTCTGTCACCTAGCGGTGCATCAAGGACATAATTCTTCTGTGCAGCAATGAGGATAATCCTCAGATCACGGATCCAATCCGCATCATTGCTACTAACATCTTTCAACTTAGTTTTCTCTAGGAACATATCAAAAAATAAAACAGGGGAGCTAAACGCGAGCTATTGATCTACAACATAGATATGCAAATACTATCAGGACTAAGTTCATGATAAATTAAAGTTCAATTAATCATATTACTTAAGAACTCCCACTTAGATAGACATCCCTCTAGTCATCTAAATGATCACGTGATCCAAATCAACTAAACCATGTCCGATCATCACGTGAGATGGAGTAGTTTTCAATGGTGAACATCACTATGTTGATCATATCTACTATATGATTCACGCTCAACCTTTCGGTCTCCAGTGTTCCGAGGCCATATCTGCATATGCTAGGCTCGTCAAGTTTAACCGAGTATTCTGCGTGTGCAAAACTGGCTTGCACCCGTTGTATGTGAATGTAGAGCTTATCACACCCGATCATCACGTGGTGTCTCAGCACGAAGAACTGTCGCAACGGTGCATACTCAGGGAGAACACTTATACCTTGAAATTTTAGTAAGGGATCATCTCATAATGCACCGTCGTACTAAGCAAAATAAGATGCATAAAGGATAAACATCACATGCAATCAATATAAGTGATATGATATGGCCATCATCATCTTGTGCCTTTGATCTCCATCTCCAAAGCACCGTCATGATCACCATCATCACCGGCGCGACACCTTGATCTCCATCGTAGCATCGTTGTCGTCTCGCCAACTATTGCTTCTATGACTATCGCTACCACTTAGTGATAAAGTAAAGCAATTACATGGCGATTGCATTTCATACAATAAAGCAACAACCATATGGCTCCTGCCAGTTGCCGACGACTGTGTTAGAAAACATGATCATCTCATACAATAAAATTTAGCATCATGTCTTGACCATATCACATCACCACATGCCCTGCAAAAACAAGTTAGACGTCCTCTACTTTGTTGTTGCAAGTTTTACGTGGCTGCTATGGGCTGAGCAAGAACCGTTCTTACCTATGCATCAAAACCACAACGATTTTTCGTCAAGTATGTGCTGTTTTAACCTTCAACAAGGACCGGGCGTAGCCACACCCGATTCAACTAAAGTTGGAGAAACTGACACCCGCCAGCCACCTGTGTGCGAAGCACGTCGGTAGAACCAGTCTCGCGTAAGCGTACGCGTAATATCGGTCCGGGCCGCTTCATCCAACAATACCGCCGAATCAAAGTATGACATGTTGGTAAGCAGTATGACTATTATCGCCCACAACTCACTTATGTTCTACTCGTGCATATAACATCTACGCATAAACCTAGCTCGGATGCCACTATTGGGGAACGTAGTAATTTCAAAAAAAAAATCTACGCACACGCAGGATCATGGTGATGCATAGCAACGAGAGGGGAGAGTGTTGTCTACGTACCCTCGTAGACCGTAAGCAGAAGCATTATGACAACGCGGTTGATGTAGTCGTACGTCTTCACAATCGACCGATCCTAGCACCGAAAGTACGACACCTCCGTGATCTGCACACGTTCGGCTCGGTGATGTCCCACGAACTGACGATCCAGCAGAGTGTCGAGGGAGAGCTTCGTCAGCACGACGGCGTGATGACGGCGATGATGAAGCTACCGGCGCAGGGCTTCACCTAAGCACTGCAACGATATGACCGAGGTGCATTATGGTGGAGGGGGGCACCGCACACGGCTAAGAGATCAATGATCAACTTGTGTGTCTATGGGGTGCCCCCTGGCCACGTATATAAAGGATGGGGGGAGGAGGAGGCCGTCCCTCATAGGGCGCTCCCAAAGTGTGGAGTCCTACTAGGACTCCCTAGTCCTAGTAGGATTCCACCTCCCACATGGAATAGGAAAAAGGGAAGGGAGAAGGAGAAGGAAGGAAGGGGGCGCCCCCTTTCCCTAGTCCAATTCGGACTAGTCCATGGGGAAGGGGCGCGGCCACCCTTGAGGCCTTTCTCTCCTTTCCCGTATGGCCCATTAAGGCCCAATACGAATTCCCGTAACTCTCAGGTACTCCAAAAAATACCCGAATCACTCAGAACCTTTCAGATGTCCCAATATAGCCTTCCAATATATCAATCTTTACGTCTTGACCATTTCGAGACTCCTCGTCATGTCCCCGATCTCATCCGGGATTCCAAACAAACTTCGGTCATCAAATCACATAACTCATAATACAAATCGTCACAGAACGTTAAGCGTGCGGACCCTACGGGTTCGAGAACTATGTAGACATGACCGAGACTCATCTCCGGTCAATAACCAATAGCGGAACCTGGATGCTCATATTGGTTCCTACATATTCTACGAAGATCTTTATCGGTCAAACCGCATAACAACATACGTTGTTCCCTTTGTCATCAGTATGTTATTTGCCCGAGATTTGATCGTCTGTATCTCAATACCTAGTTCAATCTCGTTACCGGCAAGTCTCTTTACTTGTTCCGTAATAAATCATCCCGCAACTAACTCATTAGTCACATTGCTTGCAAGGCTTATAGTGATGTGCTTTACCGAGAGGGCCCAGAGATACCTCTCCGACAATCGGAGTGACAAATCCTAATCTCGATCTATGCCAACTCAACAAACACCATCGGAGACACCTGTAGAGCATCTTTATAATCACCCAGTTACGTTGTGACGTTTGATAGCACACAAGGTGTTCCTCCGGTATTCGGGAGTTGCATAATCTCATAGTCTGAGGAACATGTATAAGTCGTGAAGAAAGCAGTAGCAATGAAACTGTAACGATCATAATGCTAAGCTAACGAATGGGTCTTGTCCATCACATCATTCTCCTAATGATGTGATCTCGTTCATCAAATGACAACACATGTCTATGGTTAGGAAACATAACCATCTTTGATAAACGAGCTAGTCAAGTAGAGGCATACTAGGGACACTTTGTTTTGTCTATGTATTCACACATGTACTAAGTTCCCGGTTAATACAATTCTAGCATGAATAATAAACATTTATCATGAAATAAGGAAATAAATAATAACTTTATTATTGCCTCTAGGGCATATTTCCTTCAATCGATCTAAAAGTAAAAGATTGCAAAATAGTAGATCGGAAACTAATATGATGGAAAATAGACCTGGGGGCCATAGGTTTCACTAGAGGCTTCTCTCTTGAAGGCAAATAATACGATGGGTGAACAAATTACTGTCGAAGAATTGATTGAAAAGTGCAAAGTCATGACGATATCCAAGGCAATGATTATGAAATACAGGCATCACGTCCGTGTCAAGTAGACCGACTCTTGCCTGCACCTACTACTATTACTCCACACATCGACCGCTATCCAGCACGCATCTAGAGTATTAAGTTCATAAAGAATGGAGTAATGCCTTAAGTAAGATGACATGATGTCGAGGAATAAACTCATGCAATATGATGTAAACCCCATCTTTTTATCCTCGATGGCAACAATACAATACATGCCTCGCTACCCCTACTATGTCATTGGGTGAGGACACCGCAAGATTGAACCCAAAGCTAAGCACCTCTCCCATTGGAAGAAAAACCAATCTAGTTGGCCAAACCAAACCGATAGTTCGAAGAGAAATACAAAGATATCAAATCATGCATATAAGAATTCAGAGAAGATTCAAATAATATTCATAGATAAGCTGAACATAATTCCACAATTCATCGGATCTCGACAAACACACCGCAAAAGAAGATTACATCGGATAGATCTCCAAGAACATCAAGGAGAACATGGTATTGAGAACCAAAGAGAGAGAAGAAGCCATCTAGCTACTAGCTATGGACCCGTAGGTCTGAGGTAAACTACTCAGGCTTCATCGAAAGGGCAATAGAGTTTATGTAGATGCCCTCCGTGATCGAATCCCCCTCCGTCAGAATGACGGAAAAGGCCCCAAGATGGGATCTCACGGGAACATAAGGTTGTGGCGGTGGAAAAGTGTTTTCGTGGATGCTTCTGGTGTTTCTGGAATATATGTGAATATATAGGAGGAAGAACTAGGTCAGGGAAGTCAAGAGGGGCCCACAAGGTAGGGGGCGCCCCCTAGGGTGCGCGCTCCATCCTTGCCGCCGCCTCGTGGCTCTTCTGACTTGCACTCCAAGTCCCTTGGGTGTCTTCTGGTCCAAGAAAAATCATCGTGAAGTTTTATCCCGTTTGGACTCCGTTTAGTATTCCTTTTCTGCGAAGCTCAAAAAAAAGGAAAAAATAGAAACTCGCACTGGGCTCTAGGTTAATAGGTTAGTCCCAAAAATAATATAAAATAACATATTAATACTTATAAAACATCCAAAACAGATAATATAATAGCATGGAACAATAAAAAATTATAGATACGTTGGAGACGTATCAAGCATCCCCAAGCTTAATTCCTGCTCGTCCTCGAGTAGGTAAATGATAAAAACAGAATTTTTGATGTGGCATGCTACCTAACACATTTATCCATGTATTTTTCTTTATTGTGGCATGAATGTTCAGATCCATAAGATTCAAAATAAAAGTTTAATATTGACATAAAAACGATAATACTTCAAAAATACTAATAAAGCAATCATGTCTTCTCAAAATAACATGGCCAAGGAAAGCTATCCCTACAAAATCATATAGTCTGGCTATGCTCCATCTTCAAAAAACAAAATATTCAAATCATGCACAACCCTGATGACAAGCCAAGCAATTGTTTCATACTTTTGATGTTCTCAAACCTTTTCAACTTTCACGCAATACATGAGCGTGAGCCATGGACATAACACTATAGGTGGAATAGAATATGGTGGTTGTGGAGAAGACAAAAAGAAGGAGATAGTCTCACATCAACTACGCGTATCAACGGGCTATGGAGATGCCCATCAATAGATATCAATGTGAGTGAGTAGGGATTGCCATGCAACGGATGCACTAGAGCCATAAGTTTGTGAAAGCTCAAAAAGAAACTAAGTGGGTGTGCATCCAATTTGCTTGC
The DNA here is from genome assembly GCF_002575655.3 of Aegilops tauschii subsp. strangulata. NCBI lineage: Eukaryota > Viridiplantae > Streptophyta > Magnoliopsida > Poales > Poaceae > Aegilops > Aegilops tauschii. Next base: position 333,310,744 of record NC_053038.3, read on the forward strand.
TCACGAAGACCTAGGGCAATTTGAGAAAGCCCATCATTGGAATATACAAGCCAAGTTCTATAATGAAAAATTCCCACTAGTATATAAAAGTGACAACATAGTAGACTCTCTATCATGAAGATCATGGAGCTACTTTGAAGCACAAGTGTGGAAAAAGGATAGTAACATTGCCCCTTCTCTCTTTTCTCTTTTTTTTTGTGGGCTACTTTGGCCTCTCTTTTTTTCTTTTCTTTTTCTTTCATCCGGAGTCTCATCCCGACTTGTGAGGGAATCATAGTCTCCATCATCCTTTCCTCACATGGGACAATGCTCTAATAATGATGATCATCACACTTTTATTTACTTACAACTCAAGAATTACAACTCGATACTTAGAACAAAATATGACTCTATATGAATGCCTCCGGCGGTGTACTGGGATGTGCAATGACTCAAGAGTGACATGTATAAGAATGAAAAGGTGACCTTGCCACAAACACGATGTCAACTACATGATCATGCAAAGCAATATGACAATGATGAAGCGTGTCATAATAAACGGAACGGTGGAAAGTTGCATGGCAATATATATATCTCGGAATGACTATGGAAATGCCATAATAGGTAGGTATGGTGGCTGTTTTGAGGAAGGTATATGGTGGGTGTATGGTACCGGCAAAAGTTGCGCGGTACTACAGAGGCTAGCAATGGTGGAAGGGTGAGAGTGCGTATAATCCATTGACTCAACATTAGTCGTAAAGAACTCACATACTTATTGCAAAAGTCTATTAGCTATCGAAACAAAGTATTAGACGCATGCTCCAAGGGGGATAGATTGGTGGGAAAATACCATCGCTTGTCCCCGACCGCCACTCATAAGGAAGACAATCAATAAATAAGTCATGCTCCGACTTCATCACATAACGGTTCACCATATGTGCATGCTACGGGAATCACAAACTTCAACACAAGTATTTCTACAATCCAAAATTACTCACTAGCATGACTCTAATATCACCATCTTTATATCTCAAAACAATCATAAGGAATCAAACTTCACATAGTATTCAATGCACTTTATATGAAAGTTTTTATTATATCCCTCTTGGATGCCCATCATATTAGGACTAAATTCATAACCAAAGCAAATTACCATGCTGTTTAAAGAGATTCTCAAAATAATATAAGTGAAGCATGAGAGTTCAACAATTTCTATAAAATAAAACCACCACCGTGCTCTAAAAAGATATAAGTGAAGCACTAGAGCAAAGTTTCCTAGCTCAAAAGATACAAGTGAAGCATATTAAGGACAGTATAACTGCACCTAATCCCTTCCCTCACAGCGATTTGCGTTTTCGGCCGTCCGTTTTTCTGATATCAGAGTTCCTGGCCATCAGATTTAGTGTGTGATGCGATCTAATCCGCAATTTGTAAAGTGGCCCAGCTGTCCTGTGGGCTGCTGCTCCAGGGGCCGAAATGGATGCCTATGGTGCACTGGGCCTTACGCCAGCGCATTCCAGCCCATTATCTAACCGAGGGTCGCTGGCGCTTGTAATAAAAAATTGCCCGAGGGGATCCAAGCGGCGCTCGATATAGAGAAGGTGTTCTGCTTAGATCGATCCCATCGAGCGCAAGGAACGGATCGAAGGATCGAGCGGACGCTTGCGCTCCACAAAGGGGAGAGGAACGGATCGTTCGACGGTTGTCCAGCCGGGTTCTGCCGTCGTGAAATCAGAAGCTGTGGTAGCGGCTCTTCCTCTAGAGCCACCGCGACCTACACCAGCCCTGGTCGGTGAGCGCGAGCGATGACCCGATGAAGGCACCCCGGCGGCAGGTACATGATGTCTACTACACAACCTTCTTCTTGTAGACGTTGTTGGGCCTCCAAGTGCAGAGGTTTGTAGGACAGTACCAAATTTCCCTCAAGTGGATGACCTAAGGTTTATCAATCCGTGGGAGGCGTAGGATGAAAATGGTCTCTCTCAAGCAACCCTGCAACCAAATAACAAAGAGTCTCTTGTGTCCCCAACACACCCAATACAATGGTAAATTGTATAGGTGCACTAGTTCAGCGAAGAGATGGTGATACAAGTGCAATATGGAAGGTAGATATAGGTTTTTGTAATCTGAAAATATAAAAACAGCAAGGTAACTAATGATAAAAGTGAGCACAAACGATATTGCAATCATAGTAAACAAGGCCTAGGGTTCATAATTTCACTAGTGCAAGTTCTCTCAACAATAATAACATAATTGGATCATATAACTATCCCTCAACATGCAACAAAGAGTCACTCCAAAGTCACTAATAGCGGAGAACAAACGAAGAGATTATGGTAGGGTACGAAACCACCTCAAAGTTATTCTTTCCGATCAATCCATTGGGCTATTCCTATAAGTGTCACAAACAGCCCTAGAGTTCGTAGTAAAATAACACCTTAAGACACAAATCAACCAAAACCCTAATGTCACCTAGATACTCCAATGTCACCTCAAGTATCCGTGGGTATGATTATACGATATGCATCACACAATCTCAGATTCATCTATTCAACCAACACATAGAACCTCAAAGAGTGCCCCAAAGTTTCTACCAGAGAGTCAAGACGAAAACATGTGCCAACCCCTATACATAGGTTCATGGGCGGAACCTGCAAGTTGATCAGCAAAACATACATCAAGTGAATCAATAGAATAACCCATTGTCACCACGGTTATCCCACGCAAGACATACATCAAGTGTTCTCAAATCATTAAAGACTCAATCCGATAAGATAACTTCAAAGGGAAAACTCAATCCATTACAAGAGAGTAGAGGGGGGGGGGAGAAACATCATAAGATCCAACTATAATAGCAAAGCTCGTGATACATCAAGATCGTGCCAAATAAAGAACACTAGAGAGAGAGAGATCAAACACATAGCTAATGGTACATACCCTCAGCCCCGAGGGTGAACTACTCCCTCCTCGTCATGGAGAGCGTCGGGATGATGAGGATGGCCACCGGTGAGGGATCCCCCCTCCGGCAGGGTGCCGGAACAGGGTCCCGATTGGTTTTTGGTGGCTACAGAGGCTTGCGGCGGCGGAACTCCCGATCTATTCTGTTCCCCGAAGGTTTTAGGGTATATTGGTATATATAGGATGAATAAATACGTCAGGGGAGCCACGAGGGGCCCACGAGGGTGGAGGGCTCGCCCCCCTGCCTCGTGCCTTCCTCGTTGATCCTCTGACGGGCACTCCAAGTCTCCCGGATTGCTTTCATTCCAATAATAACTTTCCCGAAGGTTTCATTCTGTTTGGACTCCGTTTGATATTCCTTTTCTGCGAAACACTGAAAGAAGAGAAAAAACAGGAACTGGCACAGGGCTCTGGGTTAATAGGTTAGTCCCAAAAATAATATAAAAGTGTTTAATAAAGCCCGTAAACATCCAAAACAGATAATATAATAGCATGGAACAATCAAAAATTATAGATACGTTGGAGACGTATCAGCATCCCCAAGCTTAATTCCTGCTCGTCCTCGAGTAGGTAAATGATAAAAACAGAATTTTTGATGTGGAATGCTACCTAACATATTTCTTAATGTAATTTTCTTTATTGTGGCATGAATATTCAGATCCATAAGATTCAAGACAAAAGTTTAATATTGACATGAAAATAATAATACTTCAAGCATACTAATAAAGCAATCATGTCTTCTCAAAATAACATGGCCAAAGAAAGTTATCCCTACAAAATCATATAGTCTGGCTATGCTCTATCTTCATCACACAAAATATTTAAATCTTGCACAACCCCGATGACAAGCCAAGCAATTGTTCATACTTTTGATGTTCTCAAACTTTTTCAATCTTCACGCAATACATGAGCGTGAGCCATGGACATAGCACTATAGGTGGAATAGAATGGTGGTTGTGGAGAAGACAAAAAGGGAGAAGATAGTCTCACATTAACTAGGCGTATCAACGGGCTATGGAGATGCCCATCAATAGATATCAATGTGAGTGAGTAGGGATTGCCATGCAACGGATGCACTAGAGCTATAAGTGTATGAAAGCTCAACAAAAGAAACTAAGTGGGTGTGTATCCAACTCGCTTGCTCACGAAGACCTAGGGCATTTTGAGGAAGCCCATCATTGGAATATACAAGCCAAGTTCTATAATGAAATATTCCCACTAGTATATAAAAGTGACAACATAGGAGACTCTCTATCATGAAGATCATGGTGCTACTTTGAAGCACAAGTGTGGTAAAAGGATAGTAGCATTGTCCCTTCTCTCTTTTTCTCTCATTTTTTTGTTTGGGCCTTTTCCTTTTTTATGGCCTCTTTTTTTTTGTCCGGAGTCTCATCCCGACTTGTGGGGGAATCATAGTCTCCATCATCCTTTCCTCACTTGGGACAATGCTCTAATAATGATGATCATCACACTTTTATTTTCTTACAACTCAAGAATTACAACTCAATACTTAGAACAACAATATGACTCTATGTGTATGCCTCCGGCGGTGTACCGAAATATGCAATGACTCATGAGTGACATGAATGAAAGAATTATGAACGGTGGCTTTGCCACAAATACGATGTCAACTACATGATCATGCAAAGCAATATTACAATGATGGAGCGTGTCATAATAAACGGAACGGTGGAAAGTTGCATGGCAATATATCTCGGAATGGCTATGGAAATGCCATAATAGGTAGGTATGGTGGCTGTTTTGAGGAAGATATATGGTGGGTGTATGATACCGGCGAAAGGTGCGCGGTATTAGAGAGGCTAGCAATGGGTGAAGGGTGAGAGTGCGTATAATCCATGGACTCAACATTAGTCATAAAGAACTCACATACTTATTGCAAAAATCTATTAGTTATCGAAACGAAGTACTACGCGCATGCTCCTAGGGGGATAGATTGGTAGGACAAGACCATCGCTCATCCCCGACCACCACTCATAAGGAAGACAATCAATAAATAAATCATGCTCCGACTTCATCACATAACGGTTCACCATACGTGCATGCTATGGGAATCACAAACTTCAACACAAGTATATCTCAAATTCACAACTACTCCATTAGCATGACTCTAATATCACCATCTTCATATCTCAAAACAATCATAAGGAATCAAACTTCACATGGTATTCAATGCACTTTATATGAAAGTTTTTATTATATCTCTCTTGGATGCCCATCATATTAGGACTAAATTCATAACCAAAGCAAATTACCATGATGTTTAGGACTTTCAAAATAATATAAGTGAAGCACGAGAGTTCATCTATTTCTTCAAAATAAAACCACCATTGTGCTCTAAAAGATATAAGTGAAGCACTAGAGCAAACGACAAACTACTCCGAAAGATATAAGTGAAGATCAATGAGTAGTTGAATAATTATGTAACTATGTGAAGACTCTCTAACATTTAAAGATTTCATAACTTGGTATTTCATTCAAACAGCAAGAAAAACAAAAGAAAATAAAATGACGCTCCAAGCAAAACACATATCATGTGGTGAATAAAAATATAGCTCCAAGTAAAGTTACCGATGAACGAAGACGAAAGAGGGGATGCCATACGGGGCATCCCCAAGCTTAGGCTCTTGGTCGTCCTTGAATATTAACTTGGGGTGCCTTGGGAATCCCCAAGCTTAGTCTCTTGCCACTCCTTATTCCGTAGTCCATCGAATCTTTACCCAAAACTTGAAAACTTCACAACACAAGACTTAACAGAAAACCCGTAAGCTCCGTTAGCGAAAGAAAACAAAACACCACTTCAAGGTACTTTAATGAACTCATTCTTTATTTATATTGGTGTTAAACCTACTGTATTCCAACTTCTCTATGGTTTATAAACTATTTTACTAGCCATAGATTCATCAAAATAAGCAAGCAACACAATGAAAACAGAATCTGTCAAAAACAGAACAGTCTGTAGTAATCTGTATCAAACGTATACTTCTGGAACTCCAAAAATTCTAAAATAAATTGGTGGACCTGAGAATTTGTCTATTAATCATCTTCAAAAATAATCAACTAAATAGCACTCTCCAGTAAAAAGTTTTAGCTAATCTTGTGAGCGCTAAAGTTTCTGTTTTTTTACAGCATGATCATAAAGACTTCACCCAAGTCTTCCCAAAGGTTCTACTTGGCACAAACACTAATTAAAACATAAAACCACATCTAAACAGAGGCTAGATGGATTATTTATTCCTAAACAGAACCCAAAATCAAGAAACTAAAATAAAATTGGGTTGCCTCCCAACAAGCGCTAACGTTTAACGCCCCTAGCTAGGCATGATGATTTCAATGATGCTCGCATAAAAGATAAGATTTGAAACATAAAGAGAGCATCATGAAGAATATGACTAGCACATTTAAGTCTAACCCACTTCCTATGCATAGGGATTTTGTGATCAAACAATTTATGGGAACAACAGTCAACTAGCATAGGAAGGCAAAACAAGCATAACTTCAAGATTTTAAGCACATAGAGAGGAAACTTGATATTATTGCAATTCCTACAAGCATATATTCCTCCATCATAATAATTTTCATTAGCATCATGAATGAATTCAACAATATAACCAGCACCTAGAGCATTCTTTTCATGATCTACTTGCATAGAAATTTTACTACTCTCCACATAAGCAAAATTCTTCTCATTCGGAATAGTGGGAGTTTCATAAGAGACTTGAATACTATAAATTGTTTCCACATTAAAAGAGTAATGTTCAGAAAAAGGGTAATCATTATCATGACAAGTTTTATAAATATAATCATCACTACTTTTTATAGCATAAGTTTCATCACAATAATCATCATAAGTAGCAACTTTGTTCTCATCATAATCAATTGGAACCTCTTCCGAAATAGTGGACTCATCACTAAATAAAGTCATGACCTCTCCAAATCCACTTTCATAAATATTTTAAGATTCAACATCATCCAAAATAGTGGGATCATTACTTCCTGAAGTTGACACTCTTCCAAACCCACTTTCATCAATATTATCAGCATAGGTAGAAGGCATGCTATCATCATAACAACTTTGCATATCAAAACTTGGGAGGCTAAAAATATCATCATTATTAAACATAGCATCCCCAAGCTTGGGACAAACATTAATTTCAGCAAATATATTCTCAAATATGTCATCCTCATCAAACATAGCTTCCCCAGGCTTGGGCCTTTTCATATCATAAGCATAATCACTCTCATCATTAATAGTATGGATAGCACCAATAGTATAGCAATTATCATATTCTTCCAAGCAAGTGCCAAAAAGATTTTCAAGATCATAAGAAGTATCATTATCTTCCCAATCATAATCATCACAACAAGCAATAGGCATAACGAGATCATCATCAAGTGCATCATCTTCCATAATTATTTTTGATTCATTTTCATGGGGCACAACAATAATAGGAGCAACATTATTTGGGAGAGATATCTTTTTACCTCTCTTACCTTTTCTTTTCTTCTTCTTCACCACACCATGTGTGGGTTCAATCCTCTTTTTGGAGCTCCTTATTAATGATATTGGTTGAATAGAAGGCTCCTCCTCGTTACCTGATTCATCATAAGAAATAATAGGAGGATATTGGGAAGTCTCTTCCCTTTCTTTAGTATTCTCTTCATCTTCTATTTATTTTATTTTCTTTATGTAGTTGGCAATATAAGGATTTTCAATGCAATTCACTGTGCAATACATATAAATTTCCTCTAGATCAAAATGAAGAACTCTATCAAGGGCAAATTCTGGAATGACCTTAGTTATACGTTTCATTTCTTCATAACCCAAGAGCAAACTGAGTTCATTATGATGTGCAAGGGAAATCAAGTCATCACAATTTTTGGACACGATACGATCATGAAACAATTTGCATTGGGTACTGAAATGATCATGTTCATTGCAAAGTTCACAAGTACGGCTAAGAAAAAATAAATTTTCAGCACAAACATCTAGCCTTTCTTGCAACAATTTAGTTTCTAAATGCTTATGCCTCTTGCAATATCTATCTTCCCTATTTGGTGTGTACTTGCAAACCCAATACACTCCAGAAAAATCGACATGCTTATAAGAGATATTTTCATCATGACTAGTGCAATCATCATTAGTACTATGGATATTCAAGGAGTTCATACTAACAACATTGCAATCATGCTCATCATTCACATATTTTATGCCAAGCAATCTATGTAATCCTTCTTCTAGTACTTTGGCACAATTTTCCTTTCCATCATACTCACGAAAGATATTAAAAAGATGAAGCCTATGAGACAAACTCAATTCCATTTTTTTGTAGTTTTCTTTTATAAACTAAACTAGTGATAAAACAAGAAACTAAAAGATTCGATTACAGGATCTAAAGATATACCTTCAAGCACTCACCTCCCCGGCAACGACGCCAGAAACTGCTTGATGTCTACTACACAACCTTCTTCTTGTAGACGTTATTGGGCCTCCAAGTGCAGAGGTTTGTAGGACAGTAGCAAATTTCCCTCAAGTGGATGACCTAAGGTTTATCAATCCCTGGGAGGCGTAGGATGAAGATGGTCTCTCTCAAGCAACCCTGCAACCAAATAACAAAGAGTCTCTTGTGTCCCCAACACACCCAATACAATGGTAAATTGTATAGGTGCACTAGTTCGGCGAAGAGATGGTGATACAAGTGCAATATGGAAGGTAGATATAGGTTCTTGTAATCTGAAAATATAAAAAAACAAGGTAACTAATGATAAAAGTGAGCACAAACGATATTGCAATGATAGGAAACAAGGCCTAGGGTTCATACTTTCACTAGTGCAAGTTCTCTCAAGAATAATAACATAATTGGATCATATAGCTATCCCTCAACATGCAACAAAGAGTCACTAATGGCGGAGAACAAACGAAGAGATTATGGTAGGGTACGAAACCACCTCAAAGGTATTCTTTCCGATCAATCCATTGGGCTATTCCTATAAGTGTCACAAACAGCCCTAGAGTTCGTAGTAAAATAACACCTTAAGACACACATCAACCAAAACCCTAATGTCACCTATATACTCCAATGTCACCTCAAGTATCCGTGGGTATGACTATACGATATGCATCACACAATCTCAGATTCATCTATTCAACCAACACATAGAACCTCAAAGAGTGCCCCAAAGTTTCTACCGGAGAGTCAAGACGAAAACATGTGCCAACCCCTATGCATAGGTTCATGGGCGGAACTCGCAAGTTGATCACCAAACATACATCAAGTGAATCAATAGAATAACCCATTGTCACCACGGTTATCCCACGCAAGACATACATCAAGTGTTCTCAAATCATTAAAGACTCAATCCGATAAGATAACTTCAAAGGGAAAACTCAATCCATTACAAGAGAGTAGAGGGGGGAGAAACATCATAAGATCCAACTATAATAGCAAAGCTCGCGATACATCAAGATCATGCCAAATCAAGAACACGAGAGAGAGAGAGATTAAACACATAGCTACTGGTACATACCCTCAGCCCCGAGGGTGAACTACTCCCTCCTCGTCATGGAGAGCGCCGGGATGATGAAGATGGCCACCGGTGAGGGATCCCCCTCCGGCAGGGTGCCGGAACAGGGTCCCGATTGGTTTTTGGTGGCTACAGAGGCTTGCGGCAGTGGAACTCCCGACCTATTCTGTTCCCGAAGGTTTTTGGGTATATTATATATAGGAGGAAGAAATACGTCAGGGGAGCCACGAGGGTGGAGGGCGCGCCCACGGGGGGGGGGGGGGGGGGTGGGCGCGCCCCCTGCCTCGTGCCTTCCTCGGTGATCCTCTGACGTGCACTCCAAGTCTCCCGGATTGCTTTCTTTCCAAAAATAACTTTCCTGAAGGTTTCATTCTGTTTGGACTCCGTTTGATATTCCTTTTCTGTGAAACACTGAAACAAGGGAAAAAACAGGAACTGGCACTGGGCTCTGGGTTAATAGGTTACTCCCAAAAATAATATAAAAGTGTTTAATAAAGCCCATAAACATCCAAAATAGATAATATAATAGCATTGAACAATCAAAAATTATAGATACGTTGGAGACGTATCTGTACACGTTGGACACGCATGAGGAGCCGGCTGAGTGACCGCGTCAACGAGTGGGTGAGCAGCATCGAGCGCCAGTGCCTCTGCATCACCGAGGAGGAGGACGACAGTGGCGATGAACAGAGCATGGACCTCGCCGACTGCATGGCCCGCCCTTGTCCCGTTGAGGTTGGGGTGGTGTTGGGTAATAAGGGCCACGAAAAGGCCAAGCGCTGCGCAACCACATCTGACATCACCTAGGCAAACATCATGGTCCAGTTCTTCCACGGCGCAAATCTCTGGGATGGGCCTCGAGGTCATGAAGATGATTGTGCCCTTCTCCAACCTCCGCGCAATCAACCTCTCCGGCAACTTCATCGGTAAGCACTGCCACTGTAAGCCAGTAAAAAAGGAGCAACTTCATCGATTTCTACTTTACCACACAGTTGTACTTTCATACTTTCAGTAACTAGATAGCACAACTTCTTTGTTGTAGTTCATATCTCACCTAGATCATTGTAGAAGGATCTGCATTCGCCGGATCTGTCGAGGAACAAGATCGCAAATGTCAAGGGGCTCATGGAACTGAGGAAGTTGCGCATGCTCAACCTCAGCTACAACCGGATTTCACGCATCGGCCATGGTAAGTTGCAGCCTTTTCAGACTCAGGGTACTTGCATTGCGCTTCACATCTTCAGTAAATTCCTTAGGTTTTTATTCCACAAATAAGAAAATTCTGATTCATATTTTTCTCGTGCAAAAATCCAGCATATTTTATTCGATGGGCGACATTCATAAATCAATATGTGTTTGTAACAACATAGAGAATAATATGGGATTACTATTTTGCAGATCAGGTAAATTTTGATTTGCTACAGAATCTTGAGATCCCAGTGGTGACCTATCGCAAGGAAGGACAATACATGAATGTTGATTTGAGTGTCTAGTCTGAAGTAACTATAGAGTATAACTTGAATGCTATCAAGGAATTCTCTCCCTCTAATGAATATTTCACTAGAGAAAAGCTTGATTTATTTATGGAGTTTAGATAGGTGGTAAAGACTACACCTTGGACTAGAACTCAGGGAGGACTGATGAAAACCCCACTGATGAAGTTCATGGAGATGTATTAATCTGGTAAAAAAGAGTCAGATCACATCCAGGACAAGTATTTAAAAGACAAAGTTGTTTAGTACTGGTTAGCAGGAAATTATATTACCAGAGTTAGTACAAAGTTGAGACACTTATTTTGGGACAGAGGGAGTATTTAATATCTCATGACACTACTTGTTAGCAGGAAATTCTATTACCATTGTTGTTCTTAATAAAAGACAAATCAATTATAGTATTATAATATTCATATTGGATGCCACTATCTTAGTAGGAATTTATATTATTATATTGAAAATTAGACGGGAATAACAATGCATGCCATGCTACTTTTGCTAACCAGCCGGATTCCTCTTCATTTACATACCCATATTTTTGAAATGGAAAATTAAGGCGACACGAGAAAAACACAATACTTGATACCATTACATACAGAATGTATACAAATTACTTCGTATCCATCACAAGTATATGGCTCAAAATAGACGAGCGTAGCAACGCGCGCCGTCAAGGATCTAGTAGAGTATTCTAATAAATAATGATTCATGTGTGTCCCTCTCAAAAGGTGTGTACAGCAAGGATGATTGTGGCAAACTAAAAAGCAAAGATTCATATCATACAAGACGCTCCAAGCAAAACACATATCATGTGGTGAATAAAAATATAGCCTCAAGTAAAGTTACCGATAGACGAAGACGAAAGAGGGGATGCCTTCCGGGGCATCCCCAAGCTTAGGCTCTTGGTTGTCCTTGTATATTACCTTGGGGTGCCTTGGGCATCCCCAAGCTTAGGCTCTTGCCACTCCTTATTCCATAGTCCATCAAATCCTTACCCAAAACTTTAAAACTTCACAACACAAAACTCAACAGAAAATCTCATGAGATCCGTTAGTATAAGAAAATAAAATCACCATTGTTGGTACTATTGTGAACTCATTCTTTATCTATATTGGTGTAATATCTAATGTACTCCAACTTCTCCATGGTTCATACCCCGATACTAGCCATAGATTCATCAAAATAAGCAAACAACACAAAAAAACAGAATTTGTCAACAATAGAACAGTCTATAGCGATCTGTAAACTTCGAATACTTCTGTAACTCCAAACATTCTGAAAAATTAGGAAAACAGAGGCAAATTGTATGTCAATCGTCTGCAAAAAGAATCAGTATTTTATCGCGCTTTTGTGATTTTCAACAATTCTGGGACTGAGCGCAAAAGTTTTTGTTTTTTAGCAAGATCAAATCAACTATCATAGTAAGCTATCCCAAAGGTCTTACTTGGCACAAACACTAATTAAAACACAAAAACACATCTAACCAGAGTCTAGATGAATTATTTATTGCAAAACAAAACCAAAAAAGCAAGAACAGAAATAAAATTGGGTTGCCTCCCAACAAGCGCTATTGTTTAACACCCTTAGCTAGGCATAAAACATAGATCTAGGTATTGTCATCTTTGGTATGCAATCCATAAGTAGCTCTCATAATAGATTCATATGGCAACTTAATTTTCTGTCTTGGAAAGTGTGCCTTTCCTTAACGGAAATTGAAATCTAATGTTTCCTTCTTTCATATCAATAATTGCACCAGTTGTTCTAAGGAAAGATCTACCAAGAATAATAGGACATGTAAGATTGCAATCTATATCAAGAACAATGAAATCTACGGGCACATAATTCCTATTTGCAACAACAAGAACATCATTAACCCTTCCCATAGGTTTCTTAATAGTGGAATCCGCAAGATGCAAATTTAAAGAACAATCATCAAATTCACGGAAACCTAACACATCAGATAAAGCTTTTGGAATCGTGGAAACAGTAGCACCAAAATCACACAAAGCATAGCACTCATAATCTTTAATCTTAATCTTAATAGTAGGTTCCCACTCATCGTAAAGTTTTCTAGGAATAGAAACTTCCAATTCAAGTTGTTCTTCAAAAGATTTCATCATAGCATCAATGATATGTTTAGTAAAAGCTTTATTTTGATTATAAGCATGAGAAGAATTCAACATGGATTGCAACAAGGAAATACAATCTATTAAAGAACAATTATCATGATTAAATTCCTTGAAATCCAAAAGAGTGGGTTCATTGGTACTTAAAGTTTTGACCTCTCCAATCCCACTTTTATCAATTTTTGTATCAAGATCTATAAACTCCGAATCATTGGGACGCCTTTTAACTAAAGTTGACTCATCTCCAGGCCCATCTTTATCAAGATTTATATTGGAAAACAAAGATTCAATAGGAGTCACATCAATCACTTTAAGATCTTCATCATTATTTTCACAAAACTCCGGTTTAGCGGCCATCTTATTTACCAAAGTGGTTTGTTTATCGAAAATTTGGCCAACTAAATTTTCAAGATGAGCAAATTGAGATTTAAGACCATAAAATTCTTTAGACATATCATCGAGCTCTTTATTCATATACTCCATAAAAGTTTTCTGCTCCTTGAGCTTGTTCCTAAGGAAACTATTATGCTCAAATTGTAAAGACATGAAACTCCTAGTATTATTTTCAATTTCTTCCAACCTCCTATAGTAAGGATCAAAGTTCTTGGGTTAAGCCATCAAGGCAAGATAACACGCGAGCAAACGAAAAGACGAATGGAAGAAGTGCGAACAAAAAGGAATATCTTTTCGAAAACCATTTTAGAAGTGGGGGAGAGGAAAACGAGAGGCAAATGGTGAATAATTTAATGCTAGAGATGAGAGTTTATGATGGGTACTTGGTAGGCTTGATGTAGATCTTGACTTGGCGTAGATCTCCCCGGCAACGGTGCCAAAAATTCTTCCTGCTACTTCTTGAGCTTGTGTTGGTTATTCCCATGAAGAGGAAAGGGTGATGCAGCACATTAGAGATAAGTATTTCCCTCAGTTAAGAACCAAGCTATCAATCCAGTGGGAGAAGAATGCGCAAATCACCAATACCTGCACAAACAATCAAACACTTGCACCCAACGCGATAAAGGGGTTGTCAATCCCTTCACGGTCACTTGCAAAAGTGAGATCTGATAGAGATAGATAAATAAAAGATAAAATATTTTTTGGGTTTTTTGGTTTATAGATCTGAAAGTAAAAGATTTCAAAATAGTAGATCGGAAACTAATATGATGGAAAATAGACCCGGGGGCCATAGGTTTCACTAGAGGCTTCTCTCTTGAAGGCAAATAATACGGTGGGTGAACAAACTACTGCCAAGCAATTGATTGAAAAGCGCAAAGTTATGACGATATCCAAGGCAATGATTATGAAATATAGGTATCACGTCCGTGTCAAGTAGACCGACTCCTGCCTGTGTCTACTACTATTACTCCACACATCGACCGCTATCCAGCATGCATCTAGAGTATTAAGTTCATAAAGAACGGAGTAACGCCTGAAGTAAGATGACACGATGTAGAGGAATAAACTCATGCAATATGATGTAAACCCCATCTTTTTATGCTCGATGGCAACAATACAATACGTGCCTCACTACTCCTACTATGTCACTGGGTGAGGACACCGCAAGATTGAACCCAAAGCTAAGCACTTCTCCCATTGCAAGAAAAACCAATCTAGTTGGCCAAACCAAACCGGTAGTTCGAAGAGAAATACAAAGATATCAAATCAAGCATATAAGAATTCAGAGAAGATTCAAATAATATTCATAGATAAGCTGATCATAAATCCACAATTCATCAGATCTCGACAAACACACCGTAAAAGAAGATTACATCGGATAGATCTCCAAGAACATCGAGGAGAACATGGTATTGAGAATCAAAGAGAGAGAAGAAGCCATCTAGCTACTAGCTATGGACCGGTAGGTCTGAGGTAAACTACTCACGCTTCATCGGAAGGGCAATAGAGTTGATGTAGATGCCCTCCGTGACCGAATCCTCCTCCGGCGGGATGCTGGAAAAGGCCCCAAGATGGGATCTCACGGGAACAGAAGGTTGCGGTGGTGGAAAAGTGTTTTCGTGGATGCTTCTGGTGTTTCTGGATTATATGTGAATATATAGGATGAAGAACTAGGTCAGGGGGGTCATGAGGGGCCCACAAGGTAGGGGGCGCACCCCCCTAGGGCGCGCCCTCCACCCTTGCCGCCGCCTCATGGCTCTTCTGACTTGCACTCCAAGTCCCCCGGGTGTCTTCTGGTCCAAGCAAAATCATCGTGAAGTTTTATTCCGTTTGGACTCCGTTTAGTATTCCTTTTCTACGAAGCTCAAAAACAAGGAAAAACAGAAACTGGCACTGGGCTCTAGGTTAATAGGTTAGTGCCAAAAATAATATTAAAATAGTATATTAATGCATATAAAGCATCAAAAACAGATAATATAATAGCATGGAACAATCAAAAATTATAGATACGTTGGATACGTATCAATGTGAAAACAAGTTAAGTATCATTTGTAACTGCCGTAAATGTCATTGTTTGTTTGGGAAAAGAAATTTAAGTTATATAACATCATAGGCGGGGGCTTAGACATGAAGTACTATAAGTAAGTTGAAGATTAGTTTCCAAAATCTGACAAGTGGAAGTTTTAAAATACTGAAAGCGGTTTGTGAAATAGAGAGAACACAAATGATTGTATAAAGATTCAGACCAGCAGTGTCGGACATGCTGAAAGTAGTCAGTACAAAAGGAAAACATATTGAGTAAGAAAAAGTAGAATAGAGCAGTGTCACTGTAAAGTTTGTGAGAGAAGTATGATGAGCAATCAGTATGAAAGGAAATAAATATTGATCTAGCAGACGTAGTGAATAGCTGAAGGCAGTTGATAAAGAAATACAGTGATACATGGTGGATTATGATCATGTGAGTTTGTTGTTTCATATAAAAAAAATAAAAAAACAAGGCATGTGCTGACCGCGAATGATGTACTCTGGCTTCTCATTCTCTTCACTCTGTTCATCGTATGATAAAACATAGCATTAGCAATTTTAAATGTGATCATTCCCACTGGAAATGGTGAAGCATAAGAATGAATCTATTTACTTCGAAAGAAGAGTAAAGCGGAAAGCAGCAGTGATGGATCTTAAACATGTTTTGTTGCTTAAAAAAATGCACAGAAAGGTAGTGAGCCACGTTCTCTGAAATATGTTGAATTAGTCTGTGTAGTGGGCGACATTCATAGAAAGGCACAGACTAGAAGTAATTGCTTCAAACGCATTTAGTTGTTGATATTATAGATCTCTTTACTTACGTATCATATGTACTAAGCATCCATGTAATCAATCCTCAAGCCAAAGAACTAATGCATGCGTAATCCCTAGAAGTAAGCATCCATGTAATTAATCATGAAGTGAAAGAACTAAAACATTAAAATTTGCCTAATCCATTGTCTAATCCTGAAGCCAAACACCTAAAACAGGGCTTAACCAAAAGCAATAGAAGTGTCTATGAAATTGTTTTGACCGATAGAATCGAACAATAGCAACGGATGCCTAACCCACAGCCAAAGATCACAGGGCGGGGGGATACATGGACGAAATAAAAGCAAGCGGTTCCAAGATGGGAAGTGGGTGGTACCATCTGTCTAACCATTGTTTTTTGTGTGACTTCGTTAAAGGAGGATATCACGTTCAGTATAGGTGACACTCCTGGCATAAAGCGTTACTGAAAATCAAGCTGGTGTTCAGGAAAATTTAGTTTTGCCCTATCATTTTAAAAACAAAGACGATTCTACTCAAGCTAATGAAAGACAACAATTTTTTCAAGGATAACTGATGATGAAAATTTGAACTAACACACTGCATAATTTTTGTATACCCATGTATGGCAGTCCAGAATGACTTGCAATGAAAACAAAAGAACAACACCAATGCGTCGGTCATGAGACAAGTGACTTTTTGAAGGATATCTGATGTTGTAAAACTAAACACGATGCAGAATTTTTTCTAAAACCATACATGGCGGCCTAGAAAGATTTGCAATGCCCCACAAAAAAGTTTAGGTCGCATAGACAATATGGTGAGATAGGTGACTTTGATATGTAGTGAGATAACACCAAGGTTCAGCCACTGCACTTTTGTGTAAGCAAAACACACATGCACTTTATCAATATTGATCCTAACAGCCTGATCCTATCTATAAGAACAATAACTTTATTGTATACTGCAACAACAAGAAGTAACATCTATGACCTGTAACGTGAAGAGTCGGTCGTTGATTTGTACCTCCGTTCGTCGCCTTGTATTGATTGTTGAACTTGTTGTCGATGTACCTATACGCAAACCACCCAATTGTTTAAAGCAGCAAAATAACACTATAGACGAGTCAGACAAGACGAGATTGCAGTCTGGCCATCTTAGTTCATAAGTGACATTTTCTCGACCCTAACAAGGAACAGTGGTGTGCAACAAAATCTGGTCCTCAAAAAAATCATCAGGTTGTAGTACTATCCAAACCACCACTTTGGAAATCAAAGCACAAGTTGCCTTTCCTGACCCCGTCCGTTGAGGCACGACACCATCGACCCAACGTCGGTGGCGTGCTATACAACACTAAGAAATGCACACATATTGGTGCGTATGACTTCTAGGTAACTTAGCACGACCCTCATGATACAACACACCTCCCCTGAAGTAATACTGAAGTATGGTGAATTGAGTTGCAACAATTTTGTGTGAAATTCCTCTCACAAGTATCTTGAAGTTCAACTTGCAACTACAACAGATGTACACCTGGTTTGCTTGTATCAAACCAAGAAAGAAAACTGAGCAAGGTCAACACCTTGTGTGCAATAGCAATAAGAACACACACACACACACACACAGAGGGAGAGAGAGAGACCATGGGTATAACATTATCCGATCCCCCCAAAAATAAAGCTTTACTCGAAACGGTAATCTTATCAACTATATTGGTGCTTGAGACACCTTCAGTACACTTGATTTGCTTGTATCATCTACAAAGCACAAAACAAATTGATGCCAAATAATTTATGGAAGGATATCCAAGCAAAAGATTAGCTCACAAAGACCTCACGAGGAGAGGATTGGAGGCCGATATTCTTGCCTTCATTCACAGCCAAACGAAATGCCACTATTTCAAAAAAAAGAGGTCTAATCAATTATCTAGTAGGGGCATCAATTACCTAGCAGGAGAAACATGTGTTGCTTATGATAAAAGTAAACATCTACAGAGGCATGTTAGGAAACTAAGATAACACTTTCCTTATCATAATTAACATCAACTTCCCTCCAAATTATTTGAAAGCTTCTATCATTTGGTAGATTTTTATAAAAAAATATAGCCAGGTCTAAGTTTATAGCAGGTTCATGATACCATGGTATGCTAGGTAGCTACACAGATCCATGAACCACCTTTCAATAATAAACTTTTATGTAGCAAATAGACATTACAACACCAGACTCCAATGTCAGCAGTAAATTAGAAGTAAAAAAGGCAATGTTACATTTTAGCATTACTGAACGATGCAGCATTGTACCTTCAAATGTGGTAAAGGTACCTTATGGATATATGCACCTAGGGCCCCTTACTAATTTGTCATTAATAGGATGCATTACCAAAATTCAAGAGCAGATTACCGTAACATTCATCAAACTTTCTATAAGAGTATACGAGGGTGTAAGAAGATACCAGGTAGGAGACACCCCTTTTAATGTATTTTTGTTGTCCGTGTAGCCAATTGATAGGGGAGTGATAAGAAGTTCATAAGCGTACTTGCCAGCGAATAGCTAGAAATCTCCGTCCGCATATGCCACATTGCCATAGGGTCTCTCAAACAATTTCTCAACATGACCTGAGCATCCGAAAGAAAAATACCCTGATAGCAAATCAATCTTCACCAAGACATACACAATACTACCTTCACACATTGTGCATCCTGAAACACGCCCTATTTTGTTGTTGGTCGCAAAGGCACCTATTTATGGTAAAGGAATCACAACATCAAACGACTTACAAAGGTAATCCATGATTTGTTATCACTAAACACTATTATGACTTGAGGCTTAAGAATGTGTAATCTATTTCTGATGCTGTTGTGTAAATGTATATGTTGGATGCTAGGACTGACCGAATCAACTTGAATCTCGTCGATCATTCGTGGAGGTTGAACTTGGATAACTCGGGATTATAGAATATTAAGATTATGTTTTCTTGTACTGAACAGTCAAAACCTTTTCTATAGATTTATGAATATATGTAGTACAAGAGTATTGTTTCCCATAAATGAAAATCCTCTTCTGTAGTGTTTGGCCTTTGGAATGCAGTAATCAAGTATGTCGGTGCTATACAAATGGTTTTTAACCCCTTTCCGCGACGACGTTCGGAACCGTCGCCAAGTGAGTGACTGTGATAAGGGGGTCCTTCCCACACGACCCAGAAACCGCCGGGGATATGCCCTCCTGGCACACACGCTCGGCAAAATGAGGTCGTGTGCGACCAGCGAGCGCTCAAATACGGTTATATGTACAGTAGTGCTAAAAAATACAATTATACAGGCGAAATCGTTTACGGCCGTAAGTACATCCCACACAGTTAGTCCCCGCTAAACGTTTCCGTTCGTATGTACATTCCACACAGTAAATCCAAGGAATACGTTTCCGTTAGTATGTACATCGCACAATTCTTCTATGACAAAACGTTTGCGATGTGCACAACATCAGAAACAATCCATAATTTCAAAGCGTGTGTGATAAGGTGACTATCATAAATATTTAATAAGAAAGAACTGTGTGCGATGCTGTTGTTAATCGCACACGTTTTTTCTTGGCTGATCATGTGTGCAGTGGAGATTGATTGCACATGTAGTGGATCCTAGAAACGTGTCTGATCTCCGGGTCTATCGCAGACGTTTCGCTTTCGCAAACAGTGTGCAGTGTAATCCCTAATTAATCCCTAACTCAAAAATCATATGTTTTGAATTTTAAAGTAGGCAATCACTTATTTCAAATCCAACCATGTTTATTACAAATATAGGTTCAACCACGAATGCATAATTCGATGCACATGTACATATACTGAAGAAATACAGAAACACCAAGTAAAGAATGATGAACCACAATTGTACTAAAGACTGTAAAGAGAGAGGCGAAAGACATTCTGGTTGCTGGAGAAGGTGAAGCCGGAATGCCCATATTGTGCCCTCCTCCATGCGTAATGCACACACGTCTCTAGGCCAACCCCTTGTGATGGCTGCCCGTCCGTCCTTCACTGTCTTCATTACGACTTCTCGATGCTCGTTGTAGTCTGCAAGAAATACTTTAACCTTCATTGCGTCCACCAATCATGTACTTTGCGAGGTAATCTTGAGTGAATGTAACATCCCAAATTTTCAATTTGGAATGTTATACATTAGATCATCATTGCATATCATATTTTATTGCATTTTGGCTTGATCCTAGAAATTCTACGCAACTCAAGGACCCACGGAGAGAGTTGGGAATTCCGTTATTTTCATATTTGAGTTTTTCTCAAATTTTGAAAAGAGGATCGTTTGATTTTAATTATTTCATCTTCAAATATTTCTTTTATAAAAATAAAAGAGAGAGGATAAAATGACTTCCCCAAAATGAAGAAATATTGGAGATTTAATATTAAAATCAAATAAGATTTTTATTAGGAGTTTTATCGCTATTTTATTTGAATTAGGAAAAATATGTGTTCTTCAAAATTGCGTTAGAGTCCCAAATAAATGTTCACCTTGTCCGGTAGATTTTTAGAGGCCGGGAAAAATTAGTTTCAGGATTTTTGGAGTCCGTTTAGTATTTCTTTTATTCATTTTTCTGCGCAAAATAATTTAAAAAAAAAGAGAAACCGACCTTGGGCCGTATCCGCCCGGGACTCCGCCCCGGGGGGGAGGGGCTTTATAATCCACGAGGCCTAGCCCCCGCCGCAGCCCACCCGCAAACCCACGCCGCCGACCCACCGCCAGCGCCGCCGCCGCCGCCGGAGGAGCCGCCCGCCGCCGCCGCCGTTCCGCCCGACCCCGCCGCCGTTCCGCCCGACCCCGCCGCCGTTCCGCCCGACCCCGCCGCCGTTCCGCCCGACCCCGCCGCCTCGGTTTTCGCGAGAAAACCGATAGTTTTTTTTGAAAACCCTAGATCCGTTTTTTAGTTTCGGTTCGGTTTTTTCGGTTTAGTTATTTAGCGGACGTTCGTCCGTACGTTCGTTTTAACGAAAGGTTTTCGCCCGTTAGCCGAAGATAACGAACGTTCTTCGTTAGTCTATTCGTCAGCTTTTCTTTTTCTCGGATTTTCCCGCGATTATTTTGGATCGCGATTTTCGTTTTAGTTTAACTTTTCGCTCGTTTATCGGAATCAGGCGATTCAAGCGCCTAGAGTTTCGTCTCGAAACCCTCTTTCTGTTTAACCTAGTTAAACAAGTTTTTGCCACTATAAAAATTGACTTTAGTCCAGATTAGCAAACAAAGCTTGTTTCTTTCGCAGTTTGAGTTTTGTTGTTTTGTTTGATTTGATTCTTTATGCAAATCGGAGTTCTTAAGTTGAACTTTCTGGTTAGATCTCTTATTTGAGTTTTACCCGTGCATTGTTGCTTGATTGCTTATTGTATGCTTGTTTGTTTGCGATAGAGTACCCGGAGTGCGAAGCGTGCTACTACGAGTCTCTAGGTTTCACGGATCATCAGCAAGGCAAGTAACACTTTGATCATACCTCTTTACTACCCAGTTTTATTGCATTAGATCAATCCACAAACAATTGCATGGTTAGGGTCTAATTTAATTTGTGGGTTTGGGAAGTAGATGAGGTAGTACCTATTCACCTGTTTATTATCAAACCTATGGGAGTTACTTCTACGTTGCCTATATTGCTATTCAATGCTCGTAGACTTGGTTTGGGTTTGAGAGTATTCATGACAGATGTGAGTATTGTTAATTATTGGTTAACTTAAGGTGGCAACTTTAATACACATCTGGGTGGATTGAGGCACCTGGGGAACCTAGTGATTGCCTGTATTTTTTTTGGAAATCCCGGGGTACTGTGTGATTCTCCTATGGACTGCCACCCAGGCTCAAAGGGATCATGAGATTATTCATGCTAGAAACTTCCATGTGCAGCCACAAGCCATTATGGGCTCTGGCATAGTTGAGTATGTTGTGTGACCTCTTTCAGTGGTAGGTAGCAGATGTAGGGGATGTAGGTGGTACTTTCTACCTAGAGAAAAGAGTTAACGCTTCTGAAAGACCGTGCCTCGGTCATCCGTTTCTTAAACACCGTGTAGTGCGAGAAATCCAACGGAGGAGATCGAGTCTTGTGGGGAAAAGTGCGCAAACCTCTGCAGAGTGTACAAACTAATCATGGTTAGCCGTGTCCCCGGTTATGGACGTCTTGAGTATCTAGTTCTTGGATTATCATGTGGATCTCATCACTCTTAATTATAAAATTTGATTGGGTTATTAATTACTTTTAATTGGGATTGAGATGGGGTTTACCATTCTCAATGTTTAACAACCACCATGATAGTTAAATAAAATTTATTCCTTTGTTGTAGGGAAAAATTGGCTTTTCGCAAAATGTATTAACCATACAGCCTCCATCAGCCATATATGCATGTAGTGATAGCCTTATTCTGTTTATTACTCTTTGGTGTTATATTGCCAGCATATTCCATGTGCTGACCCATTTTCGGGCTGCAACGTATCATGTTGCAGACTTTTCAGACGACGAGTAAGGTGCCTTAGGTCGTGGTGTTTCACTCAGTGATGCCGTTGGAGTTGATGGACTCACTTTATCTTCCAAGCCTTCCGCTGTTATCGTATTTAGATGGCCTTAAGCCATATTATTTGTAATAAGTTCTCTTTTGGGACATTCGATGTAATAAGTGTGTGATTGCTACTCTGTTATAAATCCTTCAAGTACTGTGCGTGTTAGCATTACCGATCCAGGGATGACACTGATGCACAGAGATCAGACTGTTTGAGGTCTGGTCGCTACAAGATGGTATCAGAGCACACGTTGACTGTAGGACACGACCACTAAGCTAAAGCCCTAGATCACTACTCTCTTGTCATTTCTAACTTCTCCCCATTTTCTACTCTTTAGGATGGCGGATGCAAGGATCAAGTTCACGCAACCGGATGAAGACACCCCTTTTGGACGTCACTTGAAGGAAGTCACTAGATACCTGAACATTGGAATACCAAGCTTCACAGGGACTTACAACGCCACCTTACCAGAAGAGGAGCGCTGGATGATTCAAGTTCAAGTTCCAGGAAGGATGTTTACGCCAGTCACTGAGCCCATAGAGTTTTCCTTTGATGCACCAACCTGGAGTCTAGGAAAGAGTATGGCAGCCCACATTACCATGGGATGCATTGGAGAAGTTTAACACAATGATCTCAAGGATACTATCTACCAGATTTGTGGGCGCCGAGATGAGAAATGGGAGATGATCAGCACCAGGAAGGATAGATCGATTGCAGCTTTCATCCAGGAGTTAAACCAACACATTCGACGCCAGGAGAACCAGATGTGCACAGGCATGACAGATTTGAAGCAGGCAATGACAAGGATCACGGAACTGGAGGAAGAACTCAAGGCTACCGGCGAGGATTATATGGAGGAAATCGTCGTACTAGTGGAGAAGAATGACGACCTGACAAGGAAGCTGGGAGTATTCATGGGAGACCCCGCGCCAGGAGGAGAAGACGACAGTTCCACTTGCCCGGAGAACTACATCATCATCGACGACACCGACTCGGATCCCGACGATAGCAATGATGACTATGTTGATGAAGCAGTAGCAGATATCATGGAGTCTTCGACCGATAAATTTTTCTAGTTGACCACCAAATCCGTAGTAGAATTCCACCATGTATATAGTATAGTCCGAGAACTTTTGTAATGATAGTTTTTTGACCGATTGTATGCCCTTGCTTGATTGATTGAGTGATATGTTTGTGTTTGTCTCATGTGCATATGGGTAGTGTTTTCCCCTAGACCTCATTCTACTCTGTTTTCTCACCTTTTCTAAACCCATCAGATGCCTCCGAGACGCGACAATGGATTTGCTTTCCCACCGGAGCTCACTCAGTTGATCCAGCAGCAGAATGCATTGATGCAGATACTAGTCCAGAATCAGAACCAGGGGAACAACAACAACAACAACCCACCCCCACCACCACCAGTTGATCACTTAGCCCGTTTTCTTAGGCTGAATCCGCCGGTGTTCTCCAGTAGCACCGAGCCGATTGTTGCAGATGATTGGCTCCGCAAGATTGAAAGGGAGTTGACTACTGCAGGATGCACAGATGCGGAGAGAGTGCATTTTGCCGCACATCAGCTTGATGGACCCGCAGCATCATGGTGGGAGAATTTCATAGTCACTTACCCCATTGACACTGTGACATGGGATCAGTTTCAGCAGGCTTTTCGCACTGCCCATGTATCAACAGGAGCTATGGCCATGAAGAAGCGCGAGTTTGGCAACTTACGCCAAGGAGGACGCACCGTTGGCCAGTATGTGGATGACTTTAGTAAGCTAGCACGTTATGCCCCAGATGACGTCGCTACAGATGCAGCTAAGCAGGAGAAGTTTCTGGAAGGACTGAATGATGAGCTGAGCATGCAGTTGATGGTGGCAAATTTCAATAACTACCAGGAGTTGGTAGACAGAGCTCTCATGATTGAAGGGAAGCAACAACAGATTGACAACCGCAAGAGGAAGTATGGACAAGGGAAGTATAATTCTGGAGCTCATCAGAGGCCCTGTTTCACCCCGAACTCGGGAGGACTTGTCCATAACCATGGAAGTCGCAATCACACTGGAGGGAGTTCGCATAACCATAGTGGCGCCAAGAACGGGAATGGTAATGGAGGAAGCAACGGACAGAACCGTTCCAACCCGGCAACACCCGCCAAGAAAGATCTAAGCCACGTTACTTGCTACAAGTGCCAGAAGTCTGGACATTACGCAAATGAATGTCCTGAAGCTAAGAATGGAAACGACAATGGAAGCTCTGGGAAGAAGCCCAACCCTTTCACCAGGGGACAAGTGAACCACGTTAGCGTGGAGGAGGTTGAAGCCCAACCCGATGCAGTAATAGGTAAGTTTTTGGTTAAGTCATTTACTGCAGTCGTACTTTTTGATACTGGCGCATCGCATTCATACATATCAAGGGGATTTGTGGATAAGTTTAAACTGCCAACCCAAGCCCTTAGGTCACCCATGTTAGTAACCTCACCAGGAGCAGAGTATATGGCTAGCCTATGGTGTGATCGGTTACCATTAAGGATTGGTAACTATCTGTTTCCCTCAGACCTAATAGTATTGGAGTCACAAGGACTGGATGTGATAGTAGGCATGGATTGGTTATCGAAGTTTGGAGGGAACATTGACTGCGCCAGTAAGTCGATTTTGCTCACCATCCCAGAAGGAAGAAGGATCAAGTATGTATCCCGACATATGCCGAATAGGACTCAAGTGAATTCCTTATCAGGAGTTGTACAGGAGGAAGTACCAGTGGTGAAGGATTTTCCGGATGTATTTCCAGAAGAGTTGCCAGGCATGCCACCAGATAGAGACATTGAGTTTTTGATTGAGCTTTTGCCAGGCACAGGGCCAATATCTAAGAGACCGTACAGAATGCCCGCAAAGGATTTGGAGGAAATTAAGAAGCAGATTAAGGAGTTAATGGATAAAGGTTATATTCGCCCAAGTTCGTCACCTTGGGGATCCCCAGTACTTCTAGTGGAAAAGAAGGATGGATCATTAAGGATGGTTGTTGATTATCGAGGATTGAATGAGGTGACGATCAAGAACAAGTACCCACTGCCGATGATCAATGATTTGTTTGACCAGCTGCAAGGAGCTAAGGTGTTTTCCAAGATCGATTTGCGATCAGGGTACCACCAGCTGAAGATTCGAGAGCAGGATATACCTAAGACAGCTTTTACCACGAGGTACGGGCTATATGAGTATACCGTTATGTCGTTTGGCCTGACTAACGCACCTGCCTATTTTATGAACATGATGAACAAGGTGTTTATGGAGTTTTTGGATAAGTTCGTTGTGGTGTTCATTGATGATATTCTGGTCTACTCGAAGAATGAAGAAGAACATAAAGAGCATTTGCGTTTGGTACTTGGGAAGCTCAGGGAACATCAGCTATACGCCAAGTTCAGCAAGTGTGAGTTTTGGTTGAAGGAAGGTGGATTCCTTGGACATGTTATATCCGGAGAAGGAATAGCAGTAGACCCCACCAAAGTTGTCACTGTGACAAATTGGGAGTCACCCACGTCAGTCAGAGAGATTCAGAGTTTTCTTGGACTCGCAGGATACTACCGGAGGTTCATTGAAAATTTCTCAAAGATTGCGAAGCCCATGACGGAGTTGTTGAAGAAGGACACCAAGTTCAAATGGACTGAGGAATGTGAGGCCAGTTTTCAGGAGTTGAAGAAACGCTTGGTTACATCACCAGTGTTGATTCTGCCAGATCAACGCAAGGATTACGAAGTGTATTGCGACGCTTCTCGTTGAGGACTTGGAGCCGTACTTATGCAGGAGGGAAGAGTTGTTTCATATGCCTCACGACAGCTTAAACCCCATGAGTTAAATTATGCTACCCATGATTTTGAGTTAGCAGCCGTAGTGCATGTGTTGAAGACTTGGAGACATTTTCTCATCGGAAACCATTGTGAGGTATACACAGATCACAAGAGTTTGAAGTATATTTTCACACAGAAGGAGTTGAATCTCAGGCAGAGGAGTTGGTTAGAACTCATTAAGGATTATGATATGAGGTTGCATTATCATCCCGGAAAGGCTAACGTAGTAGCCGATGCGTTGAGCCGCAAAAGTCATGTCAATACACTCATAACCGGAGAATTACCCAAGGAGTTGGCAGATGACCTTCGCGAGCTATGTTTGGAAATTGTTCCGAGAGGTTATGTAGCAGCTTTGGAAATTCAATCTACTTTGATGGTTAAGATCAGAGAAGCTTAGAAGACGGACAAGGAGATAGCCGAAATAAAGGAAAGGATGAGTAAAGGAAAGGCTAAAGGATTTCGTGAGGATGAGCACGATACCTTATGGTTTGAGGACCGCGTATATGTGCCAAATGATCAGGAGATTAGGAAGCTGATTTTGCAGGAGGCCCATGATTCGCCACATTCGATTCACCCAGGAAATACCAAGATGTACCTGGATTTGAAGAATAGTTTCTGGTGGACCAGAATGAAGAAGGATATTGCGAAGTATGTAGCAGTTTGTGATGTATGTCAGAGAGTGAAGGCAGAACATCAGAAGCCAGCAGGATTGCTACAGCCATTGCCGATACCCGAATGGAAGTGGGATAAACTAGGCATGGACTTTATCACGGGATTACCCAGGACTCGTTCGGACTATGACTCGATATGGGTTGTAGTCGATCGTTTGACGAAGGTAGCTCATTTCATCCCAGTGAAGACCACTTACACTAGTGCAAAGTTGGCAAAGATATAAATGACCAGGATCGTATGTCTGCATGGAGTTCCGAGGACCATTGTATCAGATAGAGGAACCCAGTTCACCTCAAAGTTTTGGAATCAGTTGCATGAAACTTTGGGAACAAGGCTAGAGTTTAGTACAACTTTTCACCCGCAGACAGATGGACAAACTAAGAGAGTCAACCAGATTCTGGAGGACATGTTGAGAGCTTGTGCGCTAGACTATGGGTCTAGTTGCGACGATAATTTGCCGTATGCAGAGTTCTCTTACAACAACAACTATCAAGCCAGTTTGAAGATGGCCCCTTTTGAAGCACTGTACGGAAGGAGGTGCAGAACACCGTTGTTGTGGGACGAAGTTGGAGACCGACAGTTGTTTGGACCAGATTTGATTAAAGAATCTGAAGAGAAGGTTAAGCTGATTCGCGATAGACTCAAGGTAGCCCAGTCCAGGCAGAAGAGTTATGCGGATTCTAAACTCAAGGAGACAGTTTACGAAGTTAGAGACAGAGTGTATCTTCGTGTATCACCACTTCGAGGAGTGAAGCGTTTTGGAGTTAAGGGAAAGTTAGCACCACGTTTTGTGGGACCATACCAAGTTTTGGGATATATGGGAGAAGTTGCTTACAAGTTGGAATTGCCTGAAGGATTGTCAGGAGTTCACGACGTGTTCCATGTTTCTCAGTTGAAGAAGTGCCACGCAGAGATGGCTGATATCCCTCTGAGAGATACAGTACCACTGGAAGCGATACAGTTGGATAGTGACTTGACATATGAGGAGAAACCAGTCAAGATACTCGAGTTTGCCAGCCGAGTTACACGCAGCAAAGTAATCAAGTTCTGCAAAGTTCAGTGGAGTCACCATACTGAAGATGAAGCCACTCGGGAATGAGAGGAAGACCTACGGAAGGATCACCCTCACCTATTTTCTAGCCAACCCGAATCTCGAGGGCGAGATTCATCTTAAGGGGGGTAGGTTTGTAACATCCCAAATTTTCAATTTGGAATGTTATACATTAGATCATCATTGCATATCATATTTTATTGCATTTTGGCTTGATCCTAGAAATTCTACGCAACTCAAGGACCCACGGAGAGAGTTGGGAATTCCGTTATTTTCATATTTGAGTTTTTCTCAAATTTTGAAAAGAGGATCGTTTGATTTTAATTATTTCCTCTTTGAATATTTCTTTTATAAAAATAAAAGAGAGAGGTTAAAATGACTTCCTCAAAATAAAAAATATTGGAGATTTAATATTAAAGTCAAATAAGATTTTTATTCGGAGTTTTATCGCTATTTTATTTGAATTAGGAAAAATATGCGTTTTTCTAAATTGCATTAGAGTCCCAAATAGATGTTCACCTTGTCCGGTAGATTTTTAGAGGACGGGGAAAATTTATTTCAGGATTTTTGGAGTCCGTTTAGTATTTCTTTTATTTTTTTGCACGAAATAAATTTAAAAAAAAAGAGAAACCGACCTTGGGCCGTATCCGCCCGGGACTCCGCCGGGGGGGGGGGGGGCTTTATAAGCCGCGAGGCCCAGCCGCCGCCACAGCCCACCCGCAAACCCACGCTGCCGCCCCGCCACCAGCCCGCCACCGCCGCCTCGCCACGCCGCCGCATGCTGCCTCGCTGCCGCCGCCCGACGCCGCCGTTCCGCCCGACCCCGCCGGATGTAGCCACCGCCGCCTCAGTTTTCGCAAGAAAACCGATCGGTTTTTTGAAAACCCTAGATCCGTTTTTTAGTTTCGGTTCGGTTTTTTCGGTTTAGTTATTTAGCGGACGTTCGTCCGTACGTTCGTTTTAACGAAAGGTTTTCGCCCGTTAGCCGAAGATAACGAACGTTCTTCGTTAGTCTATTCGTCAGCTTTTCTTTTTCTCGGATTTTCCCGCGATTATTTTGGATCGCGATTTTCGTTTTAGTTTAACTTTTCGCTCGTTTATCGGAATCAGGCGATTCAAGCGCCTAGAGTTTCGTCTCGAAACCCTCTTTCTGTTTAACCTAGTTAAACAAGTTTTTGCCACTATAAAAATTGACTTTAGTCCAGATTAGCAAACGAAGCTTGTTTCTTTCGCAGTTTGAGTTTTGTTGTTTTGTTTGATTTGATTCTTTATGCAAATCGGAGTTCTTAAGTTGAACTTTCTGGTTAGATCTCTTATTTGAGTTTTACCCGTGCATTGTTGCTTGATTGCTTATTGTATGCTTGTTTGTTTGCGATAGAGTACCCGGAGTGCGAAGCGTGCTACTACGAGTCTCTAGGTTTCACGGATCATCAGCAAGGCAAGTAACACTTTGATCATACCTCTTTACTACCCAGTTTTATTGCATTAGATCAATCCACAAACAATTGCATGGTTAGGGTCTAATTTAATTTGTGGGTTTGGGAAGTAGATGAGGTAGTACCTATTCACCTGTTTATTATCAAACCTATGGGAGTTACTTCTACGTTGCCTATATTGCTATGCTATGCTCGTAGACGTGGTTTGGGTTTGAGAGTATTCATGACAGATGTGAGTATTGTTAATTATTGGTTAACTTAAGGTGGCAACTTTAATACACATCTGGGTGGATTGAGGCACCTGGGGAACCCAGTGATTCCCTGTATTTTTTTTGGAAATCCCGGGGTACCGTGTGATTCTCCTATGGACTGCCACCCAGGCTCAAAGGGATCATGAGATTATTCATACTAGAACTTCCGTGTGTAGCCACAAGCCATTATGGGCTCTGGCATAGTTGAGTATGTTGTGTGACCTCTTTCAGTGGTAGGCTAGCAGATGTAGGGGATGTAGGTGGTACTGTCTACTCAGAGAAAAGAGTTAACACTTCTGAAAGACTGTGTCTCGGTCATCCGTTTCTCAAAGACCGTGTAGTGCGAGAAATCCAACGGAGGAGATCGAGTCTTGTGGGGAAAAGTGCGCAAACCTCTGCAGAGTGTACAAACTAATCATGGTTAGCCGTGTCCCCGGTTATGGACGCCTTGAGTATCTGGTTCTTGGATTATCATGTGGATCTCATCACTCTTAATTATAAAATTTGATTGGGTTATTAATTAATTTTAATTGGGATTGAGATGGGGTTTACCATTCTCAATGTTTAACAACCACCATGATAGTTAAATAAAATTTATTCCTTTGTAGTAGGGAAAAATTGGCTTTTCGCAAAACATATTAACCATATAGCCTCCATCAGCCATATATGCATGTAGTGATAGCCTTATTCTGTTTATTACTCTTTGGTGTTATATTGCCAGCATATTCCATGTGCTGACCCGTTTTCGGGCTGCAACGTATCATGTTGTAGACTTTTCAGACGACGAGTAAGGTGCCTTAGGTCATGGTCTTTCACTCAGTGATGCCGTTGGAGTTGATGGACTCACTTTATCTTCCAAGCCTTCCGCTGTTATCGTATTTAGATGGCCTTAAGCCATATTATTTGTAATAAGTTCTCTTTTGAGACATTCGATGTAATAAGTGTGTGATTGCTACTCTGTTATAAATCCTTCAAGTACTGTGCGTGTCAGCATTACCGGTCCAGGGATGACACTGATGCACAGAGATCAGACTGTTTGAGGTCTGGTCGCTACAGTGAACTGCTTTGGGAACCACTATGAACGAAAAAGATTTAGACATTGTTGTTTCACAACTCATTATGGGCAGTAAAAAGAGAAGGCTGTAGAGTTTGTAGTTACCATCCTACAGCTCACTATTCTGTTGGATAGAGCATAAACAAATAATTTGCTTGCCACCATTCGTATTTTTTTGCTAATAATCCTTATCAATTTCCTCACTTGATGCTTGTTCATGAATATCTCATTGCCCCATACGCAAAAAGGGTCGATGCGTGGATCCTTGCCAAGGGCATATGTACCTACAAGCACCAAGTCAATATTAGAAGCTAACAAGTGTCCAGGCCTGGATCTATATGCACTACATTACGGAACGACAGGGGGAGTACAAGCTGAGGGATGAAGCTAACCTCGGCGGAAAATGGTGGCCACTCCCGTTGTTGTCCTGCATAAGTAGTGGAAAGGCATGATAAGTACAACAACCTTAACATCAAACAAATATAGCAAAGGTAAACAACAACATCTCCAAATGATAGCTTGAATGTGTTGGTTTCAGCATGCTGTTAAAGCAGATATAAAATGGAAGGCAATGTTACCGACAGCAGGCTTAACAGCCATCAAATATTGCAATTCAAACTAGTATTGTTGAAAAGGAATAGAATGTAGGTAATGCTTAAACATCACACTAGCTAAATGTGTAAAACTGAAATAAAGGGCATGTGTTAACTACACCAGGCATAACCGGAACCAAATATAGCCGTTCAAACTGGTATTGATGCAGTCGAGCGGCACAGTTCTGACTTGCACATAATGAACAACACATTGTGAATGACTGAAATAAACAAGGCATAAATGATCACTATAACAACCAAATATAGCCATTGAAAACTGGACAGAGTCTCACTGCAACCAACCTAACAAGCAAATACAGATAAACATGGCATATGCTTGAAAACTGGACAAATGCTCACTGCAACCAACATAACAAGCAAATACAGATAAACAAGGCATCTGCTTGAAAACTAGACAAATGCTAAAAGAAGCAACCTAACAACCAAATACAGATAAACAAGGCATCTGCTTGATAACTGAACAAATGCTCACTGCAACCAAACTAAGAACCAAATACATATAAATAAGGCATCTACTCGATAACTGGAAAAATGCTCATTGCAACTAACCTAACAACCAAATACAGATAAACAAGGCATCTACTCACTATAAACAACCAAATATAGCCATTCGTGAAGCTGAAGTGGACAATTCATACTTAAACATCACATAGCCCTATTGAACAATACATTTTTGCATAACTGAAATAATTAAACACGACACAGTTAAAGCACCTCACGACAAATGTTACTACAACAAAGGGTACGGGTTGGCAAGCTAGAAAAAGGTAAGATTTGCTGATAGGATGTTGCCTCACATTTCATGGACGGGATCCTTCCAGTTGGAAGAGCACAGACCCATGGTGCGCTCTCTGATGTCACAGATGGGCTGTTTCACCTTGGAAGAACCTTTGTGGGTGCCCTCCTCGTGGCTGATGACCCACAAGTATAGGGATCAATTGTAGTCTTTTCAATAAGTAAGAGTGTCGAACCCAACGAGGAGCAGAAGGAAATGGCAAGCGGTTTTCAGTAAGGTATTGTCCGCAAGTGCTGAAATTGTAAATAACAGAGTAGTTTGATAGCAAGGTAATTTGTAACGAGCAAGTAACGATAATAGTAACAAAAGTGCAGCAAGGTAGCCCAATCCTTTTGAAGCAAAGGGCAGGCCAAAACGGTCTCTTATAATAAGCAAATCGTTCTTGAGGGCACACGGGAATTTCATCTAGTCACTTTCATCATGTTGATTCGATTCGTGTTCGCTACTTTGATAATTTGATATGTGGGTGGACTGGTGCTTAGGTGCTGTTCTTACTTGAACAAGCCTCCTACTTATGATTAACCCCCTCACAAGCATCCACAACTACGAGAAAAGTATTAAGAATAAATTCTAACCATAGCATTAAACTTTTGGATCCAATCGGTCCCTTACGGAATAGCGCATAAACTAGGGTTTAAGCTTCTGTCACTCTCGCAACCCATCATCTAATAACTACTCCACAACGCATTCCCTTAGGCCCAAATATGGTGAAGTGTCATGTAGTCGACGTTCACATGACACCACTAAGGGAATCACAATATACATACTATCAAAATATCGAACACATATCAAGTTCACATGATTACTTGCTACATGATTTCTCCCGTGACCTCAAGAACAAAAGTAACTACTCACAAATTATAATCATGCTCAAGATCAGAGGGGTATTGAATAGCATATTGGATCTGAACATATAATCTTCCACCAAATAAACCATATAGTAATCAACTACAAGATGTAATCAACACTACTAGTCACCCACAAGCACCAATCTATAGTTCCAGTACAAAGATTGAACACAAGAGATGAACTAGGGTTTGAGAGGAGATGGTGCTGTTGAAGATGTTGATGGAGATTGCCCTCCCCAAGATGGGAGAGTTGTTGGTGATGATGATGATGATTTCCCCCTCCGGGAGGGAAGTTCCCCCGGCGGAATCGCTCCGCCGGAGGGCAAAAGTGCTCCTGCCCAAGTTCCGCCTCGAGACGGTGGCGCTCCATCCCGAAAGACATCTCCTTATTTTTTCTAGGTCAAAATGACTTATATACCAGAAGATGGGCACCGGAGGTGGGCAGAGGGGAGCACAACCCACCAGGGTGCCTGGGATCCCTGGCGTGCCCAGGTGGGTTGTGCCCACCTGGTGGGACCCCTCTAGTACTTATTGGCTCCAATATTTCTCATATATTCCATAAAAATTCCCCGTGAAGTTTCAGTTCATTTGGAGTTGTGCAGAATAGGTGGCCTGACGTAGCTTTTCCAGGTCCAGATGTCCAGCTGCCGGAATTCTCCCTCTTTGTGTGTACTTGCATATTATGAGAGAAAAGGCATTAGAATTACTCCAAAAAGCATTATTATGCATAAAAACATTATAAATAACAGTAGGTAAACATGATTCAAAATGGACATATCAACTCCCCCAAGCTTAGACCTCGCCTGTCCTCAAGCGAAAACGGAAACCGAAAAACATGTCCACATGCTTAGAGAGAGAGATGTGTCGATAAAAACAAAATACGGACATAGAAGCATCATGTGAATTATTATAACAGCAACAAACTTTAACATAAAACTTTTATCATAGACTTCTCATGAATAAGTAACAATTCATCACACTACCGAAGTATAAAGCAAAAACTCTATTGGAAACCAACAAACCATGTTCTCAGTCAACTTTGCAACTACAATTCATCATCTTTCCAGGAAGGGTCACGTATCGGAGCCTTTACGCAAGTCCACATACTCAACCATCATATAGTCTTCTATGATTGCTAACACTCACCGCATACACATGAGCAAAACATTTCAACCAGATACATAGAAAGATAGGGGCTTATAGTTTCGTCTCCCAACATATTCACCTCAAGGGTGATGTCAACAATAATAACTCATGCTACCCATATTCAACTGGACATATGTGCCTAGATCTTTCCTCACCACATGATGCTTGACAAAAGAGAAAATAAAAAGGAATAGAGAGAAAAACTTTGACTCTTGCATAAAAGTAAATACATAAAAGTAAAAGATAGGCCCTTAGTAGAGGGAAGCAGGGGTTGCATGCGCTTATTTGTTTGTATGCTCAACCCCTTAATGCAAGAGAACGTCACGTTATATTGCCCCTTGTGATGACAACCTTTATTATGCAGTCTGCCGCTTTTATTTCTTTACCATCACAAGTTCGTACAACGCTCAATTTTCTCTTACACTAAATGATCTTACACTTTTAGAAGCAATTTTTATTGCCTTATTGCACCGATGACAACTTACTTGAAGGATCTTACTCAATCCATAGGTAGGTATGGTGGACTCTTGAAAATAAGATTTGGGTTTAAGGGTTTTGGATGCACAAGTAGTATCTCTACTTAGTGCGGAATTTTTGGCTAGCAAAGATGGGGGGCAAGCACCACATGTTTAAGGATCTATGACAATATAACTTCTATGTGAATATGAACAAACGTAAATCATTAAGTTGTCTTCCTTGTCCAACGTCAACAATTTTGGCATATAATATTTTGATGGGGGCTCACAATCACAAAAGATTTCCATGATAGTGTATTTATATGTGAATCTTCTCTTCCCTTATTAATTCTTTCATGAGTTGCATCATTGACTAATGCTATGTTTGTCAATCTCTAATAAAAATTTCTACTTATACTTTTCCTTATGTGGTGTCATCACCTACCATAGGATTAGCATATGATCTTTTCATTTCTTTCCTTTCTTTTTATTGAAACATGAAAGTAAAGAAAGCAAAAACTCAAACTAAACTTTATTATATATCTCGCACACGATTACAAAGATAGATCACTAAGCAAACTCTCAAAAAGAAAGGATCGAAATAAACTTTTATTCATCTAAAGCAAAAGATCAAACTAATATAAGTAAAGGCAAAAGATAGTGGGGTTGATACGATACTGGGGCACCTCCCCCAAGCTTGGCGGAAGCCAAGGGGAGTGCCCATAGCCGATACTCAATTTTCTTTTGGTGATGAAGAAGGAGGTGGTGGTGATGAAGTAGAGGCGATCATGTCCTTCAAGATCAAAAGATTCTCCAATCTACGGATGACGCTCCGGAGGAAGATGATGTGCTCTTGATGCAGAATATTTTCACGAGTGAGATATTTATTTTGCACATGAACCGTTTCAATGATCCAAGAGGCTTCAATCTCGGTAGGGGTAAGATGAGCATAACACGGTTTAAGGATATGTTCTTCCTCCTCGGCCGGTAGTGCTTGCCCGGGGCTTGAGCTATGGTAGCCTCCTTGCTCCTGTCTCCCTTGATGGCTTCTATGGGCTCTTCTCTCTTCAGCTCGATCTTCATCAACCAAGCATCCTCTTCCACATTGTTGGAGGAGGAAGAAGACATGATGCCTGGCTTAACAAATCTGACCGAAAACAACAAGAAAAGAGAACAGAAGATTTCTCCGTGATACGGTGGTCAATAGTTTTGGGGGGTATATAAAGATTTTTTATCTTGGGAAACAAGCAAACGGTAGAAAGACGGAATCCGGAAGGTACCCGAGGTGGGCACAACCCACTTGGGCTGGTGTCTTGTGCCCACCAGGGTGACTTTCCCGGTAGTTTCTTAATTTCCTAATTTTCTAAATATTCCAAAACTGACAAAAATATTTTTGCGGATTTTTCGGAGTCCGTTTACTTACCATATCACGTACCTCCTCTTTTTCACGATTCTGGAGTGTTCCGGAAGCACTCTTTTATGTGTTCTTCTGGTGTCATAGTTTGGATAATATTACTTTCAACATTAATGGGCGTACCTAAGATATAATGTTTTATTCGTTGCCCATTAACAACCTTCGGGTTAGTACCTTTGGCATTATTTATTTTGATAGCTCCAGACCGATAAACCTTCTCGATAACATAGGGTCCTTCCCATTTGGAGAGGAGTTCTCCTGTAAAGAATCTGAAATATGAGTTGTACAAAAGAACATATTCTCCAACGTTGAACTCACGCTTTTGGATTCTTTTATCATGCCATCTTTTAACTTTTTCTTTAAATAATTTGGCATTTTCATAAGCTTGGGTTCTCCATTCATCTAATGAGCTAATATCAAATAACCTCTTTTCACCGGCAAGTTTCAAATCATAGTTGAGTTCTTTGATTGCCCAATATGCTTTATATTCTAACTCAAGAGGCAAATGGCAAGCTTTTCCATAAACCATTTTATAAGGAGACATACCCATAGGATTTTTATATGATGTTCTATAAGCCCAAAGTGCATCATCTAATTTCTTAGACCAATTTGTATGGGACCTATTGACAGTCTTTTGCAAAATTAATTTTATTTCTCTATTGCTAAGTTCAACTTGAACACTAGACTGAGGATGATAGGGTGATGCAATTCTATGGTTAACATCATACTTGGCAAGTATTTTACAAAAAGCGCCATGAATAAAGTGAGAACCACCATCAGTCATTAAATATCTAGGGACTCCAAACCTTGGGAAAATAACTTCCTTAAGCATTTTAATAGAGGTGTTGTGATCAACACTACTAGTTGGAATAGCTTCTACCCACTTAGTAACACAATCAACAGCAACCAAAATATGTGTATACCCATTAGAGGAAGGAAAAGGTCCCATGTAATCAAAACCCCAAACATCAAATGTGTCGTGGTTTTGTCACGGCAGATGTCCTTAGTGTCAGGACTTAGTCGTGAGGCCAGCGCATCTATGTAGTAGCTTGAGAGGGGTTGAGCGGAATCGAGAGACGCAACACAGGACAAGGATTTAGACAGCTTCGGGCCCCGGGAAACATCATCCGGTAATAACCCTACATGCTGTTTGAGGCTAGACCTCATTACGCTCATGAGGGAGTCGCCGTAAACCGGCTCTCCTCTAATTGTGTATAGCCCTAAAGATTATTGATTGTTGCATGTCCTCCTTGGGGAGCCCTGCCCCTCCTTATATATCTTGAAGGGGAGGGTTACATGTGGAGTCCTATTAGGATTAGGACTAGTCTATCTCTAATACAAACCGGATACAAGTCCAGGTCTTAACTCCTTGTAAGACAAATATTCCTCACGCCTTTCCTCTTAAACCGGCCCACCATAGTATGAATCGGCCTTCATGAACCGCCCGTTGGGCCACCGGGTCTTGTCGCTCCTCTGACCTGCCTGCCGGATTACCAATGAATCGTAAACCGCCAGGTCCAAACAGGTCGCCAGTGAATCGTCAAGTCTCAGCCGGGTCTCAAGTAAACCGCCAGGTCCGGCCGGGTTATACTTTCGGCCGGTTTACGCCGCGGGGTATATCCCTGACATTAGCCCCCAGTTTAATTTGGATTTATCCATGTTAAACTGATCCTGTAAAACAAACACAAGAACAAATTTGACAGATTACGCTCCGGGTTAAGAATTCTTGTAAACCGGCATCTGATGATCCTTAAGTCCTTGTCATTTCCTCCTTCTAGAAAATCTGGGTCAACAAGCCAGCTTCATACTCGATTTTCTGACATTGGTTTCTCACAGAGAAATATTGTGAAGAATAATCCACTTGAGTCGGCTTCCAAAGCGTCGGTTTA
The DNA here is from genome assembly GCF_002575655.3 of Aegilops tauschii subsp. strangulata. NCBI lineage: Eukaryota > Viridiplantae > Streptophyta > Magnoliopsida > Poales > Poaceae > Aegilops > Aegilops tauschii. Next base: position 333,349,038 of record NC_053038.3, read on the forward strand.
AGAAATATGGGTCTTGAAATACTCATCTGATATTCAGCCGATTTGAAGATGTAAAACTTGCCGGTTTAATATTACCAAAATTACCGGTTTGTAAATATGGATGGCACCGAGTCATAATTGTTACCGACGCTGGGTCATAATTGTTGCAGACACCGGGTCAATCTGGTTTGCTCAAAACTGAGAATTTGAAGAATTTTCTCCCTTATATCCATATTACCTGTAGCCCCCAAGTCTTGAGCAGAACAAAGTGATGGCTTAAGACTTGTTTCCATATAATTACTGCCACTTTGAAGAAATCCATGTTGTTCATCTCAGCCACTATTAAAAACTGAATACTCCATATATGTAGCCCCCAAGTGCCGGGTCATTATGCAATAATGAGCAGGGACTTTATAAATATGATCATGCAGATTTGAACAATAACGTGTAGCCCCCAAGGGCCGGCTCAGTAAGATAATATTGAGCTGGTACTTTATATATACCTCTTTGAAAAGAACATCATATAATGTAGCTTCCATCGTAGGGCTTGAACCCACGTCCACAAGGTTAAGAGCTTTGTGCTTTACCAACTGAGCAGTGGATCCTTCAATATAATGGACGAAAAATTGTGTACCTTGAATTGTTGACAGGAGCAATTGGTAGCCCCCAAGGGCCGGCACATTATGATGTGATGAGTCGGGTCTTCAATAAGGCCAATAAAAAATGACTTTGCATTAGCCCCCAAGTGTCATGGTGCATGCTTGCAGCGACATGAGACTTGCATGTAATCTCAATTAGCATAATGTAGCCCCCAAGTGCCGGGTCATAAGCCTGCAGCGACTCGGGACTATTCCTTCCATTGTAGAATAAATCATATCCTTTGATAAAATAATAGCCATTGCGCTAAAGCGACTTTGAAAACCTCAATAATACCGGTTACTAATAACCATAATAAAAATCCAGCCATGTTGGCTATTCAGGATAATATAATCCGGTATGAAAACCTTATTCATTCAATATCATAATGAAAATTCAGCCAAGTTTGGCTATTTGAATAATATAACCCAATGATTTATAAGCGCATGATTCCAATGGCGCAATCCAAATATATACTGGCGACTTATAGTCCAAAGCCAGGCCGGTTTAATAAACACCGGATAATTTATCATCATGCTTTATTCAACCTGTTTCTGCATACAACAAGTTTAAAGTGTCCCGGCGGTTTACCGCCGGACGGGTCATAATGCCCAACATATAACCCGGGTTTATAACCAAGGCTGCACTTAATAATAATCAAATATGAAATATATCATACCTGTGACATTGAATCACACTGTTGGTTTTACCAACTTTTTGTAGTAAGGGTGATAATCCCAATCTTGAGTACTGATAACTCCTTCCATATCGTGCCAGTTTATGATAAAACCGTGTCGGGTTGTGATAAACACCGGATTAACCATATATAATACTGGTGACTTTTAGTCAAAACCAGACCGGGCTGATAGTCTTCGGATTATAATTTGATTGTATACTGTCAACTTGTAGTTGACGGCCTAACCGGGTTGATAAACACCGGTTTAAAAATGTCACAAATCTTACGAAAACAAAGAAAACTCAGCAAAAGGCAAATAAAGGTCCGTTGTAGTCGAGGCTTTTCACGGGCGGCCAGGCCCCAAATTTGATCAAGAGGTGTTGCTATGGTTCGGGTTCGACCAAGCCCCCAAGTGATGCTGTGGCATTACGCCGATCAAGAGGTGTTGCTATGGTTCGGGTTCGACCAAGCCCCCAAGTGATGCTGTGGCATTACGCCGATCAAGAGGCGTAGCTATGGTTCAGATTCGACCAAGCTCCCAAGTGATGTTGTGGCATTACGCCGATCAAGAGGCGTAGCTATGGTTCGGATACGACCAAGCTCCCAAGTGATGCTGTGGCATTACACCGATCAAGAGGCGTAGCTATGGTTCGGATACGACCAAGCCCCCAAGTGATGCTGTGGCATTACGCCGATCAAGAGGTGTAGCTATGGTTCGGATACGACCAAGCCACCAAGTGATCAATAATATGATAAGACAATAAGGCATGACACCCATGTTTGAACCGCGCATCATGGCAGCAAGTCCTCTTTGGCACCCTTTAAATTTTTGCAAGAGATAAATCCTTCTTGAACCAGGATTTTGAACTGGATATTGAGAGCTTCAAAGCTTTGTGGGAGACATCTTTCCCTTGAACCAGATTTTAAACCGGAATCTTCATTTTTAGTTGGAAATTTTCTAACGGCCTTTAAACTCGAACTTGCGAGAAGTTAATTCCTTTTTGAACCGGACATTTTCAAACCAGATTTGAGAGCTTCAGAGCTTTGTGGGAGAACAGATTTCCCTTGAACCGGATTGTAAACCGGATATTTGAGAGCTTCAGAGCTTTGTCGGAGAACAGATTTCCCTTGAACCGGATTGTAAACCAGATATTTGAGAGCTTCAGTGAGACTGACTTCCCTTGAGCCGGATTTTAAACCGGGATCCTTTCTGATGACCCGAAACTTCTTCATTGAGCCGGGATTTTGTAACTGTCATATACTTTCTAAGCCGGAAATTTTCTGACGGCCTTTAAATTTTCATCAATATAACAGTAGCCACCGGGACCGGGTTATCTGTCCCTCCATCGTCCTGGGGTTCTTTAAATTTGCTGAAACTGGCAAGATTTGCTAAATCATGTCATCGTAGCCCCCGAGTCTCAAAGGTGACTCTAGGAGTTGTTGAGATTCTCCATATTTTGACCGTGATATAAACCGGCATAACTTGTATATCATTGGTGTTGATAGCACGATGTGAATCCATAGAAGGTTGAGGTGACTGCGGCGGGTTATAAATGATCCCGTATGAGCCGTGTCAGCAACTCGGCCAATGGTTCCTTCCAACTGGCGATTTGAAGTTAACAAAACTGTAGTGGCGGCGACTTGTGCGCCTTCCCATTGGGCCATCCAGTGCAGACGGCGGTTGATAATATATGATAATTTTCCTCCAATTTGTTGAAAGAAAAACCGGGCTTCCCAAGCAGTGACTTGCTCATACTCAATAACAGCTCATGCAGACAGGTGCGGCTCGGTGTGTTGATGTAGACCTGGCCGCGAGAGACGGATGGAAAAGACGACCACAACATCTGAGGCGGCATAGACAGATGAACCGCCCGCGGCATTGTAAACTGGTGCGGACGGGCAAGTTGTCCTCCTTGTTGTAAGCCGGCGTGGTCGCGAGAGACGGACACGGCGTTGTCAGCCGGTGCGGGAGTCCATTGAGTAACGACGACCACCTGTGCCAAAAGATGTTGGCGTGCCTCCATCTCCGCGGTATAATATCACTTTTTTTCATAAATAATTGCTTTGCATAAACAATATTGCAGACCAAGGCAAAGACAAACTTGTTCTTTGAGAAAAACAACATGTGCTAATAAAACAAACTTGGATGGATATCACCTGATTTTTTTGGACGACGGATGACCCGTTTATCGCGATAGAGGTAGCTCAGGTAGACCAGCGACTCAATATAGTTCTGTCGGCTTAGGCAGTCCGGCGACTTAATATAACCCCCCCGGCTCAAAAGCGGCAAGGGTGGCTCACCGCAGCTCCGGCGGGTTGATGTAGATTAAGCTGCACGGGCGGCGACTTGAGCACACCTGATATGTTAGGCTGGAAATTATCCGCCGCGGAGTTGATGATCACTATGGTGAAGTTGAAACCAATCACAAGCGAGTCAACCGCGAAAGCAGACAGATGAGTCAGCCGCGGGGTTGTAAGCCGGCACGGACGGGTGAGTCAATCGCAGTCACGGTAAGCCGCACGGACGGTGAGTCAATCGCGATGTTTTTATAAGCCGGTGCAGACGCACGAATCAGCCGCAGGTACGGACGGATGCAATCCGAACAGCGGGGTGACGACTTGCACGTGTATCCGTCGAGCATCCTGACACGGACAAGCACTAGTGCAAAAGTGATGTTTACGCGCACCCCTTATGCGACCCCTTTTTGTAAGGAATAATGGTCCTGCGGAAAAGTATCATAGACCAGAGTAATTGTTCTTAAACAATTTAATATGTACTGATAAAATACAAAGAAAGGATAGCACCTGATATTATTTGTCGGATGAACGTGGATACTAGGGATCAAAAACATAATCTGATGTAGCCCTAGCACCGTAGCCCATGTTCCTTTACCCACTGCCACGTTGATTTTCACGTGCAGATACAACAGTCTTCTGGTTGAAAACAATCAGAGAAATAGTGCCATGCTGGCTCAACACAGGAGTGACGACGACTCCTTGAGTCGGTGAGGACTCAAGGCAGCAGGGCCAGCATGACCCGGGGCGGCTCAACACAAGCCGGCTTAAAATGAGGGGCAGCAGCAGCGGCCGGCCATGGTGGAGCCGCGGTAGAGGCGCAACACGGTGGGTTATGGTGGAGGTAGCGACAAGCCGACAACTTGGCGCATGGCGGCAGTTTGAGCAGAGGCTGGGGTGGCTGGAAACAGGCGGCCTAGGCGGCAGTTCGCCGCGGTAGAGTCAACTCGTCATCCTGGGCGGTTCAACAACGGCGGAAACCAATCAAAGCTTGGCTGGAGACGGGATAGCTGAAGCCTGGCACATCGGCGGAGAGTCGCCTGCGAGGCGAGGCCGTAGCCGAGGCGGAGGCCACGTCCATCCCCACTTCCGAATTGTAGTCTCTTTTTTTTATCACGATTCGCTTCCTGATGATGCCAACTTGGCTTTGCTACTTGGACTCTTCATGTGAGGTTGTATCAACAGTACAAAAGGGTATTAATCCATCACTTGTTACCGAAACGTGCTCCAACTAGCACTTTTTTCTTGAGTAATCTTGAGGCTTCAAATACTGATATTTAATTCTGGTGACCTGACAGACTCATCAGCGGCTTATCTTGGTTGACTGCCCGTGACTTGCTTCACATGAGATGTAGTAGTAGTAGTACTTGATGACTGTTTCTATTTGACTTGGTCCTCACGCCAGAAATTAACAGCGACGTAGTACCACTGTTTGCATCGGGACTTGGCAGATTGCGTGTGGAGGCGCGGAGCAGCAAACGCAACTTGACGGTTTATAGATAGAATAACTGCAACAGAGATTCCCCGTCCGTCTTTGCACGACCAGCGATTGACAGATTGTCTCGCCTTGGCGGCGAACCGGATGCGAAAACCTAATTTCTTTAATCTGAATCTCATATCTCCCTCCGGTTGCTTGCCACGGAGACGTTGTATCTTCTTCTGCGCCGATTCTTCTTCATCCAGCACATCGCGAGCTTTTCGATCCCTGTAAAGATCCCTTCAAGAACTCATCACCACCGTGCGCAGGCCCCATGGTGGGCGCCAACTGTCATGGTTTTGTCACGGCAGATGCCCTTAGTGTCAGGACTTAGTCGCGAGGCCAGCGCATCTATGTAGTAGCTTGAGAGGGGTTGAGCGGAATTGAGAGACACAACACAAGACAAGGATTTAGACAGCTTCGGGCTCCGGGAAACATCATCCGGTAATAACCCTACATGCTGTTTGAGGCTAGATCTCATTACGCTCATGAGGGAGTCGCCGTAAACCAGCTCTCCTCTAATTGTGTCTAGCCCTAGAGATTATTGATTGTTGCCTGTCCTCTTTGGGGAGCCCTGCCCCTCCTTACATATCTTGAAGAGGCGGGTTACATGTGGACTCCTATTAGGATTAGGACTAGTCTATCTCTAATACAAACCGGATACAAGTCCAGGTCTTAACTCCTTGTAAGACAAATATTCCTCACGCCTGTCCTCTTAAACCGGCCCACCATAGTATGAACCGGCCTTCATGAACCGCCCGTTGGGCCACCGGGTCTTGTCGCTCCTCTGACCCGCCTGCCGGATTACCAATGAATCGTAAACCACCAGGTCCAAACGGGTCGCCAGTGAATCGTCAAGTCTCAGCCGGGTCTCAAGTAAACCGCCAGGTCCGGCCGGGTTATACTTCCGGCCGTTTTACGCCGCGGGGTATATCCCCGACAAAATGGTTCAATAGCAAGTGAATAATTCATAGGCATTTCTTGATGCTTACCGATATTACCTATTCTTTGACATTCATCACAAGATGAGACAAACTTACGAGCATCCTTGAAGAGAGTAGGCCAATAAAACCCAGATTGCAATACCTTGTGAGCAGTTCTGTCTCCCGCATGATGTCCTCCATATGCTTCAGAGTGACATTTCCGTAGGATTTGTCCCTGTTCATGCTCAGGTACACAACGTCTAATAATACCATCTACTCCTTCTTTATAAAGATGTGGGTCATCCCAGAAGTAATGTCTTAAATCATAGAAGAATTTTTCTTTTGTTGGTATGTAAAGCTAGGTGGTAAATATTTAGCAATAATGTAATTAGCATAATCAGCATACCAAGGAGTGTTATTAGAAACATTTATTGCAGCTTACTGCTCATCAGGGAAGCTATCATCAATAGGTAGTGGGTCATCAAGGACATTTTCAAGCCTAGAGAAGTTATCAGCTACGGGGTTCTCTTCTCCTTTTCTATCAAGGATGTGTAAATAAAATTCTTGTAGCAAGAGAACCCATCGAATAAGTCTAGGTTTAGCATCTTTCTTTTCCAGAAGATATTTAATAGCAGCATGGTTGGTGTGAACGATAAGTTTAGAATCAACAATGTAAGATCTAAATTTATCACAAGCAAACACCACTGCTAGAAATTCTTTTTCAGTAGTAGCATAATTTCGTTGTGCACTGTCTAGAGTTTTACTAGCATAATGAATAACATTTAGTTTCTTATCAACTCTTTGTCCTAGAACAGCATCAACAGCATAATCACTAGCATCACACATAATTTCAAAAGGCAAGTTCCGGTCAGGTGGTTGAACAATAGGTGTAGAAATTAAGGTTTTCTTGAGTGTTTCAAAGGCTTCTAAACAATCATCATAAAAAACAAAAGGAACATCCTTTTGCAAAAGATTTGTAAGGGGCCTAGAAATTTTAGAAAAGTCTTTGATAAATCTCCTATAGAAACCAGCATGACCTAAGAAACTACGAATACCTTTGATACCTTTAGGACATGGCATTTTCTCAATTGCATCAACCTTAGCTTTGTCCACCTCAATACCTCTTTCAGAAATTTTATGGCCCAAAATAATACCTTCATTAACCATAAAGTGTCACTTCTCCCAATTCAAGACAAGATTTGTTTGCTCACATCTCTGCGAAACTCGATCAAGATTGCTTAAACAATCATCAAAAGGCTTCCCATAAACAGAAAAGTCATCCATGAAAACCTCAACAATCTTTTCACAAAAATCAGAGAATATAGCAGTCATACATCTTTGAAAGGTAGTAGGTGCATTGCATAAACCAAAAGGCATACGTCTATAAGCATAAGTTCCAAAGGGACAAGTGAAAGTGGTCTTTTCTTGATCAGGTTGAGAAACAGGTATTTGTGAAAAACCAGAATATCCATCAAGGAAGCAAAAGTGTGTGTGCTTAAATAATCTTTCTAGCATTTGATCAATAAAAGGCAGAGGGTAATGATCTTTTCTAGTTGCTTTGTTTAATTTTCTAAAATCAATTATCATTCTATAGCATGTAACAATTCTTTGTGGAATACTTTATGGTGGAGGTTTTGAATAAAGAGCTGTGGGGCTTTTGCCTCACAATATTCAGTAAAAAAACAATTCTTTGTGGAATAATTTCAACAATAGTAATTCCTCCCTTCTTTGGGACACAATGAACGGGACTTACCCATCTACTATCAGCTATAGGGTAGATTATACCTGATTCCAGAAGTTTTAATATTTCCGTCCTTACCACTTCTTTCATCTTCGGATTTAACAGACGTTGGTGATCAACAACCGGTTTAGCATCCGGTTCCATATTAATTTTGTGCTGACACAGAGTGGGACTAATGCCCTTAAGATCATCAAGAGTATATCCAATAGCAGCTCGGTGCTTCCTTAGAACTTTCAATAATCTTTCTTCTTCATGTTCTGAAAGGTTAGCACTATTAATAACAGGATATACCTTTTTCTCATCAAGATAAGCATATTTCAAAGTGTCTGGCAATTGTTTCAATTCAAACACAGGATCACCTTTAGGTGGAGGAGGACCTCCTAGAGTTTCAATAGGCAAATTGTGTTTAAGCAGAGGACGTTGTTCAAAGAAAATCTTATCTATTTCATTTCTTTCGTGCACATGTAAATCATTTTCATGGTCTAGCAGATATTGTTCTAGAGGATCAGTAGGAGGAACAACAATAGAAGTAAGACCAATTACTTCATCCTTACTAGGAAATTCTTTTTTATGAGGTTTTCTACTAAACTTGGAAAAACTAAACTCATGAGACTCATCACCAAAGCTAACACCGACAGTTTGTTTCTTACAATCTATTTTAGCATTAACAGTGTTCAAGAAAGGTCTACCGAAGATAATGGGACAAAAATCATATTATGGGGAACCAAGAACAAGAAAATTAGTAGGGAATTTTAGTTTCCCACACAAGACTTCAACATCTCTAACAATCCCAATTGGTGATATGGTATCTCTATTAGCAAGTTTAATAGTAACATCTATGTCTTCTATCTCTACGGGTGCTATGTCATTCATAATTTCTTGATATAAGGTAAAGGGAATATCACTCATGCTAGCACCTATGTCGCATAACCCATGATAACACTGATCTCCTATTTTAACTAAGACAACAAGCATGCCAACAACGGGTCTATGATTCTCCGTTTTATCAGGTTTGACAATTCTAGTAGCTTCATTACATAAGTAAATAACATGCCCATCTATATTTTCTTCCAAGAGAACCATAGCAATACTAGGTTCTACTTTGATTTGTTCATCAGGTTTAGGTGTTCTAATATAACTTTTGTTGACCATAGTTGAAACTTTAGCATGTTCCTTTATCCTAACAGGGAAAGGTGGTTTCTCAATATAAGCAGTAGGAACAATTGGATCAACATTATAAAGAATAGTTTCCTCTTTAACTGGTACCGGTTCTTTAATTTCTTCTTTAATAGGTGGGTGATATTTAAACCACTTCTCTTTAGGGAGATCAACATGAGTAGCAAATGATTCACAAAAGGAGGCTACTATCTCAGAGTAAAGTCCATATTTAGTGCTAAACCTTTGAAAAGCATCGGTATTCATAAAAGATTTAACACAAGCATGCTTAAGCTTAATACCTGACTCTTTACCTTCGTCGAGTTCCCAATCTTCAGAGTTGCGTTTAATTCTTTCCAGAAGATCCCACCGGAATTCAATAGTTTTCTTCATAAAAGAACCAGCACAAGAAGTATCAAGCATGGACCGATCATTATGAGAAAGTCGAGCATAAAAATTCTGGATAATAATTTCTCTTGAGAGCTCATGATTGGGGCATGAATATAACATTGACTTAAGCCTCCCCCAAGGTAGAGTGATACTTTCTCCATCATGAAAGACCTCTCCTTATTTTTTCTAGGTCAAACTTACTTATATACCAGAAGATGGGCACCGGAGGTGGGCCGAGGGGAGCACAACCCACCAGGGCGCGCCTAGGCTCCCTGGCGCGCCCAGGTGGGTTGTGCCCACCTGGTGGGCCCCCTGTGGTACTTATTGGCTCCAATATTTCTCATATATTCCATAAAAATTCCCCGTGAAGTTTCAGCTCATTTGGAATTGTACAGAATAGGTGGCCCGACGCAGCTTTTCCAGGTCCAGATTTCCAGCTGCCGGAATTCTCCCTCTTTGTGTGTACTTTGCGTATTATGAGAGAAAAGGCATTAGAATTACTCCAAAAAGCATTATTATGCATAAAAACATTATAAATAACAATATGTAAACATGATGCAAAATGGACGTCTCAGTGGTCATGGTCGTGGTCGATGAGATCTAACTCGGCAATTGAGGATCCCAAGCCGCCGTCGTAGATCGTGTCCTTCAGAAATGACAAAATGGGCTCGATGGTGTATAAGGATCGCAAATCCTTAACCGCTTGGTGGAGGAGATCAGCAGCAGGGCCGTCGAAGAGATCGACTACGGTTGAACCAGAGGGGTTGCGGATGGACCACTTAAATAGTGACATGGCCCGTGTGAAGCCATCGCTGTCGACGAGCTTGATGTCGTAGCCAGCTTTCCCGAGATACAATAATACACTAGCCCGCTGACATGAAGCCTTCGGCATGACACGTAGTCAACCTCTTCGCCGGCTTCCGCGGCGACGTGTTGCTCCGGGATCGGCAGGTCGGGGCTAACGGCGGCCACGTCGCCAACGTCCGCCGGAGAGGCCATGATAAACCTATTCTTCGCCGAATGCTTGTCGGGCTCCCTGGGATACGTGATCGAGCTTAGGCTGCGACATTCTGGAGTAGGGGATGTGGATCTGGCGGGGAGGGACACCGCAGGCCTCATCTAAAAACTCAGGGGAGCGGGGCAACAGTATGGGAATCGTTGGGCAACCTAAACTTTATTATCTAAGCTAGGAGGAACGGGCAGACCGGCAAGGGTTGGCGTCGGCGCCGGCGGCGTCCGCGAGCTAGGGTTTGAGTGGGGGAGGGGGCCGGGCGGGGGACTGTGGAGGGGGGGTGTTTGAGGATACACCGCGGCTACAGAAAATTGTACTATAAGGTCGGTGCTGGAGGAGTGTGGGCGATGGTTGAAGTACGGCAGCTACTAAAATTTGGGTAAAGGAATTGATGCGGGGCGGGAGTGCCCAAGATCGCGCATGGTCCAATAAGAATATGCGTGTATGATAATAAGGAAAAGTGGCGGAACCGCCGATTTTTGCAACGCTCAAGGCGGGTGTTTGTTTTTATATGTCTAGCTAGCTGGTCTATCGCACACGGTTCGTCCTAATTTCTAAATAAACTTACCCTCCTTTAGCTTGCGTCGGTGGTGATTTTACAGCGCACTTGCATCGCACACGGTTAATCCAGTACCTGCACCATTTGCTCGCGCTTGTGCGGTCGTGGTGATTTTACAGCGCACTTGCATCGCACACAGTTAAGCCAGTACCTGCACCATTTGCTCGCTCTTGCGCAGTCGTGGTGATTTTAAAGCGCACTTGCATCACACACGACTGAGCCAGTACCTCCACCTTTGCTCGCGCTTGCGCAGTCATCATGATTCACAGCACACTTGCATCACACACGGTTAAGACATTATACCCGTGTCCGTTGAGCATCATCAGAGTATTTGCAGCAAAAAAAATGTTAGAGAGGGCCAGAAGACAGCCACACCAGCATGTGGCCCAAATATATATGAGTGAAAAGGGTGGTCTATGATGTTCAAAATTCCAATGCAAAACTTTTACCGCACGGGCCCACAGTTGGGCGCATCATCGAAGATCGATGAGAGGGGCCAGAAGTCAAGAACCACCTGGAAGTGGCCAAATATATGTAGGAATATTGGGTGTGATGTTTAAAACTTTAAATACACAATGCACAACTTTGGTGGCACCTGCCTCCCAAACCCGAAAGCACCCTTGGATATATCTATAATGACATAATGATAAAGGCGGGTAAGCGGGGCGGATGCATGTAATGATACTTTGGTCATACATGCATGTCGCCATGACCTACCATAAGACGGATCAATGAATATATCGTTTGATCAAACGACAACTGTTGTTGTCGATAAACCGCTTGGACCAATAGATTGAACCATCATAAAAATCATACGAGAGGGACCACAAAACTAGCACCTCTTGTATGCGGCCCAAAATGATGTACGTTGGGAAGGGGTGATGTGTGTTTTCAATATAGAATAATGTACAATTTAGATGTGGTGCCTACCTCTTGATAAAGACAACAACCATGAAGGCAAGGTAGTTAAGGATGAGATACGCATGGTATGATGTAGGTCGAACCTAGCAATTCGAGCATGTGGGAGGGAATCCTGACAACGCATGAGCTCGAGCTTTGGCTGAGCGACAAGTGACGGTGACCGACCCTAACACGAACTAGGAGGAATCCATTAATGGCCAACACATACCCCTCATTATCGGTTAAAGGGATGATATATATACACTCGAGGAGCCCACAGGTATGCATGTCCTCACAAAAAACCGCACAAAGGGAGACGTGGTCGATCAGAAGACCCTGTATACACTCCATGCGGCCCGAAAATATGTTGGATACGGTGGTGTGTGATGTGTTTAAATCACGAATGCACAACTTCGATGGGCCACCAACTACATTACAAACCAAACACCGTACCCGGCTCCAAGCGTGGTTCAATACGTACGATGTTGGTTTCCCAACTTCGAGGCGGGCGGGGGGGGGGGGGGGGGGGGGGGTTGTCCCACACATGCGCTCAAACTTTATTTGGTCTAGCATGCATGGCACACATCTATACCCCTATATAGTGTGCGAATAACTTTGGAAGTTGGTCGTTGGATGAAGCCAATCCGACGGTACAGAGATGGCAAATCCGAGCACTACTGGCCATTGGATATCATCTATATTCCACCAGATTCTGCCACATGTACAATCTAGAAGACTCCATGGTTTAACTTAAGCATAATGCACAAACCTCAAAACACAAGCACTTCTCCTTTGTTCTAGAATCTTCCATATCTTAATTACCCAAACTTTTTTTTCTAAATGAGTTGTCACTATTTGTTTTTACTTTATGCTTTACAATGCACAATTCCATGAATCTTAAAATAGATTTTTTAAATAAAACTAATTGATTTTGAAAGAGATGAATTATAAGAATTAAATGAACATCTACGTCATGCATATATGACTCAAAGATTACATGCTATAGTGTGGTATTTATTCATAATTTGGTTACGAAATCTCATGCGTGGAATGCACGTGTACCTTACTAGTATCATTAGGAAACCATCATGGTCAAACCCTTCTCGTTGTTGGGTCAAAGGGATAGATTGTGTGGGCCCCCCTCATTGTCGGTAAAGGATAATATATATACCTCAGGGAGCTCATAGATATGTGCACCGTCTATAAACCGCACAAGGGAGACATGCTCGATCAGAACACCTTACCCCCTATACCCTGCATGCGACCTGAAAAAGGTTTATATAATCGCCATGACAGGTCAAGTCAATCATTCTTTAATTTTTTAGAGCAAAAAATAACCAATAAAAATAGTCTACAAATTAGCAAAACAAGGATCCCAAGGTTTATATAATTGCCATGATAGGTCACTATAGAGACCGTGTCATGCCATTTAAATGAAGCCTGAGATATGCAACTTCCCACCGGGTCACCCATCCTTGGACTACTCCAGCCCGATCACGCTTAAATTTTGGATTCTATTCAACTAGGCTAGTGGATGGGAAGCCGCCCCTTGCTGATAGGAATTGCCTCCTTGCCATTAAGGTGTTTCACGCTGGTCACCCTATGGGACCTACTCCCTCCTATCACACACATATGTTCTTTTAGAAACGGTGGCGATATTTACATGGCCGGTGTGTCGCCGTCTAGCCTTCAATGAGCACTGACACTGGTAGCAGGAAAATGATGGGAGAAGAGGCGGGAAATCGATGAGAGGAGTGGCGGGAAACGGTAGCATGTTTAGAAAACATAGTAGAGAAGGAAGCGTGAGCTAGCACGATGCATGCGCACAGTGCTTACCCATGTACTGCGTGTGCTGTCGAAAGGGCTGAGGGTTGCCGTTCGATCTGGGAGCATCTAACGGTGCAGACGTACGCTCCGTGGGGTTTGGGTTCTGGCCAATCAGAACGCATGACTCAGATCATGGTTTGGTAGGCACATGGCTTTCGTTAGTGAACCGTGTGCTATTTGAAAACATTTCGTGAGAAGAATCTCAGTTTTTAAATCCCCGTAAACCCAAAACTCACCCGAAAATCATGGAACTTGGCATGGTGTCACGACATGGCACATATATGTCGAGGAATTTTTTTCGTCCATTTTGGTGCAAGTCCTCTTACAAACCGGAGCTTCTTTCAAAGAAGCCTCATGGTTCTGATAGGGAAATGTGTCCCCCTTGTGGGCGAAACGTAATCACTACCTCTTTTCACCTTGTATTTTCTTCTACGGGCAACATGGAACGACAGGACATCCGTGCTGAAATTTAAACTTATTCAGGGTTCGTTTGGCCTTTTTATACACTAATTGAGTTTCCTAGGCATTTAATGTCCATAATTAAAATCTGAACTTCAAATACATGCTCCAGTTCATCAAAATGGCTAGAAAAATTGTACATGTGTCCTTGGGTGCATGTTTAGGTCCCATGCGAGGAATGGGAACGAATTACAACCGTACTGGTGTCCTGGCTCGTCCTCAAACATTTGGAATCTCGGTTTTTAAATCCCCGTAAATCCTAAACTCACCAGAAAGTCATCAAAGGTGGCATGGTGTCACGCCATGGCACATATATGTCATGGTAAAAACATTGTCCAATTTGGGCCAAGCTTTATTACAAACCTCTTACAAACTGGAGCTTCTCTCAAAGAAGCCTCGTGGTTCCAATAGGGAAACATGTTCCCCTTGTGGGCGAAACGTAATCACTGCCTCTTTTTGCCTTGTATTTTCTTCTATGGGCAACATGGAACGACAGGATATCCATGCTGAAATTTAAACTTATTCAGGGTTCGTTTGGCCTTTTTATACACTAATTGAGCTTCCTAGGCATTTAATGTCCATAATTCAAACCTGAACTACAAATACATGCTCCAGTTCACCAAAATGGCTAGAAAAATTATACATGTGTCCTTGGGTGCATATTTAGGTCCCATGCCAGGAATGGGAATGAATTAGAACCGTACCGGCGTCCTGGCTCATCCTCAAACATTTGGAATCTCGGTTTATAAATCCCCATAACTCCAAAACTCACCAGAAAGTCATCAAAGGTGGCATGGTGTCACGTCATGGCACATATATGTCGTGGTAAAAACATTGCCAATTTGGGCCAAGCTTTATTACAAACCTCTTACAAACTAGAGCCTGTCGCAAGAACCCTCGTGGTTTTGATAGGGAAACGTGTCCCCTTGTGGGCCAAACGATAATTGCTCCCTCTTCTAGCCTCGTATTTTCTTCTACATGCAACACGGAACAACAGGAGATTCGCGCTGAACTTTGAAATTATTCAGGGTTTGTTTGACCTTTTTTATTCATTAATTGAGTTTTCTAGGCATTTAATGTCCGTAATTCAAATCCAAACTACAAATACATGCTCCAGTGCACCAAAATGGCTAGAAAAAACGTACATGTGTCCTTGGGTTGCATGTTTAGGTCCCACGGAACGAATGGGAATGAATTCAACCGTCTCGCCGTCCTGGCTTGGCCACAAACATTGCGAATCTCGGTTTTTAAATCTCTGTAAATCCAAAACTCACCAGGAAATCATGAAACTTGGCATGGCGTCACTACATGGTACATATAATTGTCCAATTTGGGCGAAGCTATATTATAAGCCTCTTACAAATCGAAGCTTCTCGCAACCCTCGTGGTTCCAGTAGGGAAACATGCCCCTCTTGTGGGCGAAACGATAATCGCTACCCCTTCTTGCCTTGAACTTTGTTTTCTACAGGCAACATAGAATAACAGGAGTGTTGTGGTGAAATTTGAAACTGTTCAGGGTTCGTTTGGCCATTGTATATAGTAATTAAGTTTTCTAGGCATTTAATGTAGTCCATAATTCAAATTTGAACTACAAGCACATGCTCCAGTGAAGCAAAATGGGTGGGAAATCGTACATGTGTCATTGGGTGCATGTTTAGGTCTGATTTAAGGAGTGGGAAAGAATTACAAACTTCTCGTCGTCCTGAAACATTGAGAATGTCAGTTTTTAAATCCCAGTAAATCAAAACTCACCCAAAAAACATGAAACTTGGCATGGTTTCATGACATGGCACATATATGCCGTGGTAAAAAAATCGTCTAGTTTGAGACAAGCCGCACACATTAATAGCCAACGAAGTCCTTTTTGAAACAAATAGCTGACACGTTAATACGCAAACAGTTGTATTATATGAACCGTGTCTAAATTTAACCATACCCGGTGGCGTGCGTGCAGGTGTTTGATTAGACGGGACGAGCGCGAGAAGTCCGTCGTGTAGGCTCGACGGGACGCGTGGGAGCAGTCCGCCACGCAGGCTCGGCGGGACGTGTGCATCCTGTCCACCTCGCAGGCTCGACGGGACACGTGTGAGCATCAAGGCCGCCCATGCTCACCGAGAAGCGAGTTTGACCTCCATGCACCAGCCGTCGCCCGCCTCGCTCACAACTTCTCCATTAATGGGTTAATTAAAGCACCTGGACGGAGGGTGTTTGCTTGTGATCCCATGGCAGCATTTGCTTTCTTTGTGTTTTCAACTCGTATTGCGACCTAATTTAAATTGCCACATAGTGCAACGGATATTACGACAACAAATAAAATGGTAATGGATAATACGACAACAAATTTACAATGGCGCAGAAAATAATTGTCTTACATATTCCGGATAATTTAAAATGCCACATGCGGCAAAGCCCAGAAGACACGGGGGTAAGAGAAGAAGGAAATCACATACAATGATCTGGGTCGCTACTGTCTCTACTCGTCGATGGATCACCGGGCGATGACATCCTCTAGCTCCTTCTTCAATTCCTCACGACTTTGCTTGAAAGCAGCCACAGATTTCTCCACCTCCTGCTCGCGCTCGATCCGGAGCTTCCTCAAGTCACCCATCAGTTCCTCCACGACCGCTGTCAGCGTCATCCCCGAGGCACTGCTCTGCTCATGCAGCATCTTCCAGCCGGCAGCCTCCTCCTCCTTCTCGGCGAGCGCCTTGAGGAGCTTCGCATTGTCACCCATGAGTTGCTCGACGAGGCCGGTCGCCTTGTCAACCGAGGCATCGCTGATCTCGAGCAGCTTCATCAAGCCGTCGACCAGCTCCTGCTGCATAATGAGGCCAGCGAGAATGTCGTCATCATCGGCCAAGGACTTCAAGAACGCCAGCTCGTCGCGATGGACGATGCGGCGAGTGCGCTTGTGAGAGCCCTCGCGTGCCCGTGAGAGCTCGTTCGAGGGCTCTGCGGCGCGCTGGGACATCTCTGCTGCGGTTGCCGCTTCACGGCGGGACCTCTCTAGTGATTCCGCGACCTTGGTCTTTGCTGCCTGGTTATATGTCGACCCGAAACTCCTCCTACCGGTCATGGCGGAACGACTTGACACGACAGACCATTTTTGTGGGTGATGAGGAGAGGAACTGTGAAGTAATTTTCAAGTGGGTAGTTTTTATAGCCCGGTGCTAAGTGTGAACACATATTAGTTTGATAGGTGTGAAGAGATTTGCAATTACTTATTGTGTTGTAATCTATAATGTGACGGGAAACAAGGTCAAAATTTATTGATGGTTCTGGGCCTACAAAGCCTGGTCTGTTGTTCTCGCTCATCGCATACAGTTCTTTGGATGAACCGTATGCCACACATCGGAAGCCTGAAACGTGGGCCCGCATTCGTGGATGTATGTGTACGTGTCTTCCCACTATCACACGTGGTCAAGATATCACCATCGTGTCCTATGGATGCATCGTGGCGCCTCCCACGGGGTGCCAGAAGGTTGACCACGTGGTTGCTCGCCGTTGAGGCGGCCGCAACTCGCTCTGCTCCTCATTGAAGCGGCGGCGACGCGCTCTGCTCGCGTCCGTCCGCGCGTTTTGCTCGCCATTGAGGCGGCCGCGGCGCGCTCCGCTCTGGCGTCCCTGCGCGTGCTCTGCTTGCCATTGAGGCAAATTTACAATGGCAACGATTAATAATTGTCTTACATATTCAGGATAATTTAAACTGCCACATGCGGCAAGGCCTAGAACACTCACGACCTACATATGCATACAATTATAATAAAATATAGGCTAAAAGGCTGAGCTGCCGGCCTTCCGACGGCGGTCTTCTCAGACTCCATGATCAGCACAGCACCCTTGCGGCCGTTCACTCCAAGTGTCCCGACCCGTCTCCGCCTACGGAGATGCTGGCGCTGGGAGGCTCTTGGGGCTACTGGGCCTCTTCCAGAAGAGCTTGACAGCATGCAATCGCGTGCATGATATCTCTGCGGAACTGCTTCATTTCCATGTCTCTGGCCTGGTAGCAAATTCTGTCCATCACCTGCATCCTCAAGATATCACGTTGGCGATGTTCTACTTCGTCGGGGACATAAAATCCACCAAGGATGCACTCAAGCCTGGCCACCACATCATCGGGATCGAGGTTGACACGGCCGCCACGGGCAATGACGAAGCCGCAGGCTGCCTTTGTCTTGACTGAATCACAGAGGTCCTCTGCCCATTCCTTGCGGGGCATCAGGCTCTTGATGAGCACTGGTGATGGCGGCTTTTCGGGTGGGTCGTCGATCATGCCACCGAGCAGCTCTAGATCTTTTGCACGATGGTGGCAAACTGCTCATCACACCTCCTCCACAATATGTTGATTGTGCGCCCAAGGACTATCACGCTGATATCGCTGCTGATGGGCCATGGTGCCTGCACCGGCCGATGAAGCTCTTGCTCCCCGACCTGCTCCGGCTCGTTCTCCTCGCTGAAGATTTAATGCAGGTAGGGGTCGACGTCAAAGCCTTGGTCATTGCCTGGCATGCTTGGAATAACTAATGGTAGATGGGTGAGGACTAGATCTGCGCAGAGTGTCGCGACGGTGCGTTGCCGCCTGGGTTATATGCAGCAAGCCATTAGCTGGTGGTGGGAAACCGATGAGGGAAGAGGCGTGGATTTTGCAATTCACTCCTGTGGAGCACGGGAAGAATTCGCTGGAGTGCGGGAAGACTAAGTGGAGCACACACACAACCCGAATACCGTATGCGGTGCCACGTGTTATTTATCACACACGTGTTAACATAAGGAAACATATGTGTAACTTACTAATCATCGCACATGAGTACTCGCAGACGCATCATGTGCGATACTCCTAGCCACCGCAAGCAACTAGTTTGCATTTTTCAAAGTTTTTTGTACGAACAGAATCGCACACGAACTAACTATAGTAACCGTCTGTATTGAAGTTTCTCATCGCAAATAGTTCATCCGAGTGGGCTGTTTGCTGTGTATCACACACATCTTGTTTACACGAATCTTTTGTGTTCTTTTGGCTCATTGCAAATAGTTCATCTATGTGAACTGTATGCCGCATATCACACACATCTTGTTAAGTTGATCCGTTTCTGTTCTCTTCCCTAATCGAAAACAGTTCGTCCGAGTGAACCATATGCCGTATATCACACACACCTTGATCTGGCTGACCATTTCTATTGCACTCCCTAATAGCACATAGTTCATCGGAGCGAATTGTATGACGTAAATCGCACACACATTGATATGGCTGCCCGTTTCTGTTGTTCTGACTCATCGCAAACAGTTCTTCTGGATCAACCATATGCCCCGCGTCGCACACGTAATTAAAATTTGAATCATGTTTAATGTCTCCGCCATCACAAACGTTTTGCATCTTTTTTGACATTTTTTACATCCCCGTTTGCGATTAGTGCATCGAGAGAGTTTTGTCAAAGGGTCTCTGATCGTAGTGTCGCGTTAGCAGCATCCTGCAGTAGTGATGGTAGAGTTGATTCATTTTCTAATCCATTGCCATGGTTTGAATATAGAAAGACGGAGCTTCATTGGCAGGTGGTGATACACTGATCATGGTTTCAGTTTGTTCCCCTTAAATTCATACTATTCATATGCATAGTAAGTCACGTTGACAAGTTTCCAGAAGTAATCAAGTTATATGAGCTGATATCTATCATAGATTGATATTTGTTAGGAAAGCAAGGAACTGGTTACTTAGTGCACATGTATAAAGTACATTAGGCATGTGTTGCAACGGAGAAATTATAAATTCAGATCAACTTAAACTGATTGTAGAGATAAGAAGGACCACCCAATACAATTGATCCAATGGTAGTGTAGCACGTGTTTGTATTTATAGCACAGGAAAGACCTAACCTGATAGCTGACAACTCTTATTACTGTTACCGCCCTCCACCATCCCCACTGAGTGAACGCTCGTCTGCTCGAGCATCTGCTCGTCATGCCATCGTACTCCTCGATGTAGAGCATGTCCCTCTCACGGGCGTCACAGATGACTGATCATCTGACATCATTATATAGAAGATCAAGTGTGGAGATAGTCACCATGCACTAGCCCGGGCTTGCAAATGTCTTTTTCATGCGGCAGATGTACAATGGAATGACATGTTCTTTTGCGGTGATCACGTGCTTGTCAACATGCTGTTGATAGTGCTTCACCTCGTTCCCCACTCATAGTGATTATCAAATCGTCCAGGATAGTGCTTGCTACGTCCATTTTGCATCATGTTTTCCTACTGTTATTTATATTGTTTTTATCCAGAATAATGCTTTTTGGAGTATTTCTAATGCCTTTTCTCTCATAATATGCAAGGAACACACAAAGAGGGAGAATTCCGGCAGCTGGAAATCTGGACCTGAGAAAGCTACATCAGGCCACCTATTCTGCACAACTCCAAATGAGCAGAAACTTCACGAGGAATTTTTATGGAATATATGAAAAATACTGGAGCAAATAACTACCGTAGGGGGGCCACCTAGTGAGCACAAGACACCAAGGCGCGCCAGGCCCCCCAGGCGCGCCCTGGTGGGTTGTGCTCAGCCCAGCCCACCTCTGACATGTCTCCAACGTATTTATAATTTTTGATTGTTCCATGCTGTTATGTTATCATTCTTGGATGTTTTACAATCATTTTATATCATTTTTTGGTACTAACCTATTGACATAGTGCCTAGTGCCAGTTGCTGTTTTCTGCTTGTTTTTTACATCGCATGAAATCAATACCAAACGGAGTCCAAATGCAGCAAAACTTTTTGTGGAATTTTTATGGACCAGAAGACACCCAATGGGCCGGAGAAGCACCTGTGGGGTGCCCCGAGGGGGCACAACCCACCAGGGCGCGCCTGCGGTGGCCTCCCGCACCACCTATTTGCTTTATAAATACCCCAATATTCCAGAAACCCTAGGGGAGTCGACGAAAATCAATTCCAGCCGCCGCAAGTTCCAGAAACACAATATCCAATCTAGACACCATCACAGAGGGGTTCATCATGCCCATTGGTGCCTCTCCGATGATGCGTGAGTAGTTCATTGTAGACCTACGGGTCCGTAGTTAGTAGCTAGATGATTTCCTCTCTCTCTCTTTTGATTCTCAATACAAAGGTCTCTTGGAGATCCATATGATGTAACTCTTTTTTGCGGTGTGTTTATTGGGATCTGACGAACTTTTAGTTTATGATCAGATCTATGTTTTTATCCATGAAAGTTATTTGAGTCTTTTGATCTCTTATATGCATGATTACTTATAGCCTCCTATTTCTTCTCCAATATTTGGGTTTTGTTTGGCCAACTTGATCTATTTATCTTGCAATGGGAAGAGGTGCTTTCTGATGGGTTCGATCTTACTGCGCTTGATCCCAGTGACAAAAGGGGAACCGACACGTATGCATCGTTGCTTTTAAGGATACAAGATGGGGTCTATTTCTACATAAATAGATCTTGTCTAAATCATGTCATCATTCTTATTGCATTACTCCGTTTCTCCATGAACTTAATACACTAGATGCATGCTGGGTAGCGGTCGATGTGTGGAGTAATACTAGTAGATGCAGGCAGGAGTCGGTCTACTAATCTTGGACATGATGCCTATATAATGATCATTGCCTAGATATCGTCTTGATTATTTGAAGTTCTATCAATTGCCCAATAGTAATTTGTTTACCCACCGTTTGCTATTTTTCTCGAGAGAAGCCACTAGTGAAATCTACTGCCCCCGGGTCTCTTCTTTATTATATTTGCCTTTGCGATCTATTTTTATTTGCTTTTATTTTCATATCTATTAATTCTAAAATACAAAAATACCTTGCTGTACTTTATTTTATTTGCGATCTATTTATTCAATCTATTACAACTTTCTCCTGTCCTTTGCCAATTTCTGGCGCCGTTACCCGGAAGGGATTGACAACCCCTTTAATACGTCGGGTTGCGAGTATTTGTTATTTTTGTGCAAGTGTTGTTTACGTAGTGTTGTGTGGTTCTCCTACTGGTTCGATAACCTTGGTCTCATCACTGAGGGAAATACCTACCATCGCTGTGCTGCATCATCCCTTCCTCTTTGGGGAAAGACCGACGTAGTTCAAGCAAACATCAAAAGGAATTTCTGGCGCCGTTGCCGGGGAGACATCATCAACATCTACCAGGTTCCTAATCACAAATCTCATCTCCTTGCAATTTACATTATTTGCCATTTGCCTCTTGTTTTCCTCTCCCCCACTTCACTAAAATTTGTCGTTTTATTCGCCCTTTTTTTCGTTCGCCGTTTTCTCGTCAGATCTGTTTTTGCGTGCGTTCTTGTTTGCGTAGTCATGATGCCTCAAAGAAAATATTATGATGTTCCTTACCCCAATATTTTGCTTGAAATTGAGAAAAGTACTAAGGAATATATGACTACATAATTTGAGCACAATAAATATTTTACCGAAGAACTTAAGGAGCACTCCGTTGTGCTAGATGCTATAACAAAACAACTTGATGACATTAGTAGAGAAGTTTGCAATCTCCAATCTAAGTATGGTTTTGCTGAAAGTTTGCTAGGAAAAATATCCGATGCACAAGCTACCATGTAAATCAAATGGCCGCTAAACCAATCTCATTAGAAGGTAAAAGTGATGAAGATCTTAAAATGATTGGTGTTTCTTCTATTGATTCTTTGTTTAGTAAAATTAAGATTGATGAAAAAGGGACTGAAGAAGAGTCAAGTTTAGCTAGAAGGCGTCCCGATAATTCGGAGGGTGAAAATCTTGTTGAAAAAATTGATTAAAGTGGGTTTGAAGAGGTCAAAACTTTAACAGTGATGTGCCCACTCTTTTGGATTACAAAGACTTTAATTATGGTAGTTGCTATTTGATTGATTGTATTTCTTTGTTGCAATCGATGATACATTCACCCATGCTTATGAACAAAATAAAGCTTTTACTAAACATATTGTTGATGCTATGATGAAAGCTTTAGAACAAAAGTTGGAATTAGAAGTTTCAATTCCTAGAAAAATACATGATGAATGGGAACCTACTATCAAAGTCAAGATTACAAATTATGAGTGTTTTGCTTTATGTGACTTGGGTGCTAGTTTTTCTACAATTCCGAAATCTTTATGTGATGTGCTTGGTCTTACCGATATTGAAGAGTGTTCTCTAAATTTGCACTTGGCGGATTCTACTATTAAAAAGCCTATGGGAAGAATTAATGATGTTCTTATTCTTGCAAATAGGAATTATGTGCCCATAGATTTTATTGTTCTTGATATTGATTGCAATCCATCTTGTCCAATTATTCTTGGTAGACCGTTTTTACATACTATTGGTGTTGTGATTGATATGAAAGAAGGCAATATTAAATTTCAATTTCCACTAAGGAAGGGTATGGAACAATTCCCTAGAACAAGAATTAGGCCACCATATGAATCAATCATGAGGGCAGGATCTAGAAACAAATATGACAACACTTAGATCTGTGCTTTATGCCTAGCTAGGGGCGTAAAACTATAACGCTTGTTGGGAGGCAACCCAATGAATAAAATTTATTTTTGTATTTTGCTTTCTGTTCTTGAGTGTTTGCACAATTATGATACTGTTATTATTGTGTTTTTTTGTGTTTTAATTAGTGTTTGTGCCAAGCAAAGCCTTTGGGATCATGTTGGGTGATAGTTGATTTGATCTTGCTGAAAAAACAAAAACTTTGCACGCTAGTTACAGAATTATTAAAAATCACAGAAGCGTGATAAAATACCAATTATTTTTTTGTAGAAGATTAATATACAAATTTCTCACGTGGTCCTAATTTTTCAGATTTTTTTGGAGTTACAGAAGTATTCGAAATATCCAGATTCCTACAGACTGTTCTGTTTTTCATAGATTCTGTTTTCTTTGTGTTGTGTGCTTGTTTTGATGATTCGGTTTTCTTCGAAGAGTTTTTGCCATAGAAAAGTTGGAATAGAGTAGATATAATTCAAGAATAAAATATAAATGGGTTTGCAATAGTACTCATAGTAGTGATTTGCTTTCTTATACTAACGGATCTCTTGAAGGTTTTGTTGAGTTTTCTGTGATTCAAGTTTTCAAGTTTTGGGTGATTTTACGATGGATGAAGGAATAAGGAGTAAGAAGAGCCTAAGCTTGGGGATGCCCATGGCATCCCAAGCTATTATCCAAAGAGAAGCAAGCAACTAATCTTGGGGATTCCTAAGTGGCATTCCCTCTTTCTTCTAACAACCATCGGTATTTTACTTGGAACTATATTTTTATTCATCACATATTATGAGTTTTGCTTGGAGCGTCTTCTATGATATGAGTCTTTTCTTGTTTTGCTTGTTGTTTTAAGTCATGAATCCTTGCTGGACACACCTATTTGAGAGAGCCAAAATTAAGCTATGACACGCTAAAATTGCTCTCTATGCTTCACTTAAATCTTTATGAGGTATGGAATCGCTCTAGTGCTTCACTTATATCTTTTTCAGCACGGTGTCCTTTGTTATTTTTGAAGAAATTCTCTCATGCTTCACTTACATTTATTTGAGAGTTAGTAATTTTTTTAAGAAACTCTCTCTGATTCACTTAAATTATTTCGAGAGAAAGAAATATTTATGCTCATTATCTTCACTTATATTTGTTTGAGCTATCAAAAGCAACATATGAAATCTAGTCCCAAAGTGATAGATATCCAAGGAAGATATAATAAAAACTTTCATGAAGATCATTGGACAAAATAAACTTGATTCTTTGTAATACTTTTGAGATATGATGATAGTGATATGTGAGTCATGTTGATGAGTAATTGTGCTTTAGTAAGAATATTGGTGTTAAGGTTTGTGATCCCCTATGCAAGCACGAAAGTCAATACTCATGCAATGAAATTACATCCTACTTGTGGTGCATTATTCGGTATTAATTACGCTTAATGCTCGCTTATGAGATTTTTCGTTTCTTGGTTGGTCGTTTCTCAATCTTTTGCTAGCCTTCATTTTGCACTAAGTATGATCACTACTTGTGCATCCAAAATCCTTTAAACTACTTTTTCCATATGAGTCCACCTTACCTACCTATATGCGGTATTCTTTTGCCATTATAAGCAAATTTGTATGTGCAATCTCTAATTTTCAAAATAAAATTCTCTTTGTGTGCTCATACCGCTCATGAAACGGTAGGGGGTGGCTAATATATTTCCATCCTAGATGTGTTATTCTCACGATGAGTGTTTATTCACTTGTCATTGCACGAGAGTACGACAAAGGTATTAGGGATGCCCAATTCCGAAATGAAAAATGAATTTACTTTATGTTGTCAAATAATAATTCCTTGGAAAGTGTTGGTATGGAAGGCGCCCGTGGATACGGCTAGCCATGGAAAGTGAAAGTATCGTGGAAAAAGGAATAAACTTTATTTTCTGTTTGGGAACCGCCTATGATATATCTAGCAGGGAAAGTATTGGGAACTACTCGGTCATTTTCGTTGACAGGAAAAGCATGCCTCCCAAAATGTTTTTATCTATCTTTTTTGCTTTGAGCTCCGGCACCTCTACAAATCCTTACTTCCCTCTGCGAAGGGCCTTTCTTTTACTTTATGCAATTTTATGTTTACTTGAGTCTCCACCTTCTCTTATAAAGCACCAAATAAGGGGCACTATATATGATCGTACTTGAGCATTGGGTGTAGCTAATATGCGAGTGTGTTTCATGAATGGATCAATGATTGAGCATAATGGGCAAGGGATAACTTGCTTTAGTGTTAATATTTTGAAAGACATGGTTGCTTGTTGATATGCTTGAGTATTAAAGTCCTCATGTCAAAACTAGACTATTGCTTTGAACCATATAAATATCGAAATGTCCATGCTACAAAGAAAAGAAAATGTGATGAACATGTTAGGCAGCATTCCACATCAAAAATTCTATTTTTATCATTTACCTACTCAAGGACGAGCAGGAATTAAGCTTGGGGATGCTGATACGTCTCCAACGTATCTATAATTTTTGATTGTTCCATGCTGTTATATTATCATTCTTGGATGTTTTACAATAATTTTATATCATTTTTTGGTACTAACCTATGGACATAGTGCCCAATGCCAGTTGTTATTTTCTGCTTGTTTTTACATCGCAGGAAATCAATACCAAACAGAGTCCAAATGCAACGAAACTTTTTGTGGAATTTTTATGGACCAGTGATACGTCTCCAACGTATCTATAATTTTTGATTGTTCCATGCTGTTATATTATCAATCTTGGATGTTTTATAATCATTTTATATCATTTTTTGGTACTAACCTATTGACATAGTGCCAAATGCCAGTTGTTGTTTTCTGCATGTTTTTTACATCGCAGGAAATCAATATCAGACGGAGTCCAAATGCAACGAAACTTTACGGAGATTTTTTTTGGACCAGAAGGAACGTGTGGGCCCTGGCTGCGCCTGGTGGGTTGTGCCCACCTCGGGTGCCCCCCGGACCGCCTCTTGGCTCTATAAATACCCCAATATTCCCAAAACCCTGAGGGGAGTCGACGAAATATTCATCCAGCCGCCGCAGAGTCCAGAACCACCAGATCCAATCTAGACACCATCTCGGATGGGGTTCACCACCTCTATTGGTGCCTCTCCGATGATGCATGAGTAGTTATTTGTAGACCTTTGGGTCCGTAGTTAGTAGCTAGATGGCTTCCTCTCTCGCTAAATTCTCAATACAATGGTCTCTTGGAGATCCATATGATGTAACTCTTTTGCGGTGTGTTTGTTGGGATCTGATGAACTTTGAGTTTATGATTAGTTATATCTTTTTATATCCATGAAAGTTATTTGAGTTTCTTTGATCTCTTATATGCATGATCTCTTATAGCCTCATATTTCTTCTCCGATATTTGGGTTTTGTTTGGCCAACTTGATCTATTTATCTTGCAATGGGAAGAGGTGCTTTGTAGTGGGTTCGATCTTACGATGCTTGATCCCAGTGACAGAAGGGGAAATGACACGTACATATTGTTGCTACTAAGGATAAAATGATGGGGTCTATCTATGTTGGAAATATGCCCTAGAGGCAATAATAAATGGTTATTATTATATTTCTTTGTTCATGGTAATTGTCTATTATTCATGCTATAATTGTATTGTCCGGAAATCGTGATACATGTGTGAATACATAGACCACAACCTGTCCCTAGTAAGCCTCTAGTTGACTAGCTCGTTGGGAATCGTACCGGGACCACCGGAAGGGTCCCGGGGGTCCACCGGGTGGGGCCACCTGTCCCGGAGGGCCCCGTGGGCTGAAAGTGGAAGGGAACCAGCCCCTAGTGGGCTGGGGCGCCCCCCTTGGGCCTCTCCCCATGCGCCTAGGGTTGGGAACCCTAGGGGGGGAGTTCCCCCTTGCCTTGGGGGCAAGGCACCCCTTCCCCCCCACTTGGCCGCCGCCCCCCCCTTGGATCTGATCTCCAGGGCCGGCTCCCCCCCAGGGGGCCTATATAAAGGGGGGGAGGGAGGGCAGCACACAACAGCCTTGGGCGCCTCCCTCCTCCCCTGCAACACCTCTCTCTCTCTCTCTCTCGTAGAAGCTCGGCGAAGCCCTGCACGAGACCCGCTACATCCACCACCACGCCGTCGTGCTGCTAGATCTCCATCAACCTCTCCTTCCCCCTTGCTGAATCAAGGAGGAGACGTCGCTGCACCGTACGTGTGTTGAACGCGGAGGTGCCGTCCGTTCGGCACTCGGTCATCGGTGATTTGGATCACGGCGAGTACGACTCCGTCATCCACGTTCATTGGAACGCTTCCGCTCGCGATCTACAAGGGTATGTAGATGCACTCCCTTCCCCTCATTCCTAGTATACTCCATAGATGCATCTTGGTGAGCGTAGGAAAATTTCAAAATTATGCTACGATTCCCAACAATCTATACATAGGTAGATCTTGTCTACATCATGTCATCGTTCTTATTGCATTAATCACAATGTAACTAGATTATTGACTCTAGTGCAAGTGGGAGACTGTTGGAAATATGCCCTAGAGGCAATAATAAATGGTTATTATTATATTTCTTTGTTCATGGTAATTGTCTATTATTCATGCTATAATTGTATTGTCCGGAAATCGTGATACATGTGTGAATACATAGACCACAACCTGTCCCTAGTAAGCCTCTAGTTGACTAGCTCGTTGATCAACAGATAGTCACGGTTTCCTGACTATGGACATTGGATGTCATTGATAACGGGATCACATCATTAGGAGAATGATGTGATGGACAAGACCCAATCCTAAGCATAGCATAAAAGATCGTGTAGTTTCGTTTGCTAGAGCTTTTCCAATGTCAAGTATCTTTTCCTTAGACCATGAGATCGTGCAACTCCCGGATACCGTAGGAGTGCTTTGGGTGTGCTAAACGTCACAACGTAACTGGGTGACTATAAAGGTGCACTACGGGTATCTCCGAAAGTGTCTGTTGGGTGGGCACGGATCGAGACTGGGATTTGTCACTCCGTATGACGGAGAGGTATCTCTGGGCCCACTCGGTAATGCATCATCATAATGAGCTCAATGTGACTAAGGCGTTAGTCACGGGATCATGCATTGCGGTACGAGTAAAGAGACTTGCCGGTAACGAGATTGAACAAGGTATTGGGATACCGACGATCGAATCTCGGGCAAGTAACATACCGTTTGACAAAGGGAATTGTATACGGGATTGATTGAATCCTCGACACCGTGGTTCATCCGATGAGATCATCGTGGAACATGTGGGAGCCAACATGGGTATCCAGATCCCGCTGTTGGTTATTGACCGGAGAGGCGTCTCGGTCATGTCTGCATGTCTCCCGAACCCGTAGGGTCTACACACTTAAGGTCCGGTGACGCTAGGGTTGTAGAGATATATGTATGCGGAAACCCGAAAGTTGTTCGGAGTCCCGGATGAGATCCCGGACGTCACGAGAGGTTCCGGAATGGTCCGGAGGTGAAGAATTATATATAGGAAGTCCAGTTTCGGCCACCGGGAAAGTTTCGGGGGTTATCGGTATTGTACTGGGACCACCGGAAGGGTCCCGGGGGTCCACCGGGTGGGGCCACCTGTCCCGGAGGGCCCCGTGGGCTGAACGTGGAAGGGAACCAGCCCCTAGTGGGCTGGGGCGCCCCCCTTGGGCCTCCCCCCATGCGCCTAGGGTTGGGAACCCTAGGGGGGGGAGTTCCCCCTTGCCTTGGGGGCAAGGCACCCCTTCCCCCCCACTTGGCCGCCGCCCCCCCTTGGATCTGATCTCCAGGGCCGGCTCCCCCCCAGGGGGCCTATATAAAGGGGGGGGGAGGGAGGGCAGCACACAACAGCCTTGGGCGCCTCCCTCCTCCCCTGCAACACCTCTCTCTCTCTCTCTCGTAGAAGCTCGGCGAAGCCCTGCAAGAGACCCGCTACATCCACCACCACGCCGTCGTGCTGCTGGATCTCCATCAACCTCTCCTTCCCCCTTGCTGAATCAAGGAGGAGACGTCGCTGCACCGTACGTGTGTTGAACGCGGAGGTGCCGTCCGTTCGGCACTCGGTCATCGGTGATTTGGATCACGGCGAGTACGACACCGTCATCCACGTTCATTGGAACGCTTCCGCTCGCGATCTACAAGGGTATGTAGATGCACTCCCTTCCCCTCGTTCCTAGTATACTCCATAGATGCATCTTGGTGAGCGTAGGAGAATTTCAAAATTATGCTACGATTCCCAACAATCTATACATAGGTAGATCTTGTCTACATCATGTCATCATTCTTATTGCATTAATCCGTTTTTCCATGAACTTAATACACTAGATGCATGCTGGATAGCGTCGATGTGTGGAGTAATAGTAGTAGATGCAGGCAGGAGCCGGTCTACTAATCTTGGACGTGATGCCTATATAATGATCATTGTCTGGATATCGTCATGATTATTCGAAGTTCTATCAATTTCCCAACAATAATTTGTTTACCCACTGTTTGCATTCTCGAGAGAAGCCACTAGTGAAACCTAAGGCCCCAGGGTCTTCTTTCTCATATATTTGCCTTTGCGATCTATTTTTCCTTTGCATTTATTTTCAGATCTATTAAACCAAAAATACAAAAATACCTTGCTGCGTTTTATTTCTATTTATTTTATTTTGCGTTCGATCTATCAATCTACTACAATTTATCTAACATCTGTTTGCCTATCTTGAGGCACCGTACCCCGGAAGGGATTGACAACCCCTTTAACACGTCGGGTTGCAAGGATTTGTTATCTATGTGAAGGGGCTGTTTACGTTGTGTTGCTTGGTTCTCCTACTGGTTCGATAACCTTGGTTTCATATCTGACGGAAATACCTACCGCCGCTGTACTGCATCATCCCTTCCTCTTTGGGGAAATACTGACGTAGCTTCAAGCGACATCAAAAGGAATTTTTGGCGCCGTTGCCGGGGAGGATCTTCAACATATAATAGGTTCCTAATCACAAATCTCATCTCCTTGCAATTTATATTATTTTCCATTTGCCTCTCGTTTTCCTCTCCCCCACTTCACAAAAATTTGCCGTTTTATTCGCCTCTCTTTTTCCGTTCGCTGTTTTCTTGCCGGATCTGTTTTTGAGTGCAATCTTGTTGTGTTCTCATCATGACTCAAGAGAACACCAAGTTATGTGAATTCTCAAATTCCAACAACAATGATTTTATTGGCACTCCGATTGCTCCTCCCGCCACTAGTGCGGAGTCTTGTGATATTAATACTGCTTTGCTGAATCTTGTTATCAAAGATCAATTTTTCGGTACTCCTAATGAGGATGTCGCGTCGCATCCGAATACCTTCGTGGAATTATGCAATATGCAAAATAAAAAAGATGTGGACAATGATGTGGTGAATATGAAATTATTTCCATTTTCTTTGCGTGATTCTGCAAAAAATTGGTTCTCTTCTTTGCCTCGCAATAGTATCGATTCTTGGAATAAGTGCAAAGATGCTTTTAGCACTAAGTATTTTCCTCCCGCAAAAATTATTTCCCTTATAACCCAGATCATGAATTTCAAGCAACCTGAACATGAGCATGTTGCACAATCTTGGGAAAGGATGAAAATGATGCTAAGGAATGGCCCAACTCATGGGTTAAATCTTTGGATGAACATACAAATTTTTTATGCGGGGTTGAATTTTGTTTCTCGTAATCTTTTAGATTTCGCCGCGGGTGGTACTTTTATGGAAATTACTTTGGGTGAAGCCACCAAATTGCTTGATAATATCATGGCAATTACTCACAATGGCATACCGGAAGGGCTCCTACTAGTAAAAAAGTTAATTGGGTTGAAGAAATTTCTTCTTTGAGTGAAAAAGTTGATGCTCTTATGAAATTGGTTGCTAGTAAAAGTGCTCCTATTGATATTAATGATATGCCTTTGTCTACTTTGATTGAGCAAAATAGTGATGCCATAGATGTGAATTTTATCTCTCAAAATAATTTCAATAACAATGCTTATAGAGGTAATTTTAATCCTAGGCCTTTTCCTAGTAATTCCTCTAATAATTATGTTAATTCCTATGGAAATCAATCTTATTATAATAATAGGAACACCTCTGATCTTGAGGATAATATTAAAGAATTTATGAATACGCAAAAAGTTTTCAACACTTCCATAGAAGACTAGTTGAATAAGATTGATGATTTGTCTAGAAGTGTTGATAGAATTGCTCATGATGTGGAAAATCTCAAGATGAAAATTTTTCTGCCTAAGGTTGATGAATCAATTAAAGCTCTTTATGTTTCTATGGATGGAAGTAAGAAAAGAACCACTATGCTTAGATCTAAAAGAGAATTTTTAGAAAAAGCATTCTCTAGTGATTACTTCCGTAAAACTGGTGAAGATCTTAAAATGATTGGTATTTCTTCTATTGATTCTTTGTTTAGTAAAGTTAAGATTGATGAAAAAGGGACTGGAGAAGAGTCAACTTTAGGTAGAAGGCGTCCCAATATTTTGGAGGGTGAAAATCTTATTGAGAAAATTGATAAAAGTGGGTTTGGAGAGGTCAAGACTTTGACTAGTGATGTGCCTACTCTTTTGGATTACAAAGACTTTAATTATGATAGTTGCTCTTTGATTGATTGTATTTCTTTGTTGCAATCCATGATAAATTCACCCCATGCCTATGAACAAAATAAAGCTTTTACTAAACATATTGTTGATGCTATGATGGAAGCTTTTGAAGAAAAATTGGAATTGGAAGTTTCAATTCCTAGAAAATTGCATGATGAATGGGAACCTACTATCAAAGTCAAGATTAAAAATTATGAGTGTTTTGCTTTGTGTGACTTGGGTGCTAGTGTTTCTACAATTCCGAAATATTTATGTGATGGGCTTGGTCTTACTAATCCTGAAGATTGTTCTTTGAATTTGCACTTGGCGGATTCTACTATTAAAGAGCTATGAGAAAAATTAATGATTTTCTTATTCTTGCAAATAGGAATTATGTGCCCGTAGATTTTATTGTTCTTGATATTGATTGCAATCCGTCTTGTCCAATTATTCTTGGTAGACCGTTTTTATGCAATATCGGTGCCGTGATTGATATGAAAGAAGGCAATATTAAGTTCCAATTTCCTTTGAGGAGGGGTATAGAACACTTTCCTAGAACAAGAATTAAGCCACCTTATGAATCAATCATGTGGGCATCTTATGGATCTCGAACCAAAGATGACAAAACTTAGATCCTTACTCTATGCCTAGCTATGGGCGTAAAACTATAGCGCTTGTTGGGAGGCAACCCAATGAATAAAATTTATTTTTCCTTTTTGCTTTCTGTTCTTGTGTGTTTTCACAATTATGCTACTGGTATGATTGTGTTTTTTCTGTTTTAATTAGTGTTTGTGCCAAGTAAATCCTATAGGATCTTCTTGGGTGATAGTTGTTTGATCTTGCTGAAAAACAGAAACTTGTGCAGTCACGAAAACAATTGTTAAAAATCACCAGAACGTGATAAAATGCCAATTCGTTTTGCAGAAGATTAATATACAAATTACCCTGGTCGTCCTATTTTTTCAGAACTTTTGGAGTTACAGAAGTATTCGAAATAGTCAGATTACTACAGACTGTTCTGTTTTGACAGATTCTTTTTTCTTTGTGTTGTGTGCTTATTTTGATGGCTCTATGGTTTTCTTTGATGAGTTTTTGCCATAGAGAAGTTGGAATATAGTAGATATAATATAAAAATAAAATATGAATTGGTTTGATATAGTACTTATAGTAGTGGTTTGCTTTCTTATACTAACGGATCTCACGAGGGTTTTGTTGAGTTTTGTGTGATTGAAGTTTTCAAGTTTTGGGTTAGCTTATGATGGATGAAAGAAGGATAGAAGATCCTAATCTTGGGGATGCCCCAGCATCCCAAGCTATTATCCAAAAATGAGCAACCAACTAAGCTTGGGGATGCCCCCGAGTGGCATCCCTGCTTTCTTCCAACGACCATCGGTATTTTACTCGAAGCTATATTTTTATTCGTCACATGATATGTGTTTTGCTTGGAGCGTCTTGTATCATATGAGTCTTTGCTTATTTAATTTTTTCTTTTAAGTCACCAATCCTTGCTGGACACACTTATTTGAAAGAGCCAAAATTATGTCATGACTTGTTAGAATTGCTCTCTATGCTTCACATAAATTTTTTATGAGCAATGGACCTGCTCTAGTGCTTCACTTATATCTTTTTGAGCATGGTGTGCTTAGTATTTTTGAAGAAATTCTCTCTTGCTTCACTTAAATTATTTTGACAGAAAGAAAAATTATGCTCTTGATCTTCACTTATATTTGTTTGAGCTTATGAAAAGCAACACATGAAAATTAGTCCCAAAGTGATAGATATCCAAGAAGGATATAATAAAAACTTTCATGAAGATCATTGGACAAAATAAACTTGATTCGTAGTAATAGTTTGAGATATGATGATGTGATATGTGAGTTGTGTTGATGAGTAATTATGCTTAATATTGGTGTTAAGGTTTGTGATTCCCTATGCAAGCACGAAAGTCAATAGTCGTGCAATGAAATTATATCCTACTTGTGATGCATTATTCGGTGCTAATTATGCTTAATGCTTGCTTATGAGATTATTCGTTTCTTGGTTGGTCGCTTCTCAATCTTTTGCTAGCCTTCATTTTGCACCAAGTATGATCTCTACTTGTGCATCCAAAATCCTTTAAACCAGTTTTGCCACATGAGTCCACTATACCTACCTATGTGCGGTATTCTTTTGCCGTTCTAAGCAAATTTGCATGTGCCATCTCTAATTTTCAAAATAAACTTCCCTTTTGTGTGTTTGTTTCGCTCGCGGAGCGGTGAAGGGTGGCTAATATTTTCCATGCTGGATGTGTTATTATCACGATGAGTGTTTATTCACTTGTCATTGCACGAGTGTAAGGCAAAGGTTTTAGTGATTCCCAGTCCAGAAATGCAAAAATGAATTTGCTTTATGTTGTCAAATAATAAATTCCTTGGAAAGTGTTGCTATGGAGGGAAACCGTGGATACGGCTAGCCATGGACAGTGAAAGTATGGTGGAAAAAGGAATAAACTTTATTTTCCTTTTGGGAACCCCCTATGATATATCTAGCATGGGAAGTGTTGGGAACTCTAAGTCATTTTCATTGGTGGGATGGATACCCCTCGCAAAATGTTTTTATCTCTAATTTTTCGCTTTGAGCTCTGGCACCTCTACAAATCCCTACTTCCCTCCGCGAAGGGCCTTTCTTTTACTTTATGCAATTTTTATTTTGAATTTGAGTCTCCATCTTCTCTTACAAAAGCACCAACTAGGAGGCAATATGATCATACTTAGGTATTGGGTGTAGCTAATATTCGAGTGTGTTTCATGAATGGATCAATGGTTGAGCATGATGGGCTAGGGATAACTTATTTTAGCGTTGATATTTTGAAAGACATGGTTGCTTATTGATATGCTTGAGTATCTAAATTATCATGTCAAAACTAGACTATTGCTTTGAATCACATAAAAGTCCAAATGTCCATGCTATAAAGAAAAGAATATGATATGACATGTTAGGCAGCATTCCGCATCAAAAATTCTGTTTTTATCACTTACCTACTCGAGGACGAGTAGGAGTTAAGCTTGGGGATGCTGATACGTCTCCAACGTATCTATAATTTTTTATTGTTCCATGTTGTTATATTATCAATCTTGGATGTTTTAGAATCATTTTATAGTCATCTTATATCATTTTTTGATATAACCTATTGACATAGTGCATGTTTTCTGCATGTTTTTTACATCGCAGGAAATCAATATCAGACAGAGTCCAAATGCAACGAAACTTTACAGAGATTTTTTTGGACCAGAAGGAACGTAATGGGCCCTCGCTACGCCTGGTGGGCTGTGCCCACCTCGGGTGTCCCCCGGACTGCCTCTTTGCTCTATAAATAACCCAATATTCCCCAAACCCTAGGGGAGTCGATGAAATATTCATCCAGCCGCCGCAGAGTCCAGAACCACCAGATCCAATCTAGACACCATCTCAGATGGGGTTCACCACCTCCATTGGTGCCTCTCCGACGATGCGTGAGTAGTTCTTTGTAAACCTTCGGGTCCGTAGTTAGTAGCTAGATGGCTTCCTCGCTCTCGCTGAATTCTCAATACAATGGTCTCTTGGAGATCCACATGATGTAACTCTTTTGCGGTGTGTTTGTTGGGATCTGATGAACTTTGAGTTTATGATCAGTTATATCTTTTTTACATCCATGGAAGTTATTTGATTATCTTTGATCTCTTATATCCATGATCTCTTATAGCCTCATATTTCTTCTCCTATATTTGGGTTTTGTTTGGCCAACTTGATCTATTTATCTTGCAATGGGAAGAGGTGCTTTGTAGTGGGTTCAATCTTACAGTGCTTGATCCCAGTGACAGAAGGGGGAATGACACGTATGTATCGTTGCTACTAAGGATAAAACGATGGGGTCTATCTGTACATAGGTAGATCTTGTCTACATCATGTCATCGTTCTTATTGCATTACTCCATTTTCCATGAACTTAATACACTAGATGCATGCTGGATAGTGGTCGATGTGTGGAGTAATAGTAGTAGATGCATGCAAGAGTTGGTCTACTAATCTTGGACGTGATGCCTATATAATGATCATTGCCTGGATATCGTCATGATTCTTCGAAGTTCTATCAATTTCCCAACAGTAATTTGTTTACCTACCGTTTGCTATTTTTCTCGAGAGAAGCCACTAGTGAAACCTACGGCCCCCGGGTCTTCTTTCTTATATATTTGCCTTTGCGATATATTTTTCCTTTGCATATATTTTCAGATCTATTAAACTAAAAATACAAAAAAACCTTGCTACGTTTTATTTCTATTTATTTTATTTTGCGTTCGATCTATCAATCTACTACAATTTATCTCACGTCCGTTTGCCTATCTTGAGGCGCCGTACCCCGGAAGGGATTGACAACCCCTTTAACACGTCGGGTTGCGAGGCTTTGTTATCTGTGTGCAGGGGCTGTTTATGTTGTGTTGCTTGGTTCTCCTACTGGTTCGATAACCTTGGTTTCATATCTGAGGGAAATACCTACCGCTGCTGTGCTGCATCATCCCTTCCTCTTTGGGGAAATACCGACGTAGCTTCAAGCGACACCAACCAGTAGACACCCAATGGGCCGGAGAAGCACATGGGGGTGCCCCGAGGGGGGCACAACCCACCAGGGCGCGCCTGGGCCCCCAGGCGTGCCCAGGTGGGGTTTTCCCACCTTGGTGGCCTCCCGCACCGCATCTTTGCTCTATAAATACCCCAATATTCCACACTAGGGGAGTCGACGAAAATTAATTCCAGACGCCGCAAGTTCCAGAAACACCAGATCCAATCTAGACACCATCACAGAGGGGTTCATCATGCCCATTGGTGCCTCTCCGATGATGCGTGAGTAGTTCATTGTAGACCTACGGGTCCATAGTTAGTAGCTAGATGGCTTCCTCTCTCTCTTTTGATTCTCAATACAATGGTCTCTTGGAGATCCATATGATGTAACTCTTTTTTGTGGTGTGTTTGGATCCGATGAACTTTGAGTTTATGATCAGATCTATGTTTTATCCATGAAAGTTATTTGAGTCATTTGATCTCTTATGTGCATGATTACTTATAGCCTCGTATTTCTTCTCAGATATTTTGGTTTTGTTTGGCCAACTTGATCTATTTATATTGCAATGGGAAGAGGTGCTTTGTGATGGGTTCGATCTTACGGTGCTTGATCCCAGTGACAGAAGGGGAACCGATACGTATGTATCATTGCTATTAAGGATAACAAGATGGGGTCTATTTCTACGTAAATAGATCTTGTCTAAATCATGTCATCGTTCTTATTGCATTACTTCGTTTCTCCATGAACTCAATACACTAGATGCATGTTGGATAGCGGTCGATGTGTGGAGTAATAGTAGTAGATGCAGGCAGGAGTCAGTCTACTAATATTGGATATGATGCCTATATAATGATCATTGCCTGGATATCATCATGATTATTTGAAGTTCTATCAATTGCCCAACAGTAATTTGTTTACCCACCGTTTGCTATTTTTCTCGACAGAAGCCACTAGTGAAAATCTACGGCCCCAGGGCCTCTTCTTTATTATATTTGCCTTTGCGATCTATTTTTATTTGCTTTTATTTTCAGATCTATTAATCCTAAAATACAAAAATATCTTGCTGCACTTTATTTTATTTGCGATCTATTTATTCAATCTATTACAACTTTCTCCCGTCCTTTCGCCAATTTCTGGTGCCGTTACCCGAAAGGGATTGACAACCCCTTTAATACGTCGGGTTGCCAGTATTTGTTATTTGCGTGCAGGTGCTGTTTACGTAGTGTTGCGTGGTTCTCCTACTCGTTCGATAACCTTGGTCTCATCACTGAGGGAAATACCTACCGTTGCTGTGCTGCATCATCCCTTCCTCTTTGGGAAAATACCGACGTAGTTCAAGCAAAAATCAACCTCCGGTGCCCATCTTCTGGTGTATAAGTCATTTGTACCTAGAAAAAAATAAGGAGAGGACTTTCGGGATGAAGCGCCGCCGTCTCGAGGCGGAACTTGGGCAGGAGCACTTTTGCCCTCCGGCGGAGCGATTCTGCCAGGGTAACTTCCCTCCTGGAGGGGGAAATCATCTTCATCATCATCACCAACAACTCTCCCATCTTGGGGAGGGCAATCTCCATCAACATCTTCAACAACACCATCTCCTCTCAAACCCTAGTTCATCTCTTGTGTTCAATCTTTGTACCTGAACTATAGATTGGTACTTTGTCGGTGGGAACGACACCTATGGGACCACTGGAATCCCTTCTACGGTTGGCGGGCGCGGGGTCGTGAGAAGAGCAGGTCTTACAGGAAGCACACAGATCGTTTACCCAGGTTCGGGCTGCGAGGATGCGTAATACCCTAGTCCTGCTTTGGTGGATGTATTGAGTGTTCTTGTGTTCTTGAGCTAGCTACGGGGTGTAACTTGCCCAAAAGAGCCGAATCCCTCCTCAGTATGCCATGGGCCTCCTTTTATAGTCGAAAGGGGCTGCCACAGTGGCACACAGGAGGTGGAAAGGTCTACAGTGCTGCGAGCTTATCGCCCGTATTACAGGACAAGACGCATTTAATGCGTCACTTACGTGTCCCTTAGCTTTATCGGTGACGGGAACGAGGCCCGTCCCGTCCGTCACCGCCTTGCCTTGCTTCGACACGTGCCTAGGCCAGCGATGCATGCGGCGCCATGTAGGCAGCCGGGCAGCTGAGGTGGTGTGGTGGTAGGGTCTTCACGAAGATCTGCATGCCACCACGCAGGTGCTTGCTGAGTTGGCGTAGAGGCCGCCCGTCGCCACGCAGGTGTCTGCCCAGCTGGTTGAGCTAGCAGCTGCTTGGGAACGGCAGTGGAGACTTGGTCGACGCGGGCCTGGCTGTGGCCCCGCTGATGTCCTCGGTAAGGGCCTTGCCGGGGGCCCGGCAAGGGTCTTGCCGTGGCGTTGCAGTCGTCCCCGGCAAGGCGCTTGCCGGGGGTCTTGTGGATTCCATCGGCTGGGATCCCGCTGAGGGTCGCCGTCTTCTGGTCCTCATCTGATCTCACATGTTTATGATCTTTACAAAGATCTGCATGCCACCACAGAGGTGCCTCCCGAGCCCTAGTTCCAGTATAGTTGTTGGCGTCGTTTGGAACCTTTTGGGCTCAAGGGTGGCTCGCTCTACTGGTGTTTGGGCAAGTTGCCCCAGCAAGGCTCTTGCCGGGGCTGCGGAGGCCGCTCCGGCAAGGATCTTACCGGGGGAGTCCACCTCGCCCTCTTGCTCTTTGTGATCTTGGCGTTGTCTTGGTTGTCTTGTGCTTCGGCTTATCTCCGGCTTCCCTCCTTTGCCCTGCTACGTGTGGCCGTGGCGGGTGGCTCTGACTGCACGTGCACAAGTAAAGGGGTCAAAAGGAGAGCCCCTACTTTTGTACACCAACAGGAGCCCCCGGGCCTGGGCCACACATAAGCGTGACACGTTGTTGGGCCAGGCCCAGAACGGTGCGCGGGCAGGTGGGGCGGATTTTACCACAGTAACTGTTTCGTCCGCTGCGTTTCCCCACGACCCGCGTTGAACGTGCGACATGGGGGGTCGTGCGTGACATGGGGGTCATGCGCGATGCGGTTCCTGCACGCATGCGTCACGTCGCAGTAAAGAGGCGGCTCGCGCCTTCCCCATAAAAAGAGGGAGGTGTGGAGGCGTGGCTCATTTACTGAGTGGACTCGAGTCACAGTCTTCAAGGCGCCCACGCCCCATGATCACGGGGCGGGGAACGGCCGCCTCACCCGTCCCCTCGATTCTGCTCGCTCGCCACGTGTCCTCCATGCAGGTGGCAAGTGGTAGGGGCGGGAAACCGGGCCATCGCTGATTGGGGCAGCGGGTCGGTCCTGATTCCCTGTGCCTCCGATGACTGGATTGGCCGAGTGGGGCGGCCACGCCTCGACCCCGCCTCTTTATAAGGAGGGGGAGGGGGATGTCACCCCCACATTCCCCCAGCATCCATCGTCTCCCACTTCCGCTCCTTCTTTCCACCCGTCATGGCGAGAGGGGGCACAGGTCCTTCGACGGTGGGGGCGAGGGTCGCCGCTCGACAGCGCGTTCCTCCTTCCCACGAGCTCGCGGCGGCGGAGCCGTCTACGAGAGGAAGGGGGAGGGGGAGAGGCCGAGGTCGCCGCGGCGATCGGGGGAGAGGGGGACGAGGCGGCGCGATAGCCGTGCCTCCGCCAGCGATGCCTCCCGTGATGGAGGGCCACGTCGGGGACCAGCCCCGCGAGTTCTTCATCAGGTTGCGCCGGCCACCGCGTCGTCGTCTCCACCTCCCCACCCCTTTCGCTCAGGAGATGGAGCTCGATCTGCCCCAGACCCTCAGGCTGCACATGAGGGGCTGCGGGAGCGGCGGCACGCGGGTCGACGTCGAGTTCCCCGCTCCTCACGTCATGTACCTCTGTCGTGGATGGAAGACGTTCGCTCGCATCCATAGCCTAACAGCAGGGCTCGTCCTCTACTTCACGTTAATGGAGGGCGGCCTTCTCTCCGTCAAGGTCTTCGGAGATCTTGGAACTCGTCTAAAGTTCTGCGTGGAGAGCTCCTCCGACGATGAAGATTCCTCCTCGAGGGGGAGTGACAAGGAGGACAGCGACAGCGATGACGAGGGAGTCGGGCGGCAGGATGCCGACCCCGACTTTGACTGACCGTGCCGCCCTTCCCTCGGCCTCGCGCCCTGCCGAGGGCCTTCCTCGCCAAGCTCTCCATCGGGGCGCTCCCCTTCGTCTCCTTGGGCGGCTGGCGTAGGAGGGCCAAATAAGGCGAAGAAGGCGGGTGGCGGCCGTCAAGTCGGAGTACGCGGGCACCGACGCCTTCGTCGCGTATTGTCGGCCCGCTGCCTCGTCTTCCAGTTCCTTGCCCGGCACCAAGATGTTCTCTTGGTGCCTTCTGCTCCTCGCACCTCGCCCAGGTGCTCCTTTTGCCCTCATGCTGTCTTGTTCCACCTTCTGAGGAGAGGGACAAGAAAGGGATTACGGGCACCTTATGTCTTTTTAGTTTGTAAGAACATCTTGGTGCCTTCTGCTCCTCGCACCTCGCCCAGGTGCTCCTTTTGCCCTCATGCTGTCTTGTTCCACCTTCTGAGGAGAGGGACAAGAAAGGGATTACGGGCACCTTATGTCTTTTTAGTTTGTAAGCATGCGGGCACTTGTTAATTTTAAGACTTGTAATCCCCTTGCTCATGTTTTTAGTTCCGTATGAACTGTACCTGTATGGGATGTTTTTAATGAAAAGGGCGTTTGCCGGGTTCTTTGTGCGTGAGCGAGGCCCATGCCAAGGACGAATCCTTGTTATTTCTAAGATAAACATTGTTGCCCGGCAACAGGCCTTGCCGTCTTCCCACTTCAGTCGACCATTCTCGCGCTCTTGGCGGAGGCAGGGGCGAAGTAGGGTTAGGCCCCTCGTGTATTTCCTGGCCACCACGTCTGTGACCAAATTCCGACCCAGGAGGTAGCTCTTGGGTACAGGAAAGGGAGAGCACGGTGGTCTTAAGAACGTAAACGAGGTTTCACATGTCCCAGTTCTATATGGAAATGCATAACAGGGGGATGAAAGACTTATCCGAATCCGCAGCCCCCGGCAACCTTGGCTTGCCGTGGTTGGATCCTTGTATCTTCAGCCCCCGGCAGTCTTGGCCTGGCCGGGCCGGAGCGCCAGTTCGTTCCCCTTTTCCCAAGCGGCTCAGCAGAAGTGTCCACGTGCCTTGCGAACCAAAGGGAACAGAAAGACGCACACTCAACCTCTAGGCTAGGGGTTAGTCGCCGCTAAGCACTATCAACCCTAACCGAGGGAGAGACTTAATCTAGCATGCATGCTATAACTTAGGGCGCCAGCACTTCATTTACTTAAGGAATATTTGTTCTACCTTTAGCTCCTCATTGGGTTCGACACTCTTACTTATTGAAAGAGGCTACAATTGATCCCCTATACTTGTGGGTTATCGAGACCTTTTTCTGGCGCCATTGCCGGGGAGTTATAGCGTGGGGTGAATATTCTCGTGTGTGCTTGTTTGCTTTATCACTAAGTAGTTTTTATTTTGTGCTCTTGTTTTCTATCTTTAGTTATGGGTAGAAAACACAAAATACCAAAAAAATAGTTGTACCTACTGAACCAATGGTTGAAGAACCACTCAAAATCTATCACACTCCTGAAGTACTTGGATCATCTTCGATCCCTATGTGCTCGTGCTGAAACCCCAACTAGCTTAGTTGAGGGCAAATCTTTAGATGCGCATGCTTGTTATGTGCGACATCACATATCTGAAAAAGGGAAACTTTTACTGGATCAAATTCATCGTTTGCAATGCTATGCTTGGAATTTATGTGAAATATATGATTTTACTTGTAGTTCTGAAGACCCTAAGAAACACCTTCCCTACCAATGTGAGTTTAGTGATAATGGAATCGTATCTTCGTATGCTAAGGGTGTTTATAATTACTATGATGTTCAACAAATTGAAGAATTTGTTGCTTTTAAGGGTGCTTATGAAATTGCTTGTTTGATTGAAAAGTATGATGCTACTCTTTACAAATCTGAAAATTTTGCCATACTTAAATATTGCTATGATAATTATGCTTCTAATCCTTATATTAAACCATATATTGAGGACTCCTCCGCTGTCCAAGAAGAGACTAATATTTTGCAGGAGTCTATGGAAGAAGGAATTGATGAAACTGTGAGCTCATTGGATGAAAAAGATGATGAGGAGAGCGAAGAACAAAAGGAGGAAGAGCGGATTAGCTACCCATGCCCACCTTCTAATGAGAGTAACTCTTCAACTCATACATTGTTTAATTTCCCTTCGTGCTTACCGAAGGATG
Organism: Aegilops tauschii subsp. strangulata; assembly: GCF_002575655.3. Taxonomy (NCBI): domain Eukaryota; kingdom Viridiplantae; phylum Streptophyta; class Magnoliopsida; order Poales; family Poaceae; genus Aegilops; species Aegilops tauschii. The sequence continues at coordinate 333,391,953 of NC_053038.3, forward strand.
AATGCTATGATGATTGTTATGATCCCGTTGATTCTTTTGAAATATCCCTTTTTGATGATGCTTGCTATGCTTGTGGCCAAGATGCCAATATGAATTATGCTTATGGAGATGAACTTGCTATAGTTCCTTATGTTAAACATGAAATTGTTGCTATTGCACCCACGCATGATAGTCCTATTATCTTTTTGAATTCTCCAAACTACACTATATCGGAGAAGTTTGCCCTTATTAAGGATTATATTGATGGGTTGCGTTTTACTATTACACATGATGATTTTGATAGATATAATATGCATGTGCTTGCTGCTCCTACTTTCAATTATTACGAGAGAGGAACTATACCTTCACCTCTCTATGGTTCCCACACGAAAAAATTGCAAGAAACTGTTTATACTATGCATTGGCCTTTACTTTGTGTGCATGAATTGTTCTTGTATGACATGCCGATGCATAGGAAGAGAGTTAGACTCTGTCATTACATGATATATGTTACTTTATGCTCACTACTAAATTACAAGTCATTGTTAATTAAAATTGGCTTTGATATACCTTGGGATCTGGGTGGATCCATTACTTGAGCACTATATGCCTAGCTTAATGGCTTTAAAGGAAGCGCTGCCAGGGAGACAACCCGGAAGTTTTAGAGAGTCATTTATTTCTGTTGAGTGCTTTTATATAGTTTAAAAACAAAAAAATAAAGAGGAGAACCCAAAACTTTTCAAAAAGAAAAGTGAAAGTGAGATAGACGAGCATTGTGAAAGTGGGGGACGTCCTTGAACTTTGTTCATGCCCATGGAAACTTTGTGAATCTTAATTACAGAAACTTTTCAACAAAAATAATTATACCCTTGTACAATTCCATTGTATTACAAAAATAATGTGCCAAGGTTTGCCTTTAGGATGTTTACGATGCTTGTTGGTTTGTGCGGTGCAGGACAGAAACTTTGGCTGTAGTGCGCGATTTTACATTTTTTACTGGAACGTCAAATGGTTCTGATTATTTTTGCACTGTCTTTCTATACAAATTTTTTAGTTTTCATAATTTTGGAAGAATTTTTCAAGTATCATAAGTATTGTGAATGTTCAGATTATTACAGACTGTTCTGTTTTAGACAGATTCTGTTTTTGATGCATAGTTTGCTTGTTTTGATGAAACTATCAATTCCTATCAGTGGATTAAGCCATGGAAAAGTTATATTACAGTATCTATAATGCAAAAACAAAATATGAATTGGTTTGCAACAGTACTTAGAGTAGTGATTTGCTTTATTATACTAACGGATCTTACCGAGTTTTCTGTTGAAGTTTTGTGTGGATGAAGTGTTCGATGATCGAGAAGGTCTCGATGTGAGAAGAAGGAAGAGAGGCAAGAGCTCAAGCTTGGGGATGGACAGGGCACCCCAAGTAAATATTCAAGGAGACTCAAGCATCTAAGCTTGGGGATGCCCCGGAAGGCATCCACTCTTTCTTCAACAAATATCGGTATGTTTTTGGATTCGTTTCATTCATGTGATATATGCAGATCTTGGAGCGTCTTTTGCTTTTAGTTTTCACTTTTCTTTATGCACCATGCTGGTATGAGATAGTCCTTGGTTTATTTATATAATGCTCTATGCACTTCACTTATATCTTTTGAGTATGGCTTTATAGAATGCGTCATGTGCATCACTTATATCTTTTGAAGTTTGGATTGCCTGTTTCTCTTTACATAGAAAACCGCCATTTGTAGAATGCTCTTTTGCTTCACTTTATTTGTTAGAGCGTGGGCATATCTTTTGTAGAAAGAATTAAACTCTCTTGCTTCACTTATATCTATTTAGAGAGATGACATGAACTGGTCATTCACATGGTTAGTCATAAAATCCTAAATAAAACTTGTAGATCACTGAATATGATATGTTTGATTCCTTGCAATAGTTTTGCGATATAAAGATGGTGATATTAGAGTCATGCTAGTGGGTAGTTTTGGAATAGTAGAAATACTTGTGTTGAGGTTTGTGATTCCCGTAGCATGCACGTATGGTGAACCGTTATGTAACGAAGTCGGAGCATGAGGTATTTATTGATTGTCTTCCTTATGAGTGGCGGCCGGGGACGAGCGATAGTCTTTTCCTACCAATCTATCCCCCTAGGAGTATGCGCATAGTACTTTGTTTCGATAGCTAATAGACTTTTGCAATAAGTATGTGAGTTCTTTATGACTAATGATGAGTCCATGGATTATATGCACTCTCACCCTTCCATCATTGCTAGCCTCTTCGGTACCGTGCATTGCCCTTTCTCACCTCGAGAGTTGGTGCAAAGTTCGCCAGTGCATCCAAACCCCGTGATATGATGCGCTCTGTCACACATAAGCCTCATTATATCTTCCTCAAAACAGCCACCATACCTACCTATCATGGCATTTCCATAGCCATTCCGAGATATATTGCCATGCAACTTCCATCATCATCATATACATGACTTGAGCATTCATTGTCATATTGCTTTGCATGATCGTAAGATAGCTAGCATGATGTTTTCATGGCTTGTCCGTTTTTTGATGTCATTGCTACACTAGATCATTGCACATCCTGGTACTCTGCTAGAGGCATTCACATAGAGTCATATTGTTGTTCTAAGTATTGAGTTGTAATTCTTGAGTTGTAAGAAAATAAAAGTGTGATGATCATCATTATTGGAGCATTGCCCCAGTGAGGAAAGGATGATGGAGACTATGATTCCCCCACAAGTCGGGATGAGACTCCGTACGAAAGAATAAAAAAAGAGAAAGGCCAAAAAAAGGAGAAGGCCCAAAAAATGAAAAAAATGAGAGAAAAAGAGAGAAGGGGCAATGTTACTATCCTTTTACCACACTTGTGCTTCAGAGTAGCACCATGTTCTTCATATAAAGAGTCTCTTGAGTTATCACTTTCATATACTAGTGGGGATTTTCATTATAGAACTTGGCTTGTATATTCCGATGATGGACTTCCTCAAATGCCCGATGTCTTCATGAGCAAGCAAGTTGGATGCACACCCACTTAGTTTCTAGTTTGAGTTTTCATACACTTATAGCTCTAGTGCATCCGTTGCATGGCAATCCCTACTCCTCACATTGACATCGATTGATGGGCATCTCCATAGCCCGTTGATTAGCTGCATCGATGTGAGACTTTCTCCTTTTGTCTTCTCCACACAACCTCCACCATCATATCCTATTCCACCTATAGTGCTATGTCCATGGCTCACGCTCATGTATTGCGTGAAAGTTGAAAAGGTTTGAGAACGTCAAAGGTATGAAACAATTGCTTGGCTTGTCATCGGGGTTGTGCATGATGTGAATATTTTGTGTGGTGAAGATGGAGCATAGCCAGACTATATGATTTTGTAGGGATAACTTTCTTTGGCCATGTTATTTTGAAAATACATGATTGCTTTATTAGTAGGCTTGAAGTATTATTGTTTTTATGTCAAATGATAGACTATTGCTTTGAATCACTTGTGTCTTAATATTCATGCCATGATTAGATTATGTGATCAAGATTATGCTAGGTAGCATTCCACATCAAAAATTATCCTTTTTATCATTTACTTACTAGAGGACGAGTAGGAATTAAGCCTGGGGATGCTGATACGTCTCCGTCGTATCTATAATTTTTGATTGTTCCATGCCAATATTATACTACTTCTATATACTTTTGGCAACTTTTTATACTATTTTTGGGACTAACGTATTGATCTAGTGCCCAGTGCCAGTTCCTGTTTGTTGCATGTTTTATGTTTCGCAGAAACCCCATATCAAACGGAATCCAAACGGGAAAAAAACGGACGGAGAATATTTTTGGAATATTTGGAGAATATGGGCGGAAGAATCAATGCGAGACGGTGCCCGAGGGGGGCACAAGGCAGGGGGCGCGCCCCACCCCTGGGCGCGCCCCTGACCCTCGTGGGCCCCTTGTAAGGCAGTTGCTGCTATTCTTTTGCCACAAGAAAGCTAATTTTCAGAGAAAAATTTGGGCGAAGGTTTCAATCCAATCGGAGTTACGGATCTCCATATATATACGAAATGGTGAAAGGGCAGAATCCAAGAACGCAGAAACAAAGAGAGACAAAGAAACATATCCAATCTCGGAGGGGCTCTTGCCCCTCCCATGCCATGGAGGCCAAGGACCAGAGGAGAAACCTTTCTCCCATCTAGGGAGGAGGTCAAGGAAGAAGAAGAAGAAGGGGCCCCCTCTCCCCCTCTCTTCCGGTGGCGCCGGAACGCTGCCGTGGCCACCATCATCATCACCGCGATCTTCACCAACACCTCCGCCATCTTCACCAACATATCCATCACCTTCCCCCCTCTATCTACAGCGGTCCACTCTCCCGCAACCCGTTGTACCCTCTACTTGAACTTGGTGCTTTATGCTTCATATTATTATCCAATGATGTGTTGCCATCCTATGATGTCTGAGTAGATTTTCGTTGTCCTATAGGTGGTTGATGAATTGCTATGATTGATTTAATTTGCTTGTGGTTATGTTGATGTCCTTTTGTGCCCATCATATGAGCGCGCACGTGGATCACACCATAGGGTTAGTTGTATGTTGATAGGACTATGTATTGGAGGGCAAGAGTGATAGAAGCTTCAACCTAGCATAGAAATTGATGCATATGGGATTGAAGGGGGACCAATATAACTTAATGCTATGGTTGGGTTTTAACTTAATGAATGTTAGTAGTTGAGGATGCTTGCTAATAGTTCCAATCATAAGTGCATAGAATTCCAAGTCAGGGATGACATGCTAGCAGTGGCCTCTCCCACATAAAACTTGCTATCGGTCTAGTAAAGTAGTCAAATGCTTAGGGACAATTTTGCAACTCCTACCACCACTTTTCCACACTCGCTATATTTAATTTATTGTGTCTTTATCTAAACAGCCCCTATTTTTTATTTACGCGCTCTTTATTATCTTGCAAACCTATCCAAAAAACACCTACAAAGTACTTCTAGTTTTATACTTGTTCTAGGTAAAGCGAACGTCAAGCGTGCGTAGAGTTGTATCGGTGGTCGATAGAACTTGAGGGAATATTTGTTCTACCTTTAGCTCCTCGTTGGGTTCGACACTCTTACTTATCGAAAGAGGCTACAATTGATACCCTATACTTGTGGGTTATCACTGGAGTCTTGGTCGACGCGGGCCTTGCTGTGGCCCCGCTGATGTCCTCGGCAAGGGCCTTGCCGGGGGCCTGGCAAGGGTCTTGCCGTGCCGTTGCAGTCATCCCCGGCAAGGCGCTTGCCGGGGGTCTTGTGGATTCCCTCGGCTGGGATCCGCCGAGGGTCGCCGTCTTCTGGTCCTCATCTGATCTCACATGTTTATGATCTTGACAAATATCTGCATGCCACCACAGAGGTGCCTCCCGAGCCCTAGTTCCAGTACAGTTGTTGGCAGCGTTTGGAACCTTTTGGGCTCAAGGGTGGCTCGCTCTGCTGGTGTTTCGGCAAGTTGCCCCGGCAAGGCTCTTGCTGGGGCCGCGGAGGCCGCCCCGGCAAGGATCTTGCCGGGGGAGTCCACCTCGCCCTCTTGCTCTTTGTGTCTCTGGTCTTGGCGTTGTCTTGGTTGTCTTGTGCTTCGGCTTATCTCCGGATTCCCTCCTTTGCCTTGCTACGTATGACGTGGGGCGTGGCTCTAACTGCCCGTGCACAAGTAAAGGGGTCAAAAGGAGAGCCCCTACTTTTGTACACCGACATACTTGTCGGTGACTAGTAGTGTTGATTACATCTTGTAGTTGATTACTATATGGTTTATTTGGCGGAAGATTATATTTTCAGATCCATTATGCTATTTAATACCCCTCTAATCTTGAGCATGATTATCATTTGTGAGTAGTTACTTTTGTTCTTGAGGTCACGGGAGAAATCTTGTTGCAAGTAATCATGTGAACTTGATATGTGTTCGATATTTTGATGGTATGTATGTTGTGATTCCCTTAGTGGTGTCATGTGAACGTTGACTACATGACACTTCACCATATTTGGGCCTAAGGGAATGCATTGTGGAGTAGTTATTAGATGATGGGTTGCTAGAGTGACAGAAGCTTAAACCCTAGTTTATGCGCTATTTCATAAGGGGCTTATTTGGATCCCAAAGTTTAATGCTATGGTTAGATTTTATCTTAATACTTTTCTCGTAGTTGCGGATTCTTGCGAGGGGGTTAATCATAAGTAGGAGGTTTGTTCAAGTAAGAACAACACCTAAGCACCAGTCCACCCACATATCAAATTATCGAAGTAGCGAACACAAATCAAACCAACATGATGAAAGTGACTAGATGAAATTCCCGTGTACCCTCAAGAACGCTTTGCTTATCATAAGAGACCGTTTAGGCCTGTCCTTTGCCTCAAAAGGATAGGTCTAAATTGCTGCACTTTTGTTACTATTACCGTTACTTGCTCATCACAAATTATCTTGCTATTAAACTACTCGTTACTTATAATTTCAGTGCTTGCAGAGAATACCTTACTGAAAACCGCTTGTCATTTCCTTCTGCTCCTCGTTGGGTTCGACACTCTTACATATCGAAAGGACTACGATTGATCCCCTATACTTGTGGGTCATCAAGGCTCTTTTTTGGCGCCGTTTCCGGGGAGTGAAGCGCTCTTGGTAAGTGGAAATCGGTAAGGCAAAATTATTACTACATGCTGAAATTTATTGTCACTTGTTACTATGGAAAACAATCCTTTGAGGGGTTTGTTCGGGGTATATTCAGCTCGACCGGAACCACAATTAGTTACCCCTCAACCTACTGCACCTACTGAAAATATTGGTTATGAAATTCCTTCGGGTATGATAGAACAACTGCTAGCTAATCCTTATGCAGGAGATGGAACCGAACATCCTGATATGCACTTGATATATGTAGAAGAAATTTGTGGATTATTTAAGATTGCAAGTTTACCCGGAGATAAGTTAAGAAGAAGTTTTTCCCTTTATCTTTGAAGGGAAAAACATTGGCATGGTATAGGCTATGCGATGATATTGGATCTTGGACTTGGAATCGATTGAAATTGGAATTTCACCAAAAAAATGATCCTATGCATCTAGTTCATCGTGATCGGAATTATATATATAATTTTTAGCCTTGTGAAGGAGAAAGTATCGATCTAGCTTGGGGAGGCTTAAGTCAATGTTATATTCATCCCCAATCACGAGCTCTCAAGAGAAATTATTATTCAGAATTTTTATGCTCGGCTTTCTCATGATGATTGATCCATGCTTGATACTTCTTGTACTGGTTCCTTTATGAAGAAGACTATTGACTTCTGGTGGGATCTTTTAGAAAGAATTAAACGCAACTCTGAAGATTGGGAACTGGACGAAGGTAAAGTGTCAGGTATTAAGCTCAATTATGATTGTGTTAAATCCTTTATGAATACCGATGCTTTTCGAAAGTTTAGCACTAAATATGGACTTGACTCTGAGATAGTAGCCTCCTTTTGTGAGTCATTTTCTACTCATGTTGACCTCCCTAAAGAGAAGTGGTTTAAATATCACCCACCTATCAAAGAAGAAATTAAAGAACCGGTAATAGCAAAAGATGAAACTATTGTTTACAATGTTGATCCAGTTGTTCCTACTGCTTATATCGAAAACCCACATTTCCTTGTAAGGATAAAGGAACATGCTAAAGTTTCAATTGTGGTCAACAAAAGTTATATTAGAACTTCCAAACCCGCTGAACAAATCAAAGTAGAACCTAGTGTTGCTATGATTAAAGATCTCCTGGCAGAAAATTTAGATGGGCATGTTATTTACTTCTGTGATGAAGCTGCTAGAATTGCCAAACTTGATGAGAAAGATAAACATAGACCCGTTGTTGGCATGCCTGTTGTCTCAGTTAAAATAGGAGATCACTATTATCATGGTTTATGCAACATAGGTGCTAGCATGAGTGCTATTTCTTTTACCTTATATCAAGAAATTATGAATGATATAGCACCCGCTGATATAGAAGACATAGATGTTACTATTAATGCTAATAGAGACACCATCACACCACTTGGATTTGTTAGAGATGTTGAAGTCTTGTGTGGGAAAATAAAATACCCTACTGATTTTCTTGTTCTTGGTTCCCCACAAGATGACTTTTGTCCCATTATCTTTGCACTACAAAAAAAAGACACATCCGTGACATTTTGGGCCGAACGAATTTTTTTTCTGTCATACTTATGACACTTCTATGACGATAATTGTGACAAAACCCGGTATCATCATAGATGTGGTGGGATCCTACTTCTATGACAAAAAATCATAACAAAAAATGGGCTTTTCGTCTTGGGCGGGCCGGAGACGTAGCTGCATGACATTCTTTGGGCCGTCCATGACGGAAAAAACCGTGGTAGAAGTGAGGGCGAGGAAAATATGGGGGTGTTCCCGGTTACGGTGGGTGGTCGGGGCCGAGTGATGCGCATTTCTCTCGTACACGCACGCGCGTGGGTGCGAGGCATTGGGCTCTAACTGAACCCGAGTGACTGCACTGCAGGCTACGCGTTACTGAACCCGCGCGATCGATCGATGGCTGTTAACTGAACCCGATCGAGCTATTCCTTCGCTACTGCTGCTAACTGAAGCCGATCGATGCTGCCTCTAGATGAATAGTGAGCATTGCTAGGGGGTTTGGATGAACAGTTCCCGGTGGGGGTGGATGAACAGGACCCAGTGGTGTTGCCTCTGGATGAACAGGATCCCGATCGATCGAGCCGGTTGGGGCTGGATGAACAGGACCCCGTGGAGGGCTGGATGAACAGGACCACCCCGTGGAGGGCTGAATGAACAGTAGACGGTGGAGGGCTGGATGAACAATAGCCCGTGGAGGGGTGGTTGAACAGGAGCCCGTGGAGAGGGCTGGTTGAACAGTAGCCGGTGGAGTAGCGCGTGGTGGAGGTTGGATGAACAGGAGCCCATGGATGAACTGTTGTAGGTGGAGGCTGGAGGAGGTCGACGGTGGATGAACAGTAGCCCGTGAAGGCTGGAGGGGGTCGACGGTGGATATGAACAGTATCCCGTGGAGTCCTGTTTTGCGGTACGCCACACCCCTCCCGATGAACAGGACCCCCGTTTCAACCGTAGCGCTCCAACACAAGTCTGTTTCCTCCGTTTTGCGGTACACCACACCCCTCCCGATCAACAGGACCCCCGTTTCAACTGTAGGAGGTCTGTTTCCTCCGTTTTGCGGTACGCCAGACCCCTCCCGATGAACAGGATCCTGTTTCGACCATGGCCGGTCGAACACAAGGCCGTTTCCTTCGTTCTGCGTTACGCCAGGCCTCTTTTCGATCGGCTGTTCCGTCCAAGCCCTCCCGATGAACACGACGACGCATTCCGTTCCGACCCAGCCGGTTGGCTCCCCATGAACACGATGATGACGCGGTTTCTCCGTTCCCACCCAGCCATGTACACGAGCCCTGGCCGTACGTACGCGCGAGTAGGCGTTCGAGACCCCGCCCGTATGTACGTACATGGCCGTATTTACTTTCTTGCACCCTGGCCGCTATACGTACGTGTACATGCTACGTGCGCGCCTCTACTACGACACGTGCGTGCCTCTACATCGACCAGTATGTACGTACACGTTCGCGACCAGAATGACAACGCTACGTACGCTTCGACCAGGTGGGTCCCGACTGTCAGGCACTTCCTTGCGTGTGAAGATGTAGCTAGTGGGTCCCAGCAGTCAGGGGGGCGATCGTTTTTTTTGCCCGGATGCATTTCCTTGCGTGCGAAGATGTAGCTGGTGGGTCCCAGTAGTTAGGGGGGAAATGTTTTTTCGTGAAATACGGTTGCCTGTCCAGTGGGTCCCTGCTTTTAGGTGGAGGAATCATTATTTTCCGCGTAATAAGGAGGCACTTCCTTGCTACGGTCATGGACCCAGCTGTCAGCCTCTCCAGGTAAAGTCCACGTCCGATGGAAGCCGTTCCTTGACCACGTTGACCACGCCGCACCGAGAGCACTAGGGCAGTGGACGACGACGAGGCCTAGGAAGGGGACGACACAGAGCCGGGGAAGACGCGGAAGTGGATGCCCATGCGTAGAGGAGTATGAGGGTTCACTGGTTCGCTGCGGTGTGAGGCTGCCGTCACCGCGGAATGACAGGGGGTGTGGGTGAGTAGAGGGATGGCCTGGCCAGCGGTGGGAGTAGTAGGGGGCGGTGAGGCCTCTGCGGCATCGCGGCCGGCCACGGGAGGCAGGAGCACGAGGCACGACCGGCGCTGGTTTGGGCGGCTGGAGCAAGAAGGCCAGAGGCTGAAGAAGCACTACGGCCGTTGGATGGACATCGTACGGTCACTGGAGCTAGAATCATGCATATTGACTAAGTTGACAAAGCCCTCCATCCCCGTCAAGTTAGTAGGCCCACAAGTCAGCCTCCCACTATACTGGGTCCCAGCTAGCAGGGGGAGTATTCATTTTTTTTGTGCGTAATAAGGAGGCACTTCCTTGCGTGCGAAGATATAGCTGGTGGGTCCGAGCTGTTTGCAGCGGTAACGTTTTTTTTGCGAAATACAGAGGCCCTTTCGGTTGGTCCCAGATGTCAGGTGGAGGAATCATTATTTTGCGCGTAATAAGGAGGCATTTCCTTGCGTGCGGCCGTGGACCCAGCTGTCAACCTCTCCACGTACAGTCCACTTCAGATGCATGTCGGTCGTTGACCACGTTGACCAGGCCGCGTCGAGAGCACCAGGGCGGTGGACGACGATGAGGCCTAGGAAGGGAACGACACGGAGCCATGGAAGACTCGGCAGTTGTTTCCCACATAGAGGGGAGTACGACTGTACGAGGGTTTACTAGTTCGTCTGCCGTCGCCGGAGAATAACAGCAGGCGTGGGTGAGTAGAGGGATGGCTAGGCCAGCGATGGGAGTACGGTGGGGCGGTGAGGCCTGCGCGGTAGCACAACCGGCCGTGGGGAGGAGGGAGCAGGCAGTCCCGCCGGCGCTTGTTTGAGCGGCTGGAGCAGGAAGAGCAGAGATTGAAGAAGCATGACGGCCGTTGGATAGACATCCAACAGTCACTGCTTGTGCGTCAACATTTTTTTTAGGAAAGCCTCTAATCTGTGGAAAAGAGCATGCAGCCCATCTGCCATTATTTCTAATAATTTATAGCCCATTTGCTAATTTTAAGGTTTTTTGGAGCCCATATTCTTTTTGTTAGCATTACAGCCCATATTGTGGCCACGGTTAAAAAATTATACGAAATTATATTTCAGTGCGGTCTGAACAGTTTTTAATCCCGAAATTTTGAGTCACATTCAAACTGATTTTAAAAATAAATGTATATCAATATAAAATCCAACAAATTGTCCATGCATAAATATCAACGCAATTTAACATCTCAAAATGAAAAAAAGAAATTTGAAACTAATTGTCGGTTTGATGTGTTTTAAAAATGTACAGCCCATTTCTCATTACTTATAGGCCATTTTCTCGGCCAGCCGAATGAAGCTCTCCTCGTCTTGAAAGATTTGCAGCCCAACTGGCCTGACAAAGTGACTTACTTGGCAAATCGCAAAAAAATGGGCTAGCCATTTTCAGAAAGAAAAAAAATACTGGGCTGGTCTGTGGTAAACATAAAAGAGAATGTTGTCTAGACAGGCCAGAGTGCCCCGCACAGCCCAGTTGACACCCTGCTTCCGTCTCAAAAACAAATTAGATAAATGCCACTCCAATGATGGCGATTCATAAAAATGCCACTGCAATTTCCAAACTTTGAAAAATGCCACTGCAATTTTTGCAAACTTTGGAAAACGCCACTGCAATTTGCAAACTTTGAAAAACGCCACTCCAGACTTCGAAAAATGCCACTGGAAATGGCATGAAATGGCATTTTTCAAAGTTTGGAAATTGCAGTGGCATTTCTCGGAAACACCAGATTTGGAGCGGCATTTATCAAATTAACCCAAAACAAAAATAACTGGGCGAGCTGTTGGGTCCCTGGTGTCAGCCGCTCGTTGTGCAATTCTCTCGTTTATTGACTACGTTGACAATGGCATGGGACCCAGACGTGAGAAATCCATTAGGAGGAGCCATTTTTTATTGGCTTGAAATAAGGAGGCACTTGCTTGCGTACTGCCATGACCTTGGCGGGTCCCTGCTGTCATCCTCTCCACATACAGTCATCTCCTGATTGTGTACGCGTCAACTTGGTAGGCCCACAAGTCAGCCTCTAAACCCGTGGAGGACAAATACAACCCATTTACAAAAATAACAGCCCATTCCATATGTTCAAACGGAAAGTTCAACATTCAGAGCAAAGTAACAGGTCTGATCCACATATAGAGTACTGAACTTCCACGTTGACAACCATCATAGCCAAGTTAACTATCTACTCCCACTAATACTCTAATAGCATACAAGTACTAACTTACTCTTAGCTAACTAGACGATGCCGGCCGCCATCTACGGTACATGCTAAATGCCGGCACCGGCGTCCTCCGCCTCGCCTCAGACTTGCCAGAGGTGCGATAGGGCACGTTGCTCGCGCGCATTGGCCCTTTCCATGCCGGCGTGGTCCACCGAAGCTTCGGCTTCTAAGCGGGAAATCCACTTGACCAGCTGGTAGTAAAAATCTGCATCGTGAACGCGTGCGTGCCCGATAGCCTCCAGGGCTATTTGCCGGGCGCCGGCCTCCATGTAGTCGGCCCAGTTGCGGGTGCTCTGCTCGCGACTCAGAGCGTCGATGCGCTGCTGCTCCATGTCCCGCTGGCGGCGCAAATCGGCAATACGCTGCTCCTCCGCCAGGCGGTCGCGCTCCAACAACTCCTCGTAGTTTGCATTGCCATCTAAAGACCGATAGAATGCCTCCTCCCTCCGTCTGCCTTCCGTGAAAAACCGAACACTAGTTCCGGCGGTGACCGCCTCCGGTGTCGCCTATCGGGGACGGGCAAGGGCATGGCGGACGTGCCGAGAGCGAGGATAAGTGGCGAGCGACGTCGGGCTGGTGGGGGCTTATGAGGATAGGGCGAGTTGGGTGATGGTGCCACCGGAGAAGCCCGGGAAACAGTAATTATAGGCGGAAGGTAGGCGAACTAGCGTGTCGCGGGAAACACGACAGTCATCGCGGTCATCGGAATTCAATGCATAAGCAGGCATGGCTTAGCGCGCCAGCTTGCCGTGGAAAGCTAGAGAAACTGAAATTATGACTGTGACGTCCCGTCCTGTCAGTAGTGCGTCCCGTCCGTGCTGGGTCGCACACCGGTATGACGGTCAAACGAGTGCACTCGAATCATCCAGATGAGGTACTCCCTCCTAGTCAAAAATGATTCCACCACTCATCATCTACCTTGGTTGGTTAGATTTTTGAATTAAGCCCTGCAAAACGGAAAGGAGGTAGTACGTGCGTGATCCGCTATTTATTCATGTAGGATCGAGTAGGTCGTTTTTTGAATTGAGCCCTACAAACCGGAAATAGTACATGCGTGATCCGCTATTTATCCGTGTAGGATCGAGTAGGTCAGATAGTGTACGTGTAGGATCGAGTAGGTTGGATGGTGTACGTGTACGATCGCATTAGCTGATGAACGTTCGCTGGGAGATAAGGCATTTGCCAACGTTTTTGCTGGCAGTTTCTTCACATTCGCATGGCATTTTCTTCAGAGCAGCTTGTCAGTTTCTTCAGAGGTAGGAATTTTTATTCCAAAAACTCCCACTTCGGATCTTGCGTCGGAACTAAAACTGCCAGGAGCGCATTAGTAGGCTAGCTAGTGATCGATCAGTAACTTGTAAACACTGAGCGAACAGAAATAAGGAACTGTTAGTAACTTGTAAACACTGAGAACACAGAAATAAGGATCATGCAGTGCACAGCAGTAAGAGCCGATTCGTTCAAAATGTTCACACAAGACTCACAGGCCTGGCATTGTAATATGTTCACATTAGTAGCCCAAATTCAAAACCAACTAGTACGATTCCCATTCATAAGATCAACATGTTAATGCATCTCAATGATTCACAGATCATATATAAATATGTAGCTCCAAAAGCAAAGATCTAGAAAAAACATCCGTTCTTCCTACTAACATGGATGCTTCTCTTGGCCAACATTCAGTACAGACTGAAAGACAAATTTGTTTGTGAAGTCTACAATTCCTCTTGCAAGCGTAAGTGGTATCACCAACAGCTGGAACCATGAGAATGAACCACACATGATGGAGGAACATCCACTGCAATATGATTTGGTCTTCTCTCGATCACACGACGAGACTATTTTTGGAATACAAACTTTAAGTTAGGCAAAATGATGCCCATTGTATAATAACACCAAAGCAATGAAGCACCTAGTGTTGGCCAATAAATAGTACAGTACTACTTTTCTGCAGTCCATGAAGTGACTATCCAATCTTCCTGTGTCTATTTTCAAATGGCACTGCATGCACTGACTATACTATTCTCTTGTGCAGTTCAACCAAAATTACGGTCACTTTGTGTGTTTGCCAAATAGCAACGGGCAGACATCTCTGTCTGCACAAATATCAAGCAGCTAGTAAACATATACCCCACCTTGTATTTTTGGTTTAAACATGTCTCTTCCGCTTAGCATCTGTCATGTTTTCACTGGACAATTTGATACAGTCATGTTTTGCCCTGGACAATTTCATACCGAATTGATTTGCTAGTTCAGAGCAGAAATATAGCGCCTATTCTTCATCAGACCAAGGATATCCATGTTCGCAGTGATGGAAGAGGTGAAATTGATACAACCAAAATTGAGCATCCAATCATTGAATCCTGTCCTGCACCTCCAATGTAGGTCCACCCTGCCAATAAATTCACATGCAAACCACTAGTATTACTATCTAATGATAGTACAAAAAGAGTAGAAAGATAGTAGCAAACCATGTACCTTCATAATGAACAGCTCATAGTGCCACCAATTGGATATAAAGGTTTGGAAGAAAACATGCTCCTAATGTTGAACCAGTTGGACTTTTTGTGCAGTTCCACTAAAATCGAGCATCCCTGTTTGCATAGATATTGAAAGTGTGATTACTATAAAAGTGGCACTAGTTGAAGCATAGACTCACAAATATAAGCATTCCAATTTCTTAATGGGAAAAGGTAGCAAGACTGTTTCTAACCACCTGTTTGAAGGAATAAATAAGGCAACAGTGGCTGATGTCAGAAAGTCATATATAGTTCTTTCTGAAAGAATGATCGATTCCTGACCTTTCCTCTTCTTTTAAGCATATTTTGTGCAGTTCAACTAAAATAAAATGCCATCACCGCCTTGACAATTCAGTGACACTGTACAAAAGGAAATGACTTAACATTACATCATGATGTCAGGTATGTAGTCGACAGGCATTAGAGACAAACATACAGACCTCCTCCAATAACATAATGAACATTAATTTTAACAAAGGTGTGACTAGCTTTACCGGGATAATTTGAGTGAACTCTACACCCTCTGTTCCTTAATATAAGACGTTTTCGCAGTTCAATTTAAAGTACCCAAACGTCCAGTATTTAGAAAAATAGGTAGTAGTTTTCTTGAGCACATATCTGGGAAAGCTTGCCACACTTTATATATGTCCATACGCTAATGCAACACCATTCGAATAGTACAAATATACACTAATCCAGTGGCTAGTGCAACAGTAGAGTAGTTATTTAATTACAGGGTACAGTACAATGGTTTTACTGAACAGATTTCCATAAGCTCTAGCACTGGAAGATTTCTATAAGAATTAACAATACTAAATGTAAAGGTAACAAGTTTCAGCATTGGTATACTAGTTGTGCAAGAGCATTAAACCAAATACAAAAGTCTGAAGGTAACTAGCATTATTAACTAATGACAGTATTAAAAAATTGCAAACCATGTACCTTCAAGGTAAATATCATTTCGAACTCGAGTGGACATGAAAAATTGCTATCCCAGTCTTGATAATCGATCAAACATAAAAACTTGATCGAACGAATCAATACAATAGCCAAAGGAGGAGGTGCCCACTCTTGACCTTTCCTCTTGTCTTTATAATTTTTTGTGCAGTTTAACCAAAATAAAATGACATCAGCGCCTTGGCATTTTGGTGACACTGTACAAAAAAATTGACTTATCTCATGAAAGTGAGGTATGTAATCTATAAGCATTAACAGTTCAAAAATCTGAAGGTAGTAACAAGTTTCATCGTTGGTATACTGGCTGTGCAACAACATTAGAATGCCTTAGCTAAAAAACCTTTAATACATCCACAATCAACAGCTAACCCTGAAATAATCTAGAGACATTAAATGGCATTGGTTAAATTTATCGGTGGCATTAGACTGAGTGCGGCATTAGTTAAATGTGGCATCACTTTAGCAGTAGCATTGGTCGACTTTACCGCTGGCGTTATACTAACAGCAAAAAAGTGGCAATAAGAGCATGGGAGACCCATTCGGACAGTGGGCGCACCAGTACGATGTACCTCCACGGACGCATAGAGTGGTGAGGGAGGTATGGTTGCCCAGAGCAACAAATATCCAGGCAGCATATGTGGATTACGTCCCATTTTTGTTCTCTTTAGCCACCTTTTTCCTATGTGAGGACAACAAACCGATCGACCTGGTCATTCTCTATTGCGTTGTCATGCCTTTCTACCCTTCTTCAACCAAGAGACACGAGACTCGTTCCTTAGCTACTCATTTTACACTTTTCAACCTAGATGCGGGTTCGATGCCTACTCTCTTGGACAGTACAGTCTCCCTTCCTTTCCTTATTCAAACCAGACATGGATTAGTCTGCATGAAGTAGGGTTTCCTTTAATAGTGCAAATTAAGGTTTTCGTCTGCGTGACCAGTAGAGCAGAGGATAGGAAACTGGGAAGATAGTGGAGTGGAAAAAGATCCACATGCAACGACGTGGCAGATGGGGCAATAGAACAAGGGTATGGTTCGAAAAGAGGTAGCATACCTAAGGGTCGGTGGGAAGTGGCTTCGCTCGTGGTCGTCTTCCTCCGCATACACTACGGCAATGAGCTTGGGGACGGAGGCCATCCCGCGCGGGCGCTAGGTCTGAGAGGACGGCCTTGTCGTCAGTGCGTGACCTCGCTCACCGACGACGAGTGCGTCAACGCTGCACGTCCTTTTCTTACCCGGTGGATCTGTGACCACCGGTGAGGAGGGAGAGAGAGGCCGTCTTTTTTAGATCTGGAGAGAGGGTGATAGTGTGAGAAGAAAGTGGGCAACCCTTAGCAAGAAAGCTCTGAAGCTCTAGCCTATATATCTTTTTTATATTACTAGTACTAGAGGTGGAGTAGTGGTAGATTATTTTATATTTTCTCTACAAACAGTACCTGTTAGTCGTGCTTCAAAACTGAACGGCACGCCATTAAAAAAATAAAGGTCGATGACTAATGCGGCACCTTGGGCCAACGCGGCTAGATTGCATTTTGCACAAGAAATTACACACCATGTTTCGTTGACATGTGGTCCCGTTCCAACATGTGAGTGAGACGACGGCGAGTCCTTTTATACAATTTCCGAAAGGACGTGTAGGCCGGGCGCCTCTTCGTGTACCGTGGAAAACTGGCAACCGTCCAGCGACTCTTCGCCTTTCCCTCTCGATTTGGAACTGCTGTCGCACGCTCTTCCTCCCTCCTCCATTTGCCTTCACCCTTCCTTCTGCCATTGTTCGATCGTCTTATCCATGGAGGGAACAAGCCGGAAACGACCCCGTTATTCTTGCCCCGATATGAAAGATGACGTGGTGGGGGAACTCATTGATCGGTGCGACGTCATCACCTCGGCTAGCATGGCAGGTTCGTTCAAGACCATTCTCGACTCAACTAATAACATCATTACAAGGAACCGAAGGGTCCAGGAGCGGTTTGATCTCCCTTATCTTCTTCGCTATAAGCCTGTTCACATGGGCGCGGACGACGGAGGCCTCGCCTTGTGCAAGTTGATGCCGCTTGATAATGATACGTGTGATGTCAAGATGCCATCGCTTAAGGGTAAGGCCTGGGCTGGCGCAAATGGAGATTGGGTTGTTCATATCGGGTACAATTGCGAGTGGGAATGTGTGAATGTGTACATTCGTCAGCGGATTCCACTTCCAAAAATCTCAGAGTGCCCTAAGGTTGAGCACACAGATGATCTACGTACGTTCAAATACGATCATGGTGGCTGTCGTTTATGGAAGATAGCAATTTGTCGAGTTCCCAACCTCTCTTGGAATTACAAGAACTATGAAGTTGTTGCTATCTTTGACAAGCTTGTTGCCGTCGTTACTGATTCCACGGTTCGTCCATGGATATTGCTCAAAAATCAGTTTCTGTACACGGATGAGTACTGTGATGCAATTGAATACGAGGATCTTGTGTTTGCTGCCACCACTCGTGGCACTGTTTTTGCATGGGATCCTCGTAGTTTCTGTACGTTTGTCTTCCACCATAATAATAATTGTTTCATCCACATGCATGCGGGTTAGCAAGTTTCCCTTTACTAATTAACCTTCTTCTTGTGTTTCCAAGGTCCTATGAACATTCCACCACCTATACTTGAAATTTTTTATAACCAAGGGGGAGATGACGATGGTGATGATCACGAGCATGAGGACGAGCAGAACTTATATACTCAGTGGTGCCTGGCAACTAATTCCGATGGATCACCTCTTCTTGTCTGTATATAGTGCACTGAGATTGTTACTACTGAGGGAGCAAGTGTTGTCTCCCATGGTCGCCCTCTCCGGACCTATTCCAACACCCGTTGCAGGGTATTCGGGATGGATACTAGTGTGCTAGCGCCAACACCTTCTCCCTGGTTCAGTATTGATAGTCTTGGAGAAAACTCGCTCTTCCTTGGACAAAACTATCCAATGATGGTGCAAGGTGATCCAGCTGCTGTTGACACAACGTTACTACCATTTATGAGAAGCAATTGTATCTATACCTCGGACATTGCGGTGGTTCCCTACCCTGGTCCTGATATATGCCGCTTCAGCCTGGATGATCAGTCCTGCGTTGCTCTCGATATTGACAATAGCTGGCCCTTCCCGGAGCACCTATGGTTCAAAGCAAGCGTTTCCAACGCCGAGGATTGGTTGAGTTGAAGTTCATTTCATTGCTTGTTATTTGTTGTGTGATGAAAACTTTAGTATTTATAATGTATCCTCGTTGTCGTTGTGGGTTGATGACCTGTTGTATGTAATAAAATGATATGCCTGTGATAAACTTACTAAATTTATGAATGGCTTTCGAGTCGCTTCTCTGAGTGGGTGCTGCGACGAGGCAAAAAATATTTTCCGAATACATAATTGTACGTGCATTGCAACAGGTTATCGGATGAGGCCAATCAACAATAGTACACTATTTGTACTAGCTTCACATGCTACACTATCTCTACGTCTACGTACGTAATACAACAATTTTAAACTTGAGACCAGCCACCCATCCTCACAAAGAACACTTTTTAACCTAGCACAGACTCCAGGAAATTTGGCCACAGTGTGAGGTGGGCCATATGTTAATGTGTTTGCTGTACGTAACCAGCACCTCAAATCCTTGATACTATTACTATAAGTAGTAGGAGTAGTAGGGTGGCACGGGCCAAAGCAAGCATTCACGTCCAGGAGTACGGCACACGCCACCAACACAACTTCCATCTGACACCATATTTCTTGGAGTTCGTGCTACAACAATCTCTTCAACCTCGTCGTTTCTCTAACTCAGCCATCGCGCGGCGGGCGAGGTGGAGGTTTGCCGATAGTCGGTTTCCTAAACTGCGGTCCCACTTGTAAGGCCAACTCCAACGCACGACCCCAAATGGACCTCCATTTTGCCCGGATTCTGTCCGTTTGGGTAGGGCAATGGGGTCGTGTCTGGGCCATTTCTCGGATGCGGTGGCCGTGCGCCGAACGTGCGGACGCATCCCAGCCGCATACATTTTTCTTTGCAAACACATATCTTTTTTCATCATTTATTTTTTGGTACATGGAAATACATCACCAAAATTTTGACTAGAAAAGCAAGACCAAAGAAAACAAGAACCACAAAGAATACATTTTAGAAGATATCCAACTTCCATAACTGCTCCTGTAAGTTGGATTAGTGCCTTCTCGATGCATTCATTGTTGATCTGCGGAGGCTCGATCTTGCGTGTTCTTTCTTCTTCGAGTGTAAAGAAGTAGATGTGTCTAGCCTATATTCTATCAACAAGTGCACTAGTCTCATCTCTAGCCTCTATGCTAGCTAAAAGTGCTAGAACATCTACCAAATTGCGCTCTATCAATATATCGTTGTACTCTTCTTCCCAATACCAAAACTTGCATCCATTCTACACAATAAAATTTTAAGTTAGCCCAACTAGTCTAATCCGAGAGCACAACCAAAGATTTGGTCGAGTTCTTCCTCCTTTTGCTGACACGTGGGACATCCAGCATCCAGGTCGTGTCATGCAAGAAAATAGAGTGGTAGTTGAAGCCACGTGATGTTCATCTTGGGTTAAACTGTAAATAGAATCTTACTACTCTTGAGTAACTCCAAAAGTGGCCACCGAAGATCTTTATTGGATTTGTTTTTCATCACCAGCACGTCAAGGTGAAAGATGTGCAGGTTCAGTGGGTCCTCTTGTGTTTTCACTGATAGGTGGGACCGCATATGAGCAAACAGACAATGGGCTCTGTGCGTCTGCTGGCTGGATGAGAAGAGAGATAGAGGAGGTCTGAGCACGGACTCCGGGAAATTTGTTCTACGTAACCAGCACCTCGATATAGTGGGGTGGCATGGGCCATAACTAGCATTCATGTCTAGAAGTACGGCACACGCCACCCACACGAGTCCCATCTGACACAAATTTTCTTGGAGTCCGTGCTACAACCATCTCTTCTCCCTCCTGTTTTCTCAGCCATCGCGCGGTGGGCGGGGTGGGGGTTTGCTGATAGCAGTTTGCTCAACTACAGTCCCACTTGTAAGTGAAAATGCAACATAGGACGCATTCCCCCTTGAGCGGCGTGCCGGACCAACCGTGTGGGTGTGCGACGCGAACACGGCAGGCTTTTCCTTTTGAAATTGTAACTTGTAAAATTTGGTTCTGCTCCATGGCGCGACCGATAGATAGAAATAACAATTTTCCCTAGAGTAATGAGAAGTTTGGTTCTGGCGCGGTTTTCATGCATGGAGTACGTACGAAAATTATGAAGTGATGCGAAAGGTAAGATAATTACTAGTAGTACCATATACTACTACATGCATTTGACGGAAAGATAAAGATACATACGGATCCATCAACGACATCCTCACGCCCTAGTGCACCGGGTCACCAACCGACGTGTGAGGAGCAGCGGCGTTGGTGGCAAGCTCAACGTGCTTCTGAACAATGCCGTCCAAGGTTGCCCTGCGGTCCAAGAAGGCCAGCGTCCTATCATCCTCCTCTTGCATGCAGTAGTCCTTGTTGACGATTTGTGCGTAGACGTGGGTGATTATGTCGATGGTGTCTTGCTGTGCCAGGCGTTGCGCGGCGAGCGCGAACTCGAGGTGGACATTCTCTAGCGCGACGGCGGGCAGTCGCAGGGCCACCAGTGCGTCGAAGAGGTTGTCACCATAGAGGCCATTGAGGGTGGCCAGCATCGCAGAGCCTGGATGCGTGGGCTGGAGGCGTACGACAACGTCGTCCGGGAGCTTCTTGACGACAGTGAACTTGTCAAGGAAGCCGACGAGGACCTCGTCGAACAAGGAGAGGAAGCTGTCGTCCAAGCGGCCCCTCGCCCTGGCGGCCTCAAGCACTACCTGGAGACGTTCCTCGGTGCCGGGCCGCAGGCCGGCGTCCTGGACCATCTGGCACAGCCGGCTGATGCTCGCGCTCATCACCTCCATGGGTCTAGCTTCTAGTCAACTGATCTTGTGATTGGAGTGATCACTCTTGCCCTTGCGTGTGTAGGTGCGTAGGATTTCATAGACTGGACTGGCGGGAGCCTTTATATGAGAAGTGCAGACTGCGTTAAATTCACATGCGTGTTGGCCATCTACTCCTCGTCCCTCTACTGCACCTGCCTTTGGTTGTATGACAGGTTGGCCATCCACCCGTTGGGCCCACGTGTCATACACCCCAAGGCAGGTGCAGTAAGTCAATGAAGCTGCGTCCCCCTCCGTGCCGGTGTAGTATAGTCATCTCACCGGACCTCTAGTTGGGGCCAAACGAGAGAACTTTGATGTTTACTGGTTTATTGGTCCCCTTTGCATTTTGAGCCAAGTTTTGACCTTTGATTTAACTAATACTCCATCCGTTTCTTTTTAGTCTGCATATAAGATTTGGTCAAGGCCAAATTTTGTTAACTTTGACTATGTTTATAGAAAAAAATCAAGATTCACAATATGAAATCAATATAGTTAGATGCATCATGAAAGTAATTTTCATAACATATAGCTTTAGTATTGTAGATGTTGATATTTTATCCTATAAAATTGGTTAAACTTTACAAAGTTTGACTTTGACCAAATCTTATATGCAGACTAAAAAGAAAAGGAGGGAGTAAAATGTTAATGCATGTAACAAAAAATGTTGTGTAAGTCACCTTACGAAAACCAAATAATCCCAAAACACTTAGGCACGGTACATTAACTCCCTCCTCGTTTCTTATTTCGTGACATATCAACCAATGAGAGATGTGGGCCATGCATGCTTTCAATGACTTGAGACTACCAAACATCACATGCGGTGGTTAGTTCATTGCATGTAATCCTATTAAGTAGCAAAAAGACATTAAGTTATCTCGCCGATAGGAATAAAACAATACACCATGTATTTATTTACAGAGGGAGTAGTACATTTTTTGTGACATGCATTACTAGATATTGCTAGTCAAATACTAAATCCAGAAGGACGTGGTAGTACTACTAAATCCAGACGGTGGTGCTAGTACTAGTAGTAGTACTACCAATGTAGTAGCACTGTACTACCCGTTGGTCAAATTATTATGTGCTGCTCCTCACAGTGAAGTGACAAGACCCTACGCCAGAGATGACACCTGAGTATAGGCGCCGTGTTTGGCATACCATAGTCGGCCTCACCGTCTGCAGTCACTATCATCATGGCTGTAGACCTAGCATGCTTACAACTAGCCGTGTTCGACATAATTTGCCGTGCGTAGATGCCCGTGCATTGCACGGAACACCAAGATTGGGGGGTGGACGGCGCTGTCAGCGGCCATCGCGCCAGATTTTTCCATGGCCTTCTAGATGTGGTGGGGAGGAGATAAGGCTGATTGTGAGAGACAAGGAGTTGTTTGTAAATAGGGAACAAGTGCGGGCATCTTTTTGCAAAACTGGAGAAGTTTGGTTTGTATGCATCAGATCTAGATCCGACGACTATTGGTGAAAGATGGCAGGCACAACATCATCACCAACTCAGGACCTGTTTGATTCACAAGATTTTGAAAACGCGGGAATAGGACACGGCGATATTACAAGTTTCAAACTGATATTACAAATGTTAGGAGTAATGCTGCACCTACGAAGAGGGAATTACTAGGAAGTTTACGTAAGAAATTCCGTTACTTTAGGTGGATGCAGCATTATCGTACAAACTAAAATCCACCGTCCTGACAAGTCACTAATGGGCAAATAAGTTTTCGAGTCTCTGGCCACTTGATGTTTCAAAAACAAATTCAGCTTCTGCGGAGACTTTGTCATTTAGGCTTAGACGCTTGCGTGATCAGGACGCCATTCCTTGTTGCGCCAGAGAACGCCAAACTTCATTACCTTGAGCACACTTGCCTCCAGAACAAAGAACCTGGCCAATTTAATCTCAGATGTGCTGCCTTGGTAGTCGATCAAATCAATTTCTGTAAGATGGAGATCAAGGCATCCGATGAGATTGTTATAGTGCAGCACATTTTTCACTTCTGGTCTTTTTTTATCTGCAAAAGAAGAGAACATATTAGAGTAGCTGGCTGTATAAGATTGCCGTGTCATCAAGAGGTAACAATATCATTCGCTCATACGATAGGGTTGGCTGGCTAGTGATATTTTTTGATCACTCTCTCTCTCTCTCTCTCTCTCTTTCTGTTTCCTCTCATTTACCTAGGAGTACATGAAGAGCTTGGGCATTTGTTGCCTTCCACTATGTGGCCGATGCCATATTTCACAAAAGTATGCCACATGATACGCATCAATGTCAAATCAAAAGATTTTGGCACCGCTCTCGCGATGTGAGAGAGTTGGCACTGCTATGCACACAGACCCACATGTATAAACAAATCAATCAAACCAACTACACAAGCCTCTCACTCTCCCAAACAAGTGTTTTTTATTGCCTCAGTCCTCTCTCTCTCCCACGCAAGTGTTTTTTCATTGCGTGAGTTAATTTGGCACCAGAGCAAAGTAGGTGACCAGATTGGGGCACCACGTGAGCAATGGAGGGGCATCGATGCCAAATGCATCACAAGTGAATTTGGCACGTGTTTTGGCCTACATAGTGGAGGGCCGTTATAGCCCACTTTTGTACTACCTCTTATTTAGTATAATATTTTGACCATAGATTTACGTAAGAAAATGCCAATGCATGTCACTAAAAATTACACCATTTGAAATTATGTTCAAATACGAATCCAACGATATAGTTCTTAGTGACATGCATTAACATTTTGTCAGTTAAATTTATGGTCAAATTTTGATACTACAAAATAGGAAGAGTAAACCAGGACGGAGGTAGTACTTGCTCTTAGGGTAACCATAGAGTTACTGGAGTAGTCTAAGTTACTTTCCACTATGACTAGCCTATGCTACTATAGTAGTACAACAAAAAAACGATGCAGGTGATCACGTGAGAAAAAATACTAAAAACATTTCTTTCGGTGCAGTGCGTAGATGCAGTTTTGAACACTACACTTGTCATCATAATTTGGGAAAATTACGAAAAATTGAGCTACGTTGTGATTACCGTTTACTAATAGGAAAGAAGTTTCACCTCGATGAGTAGCTTCTCCGTGCATGGAAAGCATGTAAGGAATCCAACAACTTGATCCAGATTGGGGCCGATAGATTTTACTGCCAAGATCTTCACTGTGCGCATAGACCGGGTCAAGCTTGTGGGAATCATTTTCTGGAAGACGATCGTAAATACATCAAGAAGAAATTTAAAAATGTGAATTTCAAGAAGACGGAGAAGAAGATGAGTGTTGTACCTGAACGATTACGGATCCAATAAAGAGTTCGGAGAATTTGGCAGACGAGTGCACCAACGCTGTCAATTTCGGCGCGTCAATGACCCTGATTTTTGTTGGACCTTCTAGATCCGATACAAGCAATCTCTCAAGGAAAGTCGCATTCTCAATGACCATAACGTGGAACAACTGGAGTGATCTCTTCCCAATTGATGTCTTGTTGCGGGGCCAGCAAGACACATAAATCCATCAGAGATTCGTCGAGGCAATATGGAGGCTAATGAACCCGTGGATCTGCTCAAGACAAAGGTACTCGAGCGCAGTACAGCTACGGAGCAGGTGCTCCATAGCCTTCTTCGAGATGACAGCGTCGAAGAGGTCGAGCTGCTTGAGTTGAGGGAGAAGAAGGGCAGGCGCGACATTAATCTGGGGAAGATAGCAGGAGCTGAAGCTGGCGCGGCGCAGCATTGGCGCGAGGCAAAGCACGGATGGCGGCAGAGAGCGACATCGTCCAGCTTCGAAGCTGAGCTCCTCGAGCTGATCTAGGGCGGGGGATAAGAACCACTCGTCGAACTTGGGATGGACCTTGCAGTTGGTACTGAACATGCGGATGTCAAGGCGTCTGGCTGGCCCAGGGTGCGATGAAAGGATCTTGGAGACTGCGGCCATGCGTTTGCAATCCTCGTCGCAGAGGCAGCTATCGACGGTGAGGTTGAGGGGGACGCGGCGCCAGAGGGGGTGCCACCGCCGGGAGAGCAGGGCGGTCCACACGGCAGATTTGGTGGGGAGGAGGCCGATGATGACGAGCAGCATGTCGTCGGGGAGGCTGCTGATGAAGTCCAGGCTCGCCGGATGCGGTTTTGGCTCGAGCCGCCTCCGCTCGTTGGCTACCTCGCCGTCCATCTCAACCGGCGGCGACGCCGGTATACACGTGTGCTTGTGTGTGTTGTGTGCTGGGTGTGCGCGAGTGCGTCCTTCTGTGCATGCCGCCGCGCAGTGGTGAATTGTGCGCGAGTGCGTCCTCCACGCGGAAGAAGTATGTCCTCAATGCGCCCTCAATTTACTAGCGTGCGGGGTGCTACCCCGAGTGGTTTCAACTTTGTTTACTTCACCGCGTGTCAGATGGGCCTCTAGTTTACTTATTTTCACCCACTGCCACATGGGCCAGCACACGAAGATACAGAACACGAGCTGACAAGGCAGCATGTGGACTGGTTGACCGGTCAACTAAACAATATACGGAGCTATAAACTGACATAGTGAGCGAATAATCCGTCGGTATAGAGTGTTCGTGTGAGAGGGGAGGCCCGTGAGAGATAGCAGAGAGAGAGAGAGAGAGAGAGAGAGAGAGAAAGAGCTACTCCCTCTGTTCGATAATGTAGTTCCAACATTTTTTTTAAAGTCAAACTTTTGAAACTTTGACCAAGTTTATAAAGAAATTACTTATATCTACAATACCAAAGGTAAATGATAGTATGAAGTAAGTACATGTTGTGATGAATCTAATGATCTTTCCAGATGTAAATGTTTTTCTCCACATATACCTGGTCAAACTTTTCTGAGGTTTGACTTTTCAAAACATCCATATGCTTATGGACGTGAGAGAGTCCCTAACTAGAGAGAGAGAGTGAAATAGAAAGAGTGAGTGAAAAAAGTGTGTGTGCATGTGTGAAAGAGACATGGACAACACTCAATAAAAGTCGAGAAAAAACGTGTGTGTCTTATGCAAACATATCACACGTCATCTTCGACAACGGAAGCAAGGTGAGGAGACAGTGTGTGGTTGTTTGCAACCGAAAGAGCAAGACCCCTAGCATGTGGCCAAGAGGGGTCTGACAAACAAGGGAGAGAGGTCGAGAGAGAAGTGCGGAGAAAATGCAGACACGGGGAGGAGAGAGTGTATGTTTGTCATAGAGAGATCCCCTGGAGATCGTGATGGGACTACATGGGTGGGAGATCGAGTGACAAGGTGTGTGCGCGATAGAAGATACCCCGAGAGATATCGAGATAGAGGTATGGATGGAAGGAGACAATACGTGTGTTCCTGATGGCTAGTGTGAGATAATCATACTTAGGGGGGGAGTGCTTGCGCCTATGATGGAGTGAGGGATTATGGTACTTATTAGGGGGGTGTGTGTGTCACATAGAGAAATAACAAGGGTGGAGAGTGTTGGATGGGTCTATATGTATAGCGCGAGCGAGACATGTGTATGTGTGAACTAGGGAGATATAAAGTTTGAGAGAGATTGAGGAGCCCCGATAAGGCTGATTGGTGCGTCAGATAGCTGAGAGGGGGAAAGAGATATTCCATCCGCTCGATAATGCAGTGCATGTAAATTTCTTAGAGTCAAACTTTGGAAACTTTGATCAGGTTTATGCAAATGTTATTTATATCTACAATACCAAAGATACATCATACGAAACTACATCTCATGGTGAATCTAATAGTATATGTTTGTCGTTCTAGATGTAATTGTTTTTGTCCACGTACATGGTCAAACTTTGTGATGTTTGACTTTTCAATAAATCAATATGCTATTGACCGAGGAGAGTGCCTAAGTCGAGAGAGATCAAGTGCGTGTGAAGGAGAATGAGTAAGTGTGCAAAAAGAGTATGTGTGTGAAAGAGAAAGTGACAACAAACGATAAATTAGAGAGAGTGTGTTTTTTCGTTTCTTAGGCGAACATCTCACGCATGCATCTCCGAGATAGAAAAGCGAGGCGAGGAGATACACGACGATAGCTAGTGTGTGATTGTTTGCAACGGAGAGAGACACCCCTATAGCACATGTCCAATAGAGGTCTGGCCAACAAGGAACATAGGTCGAGAGGGACACATAGAGAACATGGACGCATGGGGAGGGCGAGAGGGTATGTTTGTGATAGAGAGATATCCTCGAGATCATGAGGGGACTATATGGGTGGGAGATGGAGGGAGGTGCGTGCGCGATAGAAAGATGCCCCAAGAGAAATCGAGATAGACCATGCACATCTTTGTGATGGAGACTAAGATTAGCTAGTCATATACATATAGGGGGGACTGTGTGTGCCTACAATTGAGTGCGAGACCATCATACTTGTCTAGCTAGGCATGAGATTGTGTGTGTGTGCGTGTGAGATGGAGAGAGAACGAGGGAGAGAGATAGAGTTTTAGATGGGCCTATCGAATGTGAGTGAGATATGCATGTGTATGTGTGACCCAGGTAGATGGAGAGTTTGAGAGAGGGGGGAGAGCTCCGAGACGACAGAGTGGTGCGTGAGAGAGTTACGGGCAACGAGCCAAGGAATTTGTGTGTGTACGATGAGTGCACCCAAGATATCTAGCTTGGACTAGAGAATCATACATAGTGTGCGAGAGAGACCTATAGATGGAGTATATATGCATGCAAACTAGAAAGACCCCCCCCCCCCACACACAAAAAGAGAGAGAGAGAGATGGAGAGAAAGCGAGAGGGACCAACAAGGTTTGTGTGTTGGATGCGTGCGACAGAATTGAAGATTGTCGGCGTGAGAGAGAGAGAGAGCAGGAGTCCGGGAGAGGGGGAGGTCGCGTGTTATGAATCAAAGACTGATATAAACCATGTTTCGATATAAACTTGCATTCAAATATTTAAATTGGAGAACATGTTGTCTGCAATCCACACATGAACGGATATATGCGTATATCAAACAAGTTCATTAATTTGACTTTCAACATGTTCATGGAGTACTATAATACTGTACAACATGCTACTCGATTGAGGTGTTCAATTTTGGATTTAGTTCACTATTTTGACCTGGTGAACGAGCTATTTCATTGAATCAAGATATTTCATTTTGGGTTTGATTCCCGTTTTTGAGTGGGTCAACTATTTGTCATATAGTAAATCGCTAGCAACGAGCATGTAAAAACACATTACTCCCGAGCATCATCTCTCCATCTAAAAAAGAAGTGGCAAGCTAATATTTCAAAATTTGATTCGAATCGACTTGGTAAGGTAGACGTGGATGCTCGTTCTCCCAAATTTTGAATGAACCGTTAAACATCCTCTGCTCGGTGGAATTCGCCCAAGCAAATAAATGGGAGACGCGAAATTACCGTCCTATGTGGGACACGCATTAATTGGCCCGTTGTACATCGAGGGTAGGTTCGTAACTTCATCCAAGCACGCCTTCTCCTCGGCCGAAATGACATATCCCGAATAATTCATAAACCATGGTCGGCAAAACACGCTCTCCTCGCCCGAATAGCTCGCGTCCACTATTTCAAAACACGCTCTCCTTGCCTGAAATCGCTTACGCCCACTATATTTCAAAACACGCCCTCCTCGCCCGAAATCGCTCCCGCCCACTATTTGGGGAGAAGCAAAGTTACTCTACTATCCCCGACCCTCAGTAGACAGACCCAAGGCGAGAAGCCTAAAGGCAGGGGTAGAACTGTAACTCCCCCTCACATTTCAAACAAATGCGTCCGTAAAACATGGTTCCACTCCCCTCCCAATCCCCCCCCCCATTCATACCTCGTGGGCGCCAAACCACCTTCTCCCCGGAAGCTCCCTTCTCGCGAGCCGCGAAACCTCTGCCCCTCCTCCATGGCGCCCCCACCGCATTAATTTCTCAACCGCCCTCCTCCCTAATGCCGGAGACGCTGTCCATTTGCCGTCGTGCACTGGGCCATGTGCCTCTTACTCCGTGCTGCTGGAGCTGCCTCGACGATGGCCGCGTGAACCGTACTGGACCCAATTCACCCCCGCCGTTGTTCACAGCGCCGGAGCGGCTCCAACTTCGGATCCGTCCAGAGTCCCGGCGCTGCTTCCCCGTAGCCGTCGACCGTCGTGACATCGTTGTTTCCCTGCCGCCGGTCGCCACCGCAACCGCGCCGTCCTCACCGACTCGGTAGCTGGACCTGCCTACTTCACCATGCCGCCAGATAAGTTGCACCATCATCTCAAATCACTTTATTTAGGCGTCAGTTGTCTAAATTTTTATTCTGGGCCAATCGATTCCCAATGGGAAGCAGCACCCCTCGAGGCGGCGGAGCTCCTAGGCTGCCGGTTGGCTGGTGTCTAACGTAAGGGTGCGGGGCCGCAAGTTCGCCATGGAAGCAGCGCTTAGATGGCTATCTTAGAGTTGCATGGGTTCAAGGTACTGCCGCCGCCGGATCTGGATGACGGGGAGTCTTTGTGGATTGGCCTGGGGGCGGCGCAACCATGGCAGTGCGGTGGGGCGGGGAGCGGGGTTTTGGCCGGGGCCACGGACGGCAGGGGCAGGTTGCTCTGCCGTTGGTCGCTGGCTCTTCGAGGAAGATTCCTAACAGTGTCAGCCGGGAGGCACAAGACGGCCATCAAGGCATCCGGCGTAGATCGGACAGTACCAAAATAAAATAAAATCGTGTGACCCCAATTTAGTCTTCAGTCAATAGACGTGTGACCACTCTCGTACATTGCTGTTGATCTCTTAGTGTATTTCTTCAGATCAAAGAGATGTGTCATTCTTAACATTATGCGTTATCTGCATCTTCAGCCACACCGTCTTCCGACTCATCGCAGCTGCTCCAACAAGGGAAGCATACACCAGAAGGGAGCTATAGTCCCCACTCAATAGTTCCCTACATCGAATGCACGTGCCCGACATGGACAACCACAACAACTGCAGGGCCATCGACAAGTCAGCACATGATGCTCACTCCTATGGATGGCGGTCAGATAGGTTGTACCCTCATCTTACTTGTGTGCAACATTTATGGCTTTGTTATTCATCTAATCATGGAAAATAGATTATCACATTTCACTGTATATTCATGCTGATCTCTTATGGGTCTTGTTCAGGAGTTAACGTTGTTCCATAGTTCAGCTAAGATACTTGTTCTTTAGGTAACGTTGTTCCATAGTTATCATCCATCAGCCAATGCTATCCCACAGGCTGGTGATTATAGTATTATACCACTTCTAGTATTACCTATGTTGTTCTTTAATACTTTTGTGTGCCATCTAGTTAATCTCGAGTACAAATGATACATATTCTGTAGCTTTCATCTGTGTTCTCCATTTAGTTTTGAGACCTGTTGCTGCTAGTTAACCCCAGTCCTACTATTTATGTCGTCTCCTACAGGCACTCATTACATAAATCTAACTACTAGTTGTCTTCCATGAATGTCAGATATAATTGCACACACTGATATATCCACAAGAACCTCACGGAGCAATGTAAAGGCCAATAAACTTGATGTCAATGATACCCAATATGATGGAACATGTAAAGGCAGTTCTTCAGAAGACTTGCAGAAAGATGTTGAATCCTCTTCACCCCGCAAGGTCCTTGCTCTAACTTGGCCCGTGATATGGGTACAACATGCATATAATGTCCTGGAGTGTATCTACTCTGTTGCAATGCCATGTGCTTAGCATGCTGATCATGCATGTAAATATGTCATGCATTCCTGTTTTTCAGTACCTATTCCGTTCATGATAACATGTTTTCAAATTCAAGTACTGTCATTCTACTCTATCGCAATGCCATCTGCTTAATTTGGACATCATGCTTCTGAATATCTTATGCATTGTTATTCATCAGTATGTACTTCATCTGTCTACCATACCATGTTTTTTTACATTGAAGTGCTGTTCTAGTGCTCTGTTGCAATGCCATCTTAGTTTCCTAATCATACACGTGTATGTTGCCTTAGTTTTTTCTGTACGTATTCGGCTAGCATACAGTTTTACATTCAACTAGTGTTTTTTTACTGTGTTGTCCTATCGTATCCCTAGCTCTTACACCATACTCCCTCCGTCCGGATTACATGTTGCCGAAATGGATAAAAAAGGATGTATCTAGAACTGAAATACGCCTAGACCCATCCATTTTTTTTCTGGATGGAGGGAATACATGTCAATATGTCATGCCTTTCTATTCTTCAGTACCTATTCCATCTCTCTCCTGTAGCATGTTTTATAATTGAAGCACCATTCTTCTATACAAGGCATGCAAGGGGAAGACGACTATGTTAGAATCTGAAGGGTTACAAAACAGGTCTTTGCAAAAGATCCAAATGCCAAGAGATAATAAACCAACTCCAGTTTTTATAGATATTGCTCCAGCACAGAGAAACCCAACTCCTACTGATAATAAGCAGATTCCAGTGGCCAAAGAACTAGTCCGCTCCAGTCCAGCAAAAATATGTCAATCCCATTCTAAGAAGCGTGTGCGTATCCTTGCATCATGAAATTTTATAGCATCCTGATCATATTTTCTACATGTTTCTTACCCATCTCTCTTTTAGAAAATAAGCTTAATAGATAGAAGAATTTCTGCACTGGTATCGTCTGTGAGGAAAGATTCTTGCAGGAATTCTCTGTGCTCCAATGCAGATGTAAGTACCTGTTGTATATCACTATATTTTTACATCAGCATGTATTTTGTTAATCGGCGTGAATCCAACCTTTATCTGATCTAAATATAGTTGTAGCAAAATGTATGATTAAAGGCCACAATGTTGATTTTTGTAAGGAAAACTGCCTGGTAGTTTTGCATCCTGAGCTGCATGAGTGTACTATCTCATATCAGTGGGTTTGATTACTTTGGTTTTGCAGTGGGTTTTCAGTGTTTTTTTACTGTGTTGTCCTGTTGTATCCCTAGCTCTTACATCATACTCCCTCCGTCCGGATTACATGTCGCAAAAATGGATCAAACTGGATGTATCTAGAACTGAAATACGCCTAGACCCATCTATTTATTTCCGGATGGAGGGAATACATGTCAATATGTCATGCCTTTCTATTCTTCAGTACCTATTCTGTCTCTGCTGTAGCATGTTTTATAATTGAAGCACCATTCTTCTATATAAGGCATGCAAGGGGAAGACGGCTATGTTAGAATCTGAAGGGTTACAAACCAGGTCTTTGCAAAAGATCCAAATGCCAGGAGATAATAAACTAACTCCATTTTTCATAGATACTGCTCCAGCACACAGAAACCCAACTCCCACTGATAATAAGCAGATTCCAGTGGCCAAAGAACTAGTCCGCTCCAGTCCAGCAAAAGAATGTCAACTCCATTCTAAGAAGCGTGTGCGTATCCTCGCATCATGAAATTTCATAGCATTCTGAACATATTTTCTACATGTTGCTTACCCATCTCTCTTTTAGAAAATAAGGTTAAATGATAGAAGACTTCCTTCATTGGGATTGTATTCGAGGAAAATATCTTGCGGGAATTCTCTGTGCTCCAATGCTGATGTAAGTACCTGTTGTATATCACTATATTTTTACATCAGCATGTATTTTGTTAATCGGCGTGAATCCAACCTTTATCTGATCTAAAATTAGTTGTAGCAAAATGTTAAAGGCGCCAATGTTGATTTTTGTAAAGAAAACTTCCTAGTACTTTTGCATACTGAGCTGCATGAGTGTACTATCTCATATCATGCACATTACTGAATTGTAGTGCTGCTCTAGTTGCCCATTCATTCATTGTGTCAATGTTTCTTTCGTATTACCTTACCTCGCTGATGATAGCTGTGCCATATTGTGTTAATTTGGTGTTGGCTAGTTGCCCAAATGTTCGTTGTGCCAATGTTGCTTTCCTAGTATCTAACGTGGCCAATGATAGCAATGCTAGTGTCTTAATTTGGTGCAGGCTGCTGAAGATAAGAAGGCAAACTCTGAAAACAGCAAGGCAACCCCATTGTTTCTTTCCAATAAATCTAGGCCAGGTAATATGCCAATAACTCATGATTAATCTGTTTGGTTCCCCTCCTAAATTATGTTATGATGCAGTGGTTGAGACACTCTCCACTATCAATAATACAAGCCTGCCAAAATCGCCATCTGAATCTATTCAGTATCCTCTGTCTCGAATGCAACGGAAAAATGTATGTTTGTGAACCAATTAATGGCTGAAGGAATGATGGAAATGGTGGAGGAATCAGAGGTGCGGAGTTGTGCGACACAACAACTGATCAATGTTTTCAGAGACAGTGTAGCAAAGCAGCAAGAACTTGCCCACATGCTTATGGGCTTCATCCGTGCTGAGGTTGCAGATTGTGATGTTGTAGATCGTTTGGTTATGTTCATTTATTTGCACTGGCATCAATCTTTGATTGCCAAGTGGATGTAATTTCCTGTAATATATGCTGGACGTGCAACTTTTTCCCTGTATGCCGTACCTTTGCTTGATCGGTTTTGGTCCTGTGCATAATTGCTCGTCGTAATGGGCTCAAATTATCTAATTTAACCTAAAGACATGTACGAACTTTAGTGGGCCCATTAAGTTAATTGGCCGTTACCAGGCCGAAAGTTAATGGTCGGCCCTCTTAACTCACGGGTCGTTAATAGGCCGACATCGAAGCGGGCAACAGGTGGGCCCAATTGATTTCACGGGACGTTAACAGGCCGTTACTAAGTTCGGGCTACATATGGCCCAACTATACTGTGGGCCTTTAGCAGGCCGAAAGAGACACCGGGCTTGTACTAGACCATGAAGGGCATGGGCCGCTAAGAGGTCGAAAGTCGGGTCGTATTGTAAATGGCCCAACTGTGTTGTGGGCCTTTAGCAGGCCGAAAGAGAAACCGGGCTGGTATTGGACCATGAAGGGCATGGGGCGTTAAAAGGCCAAAACATAGGTCCGACTACAAATGGCCCAACTCATTTATGGTCCGTTAACAGGCTGAAAGGCACACAGGGCCGGGAATTGGCCCAACATTTATGGTCCGTTAACAGGTTTCGTCCATAGGATTTTCTTGGAGTACATGTGTTGGTTTCAAGGAGAGTTTGTGTTGACCAAGGTGCTATTAAGGAATTATCCAAAGATTGGTCATGTGAGAGTTGAGCTTATTGCAAGCATGTCTTGAAGAAGAAGATTCTGTGATCATTCATGTTTACCTTCAAGACATCATCCAAATGAAGAGAGTTGGAAAGATTCTAGGTTGATCAAGACTAAGTCAAGAGTGAATCAAGTTGATCAACTCACAAAGTGTAGAAGATGTACCGAGAGGGATCAAGTGATTCCATGGTATGGTAAGCATTGTCCATTGTGCTTTGTGTACTAACCCATGGTCTATGTGAGAGTTCTATGTGGGGTTAGGTACGTGTTCATGGGCTTGCGTCAAGAGGAAGATATCACTCAACCCATGGAGAGGATGACATCAAGTGGTGATCGTCATCAAGATTGCCGTGTGCAAGTTCAAGTGGAGCATCACGAAGAGATCAAGTGCTTGAAGCTTGCCGTCCATTATGGTGACAATGGAATTGTGAAGATGTGCCGAAGAGTGGCTCACCCATAGTGGACTATGGGGGAGTAATCATCTAGTCTTCATCGAGCCAACGCAATCAAGAAAGGTGGTCCAACTTGAGGGAGTCAAGATCGTCATCATCTAGCTCAAGTGGACCATATGCAAGGCAAATGTTTGCCCTTGATAG
This sequence comes from Aegilops tauschii subsp. strangulata, assembly GCF_002575655.3. Taxonomy (NCBI): domain Eukaryota; kingdom Viridiplantae; phylum Streptophyta; class Magnoliopsida; order Poales; family Poaceae; genus Aegilops; species Aegilops tauschii. Next base: position 333,427,448 of record NC_053038.3, read on the forward strand.
GTTTTCTATTTTACCGGTCTCATGGTGGTAGTTGGGAGACCGGGTTATAGGATCGATAGCCATACTGTCAAGGGGGGGCTCTCAAGTGAGTAGCTTGATCGTATCATTCGTCGAGAGCTCAAACCATTGCATCCTTGCATCATGTTTCTTGGTTCTTGTTTGGTTCTCTTTGTGAGTCTTAGAGCTTATGGTCATCTTGATGACAAGCTTGAGTTCATCGAAAATAGAGTTTGCATGCGTCTTCTATGATGTTTTCGATGTTGGAGGTTTTCCGGTCTTATCCGAGGAAGGGTTCTCACCATTTTCTTTTGGGACTTTTCTCATTTGCTTCTTATTGGCATTTCTATCAAGATTGTGTTAGACCTTGTCGCTAGCTTTCCAACAAACTTGGTTTCGTCGAATTCGGAGTCCGTTTGCAGAACTTGTGTCAGTTTTGGTGTTCTGAAAAGGCTGCAGCGGTACTACCGCGGACAGGAGCGGTACTACCGCGGACAGGAGCAGTACTACCGCGGCTACTTCCGTGGCTACTTCCGCTCGGGACCAAAAACTCATCACAAGTCCAGCGGTGGTAGGCACGGATGTAATTTTTTAGTACCGCTTGCAAGCAGTAGTACCGCTACCCCTAGCGGTAGTACTGTGAGGTCAAGCGGTACTACCGCTCCGACGGTTCTTCTGGCTTTTTTGCCTCCTCGTTGTTGTGTTTCAAAGGGTTACTACCGCCCTAGCGGTAGTACCGCTCCTTGGAGCGGTAGTACCACTCTGTGCGGGCTGTGAGCATAACGGTTGGATTTTTTCCCACCTATCAAAGGGGGTCTTCTTCCCCAATAAACCTTATCCTTGGAGCTCGTGTTCTTCCCCCATTGTTGACCTTCTTCGAGCTTGCTAACTCTCAATCCCTCCATGGATTCTTGCTAGTTTTTTAGGGAAAAGAGAGAGGAGATCTAGATCCACATTTCCACCAATCACTTTCTCCTCTATGTGAGGGGAACCCCTTGGATCTAGATCTTGGAGTTCTTAGTGTTATCCTTCTTGTTCTAGATCTTGGAGTTGCTTCGGTGGGATTTGAGAGAGAAGGACTTGGGCACTCCATGTGCCCTTGCCATTGCATTTGGTGCATCGGTTTGAGTTCTCCACGGTGATACGTGGAAGTTACAAGTTGAGAAGCTTATTACTCTTGGGTGCTTGGTACCCTTGAGCTTGTTCCTCTTGGGTGCTTGAGCGCCCTAGATGGTTGGTGGTGTTCGGAGCTCAATCATTGTGGTGTAAAGCTCCGGGGAAGCGTCGGGGTCCCCAATTAGGTTGTGGAGATCGCCCCGAGCAATTTGACGGGTTCCGGTGACCGCCCCCAAGGGTTGCCAAAGTGTACGGGTTCGGTGACCACCCCCAAGGGTTGCCATTTGTACGGGTTCGGTGACCGCCCTCAAGGGTCCCTTAGTGGAATCACGGCATCTTGCATTGTGCGAGGGCGTGAGGAGATTACGGTGGCCCTAGTGGCTTCTTGGGGAGCATTGTGCCTCCACACCGCTCCAAACGGAGATTAGCATCCGCAAGGGTGTGAACTTCGGGATACATCGTCGTCTCCGCGTGCCTCGGTTATCTCTTACCCGAGCCCTTTACTTATGCACTTTACTTTGTGATAGCCATATTGTTTCTTGTCATATATCTTGCTATCACCTAAGTAGTTTTTCTTGCTTAGCATAAGTTGTTGGTGCACATAGGTGAGCCTAGTTGTTGTAGGTTTTGTGCTTGACAAATTAACCGCTAGGTTTATTCCTCATTTGTTCAAGCCTCAACCGTAATTATTTTAAAGCGCCTATTCACCCCCCTCTAGGCGACATCCACGATCTTTCAATTGGTATCAGAGCCTCGTTTCTCTTTGTTAGGCTTAACCGCCTAGAGAGTAAAGATGTCGACTAGGGGATTAGGATTCTGTGACACACTTAGTTTCGATGGCACAAATTTTGATGTTTGGGTAATTCGCATGCTTAATCTCTTTAGGGTCATGGACCCAAATTTAGAGCGAATTGTAGATATGGGTTTTTCTCCTCCAAAAGATCCCCAAAGATTATCTTTAGAGGATGAGAAAAACTCTTATCTCAATGCTCAAGCTTCTAATATGCTTTTCGATGCTTTGAGCAATGTATTTATATTTCAACTCATGCCTTTCCGGGATGCTCATGAGTTGTGGACAAAGCTTCAAGATAAATATGGCATGTCCAAGTTTTGTGGGGATGATTGTTCTCCCTCCACCTCCGGTCGTGTTGTGTTCTCAACTTCTTCTACTTCACCTACATGTGGTTTGCGACAAGGTAATGACATGGTGAGTAGTGGTGTTCATTGCAATGATGATAGTGGGCTTAGTTTTGATAATCCTTCATCACTTTCTTGTTGCGATGCTTCATCTTCAGACTCTAGCACTCCAAATGTTTCACATGCTTGTGTTGATAGTCCTTGCATATCATGTACAAATTGCTTGACTAAATCTCATGATGATATGCTTGCTATGTCTTGTTGGCATGATAAAAATGCATGTATTTCCTTGAGTTGTTGTGCTAACAATGTAGAGGAAACCCAACACTCGATGGAACAAGATGTGGTCTTGAATGGTGCTTCAAGGGATCCCACATCATCATCTATTGCTTTTTGCCTTATGGCCAAGGCTTCAGAGGTATCTCCCACTTTGAATCCCAATATATCTTATGATAATATTGATGATGGCAAGAGTGATGATGATGTCGATTATGATGAAGAGAATGATGATGTTGCCTCCTTAAAAGTTAAGGGGGAAATAATTTTTAAAGCTCTTCTTAAGAATAAAATTGCTCGTTCCAACTTCATGGAAATCATGTCTATTGCTATTGAGGGCAAGAAATATATTGATGAGTTGGAATCTCGTCTTGAGGAACATGAGGTCACCATTGATAAAATGGAAGGTCATGATCGTGATTACGCTAATGAGATTGCAGACCTCTCTCAAGCTCTTGAACTTGAACAAACCACCAAGGAATCTCTTGAGGAGACATTTGCTCTAGAGTTATCTAGAGTGAAGGAATCTCATGATAGAGCTCTTGAGGTGGCCAATGTTTTTGAAACTAAAAATGCTAAGCTTGAAGTTGCTCATTCTAGACTCCTTGAGGATTTTGAGCACCTCGAAAATGGCTCAAGGGTCATCAAGGGTGAGCTCATCAAACTCACCGAGTCTCATGCTCAACTTGAAGCTTCTTATTTAAAAGAGCTTGCCAAGTTGCCTTCTCCTCTTGTTGTTAATGATGATGCTTGTGCTACTAACTCTATTTCTTGTGAAGCATCCATTTTAAAGGAGAATGTTGAGCTAAGGGCTCAACTTGAGTTGCTATCTAGCAATTATGGGAAATTGGAAGAAAGTCATGAAAAGCTTTCTAGCTCTCATGATGATCTTCTTGTATCCCATAATGTGCTAAAAATAGCTCATGAGTCTATGATTGCTAAGGTAACATCTAGTGAGCCTCATGTGGACATTAGCAATACTTTTAGTCAAAATGCTATATTGCCTTGTGCTAGTCCTCGTAATTCGTCTATGCATAACATTGGTACATCTTGTGATGAATTGCTTTCCTTGCCTTGTTGCTCCAATGATGAAGCTTATACTTCCTCTAGTGCTTGTGTTGAGACTAACCATGTAGAGGAAATCAAAGAGCTCAAGGCCCAAGTCACTTCTTTGAAGAAAGACTTGGAAAAGAGTCATGAAGGGAAATTTACACTCAACAACATCTTGAGAGTGCAAAAATCCCCCAATGACAAAGGTGGACTTGGATTCAACTCCAACAAGAAGAAGAAGTCCAAGATGAACAAAAAGAAGGGCCAAGAACAAGTCAAGAATTCGGCCAAGATTGTTTGCTTCAAGTGCAAAGTAGAAGGGCATCATGTTAGATCTTGCCCATTGAAGAAGAAGGCCATTAGTGACAAGCAACAAGGGAAGCGGCCACAAGTTCGATCTCATGCTCAACCACAAGTTGAAGAAAGTCCTCTTCCCAAGAATCCTCATGCTAATGCTTCTCAAGTTGAGAAATCAAGTGAGAAGAAAGTGAAGAGTAGACGTTGCTACTTATGTCGTGAGAAAGGTCACCTCGCCTCTTCATGCACTAGTGGTAACTTATCCAACCCAATTATTATTGATGATATCTATTCTCTTGGGAAGGATAATGTTGGCCATGTGTTTTCCAAATTTGTTGGTGCTCAAAGTGGTGTCAAGAAAATAACCATTTGGGTAGCCAAGCCTATTGTGACTAACCTCTTAGGACCCAACTTGGTTGGGGACCAACTAGCTCAAACTTGATCAATAGGTGTTGTTGGAGGGCATTGGAGACTTGGCTACATTATGAAGATTTAAGGGGACTTCATCATTCTTATTGTCTCAAGCCAAGTCAATTGGGTTATCAAGTTTCTATTCTAGATCCAATGTGCCTCCTTCCGGTAACTTGTACTTAAATTGTTTACATCGAAAGTTACTTGCCCCTTTGCATGTTTTGGTTTTGTTCCTTGCATGTGGTTGTATATGTTGTGCCTCCAATTTGCTTATCTTGAGTAATCAAGTATGTATGTGTTGGTTTGCACATCATGTACGTGTGTGTAGTGCGTTGAGCCTTTGCGCATCTTGTTTGTATGTTAGTTGGCTCTTGTGAGAGATTAATGGAACATCCCATTTTGGGGGAGTGATGTGCTTTGTGCACCTCACGGTCCCATAAATGTGTTTACATGAGGAATACCACCTAGTATTGATATTGCAAGCTTATCTAGTAACTATGTGGTATGTCTTCTCATGAGAAATTCAAATTCTAAATAGTCCATTAATTATCTCTTGTTGGATCCTCTTTTTGCCTCTTGTTAAGTTTTCTTTAATTGGTATCACATTATGGGGGAGTAATATGCTATGTATATTACTAGCCTAGAAAATGTGTACATTTGAGATATTGTCACCTAGAATTGATATTGTAAATTATCTTGTTCCTACGTGGCATGTTAGCTCTACAAGTTGCAATTTGCTTGTGTTTGGTGTGAAGATGATGTCGGATATCCTTGCTATCTACCACCGGGAATTATTTCCAAATACTTCTTGTCTTTTGACAATTGGTACTCACTTATGTGTGGTAGAAATTATTGATCATCTTCACATTGGCGTTTGCTTTTTATTTGCCTTATCTCTTGCCAAGTTTGTGTCAACTCCCATTGCCTTCCGTGCCACTTGAGGATCTTGTTGTTTTCTTGATCTTGTCTAGTGTTTTCCTTGATATAGTGAACGTGGTGATCCTACCTTGTGCATTTTGTATTCAAATGCAAATTCTCTACAATGCACAACTCGTGGGGGAGCTATCATATTTTCTATAAAACACTAAACTTGTGATCCATTTTAAGTGTGTGTTGGTGGACGGCAAGCCGTTTCTTTTTGGTACTTGTGCCATCATGAAACTTTGTAGAGAGCTTGGTTTGTTTGGAACCATCCTCTCTTTTGGGAGTTTGATATCTTGTGGGTTCCAATGGATATCTCATTCCTTGATGTACCTTTTAATGATATCTTCCAAGTGATGATTTCTCCATTTGGTATTCTTTTCACTTGGTATTTCCTTGTATTTTGGTATCGGTTCTTGAAAGTCTTCAGCATGCATATTAACTTCATGTAGTTTCCGTGGCATGCTTTCTCTCTTTGACCCAATATATAGGGGAAACTCTACCAAGTCTCAAATTGGATGAGATGTGCATGAATTTCATTTCCATATCTATATGCACATATTTATGTGGAGTTTGTCCTATGTATTGTTGGTGTTTCTAACTCTTTGGTCCCAATGAGTTTGGGTACCATTTTGTTTGTGTTGTTGTTCTAGGAACAATTGGAGATGCATTGGATGCTCGGCTCACTAACAAGGAAGGTGTTGTCACCATGTGCTTTTTGGAGTCAATCTAGGATGATGAATGAACTACTTTGTACCTTCAATTGGTATCTACTACATCCTTCCAATGTTAACTCGGTAACAAGTATCTTCATATATTTCATGCACACATTTCTTGCATCAACCTTGTGTAGGTTGTATCATGGCATGTTATTCATTCTCTCTTGTGATACTTGTTTCCTTTCTCAAAGCATCCCAACAATGATCTCTTGTTGCTAGTTGTGATGTCTTTGATGGTTGTGTGGTAGGAATTCATTTATGTACAATAAGACCATATCTAGCCATGTGCTATGCTTCCAAGCAAATATCTTATTGGTATATCTATGACTTCCTTTTGGATATCTTGTTCCTTCGTGTTGTAACTATTTCGGGTGTACATCCTTCTTTGTAGATATATATCATCATGATCTCGTCTACCTGGAACCTTATACACTTGAGAGAAATTACATCTCTAGATGATATCCTTTCTTTCACGTCCACCTTGTCTTTCTTGTTATTTCTTTGGTGGCTCCGTGAAAGCTTTTGCCTTGAGTGCATGTCTTATCTAGTTGCATCTTGATGCACTCCTGTGTGGTGAAGATTACTTTCCTCATGGTTATCTCTACGAGGCTTTTGCCATGTTAATTGGTATCCCTCGTCTTGATGAGGCTTTCATCTTCTATCTTCACCATGGGTTGTCACAAGTGTTCGTTATTCATTTTGCATTTTTAGTGTGCTTGTGAACCCTTTTGCTTGGTGTGTGTGGGGAGGACATGTCATGCACCTTGTATCTCCACTATCCAAGACTATGTTGATGCTTAATGCTCATTCGTACATTAGTCTTCTCAAGTGCTTTGCCATGACTCACACACATCATTTTGGTTGAGCCTACTCTTAAGTTGCCTCTTTTATATGTTGCTCAACCATTTGTTTGTTGCAAGTTCTAGGTTTTGTTTCCTATATGCTCACTTGCACTTGTTGTGAGTTTCTATTGATTTTCAGGGAGTGATGATCCTATTTTGTGCACTCGGTATCCTAATGCAAATATTGTAAGAAGTGCACAAATCATGGAGAGCTTCACTAGTGTCATTAGAACACTTTGTTGGTCTCTTGCACTTGTCGTGAGGTTCTATTGATCTTGGGGGAGTGACGATCCTATTTTGTGCTTGTTTCATCCAGTTACAAAACTAAATTGTGCACAAATCATGGGGAGCTTCTCTAGTTTCTATAGAACACTCCTTTGCTCATATCATAATTTATTTCATTCATGTGGCACGTAGGATCATTGGTCTAGTTGGCTCAGTTGATATCTGTTGATTGCTTGCTTCAATTGGTATCTTTTGATTGCTTGTTTGCTTGTTTCTCTCTTTCTTATGTCTTTGTGGCATATCTTTCTTTTGTAAACTTTGGGCCCAAATATAGTTTGTTTTCCTCCGAGTATTTACCGCCAAACTTGTGTATTGCATTCCACTCTCTTGTTGAGAAATACACAAATCACTACAAAATAAATACACTTCCGTGATGATACGTGTTTGTCACAGTAGGTCGCGTTTTTTGTCATGCATGTACATCCATGACGATTTTATGACAGAATCAAGATAGTCATACCTGTGCTGTCGTAGAAGTGTTCCATGACATTACCAAAATTATCATCACGGAAGTGTCCACTTCCATGACGATAAATCGTGCGTCACAGAAGTGCTTTCGTCAAGGGTGACCGACATGTGGCATCCACCGTAACGGAACGCCGTTAAGCTATCGGGTCGGGTTTTGGATCCGATAACCCGTTAACAGGCCCGACCAATGGGGATTTTCCACGTGTAAAATCATCATTGGCTGGAGGAAACACGTGTCGGCTCACCGTTGGGACAGATGTCATCCGCTCATTGGACCGAAGGCGCCTATGATACGGCGACACGTGGCACGGCCCAACAGAGGTCCATTCCTGTGAAAAGGCCGGCCCGTTTGACTTGGTCAAAAGGTGGCGGGCCGGCCCACGGAAAGCCTGTTAACGGCCTGTTCGTATATAGCCCATTTACAGCCCGCTAACCCAGGGCCCGTTACGCCCTATCCGAATTAGGCCCAGTAGCGTCATCTGGGCCGTCCAATATGATTCAACCCGTTTTAACTTCCGGCTCATGTGTGGCCCATGACTTCTTTTGGCCCATATGAGGACCTTTGTAACTCTTGGCCCATTAACGGCCCGTGGTGAAACTGGCCCGTAATGAATAGTGTATCACTTTATACCCATTAACGGCCCGTTATTCCATTGGGTCGTTTCCAGCCCAAGTTATCTTTCGGCCTTCTCAGGGCCCATTGATTCTTGGGCTCATTTGCAGAATTCGGTTACATACGGCCCGTTACTGTCATTTTCTGCTTGTGGGCCAAATTCAGCCCGTCGTTACAGTCGGCCCGTTTGCGGACCGTTAATACGTTGGGCCGTTTTCATGTCAAAAAAACCCGTTGGGCTGTTTTCATAGAGTTATCAAATACGGCCTATTAACGGCCCGTTATGGTCCACGAATAGTACGGCCCATGATTGGCGAAATGATGATACGCCCCATAGAAGGCCCATGGATCCTACGGCCCGTATGAGGCCCATGGATAGTACGGCCCGTAGAAGGCCCATGGATCGTACGGCCCGTAGAAGGCCCATGGACCCTACGGCCCGTAGAAGGCCCATGGACCCTAAGGCCCGTATAGAAGGCCGATGGATCCTACGGCCGGACGAAGGCCCATGGATCATACGGCCTGCAGGAGGCCCATGGTTACAACAGTCCGTGTGTTGCCATGATTATTTTGGCCTAGTTACCAAAAATAGGCTATTATGGCCACTAGAAAAAACCAGAAAAAGAACTGCAGTGACTACAAGCAAACAACTAAACAAGACAATAAGGAAATAAATAAGCAAGCAATTAACGCTAACCTATTACCGCTATTACACATATTACATCCACTGGGCATCAAAGTTCGCCACCAGTGCAAATATAGGGAACAAAGCAGCACATTACATACACTGGCTGTCAAAATTGGCCACCAGTGCAAATAAACGCGGCAGCAAAACAGGAGCATAACGGAAACAACTTCAGAAGAGCTCAAGAAACGTTATCCCGGGTATCCACCATGCTGGCAATAAGCTTAGCAAGCTGATTAGCTTTGTCCTGTTTGGCGCTAAAATCCTCCAACGCTTGCTATTGCACCAGAAAGTATGCATCTGAATGCTCCAGGGACTTCCGCAGTCCTTCCGCTTCTTGTCGCAGCACAGCTGATCGATGTCTTTCAGCTTGTAGTTGAGACTCAAGAAACCGAACTGATTCAGACAGTGAGTTTGAATAGCTTGTGCAAGCGGTAGTGGCCAGTAACTCGAACACTAAACCAAGACAGGACTTTGGGGTTGTCTCGCTGTCTTCAAGATAGTCTTCCTTAGCTGTTTTATCAGCTTTGTTGGAGACCAACAAGGATGTGTCACTATCCTGAACCTTATCTGCATTACTTCCTTTACCATTGCTTAATAAGGCACTCTTCCCCAATATTCTGTCAGCATTCTAAAAGAAGAAACAAGCAGACACATAACAAGTTTAGCATGTACTAGTATATGAAACTCATTTCGGTGAACCAGTTCATTAGTAAGGTGGACAGGATTAAACTACCAAGTCTTCTATTGCCAAGTACTAGTACATAATAAAAGCATCAAACAAACATATATCTATGTCCTATGGTCACTGCATTGTCTTGCCAAATCAAAATAGAGACACGGTTCAAATCATATTAGTTCAAGACAAAGCAGCAGTGAAAGAATACAAAGCGTGGGAAACTACACGGCACAACAAGATTTCAGATGGGTACCACGGGTCTACATGTACAACAACACTATTGGCTCTGTTGTGATGCTAGTAATGTGCATGATATGAAAGTCAATTTTATACACAATTGAAATTGAAATCAACAGAGCTATTGATAAGAGCAAACTTGTTAAAGAAACATGCGTGAACATACCTGCTGTGCCATTGGAGTTTCGATTGGATCCTTCAATTTAAAAATAAGTTTGTATGAGTAAATACAGTGATACAAGAGCAAAGCAATCATAGTTAAAAAAGGCGCGCCTAAGCGAGCGCTTAAGCGCGCCTAGGCTCTAGGCGTTGGCAAAACGCATTGCGCATAACTACGTGAAATCTATGCATAACTGCGCATAAGCATGCGCTTTGGTCAGTAAAGCGCAAGGCGGTGGCAAAACACACAATTAATGCCTAGCGCTTTTTTGAACTATGATAGCAATGGAATCTTAAATTAGAACAGTTGTTCTTCATGTTTAGGCACTTGTTCTACATGAACAGAGTACAGTAAGACGCAAGAATATAATACTTAAAAATAGAAAATGAGCTCATAGACCTTACCACATTCTTGGTGTGACACCCAAGTTTTTATTTGGATTTTTCAAATGATTTTATTTGACTTGAGGGGAGTGATTTAAAAAATTTCTTCAAGAGAACTCTCACTCTCAAATATTTTCCCTTATGACAAAAGTTTATTTGGATTCAACCAAGATCTGTCTTTGGTCTTGGAGGTTCTTGCTTTTCATTTGGACTCAAGACAAAACACTTTTCACTTGGGAAATGACTTTTGAAAATCCCCTTGAAATTTGCACTATGGCTTTTGGAAAATCCTTTGCCACTTTCAACAATTCCTTCTTGCCATGGCCTTAGTGCAAATCCCCTCTCCTGACCCTTTCCTCACCTTTGGATCATGATTTGCATCAAATCCAGCAAGTTGAACCTCCCCATGTGATTATTTCCATTTATATTCTATTCAAATAAATTTCTGCCTTCTTTTCTAGCACTTGGTGAGTTACAAAGGAACTCCACTTTCTGTCTTGATTTTTGCCCCCAAACCTTTTCCCCTCCTAGTCCTTTGAACCCTCAATCAAGAACCATGAAGATCCACTGGTCTTCAGTTCAAAATTTTCGAACTACACCTGCTGCAAGTTTGGACCAGATTTGTCAAATTTGGTGAAATTCATTCAAAACCTTCTCCAAAAATTCCAAGTAAAATCAGGCAGCCTCTGGGTGCATTGAGTGGTCACCTCACCAAGTTACAGATCTAGAAAAATTCATCTCATTGCAAAATCTTTCTGTCGAACACCTGCAGTGCACTGTCTATGTCAAGTTCAGAAAGTTCAGAGAACACTGCAGTGGCCTACTGTCGTTTTCTTCAGAGAAGGACGTCGATCTCGCCAGTACCACCGCGTCGCCTTGCTCCTCGTCCCCGCCCTCTTGTTCCTGCACCACACGAACGCCTGGCGCCTTGCGGGCGTCGGCGACGAGCAGCAGAAGGTGCGCCGCCCCGTGACCGACGCCGGCGGCGGCTTTGCGGACGCCAGCGGGAGACACGGCGCCGACGACGCCACCCAGCGCCGCCCAAACCACCGGAGCTCGCCGCGTGGCCTTCCACTCCCCCGAACGCGTTGCCGCTCTCGTTGTGAACCGCAGGGCGCGGAGCGCGCTCTCTGCCGCCGTTGAGCCCGTGCGGTCACCTCACGGTGGACCGACGCCATTACGCCAAGACCGACCCCGTTTAGCTGTGAAACGACTCCAGTAACCTCCACTGATGCTGCCTGGCCACTCAAACCACCTGCCAATCCACTGCTCCGCTGTAATTGCTCACCGGAGATTCTCCGTTCATGGCCACCCCGTCGATCTGCCTATAAATAGAGGCCCCGAGCTTCAACTCGAGCACCCACCATCCCTGCACTCCCGCTAGAGCAAGCCTAGCCACTGGTAGAGCCCCGAGGAGGTCTCCTTCCTCGACTCCGGCCGCCGTGACCCGCCACGGGATCCAGCCCGATTCGCCCCCGTGTGTGCTCCTCCGCCCCATTCTCTTGCCAGTAGCTTCACCTTGCATCCCTCGTTCTGACCCACGCCTCAATTCGTAGTTTGCAGCCCTCCACCGGAGTTCCCCATCCTCAGCCGAGCCGCCGTCCGCCGGAGATAGTGTCGCCGTCAACGTGGTGCTCCCCGTTGGACGAGTCCACCACCCACCGACGCGGAAGAAGACGCTAAAGCTCTTGGTACCCTCCGTTTCTCCTAACTCGCCGTGGTTCGACGCCGGCGTCCACCGCAGTCTTCGGGCGCCGGCGAGCTTTTTAAACCTGACAGGTGGACCCCGCCTGTCAGCCTCTGTTCTATCCTCCTCCGAACCGTTTTCTGTTGGCGCCTTCGGGCAAATACGTTTTCTCCTTTGCGCTTACGCATTCCCAACCAAAGCGTTTTCTGTTTTCTCAGTTAAAACCCTGGAACTTTTCTGTTTCATTACAGATAAGTCCCTGGACACAAACCTTTATAACTTTTTAATAAAAAGGAATTTTTGAGTGATTCTTTTTCTGACAATCTTCAAATTTTGTCTAGTTTTTTATGGGATTTATTTGAAAAATATTTGGAGAAGTTTCTGTGCAAGTGTTGGTTTTAACGTTAGTACCCGTTTCGTGATTGCCGTAGGTTCCGGAAGAGGTGAAGGAGCCGCGAACTTCGCCGAGCTAGACTCCGACTTCTCCGAACCAGGCAAGCATGTTTTGAACATTTGATATGACAGGTGTTTTACATGTTCACGTGAGAGTTTGTGCGCGGCATATGAGTGTTGGTAAATGCCTCGTTGCTTGTAAGGCAACGACCCGGTTGTTCCAAAGTCGCGATGATCTCCGATGAGAGATGGCCTAATCATGTGGTGACATGAAGGGCAGCAAGGTGGTACTGTTGTAGCATACCAGCCTTGCGTCATCTGACTTTCTCCGACGTTAACATGGTTGGAGCCACGTTATCGTTCTTTCCCCCTTCCGTGCTACCACATGTCTCATTGCCAGGATGCGGTTTAGTAAGTTGGTAACCTCTTTCCGTGTACACACCAAACAGAGAGGCCGGGATGATGGTACCTTGGCCCAGGATTAAAGCCAGTCATCCGGTCAGGGGGCATGGGTGTTCCGGTTGGGACCGAGAGGGGGGGCACCCCCTTAGAGCGCGCGTATAGAAATTTGATCCCATGCTACGCGAGGTTGTAGCCTCCCCGTCTCAAGGTTTTTCTTGAACGTCGCCGAGGGTGATCCCTGGCTTCGGATGGTTGAATTGGGTGTGTACTGGTTAGACGTGTTTCTTCCAAAATACCGTAGACGGAACTAGTCCCCGTGACTACTGAAATCCGTTGGCTGTGGTTAAGTACAAACTCTGCAGAGTCAATTCTTTCCAAATCATCGTATCCATGATCAAGTAATGAAAACATTATATCCATATCTATCCGTGTGGAAAACTTGTCCCCGGTGAACAAGCTCAAGTGGTAAATCCAGTTTTATTGTTATTCCTGTGGATGGACTAACTTTATATTTGTCACATGCTTGTGATAATTTATGTTCCCGAACGATTGTATTATTGAGCTGTGATATAAGCCCTTTATGTGACGTCGCGCAGATGTCCGACTGTGGCATGCACTGTCTTTATTTTCTGTTATAAGCCCTTTATGTGGTGTCGCCCCGACGCCCGACTGTGGCATTGTTATTCCGCATTTTCCGCTCGAGGAGTCTTTCAGACACTCGTTTGGCACCAGTATTATTATTCCGCATTTTTCGCTCGAGGAGTCTTTCAGACACTCGTTTGGCACCAGTATTATTATTCCGCATTTTCCGCTCGAGGAGTCTTTCAGACACTCGTTTGGCACCATTATTACTATTCTGCAGTTTCCGCTCGAGGCGTCATTCAGACCCTCGCTTGGTACCCCAGTATTTATTATCTCTATGTCTGATCGCACTGGTTAACTTGTTCATGTGCTTCATGTTTACATTTGTTATACCTTATGTCCGAACTGTCTTGCGAGTACTTTCATAGTACTCACCTGCCTTGTTGATTTGGCCAGATGTTGACGAAGGCGATCTCTTGGATGAAGAGTTTGATAGCGCGTCCGATGCCTAGAGGAGTCCCAGTCAGTCCTGCGCGATCCCGGATATTGGTCACTTGTATTGTTTACGCTTCCGCCACCCGCAATAAGTCTTCTCGAGCCTCACTCCGACGCTCGAAGAGCTATAGTCTTCTGGAATCATATCACTCGCTTCGCGATAATATTTCCACCACCGTTATTATCATGATTTAGTAGTTTGACACCCTATCCGCCGTCTTGTTTTAGCGGCGTGCATGTAATAAATTGTTGGGCAGTCTCTGCTCAACCTTGTATTATATTTAGTACTCCTGGTATTTTTCTTCTGTGACCAAGATATTGTCTACCAGCGAGAAGGGATTCTTCCTCGCTGGTCCGTAAAAGGGATCGGTCTCTCAATAATTATTTTATTGAAAAACCGGTCGTGACAAGCTTGGTATCAGAGCCAGGCTGACTGTAGGAAGCCACTAGGTGCGATCGCTAATCGGTTATTAGCGTCTTTTGTGCCTTTTCAGCATTTTGCAATTGTAGCTATTTTCTGTTGGTCATCATAAATTTATGACATGACTACTCAGAATTTTTGCCTACTTTTGTAGATGGCTGGCAGCAGCTGTGAGAATCGAGTGTTCACCAACGTGCCCGAGGGGTTTGTCAAGCTCCTCGTCTCCATCACCAAGCTCGCGATCGGGCCAGCAGCTCGCCCGGAGTTCACACTCTACCAGCACAAGCTCAGTGACGACGTGTCTATGCACCAGGCTGTGGTGCAATTCAAAGGAGGACGTTCTGCTGCTCGCCACTTCCGTTTTGTGGGAAGGGCCATGCCTACGGAGAGGCATGCCACGCAGATGGCTGCCCGTGAGGCGATAGCTCGCCTTCGGGGCATCCTTCCTACGATGAAGACTCGTCGCTACCGCTACCTCCCATGCCATGTGCCTTACACCAGCCACTATGCGTTTGCTTGCCATCGGGGAGAACGAGATGAAGCCATCGAGATGGTTGTGGAGTATCTCAAGGCTCTGGAGGAGTCTTTCGACAACCTCGTAGATGATCTTGTGGCTGCCCGCATGGACTTAGTCCGGGGCGGTCCTGCCAGCAGGAGGGAACTTCTCAACACGGCGCCGCCCCTAACATTCGTCTTGTCTTCAGCCTCTTATGCACCGGCCATTTTGGCCACTGCTCGCCGTCTGCCTACCACTGAGGAGTTCGACCGAGTCATCGCTCCTACTCCAGTCAGAGCCGCACCACCTGCCGCACACGCTCTACCACCAGTCGCGCCCGCACCATCACCGCAGCGCAGCGTCACGCGCCAGGAGCTAGCTAGAGAGGAGGTGGAGGTTGACTCTCCTGGACCGCTGAGCCTTGCCATCGGCAAGGGGAAGGAGATCTTCACCATCTCCGACTGAGAGCACCGAGTAGCCACGTGTTATGTCTGCCTGTATGATGTGCTGTTTATCCCTGTATGCTAGTTTATATTGGTGTGTTTGCTGCCTTCCGGAGTAGTACGCTAGTTTAATAACATGTCAGGATGTGTACGCGCATCCTGAGTGCTGTATCACGTGTTTGCTTTTCGCATGTAAGTTTTATGTTGAGCACTTCTTCTCCATGAAAAATCATTTGTGTTTCTTTGAAAACCTTGAAGCCTTTGATTATTGCCTTTGCGAGATTTTTCTTGTGCTACACAGTTTTTTCTCATGGGTTTTGCAAATAATACCCCAGACTGGAAAAATGTCTCGCCCGTGGACTCGCTCCATGCCCAATCAGCCAGAAGAGGTTTACGGGACACAGACTAGCAACAATTTCACTCAGGGTCAGTCCAGCCAACAGGACAGCGAAGCAGCACTGTCTCAAGTATGCCGTCTCTTCGAGCAAAGCCAGCAACAGCACCAAGAGATGATGAACCATGTCATCAACATGGGAAACCACCGTGAACCCTATCAACCACATTCCAAGTTATCCGAGTTACAGAAGACTCGCCCCTCAACTTTTGCTCACACCGATAGGCCGCTGGAAGCCGATGACTGGCTTCGTGAGATTGAAAGGAAACTGATTATTGCTCAGTGCTCAGATCATGAGAAGGTGCTTTATGCACCACACTACCTTACTGGAGCAGCCACAGCATGGTGGGAAAACTTCCTACACATGCATCCCAGGGAACACAACATCACCTGGGAAGAGTTCAAGGAAGGCTTCCGTGGGGCACACATCCCCAGAAGCATCCTAAAGATCAAGAAGAGAGAGTTTGATGACCTGAAGCAAAGAGGCATGTCAGTGACAGAGTACAATGGTCAGTTCACCCAGCTGTCTCGTTATGCCTACGACGAGCACATGACAAAAAGCAAGAAGATGGAAAAATTCCTGGACGGCCTGGCACCAGCACTAAGATGCCAACTGATTGTGCACACCTTTCCGGATTTTAAGACGCTGGTGGACAAGGCCATCACCTTGGAGAATGAGCGCCGTAGTCTGGAAGATATCCGTAAGCGGAAGAGGGACAAGACGACTCTTGCCCGCAGCAACCGAGGCAAGACTGAGGTCCCAAGGACAAACACAAGGAGATCCACGACTACTGAGCCAAGGCCCGTCGGACAATTTCATGCCAGGGATAAGGAGTTCACATACCGTCCAGGGGTCACCTGCTATGCCTGTGGTCAACAAGGGCATTATGCTAAACAGTGCCCGAAGCCAAGAGACTCGGCACCCAAGCCGAACAATGGTGGAAATAATCCCGCCCCCAAGCGCAACAACTTCAACCCCAGCAACAACCACAGGAAGGGTCACCTGAACCATGTGACCAGGGAAGAAGCGCAGAATGCCCCAGACATCGTGCTCGGTACGTTCCCTGTCAACACAGTACCTGCCACAGTTTTGTTTGATTCTGGAGCTTCCCATTCGTTCGTTTCGAAGAGTTTTGTTTCGCAACATGATTTTCCGATACTCCCCTTGGAAAAATCTATGATCATCAAGTCCCCCGGAAATAAGCAAATCGCTCAAGGTTACTGCCAAGGAGTGGTCATTGAGTTCGAAGGACTACAATTCCACGCGAATCGCATCGTGTTGGAAAGTAAAGGACTGGATGTCATTTTAGGGATGGACTGGTTAACCACCAACAAAGGATTCATCGACTGTTTCAATTGGACAGTGATTCTCACTCACCATCACGGCAGGACAATAAGAGTTTCCGCTCAAGAAAGGCCACGATCACAGCAGCCAAAGCTGAACAAAATGGACATTGCATAACTGAGGAAGGTTCCAGTGGTATGCGAGTTTCCTGATGTGTTCCCTGAAGAACTACCAGGCATGCCACCAGACCGAGAGATCGAATTCAGCATCGAACTAGCACCTGGCACCGCTCCCATCTATAAGAAGCCGTATAGAATGGCACCCTCAGAATGGGTGGAGTTGAAGAAGCAGATAAAGGAATTGTTGGACAAAGGATTTATTCGAGCCAGCTCCTCACCTTGGGGTTCGCCTGTGTTGTTCGCCAAAAAGAAAGATGGGACACTGAGGCTGTGCATAGACTATCGAGCCCTCAATATGGTCACCATCAAAAACAAATATCCGATGCCACGGATCAATGATTTGTTTGACCAGCTCGCACAAGCCAAGGTATTCTCAAAAATTGATTTGAGATCGGGATATCACCAACTGAAGGTACGGACAGAAGATATCCCCAAGATAGCGTTCACTTCCAGATATGGGTTATACGAGTTCACAGTGATGCCTTTTGGACTAACGAACGCCCCCGCATATTTCGTCCACCTCATGAACAAAGTGTTCATGAAATTCATGGACAAATTTGTGGTGGTATTCATTGACGACATTATGGTTTACTCGAGGACACGAGAAGAGCATGCTGAACACCTCAAAATTGTTTTGGGAGAATTGAGGAAACATCAGTTGTACGCCAAATTTAGCAAGTGCGAATTTTGGCTAAGACAAGTTGGTTTCTTGGGCCATATACTGAACCAAGAAGGCGTGGCCGTAGACCCAGAAAAAGTCAAGGCCATACTGGACTGGAAGCCACCCGCCAATGTTACTGATGTGCGGAGTTTCCTGGGAATGGCCGGATATTACAGAAGATTTATTGAAGGTTTCTCCACTGTGGCGAAACCTATAACCCAGTTACTCAAGAAGGACAAGAAATTTGTATGGACGGAAGCATGCGAGCAGAGCATCCAAGAACTCAAGAAGAAGCTGATAACCGCACCAGTCCTAACTGTGCCAGACATACACAAGAGCTTTGAAGTGTATTGTGACGCGTCCCGAAAAGGTCTCGGATGCGTGCTAATGCAGGATGGCAAAGTTGTCGCATATGCCTCCAGGCAGCTGCGAAAACATGAGGAAAATTACCCAACACATGACTTGGAGCTAGCAGCAGTCATACATGCACTCAAGGAGTGGAGGCACTTTCTGTTGGGAAATCGCTGTGAAATATATACGGACCATAAGAGCCTCAAATATATTTTCACACAGCCAGAGCTGAATTTACGCCAACGACGCTGGTTGGAACTGGTCAAGGACTATGACGTCGGTATTCACTACCATCCAGGGAAAGCTAATGTAGTGGCTGATGCCCTTAGTCGAAACCCCAGCCCGGACAATGACGGTCCGCAAAACTTGAGGCCTGAGTTTCAGCGAGAGTTCGCTAGGCTCAACATGATGTTAGTCTCCAAGGGCACCGTATCAAACCTGGAGATACAACCCACCCTGGTGGAACAAATTAAGAAGGCTCAACAGGGACATCCCAGCATCGAAGGCATAAAGAAGAAAATGAATCTTAGTAAGACTTCAGAGTTCGTCACCGACAGTGAAGGAACATTATGGTACCGAGACAGACTTTGCGTACCTAACATTGAGGAACTCAAGCAACAGATCTTGACGAAGAGCCACACCGCTCCATACTCGATCCATCCTGGAGGAACCAAAATGTACAAGGACATTCAGGAAAGATTTTGGTGGCACGGTATGAAAAGAGATATAGCCACATTTATTGCTTGTTGCGATTCATGTCAGCGCATCAAGGCCGAGCATCAAAAGCCAGCAGGGCTACTCCAACCAAACAGAATACCAGAGTGGAAATGGGATGAAATAGGAATGGATTTCATCGTCGGACTACCCCGATCACAGCATGGGAATGACGCCTTATGGGTCATCACAGACCGACTAACCAAAGTTGCTCATTTCATTCCCGTGAAGACTACCTACTCCACACAAAGACTGGCAAAACTTTATCTCTCCCGTATAGTTTGTTTGCACGGAGTCCCAAAGACTATAATATCAGACCGAGGCACCCAATTCGTCTCCAAATTTTGGGATCACCTACAACAAGCTCTGGGCACGCAACTAGCCTTCAGTACAACATACCACCCTCAGACTGATGGACAGACGGAACGTGTGAACCAGATCCTAGAGGATATGCTAAGAGCCTGTGTGCTCACCTATGGATCCAGTTGGGAAGAGAGTTTGCCGTATGCCAAATTTGCTTACAACAACAGTTACCAAGCCAGCTTGCAAATGGCACCCTTTGAAGCATTGTACGGACGAAGGTGTCGTACCCCACTGAATTGGTCAGAAATAGGTGACAGCCGTATCTTCGGCCCAGACATGCTTAAAGAGGCCGAGGAGAAAGTTAAGCAGATCAGGGACAGACTCAAGACAGCACAGAGCCGACAAAAGAGCTACTATGATCAGAAGCATTGTGAGGTCAGCTTTGAACCCGGTGATTCCGTATACCTCCGAGTATCTCCTATGAGGGGTCTGCAACGGTTCAAAATAAAGGGGAAGCTAGCCCCAAGATTCATTGGACCATTTTGTGTAAAGGCACGAAGAGGCACGGTAGCCTACCTACTAGACCTCCCCAAGGAGCTGTCAGACGTCCATGACGTGTTCCACGTCTCACAGTTAAGAAAATGTGTGAGCAACCCAGAAAAGCATGTACCTCATGAGGACATTGATATGCAACCAGATCTCACCTACAGAGAAAGACCAGTAAAGATTTTAGAGGAGTCTGAACGGAGGACCCGTCAGAAAACGACAAAGTTTTTCAGGGTTCAGTGGAGCAACCACACTGAGGATGAAGCTACATGGGAAAGGGAAGATTTCCTTCGAGCAGAGTATCCATATCTATTTGAGGATCAGCAAAAATCTCGAGGACGAGATTTTTCCTAAGGGGGTAGGTGTTGTGACACCCAAGTTTTTATTTGGATTTTTCAAATGATTTTATTTGACTTGAGGGGAGTGATTTAAAAATTTTCTTCAAGAGAACTCTCACTCTCAAATATTTCCCCTTATGACAAAAGTTTTATTTGGATTCAACCAAGATCTGTCTTTGGTCTTGGAGGTTCTTGCTTTTCATTTGGACTCAAGACAAAACACTTTTCACTTGGGAAATGACTTTTGAAAATCCCCTTGAAATTTGCACTATGGCTTTTGGAAAATCCTTTGCCACTTTCAACAATTCCTTCTTGCCATGGCCTTAGTGCAAATCCCCTCTCCTAACCCTTTCCTCACCTTTGGATCATGATTTGCATCAAATCCAGCAAGTTGAACCTCCCCATGTGATTATTTCCATTTATATTCTATTCAAATAAATTTCTGCCTTCTTTTCTAGCACTTGGTGAGTTACAACGGAACTCCACTTTCTGTCTTGATTTTTGCCCCCAAACCTTTTCCCCCTCCTAGTCCTTTGAACCCTCAATCAAGAACCATGAAGATCCACTGGTCTTCAGTTCAAAATTTTCGAACTACACCTGCTGCAAGTTTGGACCAGATTTGTGAAATTTGGTGAAATTCATTCAAAACCTTCTCCAAAAATTCCAAGTAAAATCAGGCAGCCTCTGGGTGCATTGAGTGGTCACCTCACCAAGTTACAGCTCCAGAAAAATTCATCTCATTGCAAAATCTTTCTGTCAAACACCTGCAATGCACTGTCTATGTCAAGTTCAGAAAGTTCAGAGAACACTTCAGTGGCCTACTTTCGTTTTCTTCAGAGAAGGACGTCGATCTCGCCAGTACTACCGCATCGCCTTGCTCCTCGTCCCCGCCCTCTTGTTCCTGCACCGCACGAACGCCTGGCGCCTTGCGGGCGTCGGCGACGAGCAGCAGAAGGTGCGCCGCCCCGTGACCGACGCCGGCGGCGGCTTTGCGGACGCCAGCGGGAGACACGGCGCCGACGACGCTACCCAGCGCTGCCCAAACCACCGGAGCTCGCCGCGTGGCCTTCCACTCCCCCGAACGCGCTGCCGCTCTCGTCGTGAACCGCAGGGCGCGGAGCGCGCTCTCTGCTACCATTGAGCCCGTGCGGTCACCTCACCGTGGACCGATGCCATTACGCCAAGACCGACCCCGTTTAGCTGTGAAACGACTCCAGTAACCTCCACTGATGCTGCCTGGCCACTCAAACCACCTGCCAATCCACTGCTCCGCCGTAATCGCTCGCCGGAGATTCTCCGTTCACGGCCACCCCGTCGATCTGCCTATAAATAGAGGCCCCAAGCTTCAACTCGAGCACCCACCATCCCTGCACTCCCCCTAGAGCAAGCCTAGCCACTGGTAGAGCCCCGAGGAGGTCTCCTTCCTCGACTCCGGCCGCCGCGACCCGCCACGGGATCCAGCCCGATTCGCCCCCGTGTGTGCTCCTCCGCCCCCATTCTCTTGCCAGTAGCTTCACCTTGCATCCCTCGTTCTGACCCACGCCTCAATTCGTAGTTTGCAGCCCTCCACCGGAGTTCCCCATCCTCACCCGAGCCGCCGTCCGCCGGAGATAGTGTCGCCGTCGACGTGGTGCTCCCCGTTGGACGAGTCCACCACCCACCGACACAGAAGAAGACGCTGAAGCTCTTGGTACCCTCCGTTTCTCCTAACTCGCTGCGGTTCGACGCCGGCGTCCACCGCAGTCTTCGTGCGCCGGCGAGCTTTTTAAACCTGACAGGTGGACCCCGCCTGTCAGCCTCTGTTCTATCCTCCTCCGAACCGTTTTCTGTTGGCGCCTTCGGGCAAATACGTTTTCTCCTTTGCGCTTACGCATTCCCAACCGAAGCGTTTTCTGTTTTCTCAGTTAAAACCCTGGAACTTTTCTGTTTCATTACAGATAAGTCCCTGGACAGAAACCTTTATAACTTTTTAATAAAAAGGAATTTTTGAGTGATTCTTTTTCTGACAATCTTCAAATTTTGTCTAGTTTTTTATGGGATTTATTTGAAAAATATTTGGAGAAGTTTCTGTGCAAGTGTTGGTTTTCACGTTAGTACACGTTTCGTGATTGCCGTAGGTTCCGGAAGAGGTGAAGGAGCCGCGAACTTCGCCGAGCTAGACTCCGACTTCTCCGAAGCAGGCAAGCATGTTTTGAACATTTGATATGATAGGTGTTTTACATGTTCACGTGAGAGTTTGTGCGCGGCATATGAGTGTCGGTAAATGCCTCGTGGCTTGTAAGGCAACGACCCGGTTGTTCCAAAGTCGCGATGATCTCCGATGAGAGATGGCCTAATCATGTGGTGACATGAAGGGCAGCAAGGTGGTACTGTTGTAGCATACCGGCCTTGCATCATCCGACTTTCTCCGACGTTAATGTGGTTGGAGCCACGTTATCGTTCTTTTCTCGCATGTTCCAAAGTTGCGACGATCACTGATGAGAGATGGCCTAATCATGTGGTGACATGAAGGGCAGCAAGGTGGTACTGTTGTAGCATACCAGCCTTGCGTCATCCGACTTTCTCCGACGTTAACATGGTTGGAGCCACGTTATCGTTCTTTCCCCCTTCCGTGCTACCACATGTCTCATTGCCAGGATGCGGTTTAGTAAGTTGGTAACCTCTTTCCGTGTACACACCAAACAGAGAGGCCGGGATGATGGTACCTTGGCCCAGGATTAAAGCCAGTCATCCGGTCAGGGGGCATGGGTGTTTCCGGTTGGGACCGAGAGGGGGGCACCCCCTTAGAGCGCGCGTATAGAAATTTGATCCCATGCTACGCGAGGTTGTAGCCTCCCCGTCTCAAGGTTTTTCTTGAACGTCGCCGAGGGTGATCCCTGGCTTCGGATGGTTGAATTGGGTGTGTACTGGTTAGACGTGTTTCTTCCAAAACACCGTAGACAGAACTAGTCCCCGTGACTACTGAAATCCGTTGGCTGTGGTTAAGTACAAACTCTGCAGAGTCAATTCTTTCCAAATCATCGTATCCATGATCAAGTAATGAAAACATTATATCCATATCTATCCGTGTGGAAAACTTGTCCCCGGTGAACAAGCTC
Organism: Aegilops tauschii subsp. strangulata; assembly: GCF_002575655.3. Taxonomy (NCBI): domain Eukaryota; kingdom Viridiplantae; phylum Streptophyta; class Magnoliopsida; order Poales; family Poaceae; genus Aegilops; species Aegilops tauschii. The sequence goes on from NC_053038.3 coordinate 333,450,512, forward strand.
AAGTGGTAAATCCAGTTTTATTGTTATTCCTGTGGATGGACTAACTTTATATTTGTCGCATGCTTGTGATAATTTATGTTCCCGAACGATTGTATTATTGAGCTGTGATATAAGCCCTTTATGTGACGTCGCGCAGACGTCCGACTGTGGCACGCACTGTCTTTATTTTCTGTTATAAGCCCTTTATGTGGTGTCGCCCCGACGCCCGACTGTGGCATTGTTATTCCGCATTTTCCGCTCGAGGAGTCTTTCAGACACTCGTTTGGCACTAGTATTATTATTCCGCATTTTCCGCTCGAGGAGTCTTTCAGACACTCGTTTGGCACCAGTATTATTATTCTGCATTTTCCGCTCGAGGAGTCTTTCAGACACTCATTTGGCACCAGTATTACTATTCTGCAGTTTCCGCTCGAGGCGTCATTCAGACCCTCGCTTGGTACCCCAGTATTTATTATCTCTATGTCTGATCGCACTGGTTAACTTGTTCATGTGATTCATGTTTACATTTGTTATACCTTATGTCTGAACTGTCTTGCGAGTACTTTCATAGTACTCACCTGGCTTGTTGATTTGGCCAGATGTTGACGAAGGCGATCTCTTGGATGAAGAGTTTGATAGCGCGTCCGATGCCTAGAGGAGTCCCAGTCAGTCCTGCGCGATCCCGGATATTGGTCACTTGTATTGTTTACGCTTCCGCCACCCGCAATAAGTCTTCTCGAGCCTCACTCCGATGCTCGAAGAGCTATAGTCTTCTGGAATCATATCACTCGCTTCGCGATGATATTTCCACCACCGTTAATATCGTGAGTTAGTAGTTTGCCACCCTATCCGCCGTCTTGTTTTAGCGGCGTGCATGTAATAAATTGTTGGGCAGTCTCTGCTCAACCTTGTATTATATTTAGTACTCCTGGTATTTTTCTTCTGTGACCAAGATATTGTCTACCAGCGAGAAGGGATTCTTCCTCGCTGGTCCGTAAAAGGGATCGGTCTCTCAATAATTATTTTATTGAAAAACCGGTCGTGACACTTGGTTCGGGACCAGTACAGAACAAGGCGTTCCCAGTCATCGTCCAGTAAATGTGTCTCAGGAGAACGTAAGGGAATTTGATGAGTTTCTTTGCCTGTGAAGTACGTTTTCTTCAGGTAATTCCGATACTGCCACCAAGCATTCTTGAAGATAGCAGAGGTATTAGCACAGGTTACCTCATCCTGAGTTTCCAAATCGGTCCTTCTCTATAGAGAAAAATGGGAAAATTTGTTGTATTATAACCATCATGGAGGTAGGATGTATGGGACAAAGCAAAGTAATTGCCATGAATAACATTACTTACACATAACTCCTGGACAAACACCTGCAACTAGCATTTTCCTTCATCTTCAGTATAATATTTCCAAGATGGGAAGATACGCACATACGATTTAACAACATAAAATGCGATAGATGCTAAACTACGACTAGCTGGTTGTGCTTCCTCCACAGGAATAGGCGTACTAACTGGTGGAGTTTGGGTTCGCCGTGATAGTACTGGCCCTTTGGGCACTGGAGCTGCCTTACTAACTGCTCTTGTTTGGGAGCTCTGTGGTGGAGATGGTGCTGTGTCAACAGGAACTAGGTTACTATCGTGGGGTTGGGGTTAGATTGGGTGAAGCTGGTTCTCTGTCCATCGCAGTAGGGGTACAATCTGCGAGAGTTTGGGTTATGTGTGGTAGGGCTGGTTCTTGTGCATGTACAACCGGGGTGCTATCTCCACCAAGAGGTAGCACTGTTTTATTTGAAGACCGTGTTTTAGTCCGCTAGATACTGGCATCACCCGCTCCAATTCAAATGGCTGATAAACAGGAAATATAGTTGAATGTACAGACATTGTATGAGAGACAGATGCAATAGATAGTGTGGAAAAAAGAGGGCATGAAATAGTTGACATGTATATTGTTTAACTAAAACGGATAGCATGACATAATTTCACATATATGATGTCTATCTAAACTGGATAGCATAGCATAACATAATTCAAAGATATGATGAATAACTAAACAGGATCGCATGACATAATTCACCTACATGTTATATAAGTAATCAGGATCGCATCATTTAATTCACATATGTAATTTATATGCTAAACAGAGGGCATTCGATATGATGTCTGAACTAAGAACATGGTGTTGAATATTGTGTATATGATGTCTAAACTATGCAATGCAAGACACCGTATGCATGATATGAGCAGTATAACCGTGCCAAGTTAGAGCATACACCTCAGTGGGGGAATAGGACTAGTCATCTGTCTCTGAATCCATCTCTGACGAGCTATCGGGACCCAACAAGAGGTCTGCTTCGACAGGTAGCACTGTCTGCTCTGAAGGCCTTGTTTTCACTCCAGATTTTTCCATCTCCCACCCAAATGGCTGATTCACAGGAAGAGTAGTTTAATGTACAAAAATTGTCGACAAATGGAAATGTAATGAAGAAAAGGATGGGCGAGATATCATTCAAATATATGATGCCTGGTTAAACAGGATGGCATTGCACATTTCACATATATTATGGCTGGCTAAAAGACATGAGACTGCATGATTCCCATATATGATATAGAAACTAAACAGGTGGCATTACAGAACATGTCTAAACTAAGCAGATGACATATATGATGTCAAAAGTAGGCACTGCAAGGCAACATATGCATGATATGACTAACATCATCATGCCAAGGTAGAGCAAACACATTGGGGGGTAAATAGGAGTGGTCAGCGGCGTCTGAATCCGCCTTAGAACAGATATCTTCCTCTGGATTACAATCTGGAGAGGGGTGGGGAGGGTTTGCCATTGAACCCACCATGGAGCGATGTATGCATGACATTCTATTGCCGCGCAAAACTCTTCTCTTTTTCTCTACATGTTCAGCATGACTGTGTACAATATCTGACATGCATACGAAAAAAATATGGTGAGATTATGTAAGGAGAGCATGCAGAAATTTAGGGTGATGGTAACAACCAGTGGATCGACGTTTTTCCGTTGAACCAAAATAGCCCTAATGGATCGACGTGAATGTATAGTAATAAGTGATGCAACAAGTGTACAACCTCCTTGTCGTAGCCGTGTTGACCTCAGCATCATTGGGTTGGTCGCTGAAGCAGTTGAGGCAGAGGTAGCTGTCGGAGGTGTGGAGGAAGATCTGAGGAATCTGTAGACGGCGTCCAGGGCACTGCTCTATTGTGATGGATCGTTCTGTCATTGGAGCAGATCCGGTGAGCCGTAAACGTCAAGGCTGAAGCAGCACAAGACAGACATCGTCAATCTCAAGTCGGATTCTAATAGCATCTCCAATAGATGATGTAAAATGGATGTAAAATTAACATCACCAAAAACCACCTGACTACAACAGATGAGGTAAAAACTGTTGACTCTGAACTTAACTGTCGAAACTGAAATTTACTGTGGAATCTGAATGCTACCGTCGAAACTGAATGCAATGGTAGCAGAGAGGCACTTGACATGTAGTTTAGGGAGGGCCTGCAGTTCATCTTCAACCTGCACCCCCTGAGCCGCTAGCCACCACCGGCCGAACCGCCAGCCCCAGTGCCGCCTCGCCGCCCCAAAACAACTCGCCACCACCGCCCCGGCCAGCCCTCTAGGCCCCCCGCCCCCACCCTGAACCCTGAGATAGATAGTGGGGTACCTCTCCGGTGAGCCCCCGTCCCCGCTGCAGGTGGTTCTTCCTTAACTCCGGCGAGCCCCCCAACCCCTGAAAATCGACTGACCCAAAAGTCGATTCAGTCGACTAAAGTGTGGCTTAATCGGAGCAGAGCAGCAGCACGAGCGAGGGGGAGAGCAGCAGCAGCAGCTGGGCGAGCGAGCGATCGAGCGAGAGCCGGAGCAGCAGCAGCGCGATTGAGCGAGCGAGAGCCGGAGCAGCAGCAGCAGATCCGGCTGGTATGGCCACCGCCGCCGAAGGGGCCTCGCACTGGGGGGGAGCCGCCGTGGAGATGTCGCCCGCGGCGCTGGCTTCAAGGTAGCCGCTCCATGGGGGTGCGGGATGGAGCACCGTCGGCGCCGGGAGGTCGAGTTAAGGAGAAGGTGTGATGCGATGAGTGTACAACCTCTTTGGTGGCGCCGAGTAGGCCTCGGCTTCATCCGAGGAGTCGGTGAGGATGCTATGGTTCCAATGGAGCAGGTTAAGGCGGCGCTGTTGGGATGGAGAAGCCGCGATAGACGAGGCGATCGTCGGAGCAGCTCCTTGGAGGTGGAGGACGGGGCGGCTGAACCGGCGGGACGGCGAGATGGACGACGAATCCTCATCCAGGGAGGTGGACGAGGGACGTCGAGCTGTTGCGGTGGACGACGTCGTCGGGGAAGAGGTCCGGCTGGGCAGCGGTGACGTGGCAGACGGAGGAGGGTGGGGTTTCGCGGCTGGAGCGGAGAGGTTATGGCTGCCTGGGATTTCGAATGGCGAAAAGGGGGCGATGGGAGGGGTGAAGCATGACTTAGGGACTCGCTTGTCCAAAATGTAGGGTGTGTTACAAAAGTACCCCCACCGATTTGAACTAGCGGCCCTTTCGGCTCAGGGTTAGAAGGGGGATTTCGCGTGTCGGGATTTGGCAGCTGGAGGGAGTTTTCGCGCGCGTTGTAATTTCGGGATAGCAAGGCGCGGGTTGTGAAGGCGCCAGTTTTGGGAGCACGATATCTGAATTTTCGGGATATAACAAGATGCAGGTTGAATTTTAGGGACAAGCCTAACATGTAGTAATATTGTACTTGTACGTACCAAATCAATTCGCACTTCCCTCAACCAAAAAGAAAACGAAAAAATAAAACTATTCACACCACACAAAGAGAGAGTCTTGCCCCGTTTTACTATACAAATGCTATTCAAAGCTACTCCCTCCTTCCATCTATATAGGGCCTAATGCGTTTTTTGATGCTAACTTTGACCAAATATTAGAGCAATGATATATGACATGCAACTTACACAAAGCACACCGTTAAATTCGTCTGTGAAAGGTTCTTTCAATGATATAATTTTCACATTGTGCATGTCATGTACTATTAATCTTGTCAATAGTCAAAGGCGGTCTTAAAAATCTCATTACCCCCTATATAGATGGAAGGAGGGAGTATGAATCCATGTTATGTCCGATTAAATTTTTTCGCTTGCTGTATAATGCATGTAACGTACTCATACCAACATTTTAGTGTATTCCAAATGTCTATACTACCGCTGCAATTCGAACTAAATTTTAATTCCTTTCTCTATTTCAATAAGAATCTACAATCATGATTGTTGCCAACTTCAACCATCATAGTTTCCTTGCTATCCGCCAGATATAAATCGGATGGCCTATAATGTAGGATGGCAGGCACACCATCATCAACAACTCCGTTTTTTTATAAGAGTAGAGATAAAATATATTAAATGTAGTATAACATGTTCATAACCACACCATGTGTATCACCGTTATATATATTCACACATGCGTCGGTTTGAAACACTATGATAAATTCTTCAAATATCTGAATTCGCTTTTTATAATGAAGTATATATGATCTCTATTCGTCTTTTACACCCACACAACCCTCTTATCTTTGTAGCTAGCGCTAACTTTCTCTTGTGCATGCACATGCCCGCATCCCTCTCACCCTCCCTCAGCATTCTCTAGCTCCATCGCGCAAATTCGTCTTTTCACTTTAGGTCATTCACCCACGGTGTGTGTAGGCCCCCCCAGCTCCTTCTTTACGGCACACATCGATCGATATGCCTCTCTAGCCAGGTGTGCCTAGCACAAACACAAGCTTCCCCTCTTCTCTTGTCACCGTCCATGCCTCACTCCCACCACTCTTTTCATCGTTCTCGTACTCGCACACTCCTCCCCCCTTGATATAGTATGCCTCTCGTACAACCTCCTACATGCATCCCTCTCTCTCTATCCTTCTCCTCATGCCTCATTTGCTTCTAACACACACATGCATGTATACCGATCGATCTCCCAACATATACCTAGATCGACTTTAACTACCCCCCCCCCATCGATCGACGTACCTCACAAGTTATGTCTCTCCTTTCTCTAACAAAGGGCGATTGATCTTCCTATGTAGTTACGTCTGCTTACCACAGCCACATCGTCCCCCCTCACCATTCGTGCATGCCTCCTGACCCGTCTCTCACACGCACGTGCACAGACAACAAGCAGCCATCTCCTCTCTTATTGATATTGCGGGCGTGCCCTCCATTTGTCTAGCAAGCCTATCCCACCATTTGTTAGAAGCAACTCCACTACCACCCCCTCCAACACTCTAGCTCTGTCTCTCTCCCAACCTTATTCCTCTCCTGCACATATGCATGGATGCCGATCGATCTCCCTTAATACATGAGGCAGATCGATCTCCTTAATACATGAGGTAGGCCTCTCTCCTCCTCCACACATATACCAGCCATTGTACCTCTATAGTTAATTGGGCCTCCCTCTTCCCCCACCACACATCGATAGTCGAGCGCGCAGGTAGGTATCCATGCCACAGAGACAAACTGCACATGTCCCATCTCTCGTTCCAGTAGGCCAGCCACTCTATATCTTTGACGTGGGCACACACAAATTCGATGGCACACTTTATCGATTGCGCGCGCACACACACACACACATCATCCCTCTCTTCGAATCTATGGAAACCTTAAGCCGGTGATACCTCCACTCTCTTCTCGTGGATCGCCCCCTCTATATATATGTTATATCCAGGACTCTATTTCACACACATTGCATATGTTACATTTTTTGATTGACCCCCCCCAAAAACTCTCAAGAACCCACACACTATATCTCTCTAGGTTTGTATCTCTCTCACACAACCCCACGTAGGTGGTGTACGTATACAAGAAGAGAATAGGTGCACCGTGCACGTACTCACGCTTCGTGCCCAGCCACACCCGCGCGGGTACACGGTGGAGCTCATTTCTTTACGAAATGGCAGCCCACGTGCTAATTTGAATGCATGTAGCGGTTGTTTACCTAGGGAGGTCGTGTACCACGCGTGCACGAAACAAAGTTCGACTTGACGCGTTGTCGCGTTATTTTTAAATAAAGTTATAGCGCTCAATGGCACGTACACAGAATATAAAACGATTTTTATGGAGAAAAAGGTAGTCCACGCACTATATACAATGGAGCCTGCGTGCCTGGTTTGTCGCTCTTCAGAGTGTCTCACACAAGGCTGCGGTGGCCTCTCTCTCTCACCGTTGGTCACTGATCCGGCCGCATCCCGTCCGCCGGGGGAAAGGGAGTGCGGTGACCTCTCTCTCTCTCACCGTTGGTCACTGATCCGACCGCATCTCGTCCACCGGGGGAAAGGGAGGAAGTGCATCGTTTCTCCGTTTGACGGCGCCAAGGCAGCACGTCCCGATCTGCGGTACACGCCGTTCTCTCTGACCAAGCTCTGGCGCGGCAGGGCCTACGCCACCTGCTCGCAGATTCCGCCCGCCGCCGCTCACCTAGTTACATCCCGATGACCTCCAGGTATCCCCTCCGCCTTGCTCCACTGCCCGTCTTCCCACGTCGCTGCATGTGGATCTTCCATAGTTCTTTGCCCAAAACATAGCTCGTCCGGCGTACTTTCCATATTGCATTCTCGTCCTCACACCGTTTTAGACAAACACAACCGTGTTGTTATCTTCCCTTAGGACAAGGAATATGCTTCTTTTTTGTCGTCGCATGTGTCATCAACTGTTATTGGCCAGTAATTGTTTCCTTTCTACTCGTTGCTATTGCGACCTTTTGGTGAACTACACAAATCACTTTTTTCTGAAGTGTGTTTTGTGCAGTTGTACTAAAATGTCACACGGGCAACGTCTCTACATTTCAGTGCGACTGCACAAAGGGAGATTGGTTTTGCTCTATCCTCCTCATCCAACTCCGAGCCTAATCTTCTCCAACTAGTTAGTCTTAAGATAGACTGCAAAGGTGACTGGCTTCTATTTGTGTGTTTATTGTTTCATCAGCAGTCCTCTATTATCGTAATCACACTTAATATCTTTGGAACAGGGACGCTCAACTCTATTTTAGTGGAACTGCAAAAATGATCGGAATGTTGCATGCTCCAGACAGCTACTTCTTTTCCCAACATGCCTTGTTGATTTAGACAGAGTTGGGGGGTCGTTGCTGCCAATGAAAGCATGGATCAATTTTAATTTAACACCTTCTCACAACTCTGTCTTCAGTTGTGATGTAATTATTAGCTCTGATCTGGTAATAATTGACATGCATTAGCAAGGAAGTTAGTTTTTTATTGTTTCCGAAAGAGCATCGATGGCAAGACACGAGAAACAAAAGCTGAAAGCTCACACCATTGTACAATTTCATGTTGCTGGAAAATTATTTGTATAGTACGTCAATTATGTAAACAAATGATGGAAGCTTGATAGCATTGCCAGAAGCCTCTTCATCATCCGGGTCCATGTGCCATGCACAAAATTATACTCCTTCGTTCCTAAATATTTGTCTTTTTACAAATTTCAAACGGGCATATTTTAGAGTGTAGATTCACTCATTTTGCTTCGTATGTGTACTCCCTCCGTTCCTAAATATTCTATTCATCTTTCTAGAGATTTCAACAAGTGACTACATACGGAGCAAAATGAGTGAATCTACACTCTAAAATATGTCTATATACATCCGTATGTGCCAGCCCATTTGAAATCTCTAAAAAGACAAATATTTGAGTAGTCACTCGTTGAAATCTCTAGAAAGACAAATACTCCAGAGTATATTTAAGAACCGAGGGGGTAGTGCACAACCGCATGGGAGACTCAGCCCGGTCGTTGCGCTGCATTAATAGTGAGTAATGAGCAGTCAAATCATAAGCCCCACCTTTCCCACTGTAAGTTCCTCTGAAGAAGCAACCATCAATACGCTCTTCTTTGAATCCGCTCATACTACTCCATCCGTGACTGTTTATACAGCGCGCTTCAGAAAAAAGAAAAAAAATCTGTGGGACCAAGGCGACTAGCAATCGGCCTGAAAAATAGCATTGGTAGTTATAGCACGGCGTCTATTTCTAGAGGGAATAATGCGTACACACATGCATGCAGTGCTTCCACCCCGGGTACACACATGCATGCACTTACTCCACTCCGTATTAGTACAGTACATGGAGAGAAAATTGTGGACTTGATTGCGGTTACCATGCCGTAATTAATTGAGCATTAAACCAAACGCGTCTAAAGTCTCTCTGGTGGTGGAAATGCATTGAGAGAAATGCATCATAATGAAGCGCGCCCTGTAAACTGTGACGGAGGGAGGAGTAGTATGAAGGTGCAAAACCAAGTACGCGTATGGCCAGTCGGTCAATGCACCTCGTCTTGGCATATCACTGACATGTGGGACAGGAGTGTGAGCAAACCGATCTCAATTGACGGCAAAGAGCCAACCCGCCGTTCCTTGAGAGAGACGAGGAGCGAGAACACACAGACGGGCTCGCACGAAGGCCAAGATATATTCGAGCATGGTTGGTTGATCGATATCATTCATTACATGTTGGGCTGCCGTTTTCCGCCCTTCTCCGGAATAAACGTGTACTTTATCAGAGATAAAAAATAAGAGTACATACGCTCCACCATGCGGTTCTAGTAGTAGTACTACTTGTACTACTGCGCTTGGCTCTTCGCCTCTTCGTGAAGTCGAACAATGATGGTACTCCGCATGTTGGGTACTACAGTGTATGCCTCTGACAATCTGACACCGAATGGACTGATGCATGTCCACCGAGGGTAGGTTGCATTTGTCAAAAGGCGTAAGCGAGCTTCACCTTATCCTGCAAGCTTCTCCTCGTTCTGCGAGTTGACGGGACACACCAAAAAGTAGTGCTAGTCCATACTCCCTCCTTTCCGGTTAATATGGCTTAAATTTTTTTGCGGGTAAATGAGAGAGCTTTATTCATATATAAGCATTCTTAGGACGATCAGCCAAGACACTGGTCACTAGGAAGCGAGGTACCCCGCAAGAAAAGAAGTAGGAAGCGAGGTGTTTCATCAAGCCAGCTCTCGTCCACATTCAAAGTGCAGCAAGCACAGTTCGCACGAAGATGCGCCACAAGGTTTGCTGACCTGTTTACATGCTGAATAACAAAAAAGGAGGAAATATTACCGAGCGCTACTATTTGTAACAGGATATGAGCCAGAATTAAGCGAGAATTGTGGCGAGTGTTCCATGCAATCAACTTCCATTATCACATGCAAGAACCCTCGAAGAGAACCAAATGTGTTGAAGATTGCTTTATCACATTTTAAAATTATAATAAGAGTGCAGACGCTCCTCCATCCGGTTCCTAGTACTAGTATAGTACGCACCTTTATAGACTATAGTAGTAGTACTAGTAAACTTTGCGCTTGGCTGTTCACCCATTCGGGAAGTCGAACAATAATAACACTAGTAGTATAGTGTATGCTTCTGGCAATCTGACACCGAATTAACTGTTGCACGTCCACCGCCTGAGCGAGGGAGAGCTTGCATTAGTCAAAAGTTTCTCCTTGTCCTGCGAGCCACCGCGCACAAGCTTCTCCCGTCCTGCAACCTTCTCCTCGTTCGGCAAGTTGACGGGACACAGCAAAGTAATGCTAGTCCATACTGCCTCCTCTCCGGTTAAAATGGCTTAATTTCAAACGAGATAAATACACTGTCTGTCACTGTATATTTGTAAAAATATGGTCAGTGGACTTCATAATACGCTCATTGCGCTCAGTATATATATTTCCGGTGTTTATACGGTCACTAGCTCACCCTGACTGAGTATGTGTGTGCATGCACGTGTAGGTTGAGCACTTGAGTGTGACCGTGTGTGTTTTGTCGTGTGCTCGGACATGCATGCATTAGGGCGTCGCGCGCGTTTTTGCGTCCATGTGTACATGTGACTGTTGCATACACATAGGGGGAGTACGTGTAGGGGCCACTAAGGAGCAGTCAAATCACACAGTAAGTTAGTCGGAAGAAGCAACCATCATTTCACTCTTGAATGACACGTACGCAATATAAAATGGTTGATATGGAGAGAAAAAGAAAACCACTATATATACACTAGTAGGAGCCTAAGCTACAAGCCTGCTTGCTTAGGTTGCTCTCTTCACAAGCATAGAACGACGGGCCTGATCCCGCAGCTGGGGGAAGGGAATAATGTTCTGCGTAGACGCGGTCGACATCGGCGAGGGAGAAAACCCACAGTCAGTGCGTCCCAATCGGGGGTCACCGCGGTATGGGCCGATGCCGCGTCCCAACCGCCCTTCTAGCTACAGCCCGACGTCCCAGGTAGTCCATCTTCCTTTTGGAGCTGGCTTGCTCCACTGCCGTAGCTCCATCTCCATGTCGATCTTTCTCTACTTCTACCGGCTTCTACTTGTGATGAGTTTATGTCTCATGAACTAGTGCCAGTACTATTATTCTAATCACACTTCTTCAATATCTTTGCCATCAGGGATGCTCAGGTCGATTTTAGTGGAACTGCACAAAAGCATCGTATGATCCGAGGGTGACAGCCGTCTTTCCTTCGACAGGTTCTACCTGGCCAGGAAATTAAATCATGTTTAGGGTTTAGGGTTTAAGTCGTAGTGACCCCATCAGTAGTTTTTCTTTCGTACACAATCTCACAACCTTTTTCTTTAGTTGTGAAGTAAATATTGGCTATGATCTGTGAATCATTGACATGCATCAGCATGCGTGTTAGTTTTCCTTTGTATTTGATGGAATGTTTTAACGGGGCAACCTTGGAATAGGAATGAAAATGGAGTGGAAAGTTTCCATTTTTTCGGAGAAAAAATGGAAACGGGGAGAAACCAACGTTTCATTTCGTTGGATCGCGCCATCGAGCAAAACCAACGTTTAAATCACGTCTGTCGTGTTTGTGTCTCACCCTCCTCTACGGCTCGACCCCACACGGTCGCTCGGCATGCCACTCACCGCAAACCGAGTATACGATAACTTTCCCGCCTGCTTGTCGATGGATTGCGCCATGGAGTACCAGCACTATTGGAAGAGATTGACGAGTTGGGGGAGGACAGCTAGCTGTAGCACGGACTCCCAAGAACTTTTTACATGCATGTTGTAGCCGGCTATTGCGACCTTTGAACGCGGAGCAGCCATGTGCAGCCGGAAGCGGCGCGGGCGACGCTCTCTCGGCCGGCGTGCCGCATCAATGCCGGCGCCAGTGAGAGGTCGCGTCCGCTCTAGCCGGGCATGAATGCGGCACTGACCGTTTCGGGCGGGAAGCACGCGCGGGTGATGAAGAGGGTTCGGGTTGGTCAGGACCGGCCGTGGCAGCGGTCTGGACGTGCGCAAACAAGAGATGATGTACGTTAATATTGCTGCGTATATAATTAACAACGTAAATAATGTGCCAGTTGGACAAATATGATTGGAGATGGAGATGGAAATGGAATTTTACGTAAACACGGATATGCATGTCTATGTCTATGTGTGTGTGCGCGACAACTCTCGCGACCTGGCAGCGGGGGCGTGTTTTTGATCGAGTTTTCTTTCTTGGTACGTTAGAAAATCAGTTTGTCTAATTCACATCTAGATGTTATTTAAGGATATCACATCTAAGCTCCCACAAGTATATAATGTAGCAACAAGAAACAAAAAAAACTAGGAAAAAATAGACCACAAACAGAGTGGACATCAACTTAGATGTGACATAACTATGTCACATCTAGATGTGTCCTAGACAGACCCTTAAAAAATTGTCTGCCAGTTTTCGTTTCTTTTTTCCGGGAACGCGCATATTCTATTTAAAAGCACTGCTATGGAGAGATTTTTTTACTCCATTATAGCCTCTTGTTTGATAGAGATTCTCGCGTCTCGCTCTCTCACCCTCTCCATATATGTTACACGCTGGAGGCTCAGCGTTCATTTGCTAGGGTTTGCTATATTCACAGTCTCTCACCCTCTCTTCACCAGATCTAAACAAGACTGCGTTGGCCTCTTGTCTCTCTCTCCCCCCTCACAGCTGGTGAAGGAGGCGTCCGTATCCCGTCACACCGGGAAGGGGAGGAGGTGCAGCGTTCACTCTATCGCCTTCGGCGAGGGAGGCAATCCACTGCCGGTTGCGCTGTTCTCTTTCACCCAGCGCCTGTGCGGGAGGGCCACCGACCCCTTCTTCCTCGCTGCCGTACGTAGTGTGGGGAGATCCGGCCTCCCGCCGCACGCCTTGCCACATCCCGACGACCCTAAGGTATAAGTTTCTTTGAAACCGTCGTTGCTCTAGCTGCATGTGGATCTTTTTCGATCTGTAGTCGAATCTAGGTCTTGGTTCAAAGAGGAAAGAAGGGTGCGGTGGGCTGGAGCAAGAATCTAGGACGTGGTTCAATGAGGAAAGGAGGGGCGGAAAGTAGTATAGACTGGCTATCCAGCCGCTTTGTAGGTCGAAAAGGGAAAAAGGGGTAACCCGGTACACACATCTGTAAGGAACCGATCTCTTTGTTGAAAAGGGAAAGAAACTGGGGGCCGGGTAGTTTGTGCAGGACTAGATTTGCTGCCCTCACATAGGAAGAAGGTTCAAAGAGAACAAATATGGGACCAGCGCATATATGCTGCTTGGCTACATACTCTGCATCACCCATTTATACGTGTGGACGCACATGGTGCTGGCATGTCCCATACAGCTATTTTGCTGTTGTTAATCTAAGAATGCCGCCGGAAAATTGAAGCAATGCCACTGTTAAAAGTAAATTACATTTTTTAACGAATGTTGTTTCAAGAGAATGTCTCTGTTAATATGAATCAATGCAACCGTTTTAGAAATGCTACTGTCCTACTTTGTTTTCCATCCAAGATAAGTTAGATGCTTCTTTCTGTCACCGTTTGTTTCATCCTCCTTTATCGGCAAGTAATTGTTTCCTTTTTTGCCTCTATTAAAACAGGGCTATCGATTCAACTTGTTGCTATTGTGACATTTTGCTTCGCTACTTGAAACACTTATGTTTTAAGAGTGTTTTGTGCAGTTCAACTTGAATGTCACACCGGTGACTTTGCTTAATTTTGGTGGAACTGCACAAAAGGAGATCGAGATTTGTTTCCAGTCTTCGTGGCGAGTTGTTTCAAATCTTGGTCTCAACCACATGATGTGCAGTGTGCTTTGAGATGTTGTGCTACTTGTTTTGGTACTGTTTTAAATAAATGTTGAATTGAAGCTATTGTATTGCTGTCTTTTCCCATTAAGTAGTGAACAAAAATGGGACCAACCCAGACATGATGCTTGTTGCTTTGTTACAACAAATTCAGCATCACCCCCTTTATAAGCCAGTAATTGATGCCACTCTCAGAATTAACTACTGAATCTTATTTCAAAACTGCAACACTTGTTAGGGATTGGCGGGATTACCATTTTTGTGGCCGCATGTTTCATCCTCCTTTATTAGCCAGTAATTGATTCCTTTTTTGCCTCTGTTTAAACAGGGATATCTATTCAACTTGTTGCTATTGCGACATTTTGCTTCGCTACGCGAAACACTTTCCTTGATTTCAGTGCAACTGCAGAAAACGAGATTGGATTTCCTATTCGTGTTGGCAGATTCGTATTTTATCTTGTCCGTCTCATGAAAGGTCAGTACAGGCCTTCATCCACATGATTGTGCAGTGTGCTTTGAGATGTTGTGCTACTTGTATTGGTACTATTTTAAATAAATGTTGAATTGAAGCTATTGTATTGCTGTCTTTTCCCATTAAGTAGTGAACAAAAATGGGACCAACCCAGACATGATGCTTGTTGCTTTGTTACAACAAACTCTGCATCACCCCCTTTATAAGTAGATGGAAGCACATACTGTTGTTGCGCCCACTCTCCCCTGGAACTGTTTATGCTTTTCGTTAATCTAATGCCGCTGGTAAAATTAAGCAATGCCACTCTCAGAATTAATTAACTACTGAATCTTAGTTCAAAACTGCAACACTTGTTAGGAATGGTACTATCCTGCTTTGTAGTTCTTTCTACATGTTTAACCAAGGTATTGTTAAGATAATGTCTATGTTAAAATGAATCAGTTGCATTGTTTTAGGAATGGTACTTTTCTGCTTTGTCGTTCTTTATACATGTTAAAACAAGGCATTGTTAAGATAATGTCACAGTCAATATGAATGAATCACACTGATGGAGAATTGCTACTCTCCTGCTTTGTTTCCCATTAAGATAAAGTAGATCAGTAGATGCTTTTCTTCTGGGAGTACAAGTCATCAACCGTTATTTCTCAGTAATTGTTTCCCTTATACCTATTGTTGCTTACAGGGATATCAAAATTAAAGCTCGGTTTTATTCCGACTTCGATTTTAGTTGAACTGCACAAAAGGAGCCAATGTGTCCAAGGCAAACTGCTGCATTACTGGGTCCAGTTGGTCGTTCCACTTTGCAGAAAGAAGCAGTCACTGTTTGCGCTACATTACAGAAGGAATGACCGAGAAGCTTTACAGAGTATTATTAGACACCGGTGACATGACTAGTCTGCAGAGACCATTGGCAATTTAACAACACGTGGAGTGCCCTGGGCAAAAAGTGCCCAAACAAGTACAAGAAGCTACGACAGGACTCCACGATCATAGGCATTACATATTTTGAATGGGAAAAGCTTGTCAAAGTTTAATCATTGATGTTAGCAAGAAGACGTTAGTTTAATATATTGGAATTGGAAAACCTTGTCAAAATTTGCTCATTGATGTTAGCCAGAAGACATGCATTTGATATTTTTGAGTGGGACGCCCTTGCTGTGAGCAGCGTCGAGTGTTTTTTCCTATTCCTGTGTTCAGTTTAGAAGTAAATAGTTACTCTGCTGAGATATTCCTGTGTTAAGAGTTTGTTCTGAATATTGTCTATGTAATGCCAGACCTTGTGTTTGATTGCAAAGTTGAGCTTGGAATGTTGTGGCATGCGGCATCACGAGCTGTTCACCATGCCTCCTGAGAATAATGCTTCGTATTGTTTTGCATGTCGATCTAATGCCAGTGATTTGCTTGTTAAGAAGATCATCCTCTTCTGTTGTTTCCGTGCTTAAGAAGTTCATCGTCTGATGTTTCATTCATAGCCTATACGACAAGTCGGGTAGGTTAGACGTGAAACCATATGATCTTCCGACCAACTCATGATATTAGGCCGTGATTGGATCGTCGTTTTCCAACCAAAACCGCTTGTAAAACCGACGCTTGTAAATTAAAGCAGATGGTCTCGGGCGAAGGCGCTTGGTTGGTCGATTTCGACTAGTAAAATATCGGAAGTACTTCACACACGATAAAAACGCTGAACGACACTCGGACGATTGCTAATCCAGCCGTTAGCTGCTGTTTCAGCCTTGCCCATGGATGGCATGATACGCACGTCGTGCATGTATCATCTGGTAATGTCGTCCATATAGCAGTGCTCGTAAAATATACACTGGTCTCTCAAATTACACGCGTAACCCGCCGGTTTTACTTACAGACCTCGGGCCCTCGGTTTCATTACGCCTGTATTTTACACGTTGTTTCCGATGACGAGTAAATTACACTTGTATGTTAATACAGGTTTGAAATAAACCAGAGCTCCCAAGCGCGGCCTTACTGTTTCATGTCGTCTTAGTTTCTCGAAGGTGCTCATAGGTGTCCGATGATGCTGGCTTCCTGAATGAGCAGCGGGCGCTGTATCAGACCATCCGTAGGGCCTGCGAGGCCCTCTCTATTGTCCTTCGAGTTGTTGCGCTCGCCGTGGCGCCGAGCATTGTTAACATCGTCAATGAACATGAGGATTCAGGAGATGACTTTATTTTGACTGGATGACACTAGGGACCCACTAGGGCCATAGCCGTACGTACGCAAGTGCCTCCTTATTATGTACAACTATATTTTTTTGCTTTCTCTTGGTGTAACGCCCACGATGTGGCTATATCTCCCACGTGTCGAGGCACGACTTAGAGGCATAACCGCATAGTGGTTTTGTCACAAGAAGGGTCATCTTCACACAATCCCATGTAATGAACAAGAATGGGATAAAGAGTTGGCTTACAATCGCCACTTCACACAATACATAAATATAATTCATACATCATCCAAAATACAAAATGATAGACCGACTACGGTCAAAATCCAGATGAAAATAAGACAACCCCAAATGCTAGGTCCCCGATCGTCCCAACTGGGCTCCACTACTGATCATCAGGAAAAGACACATAGTAACGACCACGTTCCTCGTCGAACTCCCACTTGAGATCGACCCCATCATCTGCACAGGCATCGTCGGCACCTGCAACTGTTTTGGTAGAATCTGTGAGTCGCGAGGACTCAGCAATATCACACCCGCGAGATCAAGACTATTTAAGCTTATAGAAAAGGATGGTGTAATGAGGTGGAGCTGCAGCAGGCAATAAGCATATATGGTGGCGCAAATGAGAGCGAGAAGAGAAGCAACGGAACGGACGTCATCTAGCAATGACCAAGAAGTGATCCTGAACTCCTACTTACGTCATCCATAACTCAGACCGTGTTCACTTCCCGGACTCCGCCGAGAAGAGACCATCACGGCTACACACACAGTTGATGTATTTTAACTGGGTCAAGTGACAGGTTCTCTACAACCGGACATTAACAAATTCCCATCTGCCTCATAACCGCGGGCATGGCTTTCGAAAGATAATACCCTGCAGGGGTGTCCCAACTTAACCCATCATAAGCTCTCACGGTCAACGAAGGATAAACCTTCTCCCGGAAAGACCCGATCAGTCTCGCAATCCCGTTTTACAAGACATCTCGACAATGGTAAAACAAGACCAGCAAAGCCGCCCGAATGTGCCGACAAATCCCGATAGGAGCTGCACATATCTCGTTCTCAGGGCACACCGGATTGTCCAAGCTTCCGATAGGCCAGACCAGAGTTGCCCCTGGTGGCCACCAGCGACTGAGAGGTTGGACCAATACTCAGAGGAGCACTGGCCCGGGGGGTTTAAAATAAAGATGACCCTCGGGCTCTAGAAAACCCGGGGGGAAAAGGCTTAGGCGGCAAATGGTAAAACCAAGGTTGGGCCTTGCTGGAGGAGTTTTATTCAAGGAGAACCGTCAAGGGGGTCCCATAAATCACCCAGCCGCGTAAGGAACGCAAAATCAAGGAACATAGTCTCGGTATATCAGTAACTAGGGCGGCAAGAGTGGAACAAAACACCAGGCATAAGGCCAAGCCTTCCACCCTTTACCAAATATATATAGATGCATTAATTAAATGAGAGATATTGTGATATCCCAACATATCCATGTTCCAACATGGAACCAGCTTCAACTTCACCTGCAACTAGCAACGCTATAAGAAGGGCTAAGCAGAAGCGGTAACTTAGCCAAACAACGGTTTGCTAGGAAAGGATGGTTAGGGACTGACATGGCAATATGGGAGACATGATATAGCAAGTGATAGGTAGCGCAGCATGGCAATAGAGCGAACAACTAGCAAAGCAAAGATAGAAGTGATTTCGAGGGGTGGTCATCTTGCCTGCAAGGTTCTCAGAGTTGTCGAAAGCTTGATCCTCGTAAGCGTACTCAACAGGTTCCTCGTTCACGAAATCGTCTCTCGGCTCTACCCAAGACAAGAACACAAGCAACGGAACCACAATCAATCACGAGAAATGCGCAAGCAACATGATGCAAGACATGTATGATATGCAAGATATGATATGCGATGCATATGCGTGCTCCGGACGGAAAATGATGAACAAGGCAGTAACTTGGCAAACCAAGCATGCCACTGGAAAGATGAGATGATTTCGATCAAAATCGATATAAAGATCACCGGAAACGGATGCACGGTTTGCAAATGGCAAGCAAAACAAGAATGACACGAATCTGTGATAAACAGCATGATAGCACTTAAAATGCAACAAGTGACAATGCTACAACGCTCTAACATAGCAAGAAAGCATATGGAAGTAATCTACAGGAGATGCTTGACAAAAGATGAACACTGAGATACGGCTAGATCACAACATAACAAACTCAAACAAGCATGGCAAAACTGCAAAAGATAACAGGTTTACTGGACATGCCTGAAACAACATCAGGTAGCAATGTTCGGAGCACGAAAAGAACATGCTACAGGAGCTTAAAATGGAAAAACAAGGCATGATAGTATTCTACTAAATGCATATGACAAAAGTCCCTTACTGACCATAAGCCAAAAAGGACCAGAAGATATTACGGCAAGCATGTAAACGTAGTAAGTTTCGTAATCAGGTTTCAGACTTAGCAGAAAACAGAGCATGGCAGAAATAATAATAAGAAGGCATGTTTCTGAGCTTGATGCACTCACCACAAAGCAATGCATGACAAAACAATCATACCTAAAGCAAGATGGCATGTTTATGAAGCTATCCACGGCAAGAACAAATACATAGCATGTATGGATCAACTACAACAAGCTTGGCAAAATTGCATATCATGTTAAGAATCTGCCAGAAATATTTTATAGCAAAAGTAGAGCAAAATTGAGTCATGCTATGTTACTCCATAATTGCAAACAAGGGCAGGAATGCATCAATTACAACAATATCTACAAAACATCCTTAATTAACAGCTCCAAAATATGCATAGATCTCTCTGTAGCATCAAGTTTACATGGCAACAAAATAATAGCAGACAAGGACTTGAGAGAAATCACTGTCCCTGAAATCAGAAACATTACGGAGCCTACTTTGCATGCTTGTGCTAGTCACCACAGCGATCAAAAAAATACATGGCATACACCACTGGAAATATGGCATGGCATATAACAAAACACATGTAGAACTCATGCCCATAAGATGCACAGATTAAATGATACAAAAATGACAAATCTCCAAGTTCTGTTAAGAACCAGCAGATAACAGCAACTAGCCCTCTTGCAACAGAGATTTGGGTATCAAGAAGGCCTCTAATGAACATGGTGCAATTGAACAAAATGTAGAGCACCACGAGGCGAACAATTTGACATATTACACGCGCAAAACGGAGCTACGTGCAGAGAGTTGCAATGCTATGAACAAGTGCACATGCTGTAGAACGAAATGACTTGGAAGAAATTTGGGGTTTCGGGAAAGTCAACGTACGGGAGTACAGTGGATCTGGATCGAGGAGTTCGTCGCCGGCGACGGGAGAGGAGAGGCCGGCGCTCGCTGTAGAGAGAGAGAGAGAGAGAGATCTGAGAGAGGGGGAGAGAGGCCTGAGAGAGAGAGAGAGGAAGGAGGAGAAGGGCGCGGGGCGGCGGAGCTCACCGGCGGCGGCGCGGAGGTCCGGCGGCGGCGGCATGGGAGCCGGCCGGCGGGGCAATCCGCGGGAGGGCGGCGGGCGGCGGCGCACGCGGGCCGGGAGGGCCGCGGATGGGCCGGCGGGCCGCGGCGGCGCAGGGTACGGGCGGCTGCGTGGCTGCCACGTGGCGACGCGGGAGAGGTCGGCTGCGGCGGCGCACATGTCCGGCCGATGGCGGACGCGTCCGGAGGCGCGGAGGGAAATTTCTAGGGTTTCGTCTGCGTGCGTATTTCGGGGGAGATGCATATTTATAGGTAGAGGGAGCTAGGAGAGTCCAAATGAGGTGCGGTTTTCGCCCACACGATCGTGATCGAACGGCCTACAGCATGGAGGAGAGTTTGGTGGGTTTTGGGCTGTTTAGAGAGGGGGTTTTTGCTGCACACACAAATGGACTTTGAAGATGCCCGGTTAACCGTTGGAGTACCAAACGACCTCCAAATGGAACGAAACTTGACCGGTAGTCTCCCGGTGGTATGTTAAGGCCACTTGACAAGCCTCGGTCCATTCCGAGAATTTTTGACACCCGCACACAAAAGAAAACAAGAGGGGTGCACCGGGAGAGATAGGAGCGCCGGATTGCAAAACGGACAACGGGGAAAATGCTCGGATGCATGAGACGAACACGTATGCAAATGCAATGCACATGATGACATGATATGAAATGCATGACATGAAAAAAAATGCAAAACGAAAAACATAACCCGACCACGGAGGGAATGTCATAACACATAGCCGAAAATGGCAAGAGTCGGAGTTACAAATATGGAAAGTTACATCCGGGGTGTTACACCTGTGTTGAGGATGTAGACCTTAGAGTCACCCGCCAGGAGGGGCCGGGTTACTCTTGGGATGGTCATTGCCAGAAGCCCGGAGCCAAGTTTCAAGACGATGGGCCAGAGATGGGCTGAGACCCGGATATAGCTTAGGGCCTGTAGTTACAATCATTATTATGGTAGACTTGTAGTATAAGGCAAGTATGGTTTAGAGTCCGAGCCGGACGTTCTTATGAGCCGGCCGGGACTCTAAGAGTTGCTGGGCGTCAGCCTCCCTATATAAAGGGACGACCCGGCAGCGGTTCGAGGGCGACAACAACCTCATCGAGAGCCGGGCATAGCTGTTAGCTCCCTGGCGATCGTAACCCTAATCAATATCACCTCAAACTGGACGTAGGCTTTTACCTTCACCGTAAGGGGCCGAACCAATATAAACCCTCGAGTTCCTTGTCCCGCATAACCCCTTGAAGCTTCCTAGTTGCGATGGCTCCACGACTAAGTCCTAGCTTGAGGACATCTGCCGTGACAATTCCACGACAGTTGGCGCCCACCGTGGGGCCAGCGCACGGTGGATTTGAGTTCTTGAAGGGCAGCTTCGAAGGGCTCAAGGGATATGCTGTGGGCCGGATGACCAAGAGTCGTCGCGGCAAGCTCTACATCGACGATGCGGACTGGGGCCCCGACGCCGGCTCAATTGAGTACGGGTACCGGGTCCCCTTTGGCGCAATTCATGTCTTCATTGGCAAGATTGGTGAGCCGGGCCCCGAGCCGGATCTCTGCGCCGACCTCATTGAAACGGCTCAGCGCGCACAACCCGCCTGGGCCCGGCCTGCCTTAAGGCGCGCTTTTGTGGGATGCATCCATGGAGGGCCCTCTGATCCATCCAGGTCCGGTGATGAGGCGGCCGCCGGCTCTGACGGCGAGTCGGCCACTGATGAGTCAAACTCATTGTACCAACTTCAAGATGGCAGGCTCATGGGTTGTTCCGACGGTGACAGTATTCCGGACCTTTTTGAGCCACCAAGTCAGGTTGGAGTTTTTATGGCTGGTGCGCAGCCTGTTCAGAACCCTGCTGCTGGAGCGGGAAACCCGGTGCCTTCTCCGGCTCGGGTGCTAATGGATCTCATGGACAAGATGACGGCCCTGTTAACCGCCACGGTTGACCCGGCGGATCAAGCTCAGCATGATGCGGAGATGGCACAGCTAAAATTGGATCTGATAAAAGCTAAAGAGGATCTCGCAGCGGAAGGGATCAGGCTGGCTGCGGAGCGGGCGGCTCTCGACGCCCGGACTCAGCTGATTCAGGCGCAGTCCTTCCAACTCACGATGGATCAGAACGCGGCCAACGAGGTCATGAGAAGGAGGCATCAGAAGGCCCAGTCTCGACTCCCGCCGGTTTACGATCCACGCAATCTCTTCAACACGCCGGGTGCAGGGTCTAGTAACCCGCCAGGGGTCATGGCGCCCGGGTCTGGACCCCTTATTCAGCCACGAGTGATGGGGCCTCCCCAGGTGCCCCCTGCCCCGCCTCAGTATGTGCCAATACCCCCAGGTCATTATGATAACCCGCTAGAGAACATGGTAGCTGCGGCAGCACGGCTGGCGGCTCTCCCCGTTGACGGCGATTCTCCGGCGGCCATTGAAACCCGCCGGGTCAGGGAACTCCTGTAGACGGCACTAGCGCAGCAAGAGGCGTACTCCTATAGCCGCGACAGGATCCACTCGACCCCTCGTCCAGGCCAGAGCCCGAGTTACAGCCGGCACATGGTCTCAGCAACCGGTTCAAGTAATGTACGACGCCATGACCCGCCCCCTGGCCATGGCCCGGCTCATAATGGAGCCTTCTACGCAATAGACCAAGCGCGGCAAGAGGCGGAGCAGGCGCCTCAATTGACGGCTCATCAGACCCCCCCGGCTTATCCGACGACGTCCGTTGATGTGGGAATTTCTACCAGGACCGGGGGTGTCCCTTGTTTGGTACCAGCCATCCGTAATGAACGTCTACCTAAGGACTTCAAGGGCCCTAGGAAGGTGCCTAACTATACAGCGGACTTACAGCCTGCAGCCTGGATTGAGAGTTATGAGATGGCTATGGAATTGCTGGAGGTCAGTGAGGCGGCCATGGCCAAATATTTCACCATGATGTTAGATGGAACTGCCCGCACGTGGTTGAAAGGGTTACCGCCGAACTCCATTGGGTCTTGGGCTGAGCTGAAAGCCCGGTTCATTCAAAACATCAAAGATACCTGCAGGCAATCTATGTCAATTGTGGATTTGACTAACTGTAAGCAGCAGGAGGGTGAGTCCACGACCCATTGGGTTCGCCGGGTCAAGGAGATCATACATTCATCAGATAAGATGGATGCCGGCTCTGCAGTCTTAATGTTGGAACAGAACTGTCGCTTTGTGCCCCTTAAGATGAAGCTCGGGCGGCTCAAGCGCGACTGCACCGATATGGGTACCCTAATGGCGGCTCTTGTCAAGTACGCCGATTCCGATGGTACCAAGGATCCCCCTTCAGACGATGAAAGGGCAGGGAAGGGAAAGAAGAATGGCAACGGCAAGGGTCCTCATTTTAACCCGGGGAACCAAGGAGGAGGCAAGCGTAAGGCCGATGGCAGCCTAGAGTTTGTAGCCAACGCCAACTCCCAAGGTAATAACCAGCGACGCAAGGGGAGGCCCCCTCCCCGAGGCGGCGGGTCAGGTCCAACGCTGGAGCAACTGTTGAATGAACCGTGTCCAAGGCACGGCTCTAGAGAGAAGCCAGCGACTCACCTGTGGAAGGATTGCGCGATCATGAAGGCCTTTAAGAGCTACAATGGCCCGGGCGGCGGCTCAGGAGCCGGCGGCTTTCATGGCCCGGGCGGCGGATCAAATTCCGGTCCTCAGAACGGTCAAGGGGGCTTTAATCAACAGTCTGGTCAGGGTCATCAACAGCAGCAGGGGGGTTATCAGACCAACCCAAAGCAGCTTAGCGGTGGACAGTATCATGTGTTCACCACCAGTTTGTGCAAACGGGATCAGAAGCTTCACAAGAGAGCTGTTCATGCTGTTGAGCCGGCAGTTCCACGCTACTTACGGTGGTCTGAGCAGCCTATAGTGTGGAGTAGGGAGGATCACCCTCCCCGGGTGGATAACCCGGGCCACTTGGCCTTAGTGGTGGCTCCTCAGGTGGGAGGCTATAAGTTCACAAAGGTACTCATGGATGGAGGCAGCAGCATCAATATCCTCTATTATGAGACATTTCGCCGTATGGGATTGGTTGATAAGAACCTCAGCCAGTCAAACACTATCTTCCATGGTGTGGTACCCGGTAAGTCAGCTTATCCAGTTGGCAAGATCGAATTGGAAGTGGCTTTTGGTGATGAGAACAACTACAGGGTGGAGAAGTTGACCTTTGAGGTGGTCAAGATAAGAAGTCCGTACCATGCTATATTTGGACGGCCGGCTTACGCCAAGTTCATGGCACAGCCGTGTTATGTGTACTTACAGCTCAAGATGCCGGGTCACAATGGGACCATTACGGTTCACGGCAGCCGGAAGGTGGCTCTGGAGTGTGAGGAAGGTGATGCAGCTTATGCAGAGTCTGTTTGCGCCACAGAGGAGTTGAAGTTTTATAAAGACAATGTTGACCCAACAGATATGACCTCTCTGAAAAAGCCAACCACGGAGAATGAACCGGCAATGAAATTTAAGTCAGCTGACGAGACTAAACTCGTTGATTTTGTTCCAGGTGACTCGTCTCAGCAGTTTAGCATCAGTGCAAATCTGGACCCGAAATAGGAAAGCGCGCTCATCGAGTTCATCCGTGAGAATAGGGACATCTTCGCATGGAAGCCTTCTGACATGCCAGGTGTACCTAGAGAACTCGCTGAGCACACTCTCAATGTTGATCCGAAATTTAAGCCGGTCAGACAGTTCCTTCGGCGTTTTAATGAAGAGAGGCGAAAAGCTATTGGGGAAGAAGTAGCCCGGCTCTTGGCGGCCGGGTTTATCGTTGAAGTCTTTCACCCAAAGTGGTTGGCTAAACCGGTGCTCGTGCTCAAGAAGAACGGCACCTGGCGGATGTGTGTGGACTACACGGATTTGAACAAGGTGTGTCCGGCTGATCCTTTTGCCCTGCCCCGTATTGATCAAATCATTGATGCTACGGCAGGTTGCGCACGCTTAAGTTTCTTGGATGCTTATTCCGGGTATCATCAGATTAAGATGGCAGTTAAGGACCAGGAGAATACGGCGTTCATCACTCCCTTCGGAGCCTTCTGCTATGTGTCTATGCCCTTTGGACTCAAGTGTGCACAGGCGACTTACCAGCGTTGTGTACAGAATTGTCTTCATAAACAGATCGGGCGCAATGTTCACGCTTACGTGGACGATATTGTGGTTAAATCCATCAAGGAGGAAACCCTAATAGATGACTTAAGGGAAACCTTCGATAATCTCCGGGTCTACAAGATGATGCTTAACCCGGCCAAGTGTGTTTTTGGTGTTCCTGCAGGCAAACTATTGGGCTTCTTGGTTTCTGACAGAGGCATTGAGGCTAACCCGGAGAAGATCAAGGCCATCACTTCCCTGGCTAAGCCGGCGTGTATAAATGACGTTCAGCGTTTGGCGGGTCGCATCGCTGCTTTAAGCCGGTTTATAAGCCGTTTGGGTGAGAAGGCTATGCCTTTATATCAGTTGATGAAGAAAACTGATACCTTTGTCTGGAATGATGCAGCTAATACCGCTTTTGAGGATTTGAAAAAGCAACTGGCAGAGCCCCCCGTCCTTGCTGCTCCGGCTGATAAGGAGCCCTTGCTACTGTATGTGGCGGCAAATGCACGGGCCGTCAGCGTGGCTATTGTGGTGGAGCGCAAGGAGGCGGGTAAGGAGCATCCGGTTCAACGGCCGGTTTATTATGTCAGCGAAGTGCTCATTGAGTCCAAGCAGCGGTACCCGCATTGGCAGAAGCTTGTGTATGGTGTGTTCATGGCGAGCCGGAAGCTTAAGAATTATTTTCAGGGTCATCCCATCACTGTGGTCAGTTCTGCCCCTCTTGGTGATATTATCCAGAACAGAGAGGCCACAGGGAGAATTGCTAAGTGGGCTATAGAACTTGGACCTCATGGTCTCAAATATGTGCCACGCACTGCTGTTAAATCTCAGGCTTTGGTGGATTTCATCAACGATTGGACAGAGTCAC
This sequence comes from Aegilops tauschii subsp. strangulata, assembly GCF_002575655.3. Classification (NCBI taxonomy): domain Eukaryota; kingdom Viridiplantae; phylum Streptophyta; class Magnoliopsida; order Poales; family Poaceae; genus Aegilops; species Aegilops tauschii. The sequence goes on from NC_053038.3 coordinate 333,476,726, forward strand.
AAGTGCCTGAGCAAAAGCCGGATAACACTTATTGGACTATCCACTTTGATGGGTCCAGACAGTTGGAGGGCTCGGGGGCTGGTGTTGTATTGGCTTCCCCTAAAGGTGACAAATTCCATTACGTGCTACGGTTGATGTTTCCTTGCACTAACAATGCGGCTGAATACGAGGCTTTGCTCCACGGTCTTCGGGTGGCTAAGGAGATGAGCTTAAGCCGGGTAAGGTGCTTTGGTGACTCAGACTTGGTGGCTCAACAAGTATCAGGCACCTCGGACTCTAAGGATCCTCTCATGGCGGTTTATCGCCGCGAGGTTGATGCCATTGCTGGGCACTTTCAGGGATACCAAGTGGAGCACATTGATCGCAGGAAGAACGAGGCGGCTGATGCTTTAAGCCGGCTAGGCTCCCAGCAAAAACCGGTGCCGCCTAACACTTTCTTGGATGTCCTGTATAACCCGTCGGTTCGGTTGCCTACAGAGGAGGACTTGGCTATCCCTGACCCGGAGGCACGACTGGTGGCGGCTCTTCACGTCATACCAGACTGGACAATGCCATATCTGGCTTATATAACCCGGGGAGAGTTGCCTGAGGATGAAACTTTGGCCAGACAAATCACCCGGCGGGCTAAGTCAATGATCGTCATCGATGGCGAGTTGCATCATCGCAGTGTTTCAGGGACATTTCAGCGTTGTATCTCCCCTGAGGAAGGTCAAGAGATCTTGCGCGAGATCCATGAAGGGGATTGTGGCCATCATGCCGGTTCAAAATCTCTTGTGGCCAAGGCTTTCCGTCATGGTTTTTATTGGCTGACGGCTCACGCTGATGCAGAGGACTTGGTCAGTAAATGTGATGGTTGCCAAAGGTTCTCATGACGGGCTCATGTGCCGGCTCAGGAGTTGAGGATGATCCCGATCACTTGGCCCTTTGCGGTCTGGGGGCTTGATATGGTTGGGCCTTTTAAACGGTCCAAGGATAAGAAGACCCACCTCTTGGTGGCCGTTGACAAATTCACGAAGTGGGTGGAGGCTGAGCCAGTTAGCAAGTGCGATGCAGCCACGGCGGTTCAATTTATGAAAAAGGTGATTTTCCGCTTCGGCTTTCCGCACAGCATCATAACTGACAATGGCACCAATTTATCCAAGGGCGCTATGGAAGAATTTTGTCAACAGAGCATATCCGACTTGATGTTTCCTCAGTGGCTCATCCCCAATCCAATGGTCAAGCTGAGAGAGCTAACCAGGAGATTCTGAAGGGCATCAAGCCCCGGCTTTTGGTCCCTTTGCAACGGACGCCGGGTTGTTGGGTGGAGGAGTTGCCCTCCGTCTTATGGAGCATCAACACTACTCCTAACAGGTCTACAGGCTTCACGCCTTTCTTCATGGTTTATGGAGCAGAAGCAGTCCTCCCCAGCGACATCCGTCACGATTCACCTCGTGTGGCGGCTTATGTTGAGACGGATAATGAACAGGCGCGCCAAGATGCTCTGGACTTGTTGGACGAACAGCGTGAGGTGGCAGCAGCCCGTTCAGCGATTTACCAACAAGACCTGCGCCGTTATCATAGCCGCCGGATCAAATCCCGGGTCTTCCAGGAAGGCGACCTTGTGCTCCGGCTCATCCAGGATCAAACGGATGCACACAAGTTATCCCCACCTTGGTAAGGGCCCTTTGTGGTCAGTAAGAACTTGCACAACGGGTCATATTACCTCATTGATATTCGGGAACATAAAGATTCGCGTAAATCTAAGGAGGAGACCCGTCGGCCGTGGAATATAGCTCAGCTTCGGCCTTACTACACTTGAGCTGCCGGCTCTCGTGGTGTACATATTTATCTCAGACATGTATATATTATGATAAGCAATAAAGCATGGCCTCTGTCCTTTTTTCTCCCCCAATTATGCGTGTGTTATTTTTACATGCTGATTTAAAGGAGGATCCGGCTTATGATCGTATTTGAGTCTAGCCGTAAGCAGTAAGATCACTTGGGGGCTTCCTGTTCAAACATGGGTCGTATTCGAACCAAAGAGAACATAGTTGTCGATACCCACTTGATTGGCAAAGTGCCGAGCTCGTTGGGAAGTTAACTTTGATCATATTTGAATCACAGTTTAACCCCTCTGAGAACCGACGTGGATCGTATTCGAATCAGCGTCGTTAAACAATTTTAAGAATCACTTGGGGGCTTCCTGTTCAAACATGGGTCGTATTCGAACCAAAGAGAACATAGCTGTCGGTACCCTCTTGATTGGCATCGCCACACCCACTGGGGGCTATATGATCGTATCCGAATCTTGGCTTAACCCCTTTTGGGCCGGGTCTCTGGTCGTATTCGAACTGGAAGCCCCTAAGTTCTGATTTATCACAAGTTTACTCTGATTATGACAAAGTGTGCATAGCCGGGTTTCACCTGCCGGCTTAATTTTGGGTTTATCTTGTTAATTGAACATAATGGATGTTATCAAGGCAAGTCAATTAGAGTTAAGATACCAACCGTGCTACCCGGGTTATTTAATCCGGAAGTATGCTTACAGGCTGTTAAGTGTGTTATCACGGCTATGTTCAGAGTGTAACTAAGGACCAGTCCTTTTTGATTCATATTCCGGGTTATCCATCTCAAACACCTACTTCTCAGGGTGGTAAGCCGCCTTGAGACTTGTGATTTGCCTTTCTATGCAGATACTTAAAGGCACCTTTTAAGGTTGAGAAGGACAGAGGGATAATTAAGACCCGGAGGAACACCAAAAGGATAACTTCAAGGGATTTCAGCATTCATTACATGCACGATGGCACGGCAGAGATAAATTGTTGCACCTATTCTATTACAAAATTCATCAAGTCTCAAGGATGGAGCGTTGTTCGGTGAACCGCCAGCCGCTTTATGATGCCTGTTGAGTTGAAGTCCCCGGCTCGTTCCTGTCTTCTGCTCCGGCTGATCCCAAGACCTCGAAGGTTGACGACTTCCAGTTGATGCCGCTGAGAGCTTCGAACTGGGCTTCTTCGTCAATTAACCCGGCCGGGTCAATCTCTGGGGCGAAGGTGTGCTGACGAGCCAGAGGAATCAGATTGAGAGCTTCATAGCGAGGGGTTGGAATCCTCTGATTCTCCGCGTTGTACCCCGGCTGATATTTGGTTAAGTCGGTGTCATCCCCGATGATGGTGGCCAGCGGGCGTACAGCCTTCACACATGCCGCGAAGTCCTTCTGGTCGAAGGTTGAGTCGTCTTCCTTCAGGCTTGGGTAACCCAGGGCGATGTCGGCCGGGTCTAGCTCCGGCAGGAATGCTTTGGCCCGGCTCATCGCGGCAATTGCTCCGGCTCTTGCGGAGGCTCGGCGTAGCTCCTGGATCCGCTGTGGCAGAACAGCGAGCCGGCGCAGGACTTCGGCCAGATGGGTTGGCACCTCGTTGGATAGGGCCACCACAGCTAAGGCGCGCTGTGACCCGGTGTAGAGTTGTTCCACCAGGGTGTACACGGCCTTTAACTTGGTGACCACGCTCTGGTTGAGGTTGGCACTCCTGGGACCTGTTTAATAAAGATCAGATAAGCCGGTGACAAGGAGGAATCATAACATATACAGACTTGATGAAAGCCGGCGAGGCGACTTACCGAAGATAGCAGCCACCATTTGGGAAACCTGGCGCTTTAGGCCGGAGAGCTCAGCGGTCTTCTCAGTGAGGGCCTTCTCCGCCTGTTCTGCCAGGGTCACCAGTGCGGCTTTCTCTTCAGCCCAGGCCTTCCGCTCAGCATCAAATTCGGTCTTCAGTTTCTCTTGAGCGGCGATGCTGGAGACAAACTTGGCGTTTGCCTTCCGGGTCTCCATCTCTTGTGTCTTTAGCCGGCTCTTGAGATCCGCAAGGTCCGACTCTAATTTCTTGCCAACAGCCTGCATATATTTCCGGGTTATTAACAGTCATTCTATAAGTCCCAAGCGCTTTCCAAGCAAAGACACTTGGCACTTGGGGGCTAATGCATATTGAACGTATCTATCTACGTACTGCCGGCTTAGTTGAGTAAGCCGGGGCCTAAGTCTACAACATATTCAAATATAAGTTGTCGACTTGGGGGCTAGCATGACAAGGGTCACTATGCAGAAAGTAAGAAGACAACAGAAGGATACCTCAGATTTTTGTTGGATCTGGTTGACCATGGCGATCTCGGCGTCCCGGCTCTTGTGAACTTGGTTGATGTAGCCAGAGACGAGCTCTCCAATGCTCAAGTCGGTGTAGCTGGAGAGGTCCAGATTCACCCGGTGGGGCTGCAGCAACTCCCCCTTCGCGGAGCATTTGGCCAGCATGGTCGGCCGCCCCGGCTCAACATACTCCGTCCGGGTAATTACCACGTCCGGGTCGTCAGCTGGTGGGGCTGAGCCGGAGGCCTCCGGGTTAACTGACGCTTCGGTCGTTGTCTTGGTAGTCGGGGCAGGGGCTTCAGGTGCCGTGTCCATGGGAATGGTGGCTTCGGGGGCGGAGGCAGATGGCGGCTCTTGAGCCGTCGCCTCCGTCTCAGGCAAGTCCGGCACTCCAGCTGACCTGGTCTTCTTTGCTCTTTTGGTGAGCTTTGCCTGGGCACTGAAAAGGCAGAAGTGTTAGGCACACAAGGAGTAAGTACAGACAGATAATGTAAGGAGATTGTTATTACCCGGGTGCAGTCTTGAAGGCTGGCAGACTTGACTGCATGGAGTCACCCGAAGAGGGGGAGGTCTCCTGATAATTGGAGTCAGAAGAGTTGAGTGGCTGCCGGATGACACCCGCCAACGGATGAAAAGGGTACAGGTGAGAAAAAACCTCAGTGCGACGCTTCCTTGTTGCGTCGGGTAACCCGGCGGAGAGGTCGGTGTCCTTGCGGGCCCGGGTGTGACGCCGACTTTCGTGAACTTGCTGCTTGAAAAGAAATTGAGGGTCTTGATGAGCTAATGGATGTGAAAAGCTTACTTTCCGGGTTACTCTTCGGACTTTCAGCTGTGGCAAAGGCTCCGAGTAGGAGGAAAGTGACATTACCTCTTCAACCACCGGGTTACTGGCGCCGGTGTCATCCTGTCAATAAGCAAAATGTTGATAAGGCGGACGGCAACAAACAACAAATATGGCAAGAGTTTAAAGGTTTAAGGGTTACCTCTGACTCGGAGTTGTCGCTTAATTGCAGTAGCTCCGAAGCAGTGGGTCTGCTTCCCTTTTTGCGAGGGGCGGCTTTCTTGGCGGCTTTCTTTGCCTTCCTGGCCTTCTTGGCCGCCTCATGGTCATACTTGACCCGCCAGAATTTATCATCAGCCTGAGAAATACAGTAATGAATTCTTAAAATGGTTCAGAGCAAGGTGACATGCAAAAGAAGTTGAAAGGTTAAAGTCAGCGGCTTACCGCTGGGGCTGGATTGGTCTTGCAGAACGGGGCTAGCCCGGTTCTTCCACAGTCTGCCAGGCTCTCGTTTAACAGAGCCTTGGTTTCTTCTTCGGCAACGTCTTCTGGAAGATCATTGCGACTGTGCCTCTGTGGGTCGTCCTTTCGCCCGGTGTACTCACACATTAAGCCGGGGCGGTGGCTCAATGGGATCACCCGCCATGAGATCCAGACCCGGACCAGGTCTATTCCGTTCAGACCGTTGCCTAGCAGGGCCTTGATCTTATTGATCGTTGGAAGCAGAGGCTGGCGTTCCGCGGCAGTCAGTTTGTCGGATAGCGGATGAGTCGGCTCTAGGCGTGTTGGGCGAAAGCCGGGCAGCGGGTTCTCGTCAGCCGGGGACGTATCTTGGCAGTAGAACCAAGTCATATTCCAGTCCTTGGGGTGGCTTGGCGGCTCTGCGTAAGGGAATAGACAGTCCCTGCGCCGTTGGATGGAGATGCCGCCTAATTCCAGACTTGGCCCGTTCGCGCACTCGTTTTGACGGTTTAAGTAGAACAGTTCTCTGAAAAGCAGCAAACTGGGCTCCTCTCCAAGGTACACTTCGCAAAAGACTTGGAAGTTGCAGATGTTGGATACGGAGTTGGGTCCTATATCCTGAGGCCGAAGGTCAAAGAAGTTGAGCACGTCCCGGAAGAATTTTGAGCCGGGCGGTGCGAAGCCCCGGCTCATATGGTCCGCAAAGATCACTACCTCCCCGTCCCTCGGCTGTGGTCTTTCTTCGGACGGGTCAGGGGCACGGTAGGACATCACTTCCTTCTTGGGCAGATATCCGGACTTAACGAAGTTGGCCAGGGTGTCGTCAGTAACGTTGGATCTCATCCAGTTGCAAGTGATGGGAGCCTTGGGAGGCATGGTGAAGGTTGGTGGTCTACGGTAAAGAGAAAAGTGTCCGGGTTAATTGTAAGCGGAGATTATCATTCAAACTACAATGGCGGCTTATGAAGGGGACTAATGATATATATTCAGATACGGTGGGTTATCTAAGCTGTAGGGGCATTCAGAATAAGTTGGTCATCTACGGCTTACCGCAGTTAAGCCGGAGGATTCTACAGAGCATGGTTCTCTTTAAACTGGAAAGTTCTACGGCACGTGTTTTCTTTAAGTCGGAAATATAAGCCGCCAAGATTCAAGGGCTGCAATTTTTACTAAGTGTGGTAAAACATATTTCACATATTGCAGTAACTTTTTCGGATCAAAATGGTCGGGTGAAATGAAAATTTTCTAGACCTAAAAAACAGAGGCAGGAGAAGTTCTTGAGGTGGAACATGGTTCTTATGCAGTAAAAGGAGGGTTTTTTGCAGGTGAAATGGATCTCAAACATCTACCGCACTGACTCTATGTGAGGTTAAAGATCAACCGAGTGCAGTGACTACAAGAGCTACTGAGGTTTGCGGCAATGGTGATGAACGCGAAGAACACAAGATGAACCCTACAGTAGATCTATCTGACAGGGCAAAGGAGACTCACCGGAGTTGGAAAGAGCGGAGGTCGCTGCCGTGAATCTGGTCCGAATCAGGGTGATGCAGCGGCCGGGTTGATGAAGACCAGGGGCGCAACGGCGGCGGCAGTGGCGGAGCTCGGGCAGAGGAGCGACGGCGCGAGGAGGAAGAAGGAGAGCGTGAGAAGAAAGCGTTGGGCCGGCCTATTTATAAGGCAGAGTCATAAGTGGGCGCGAGATTCAAGGAGACCACGGCGTGGTTATCTCCCCCTCACGGCGCCTCGATTTTCGGAATGACAGTAAAAGCAAAGATCCGTTGCGGATCTGGCGGAGTAAAAAACGGACTTAATGGAGGATGACGTCACGGCGGATTATCCGGAGTCCAGAGGATGACGTCACTCCGGGTTATGGCTTTCATATGAATGGTAAACCGGAGATTTTTTCTTTCGGCAGAGTTGAAGATTGACGCGAGCCAGCTCAAGTCAATCTGGGGCCTAATGTTGAGGATGTAGACCTTAGAGTCACCCGCCAGGAGGGGCTGGGTTACTCTTGGGATGGTCATTGCCAGAAGCCTGGAGCCAAGTTTCAAGACGATGGGCCAGAGATGGGCTGAGACCCGGATATAGCTTAGGGCGTGTAGTTACAATCATTATTATGGTAGACTTGTAGTATAAGGCAAGTATGGTTGAGAGTCCGAGCCGGACGTTCTTATGAGCCGGCCGGGACTCTAAGAGTTGCTGGGCGTCAGCCTCCCTATATAAAGGGACGACCCGGCAGCGGTTCGAGGGCGACAACAACCTCATCGAGAGCCGGGCATAGCTGTTTAGCTCCCTGGCGATCGTAACCCTAATCAATATCACCTCAAACTGGACGTAGGCTTTTACCTTCACCGTAAGGGGCCGAACCAGTATAAACCCTCGAGTTCCTTGTCCCGCATAACCCCTTCAAGCTTCCTAGTTGCGATGGCTCCACGACTAAGTCCTAGCTTGAGGACATCTGCCGTGACAATTCCACGACAACCTAGTTTCCTGACATCACGGTCCCACACCATTGTCAACCTATGTAGTCAATATAAACGAGAGAATTGCACAAGGTGCGGCCGACAGCTGGGACCAAGAAGCTCGAGCAGTATTTGTGTTTTTGAGGCGTCAGCACTGCAGAGTTTTTCTTGGCGATGATTTCGTTGTTGTTCAGAGGAGAGCAGGGTATTAACTGGGCGGGCTATGGCCCGTCTAGCCGAGGCCAGATAAGCCCAGATACTAATTTTTTCAAGATGAAAATGGCTAGCCCAGCTATACGTCTTTTTGAGGAATACCCAGGCTAGGTCAACTTGTTATTCTCCGCCCCGCTGGGCTGCAAATCTTTCCTAGGAGGGATGCATTAGGCTTAACAGGAAAATGGGCTTTAAAAAATAATAAATGGGATGTAATTATAAAAACTGGGCAGTAACTATAAAAAAATGCACCAAACACGAAATTAGTTTATAAAATATTATTTATTGATTTTGAAAATCTTAAATTTTGATTGTTGCACGCAATGTTTCATTGGATTTTTACGTAATACAAATTTATATTTAATCTGACTAGAAATTTCGGGATAAAAATATTTCGGATCCCATCAAAATGTGGGAAATTTTAATGAATTCTGTCTTCAACGGTTGGTTGAAATTATTAATCGTTGTCCTAGCTAGAAAATGGGTTGTACTTTCAACAAACTGTAAATGGGCTGTTGTAAATTCCATTAGAATTCAAAAATGGGCTGTACATTCTTACAAAACGCAAATGGGCTATAAGTTCTCTGCCACACACTTGTGGGCCTACTAAGTGACGCGTCCCCTAAAAAAATAAGTTGACGCGTATGCAAGGCTTTGTCAACTAATTATAGTCAACACACGGTTCTAGCAGCAGTGGTTGTTGGATGTCTATCCAACGGATGTCGTGCTTCTTCTTCAATCCCAGATATTCTTCGCTTCGGCCGCCCAAAAAATGATTCCTCCCCCTCACATCTGGGGCGCACCATTTCGGAGGCTGACCTGTGGGCCTACTAAGTTGGAGCGTACCAAGGGCTTTGTTAACTTAGTCAATATAAACGATTCTAGCTTCAGTGACCGTACGATATCCATCCAACGGCCGTAGTGCTTCTTCAACCTCTGGTCTTCTTGGTCCAGCCGCCCAAAGCAGCGCCGGTCGTGCCGCCTACTCCTGCCTCCCGTGGCCGGCTGTGCTGCCGCGGAGGCCTCACCGCCCCCATACTACTCCCACCGCTGGCCAGGCCATCCCTTCACTCACCCACACCCCCTGTTATTCTGCGGCGACGACAGCCTCACACCGCAGCCGAACCAGTGAACCCTCGTACTCCTCTCCGCGCGGGCTTCCACTGCTGCGTCTTCCCCGGCTCTGTGTCGTCCCCTTCCTAGGCCTCGCCGTCGTCCACCGCCCTAGTGCTCTCGGCGTGGCGTCGTCAACGTGGTCAACGACCGACTTCCATTGGAAGAGTACTGTACGTGGACAGGCTGACAGCTGGGTCCACGGCGGCCACAAGGAAGTGCCTCCTTATTACGCGCAAAATAATTATTCCTCCACCTGACAGCGGGGACCCACCGGATGGGCCACCTTATTTCACGAAAAAAACGTTTCCCCCCTGACAGTTGGGACCCACCGGACGGGCCACCGTATTTCACGAAAAAACGTTCCCCCCGCTGTCAGCTCGGATCCACCGGAAGTGCCTCCTTATTACGCACAAAAAAATGAATACTCCCCCTGCTAGCTGGGACCCACCTTGGTGAGAGGCTGACTTGTGGGCCTACTAAGTTGACGGGGACGGAGGGCTTTGTCAACTGAGTCAATATGAACGATTCTAGCTCCAGTGACCGTACGATGTCCATCCAACGGTCGTAGTGCTTCTTCAACCTCTGGTCTTCTTGCTCCAGCCACCCAAAGCAGGGCCGGTCGTGCCGCCTGCTCCTGCCTCCCGTGGCCGGCTGTGCTGCCGCGGAGGCCTCACCGCCCCCTACTATTCCCACCGCTGGCCAGGCCCTGCGGCGACGGCAGCCTCACACCGCAGCCGAACAAGTGAACCCTCATACTCCTCTCCGCGTGGGCATCCACTGCCGCATCTTCACTGGCTCCACGTCGTCCCCTTCCTAGGCCTCGCCGTCGTCCACCGCCCTGGTGCTCTCGGCACGGCGTGGTCAACGTGGTCAAGGAACGACTTCCATCGGACGAGGACTGTACGTGGAGAGGCTGATAGCTGGGTCCACGGCGGCAGCAAGGAAGTGCCTCCTTATTACGCGGAAAATAATGATTCCTCCACCTGACAGCAGGGACCCACCGGACGGGCCACCATATTTCACGAAAAAAACGTTTCCCCCTGACTGCTGGGACCCACCAGCTACACCTTCGCACGCAAGGAAGTGCGTCTGGGCAAAAAAAATTGATTCGCCCCCCTAACTGCTCGGACCCACCAGCTACATCTTCGCACGCAAGGAAGTGCGTCCGGGCAAAAAAACCAAAACGATTCGCCCCCCTTGACTGCTGGGACCCACCAGCTACATCTTCGCATGCAAGAAAGTGCCTGACAGTCGGGACCCACCTGGTCGAAGTGTACATAGCGTTGTCATTCTGGTCGCGAACGTGTACGTACATATATACTGGTCGATGTAGAGGCGCGCACGTGTTGTAGTAGAGGCGCGTACGTGTCGTAGTAGAGGCGCGCACGTAGCATGTACACGTACGTACAGCGGCCAGGGTGCAAGAAAGAAAATACAGCCACGTATGTACATACGGGCAGGGTCTCGAACGCCTACTCGAGCATACGTACGGCGATGGCTCGTGTACATGGCTGGGTCGGAACGGAGAAACAGCGTCATCGTCGTGTTCATGGGGAGGCAACGGAATGCGTCGTGTTCATGGGGAGGCAACGGAATGCATCGTGTTCATGGGGAGGGGTGTGGCGTACCGCAAAACGGAGGAAACGGACCTCCTACGGTCGAAACGGGGGTCCTATTGATCGGGAGGAGTGTGGCGTACCACAAAACGGAGGAAACGGACCTCCTATGGTCGAAACGGGGGTCCTGTTGATCGGGAGGGGTGTGGCGTACCGCAAAACAGAGGAAACGGACCTCCTACGTTCGGAACGGGGGTCCTGTTGATCGGGAGGGGTGTGGCGTACCGCAAAACGGACAAAACGGACCTCCCGGTCGAAACGGGGGTCATGTTGATCAGGAGGGGTGTGGCGTACCACAAAACGGACGAAACAGACCTCCTACAGTCGAAACGGGGGTCCTGTTCATCGGGAGGGGTGTGGCGTACCGCAAAACGGGACTCCACGGGATACTGTTCATCTCCACCGTCGACCTCCTCCAGCCTCGACGGGCTACCGTCGACCTCCTCCAGCCTCCATGGGCTCATGTTCATCCAGCCTCCACCGCACGCTACATCACCGGCTACTGTTCAACCACCCCTCCACGGGCACCCCTCCATCATCTACTGTTCATCCAGCCCTCCACACCACGGGGTCCTGTTCAATCACCCCTCCACGGGCACCCCTCCACCGTCTACTGTTCATCCAGCCCTCCACCACACCACGGGGTCCCGTTCATCCAGACGCAACGCCACTGCTCACTGTTCATCCACCCCCCCCCCCCCGCAACGCTCACTGTTCATCCAATCGATTTGCTTCAGTTAGCAGCAGTAGCGAAGGAATCGCTTGATCGGGTTCAATTAATAGCCATCGATCGATCGCTCGGGTTCAGTAACGCGTAGCCTGCAGTGCAATCGCTCGGGTTCAGTTAGAGCCCAACGCCTCGCTCGGGTTCAGTTAGAGCCAACGCCTCACACACACGCGCGTACATGTACGAGAGAAACGCACATCGCTCGGCCCCCGACCTCCCACCGTAACCGGGAACTCCCCAAAATTTTCCTCCCCCTCGCTTCTACCATGGTTTTTTCCATCATGGACGGCCCAAAGAATGGCATGCAGCTGCGTCTCTGGCCCGCCCAGGACAAAAAGCCCATTTTCTGTCATGATTTTTTGTCATAGAAGTAGGAGCCCACCACAGCTATGATGATATCGGGTTTTGTCACAATTATCGTCATAGAAGTGTCATATGTATGACAGAAAAAAATTTCGTTCGGCCCAAAATGTCACGGATGTGTCTTTTTTTTGTAGTGAATTATGGAGGAACACAATTTATATTGGCCTTCTAAGCTTTTCTCCCATTTTGGCAATCGATGCCAATGGGGGAGAAGTTTCAGAGAGTTTTGTGGAGAAGTTTAGAGAAATCTCTCCTCTTGCTTTGGTTTTTTCCTAAGCATTTGCATCTCTTACTCATGCATCATTGGTTGTTGCATTGCATGGTGATGCATAATTCCTTATATAAACTCTCTTGAAAGTGATTTTCATCAATTACCAAAATGGGGGAGATTGAAAGAACATGTGGTGCCCCCATGTTTGGTTTTGGTAATTGACGACAACCTCTATGGACTAATGGTTGCCTTGAGTTATATTTGAAGGTTTTGTCCATAGTATTTTCTTCGAGTACATGTGTTGGTTTCAAGGAGAGTTTGTGTTGACCAAGGCGCTATTAAGGAATTATCCAAAGATTGGTCATGTGAGAGTTGAGCTTATTGCAAGCATGTCTTGAAGAAGAAGATTGTGTGATCATTCATGTTTACCTTAAAGACATCATCCAAATGAAGAGAGTTGGAAAGATTCTAGGTTGATCAAGACTAAGTCAAGAGTGATTCAAGTTGATCAACTCACGAATTGTAGAAGATGTACCGAGAGGGATCAAGTGATCCCATGGTATGGTAAGCATTGTCCATTGTGCTTTTGTGTACTAACCCATGGTCTATGTGAGAGTTCTATGTGGGGTTAGGTACGTGTTCATGGGCTTGCGTCAAGAGGAAGATATCACTCAACCCATGGAGAGGATGACATCAAGTGGTGATCGTCATGAAGATTGCCGTGTGCAAGTTCAAGTGGAGCATCACGAAGAGATCAAGTGCTTGAAGCTTTCCGTCCATTGTGGTGACAATGGACTTGTGAAGATGTGCCGAAGAGTGGCTCACCCATAGTGGAATATGGGGGAGTAATCATCTAGTCTTCATCGAGCCAACGCAATCAAGAAAGGTGGTCCAACTTGAGGGAGTCAAGATCGTCATCATCTAGCTAAAGTGGACCATGTGCAAGGCAAAGTTTTGCCCTTGATAGGTTTTCTATTTTACCGGTCTCATGGTGGTAGTTGGGAGACCGGGTTATAGGATCGATAGCCGTACTATCAAGGGGGGCTCTCAAGTGAGTAGCTTGATCGTATCGTTCCTCAAGAGCTCAAACCATTGCATCCTTGCATCATGTTTCTTGGTTCTTGTTTGGTTCTCTTTGTGAGTCTTAGAGCTTATGGTCATCTTGATGACAAGCTTGAGTTCATCGAAAACGGAGTTTGCATGCGTCTTCTATGATGTTTTCGATGTTGGAGGTTTTACCGGTCTTATCCGAGGAAGGGTTCTCACCATTTTATTTTGGGCCTTTTCTCATTTGCTTCTTATTGGTATTTCTATCAATATTGTGTTAGCCCTTGTCTCTAGCTTTCCAACAAACTTGGTTTCGTCGAATTCGGAGTTCGTTTGCAGAAGTTGTGTCAGTTTTGGTGTTCTAAAAAGGCTGCAGCAGTACAACCGCGGATAGGAGCGGATGTAATTTTTTACTACTGCTCTTGGGAGCGGTACTGCCGCTTGGAGCAGTACTACCACGGCTACTTCCGTGGCTACTTCCGCTCGGGACCAAAAACTCGTCACAAGTCCGACGGTGGTAGGCACGGATGTAATTTTTTAGTACCGCTCGCAAGCAGTAGTACCGCTACCCTTAGCAGTAGTACCGCTACCCCTAGCGGTAGTACCGTGAGGTCAAGCGGTACTACCGCTCCGACGGTTCTTCTGGCTTTTTTGCCTCCTCGTTGTTGTGTTTCAAAGGGTTACTACCGCCCTAGTGGTAGTACCGCTCCTTGGAGCGGTAGTACCGCTCTGTGCGGGCTGTGAGCATAACGGTTGGATTTTTCCCCACCTATAAAAGGGGGTCTTCTTCCCCAATGAACCTTATCCTTGGAACTCGTGTTCTTCCCCCATTGTTGACCTTCTTCGAGCTTGCTAACTCTCAATCCCTCCATGGATTCTTGCTAGTTTTTGAGGGAAAAGAGAGAGGAGATTTAGATCCACATTTCCACCAATCACTTTCTCCTCTATGTGAGGGGAACCCCTTGGATCTAGATCTTGGAGTTCTTGGTGTTCTCCTTCTTGTTCTTCCTCTCATTTTCCTCCCTAGCATTAGTTGCTTCGGTGGGATTTGAGAGAGAAGGACTTGGGCACTCCGTGTGCCCTTGCCATTGCATTTGGTGCATCGGTTTGAGTTCTCCACGGTGATACGTGGAAGTTACAAGTTGAGAAGCTTATTACTCTTGGGTGCTTGGTACCCTTGAGCTTGTTCCTCTTGGGTGCTTGGGCGCCCTAGACGGTTGGTGGTGTTCGGAGCTCAATCATTGTGGTGTAAAGCTCCGGGCAAGCGTCGGGGTCTCCAATTAGGTTGTGGAGATCGCCCCGAGCAATTTGACGGGTTCCGGTGACCGCCCCCAAGGGTTGCCAAAGTGTACGGGTTCGGTGACCGCCCCCAAGGGTTGCCATTTGTACGGGTTCGGTGACCGCCCTCAAGGGTCCCTTAGTGGAATCACGGCATCTTGCATTGTGCGAGGGCGTGAGGAGATTACGGTGGCCCTAGTGGCTTCTTGGGGAGCATTGTGCCTCCACACCGCTCCAAACGGAGATTAGCATCCGCAAGGGTGTGAACTTCGGGATACATCGTCGTCTCCGCGTGCCTCGGTTATCTCTTACCCGATCCCTTTACTTATGCACTTTACTTTGTGATAGACATATTGTTTCTTGTCATATATCTTGCTATCACCTAAGTAGTTTTTCTTGCTTAGCATAAGTTGTTGGTGCACATAGGTGAGCCTAGTTGTTGTAGGTTTTGTGCTTGACAAATTAACCGCTAGGTATATTCCGCATTTGTTCAAGCCTCAACCGTAATTATTTTAAAGCGCCTATTCACCCCCCCCCCCCCTCTAGGCGACATCCATGATCTTTCACTAGTTTATGCGCTATTCCGTAAGGGGCTGATTTGGATCCCAAAGTTTAATGCTATGGTTAGAATTTATCTTAATACTTTTCTTGTAGTTGCGGATGCTTGCGAGGGGGTTAATCATAAGTAGGAGGTTTGTTCAAGTAAGAACAACACCTAAGCACCGGTCCACCCACATATCAAATTATCAAAGTAGCAAACACAAATCAAACAAACATGATGAAAGTGACTAGATGAAATTCCCGTGTACCCTCAAGAACGCTTTGCTTATCATAAGAGACTGTTTTGGCCTGTCCTTTGCCTCAAAAGGATTGGGCTAACTTGCTGCACTTTTGTTACTATTATGGTTACTTGCTCGTCACAAATTATCTTATTATCAAACTACTCGTTACTTATAATTTCAGTGCTTGCAGAGAATACCTTACTGAAAACCACTTGTCATTTCCTTCTGCTCCTCATTAGGTTCAACACTCTTACTTATCGAAAGGACTACGATTGATCCCCTATACCTTTGGGTCATCAGTGCTCACCAGGCCAACCTACATAGCAATATCAAGAAGACACGAGTGTAAACATACACAATAGTATGATATGAAAAGGCACGGTGATGTAGTAGGTCGTCACCACAAATGATGTAGTGGAGATGGTGATTTGATTTTGGTTTCTTGCCAAAGATTCTAGGTCTTCTAGGGCGAAAGGTGGAAGGAGAGGCTCGGGTGTGAGGCTCCTTTTTGTGACCACACGACACCACTGTACAGTGAAGCACATGTACCAATTATTAGCATAGAACATAAGCAGGGTGAGCATGTTGTTTGATGTGGGTTGTGTGGTCAGCGTTCCTAATGTAGATATCAACATCCTCTTGAGATGTGCCGATGAGTTCTCTGGCGACATAAATGATCTGGAAGGTTGCACCATCAATAAGAAAAATTAAATTAACAGATTGGAAGCGTATACAATTCAGAAATACTCTAAGAACACGAGTCACATTTTAGCAAAATAAGAGGCTTACATCTTAACATTTTCACCATGCACAGAACTTTGCTCAGTGTCCTAGACAAGCTTGATATGCTTTCTCATGGGAGGTGTAGCTTTGGTCTCATAGTCTGCATCATACGCCACAAAGCAGCTTCTTTTGCTTTTTGTACAGTAGGAACTACAAGAAAAAGTAGCTCAATTCAGTATCACGCCTTCATATATTTCTATGAGACCATTAGTATAATAAAAAGGCATTCTCATGTAATACAATAAGGGGGAGAACACAATAAAATAACTTGAAGGCACATCAAATACTAATTAGTACATCAACAATATCAAGCAGAAGATGACATATTAGATACAGGAATTTATCTATTTATCAACTAATTAGCAATTAGCGTGATAAGAGTTTATTTATTCATCAAATACTAATTAGTAAAGCAACAATATCACGCAGCAGATGACATGTTAGATATAGGAATTTATCTATTCATCAACTAATTAGCATGATCCTAGATTACACAGAGTAGCATTATTATAGGGTGTTTAAACCTGGATCTGCAAAATGCAATGGAACAATAGGTCAAGTAAATTAGGACAGACCTGCATATAGGAAAAACAAGCACATCAACATAGCCAATCGCACCCTCCTGTAGCTTTACATAACTTGGCTGTGTGTAGCGGCCATATTGGGATTATTTGGTGGAGCAAACCTGAAGCACCAACCACAACAAACAGGATCACCAGGGGAACAACCAAACAAAATTTGATTCATAGAATGCAGTGGCATGGTGATTCAGAACTGAGAGTTAAGATACCAATACCATGAATACTTCATATAGTTCAATCTTCACTTCCTAGGTCAATATATAGGGATCAACACTTGAACACATTGTTTAACCTATAAGCTTTTTCCTTGCTTGTCAAGCAGATCAGAAAATGCAAAGACGAAAAGATTAGACTCAGAAAAACAAGGATTAACTAAGTACCCAAAAATAAATGGATTTCACTAAGTCAGTTCATAGCGTATGTTATTGCTTAATTACCATGTGTAATTATTTTAACTAATTACCTTATTGTCTTTAACACCTCATAATAGCTAATGGCTTCTTGGGAGGCCATCTAATACTATGTGATCGGAATAAAAAAGCATACACGTCAGAGTTCGTCTGTCATGAAGAGTAATAAGAAAAGTACAATGGTGAGACTTAATAGCAATGGTAACAGGAGGTTAGAAACAGAAATATTGTTTAACAACACAACATGGAGCACAAACAGAGGTGTCAGTACAAGAAATGCCTTTCAAAAGTTACCTGCGTGAAATGGAAAATCAATAAACAGAAGCACATCTTATCCTTTGGCGTCACAAAAATGTTCAGCAACAGTCAAACCAGCACTACTGCAGGATGGTCCAAACGCGACACTACGATCAGAGACCCTTCGACGAAACTGTGTGCGATGCCATAATCGCAAACGTTGGTGTAAAAATCGTCAAAAAAGGTGCAAAACGTTTGCGATGACGGATGCATCAAACACGGTTCAGATTTTAGGTGTGTGTGCGATGCAGGGCATACGGTCCAGTTCAATTAACTGTTTGCGATGAGGAGGAACAAAAGAAACGGGCAGCCAGATGAAGGTGCGTGCGATATACAACATACGGTTCACTAGGATGAACTGTGTGTGATTAGGCAACACAATGGAAATGGTTCAACTGAACAAGATGTGTGTGATACGCGGCAAACAGGTCCGTAATCAGAAATTTGTGTGAAGACCAATAATAACACAGACGATTGCCGCTAATAAGCCGTGTGATTTTCTCTGTCTACAGAAGAATAACATGTATATATATAATTGAAATAAACATCCAATTACATAAGTCACTATACAGATCATTCGCACACACCTCAATAAACAATTGCATGCATTCTAAAGTAGGAGAACGATCGTCTAGTCATCTACTTCTTGTGACGCTCCCAACACAGATCTGTGGCCCGATCCCTCGTCTGGGGCAGGAAGAAGAAACTTCCTCATGTCAACAATCCGCCTGTACATCTCGTAGCTTGTGTACGCGTCCTTGGCCCCGTACTTGACTTGTTGTTCATCCAGTATGTCATGCCACACACTGTGCCTGGCGTTCTTGTCCTTCTTGGTCTCATTCTTCATCTTCATGTAGTAGGGGTCGACGATGCTCGAGGCGAGGTCAACAGGGAGTTCAGTTTGTTTTTGTCGCTGCCCCAGACCTTGTAGTGGTGCTGGATGTTGACAAGATTCGGGCATTTCAAGCTCGAAACCTTGAGCGCTTTTAGATCGTTGGTGGTGTCCACCGTAGCGAAACTGTAGTCGGAGCTATTGATAAACCTGGAGAAATGCTCGCAAGGCCTTGTGGCAAGGTGGTAGTGGTAGACGAGGACGTCACGTTGCACGCACAACTGGGTGACGGCAACCTTCTGATTGTGCCCGGCACGACCGATGGTGTACTCGAGGTCGAAGCCGACCACTTGGTACTTGTCCTCAGCAAGGAACTGCTCCATAGTTTGGATGGAGCTCTCCACCGAGACCGGATCATTCGTGTACACCACCGAGAGGGCCTTCCCCCTCATGTGGGTGTCCACTACGTGATGCATGGTGAACTGCTCGCCGTTGTCATCGTCGGCCGCTGGGAGCGCTATTGGAGCCACGGGGATCGCCATTGGAACCGCTGGATGTCCTCTCTGTATGTGTCATCGTGGGTGTGCTTATTGTGTCGTGTGACGCAAGAGATGAAGGTAAATGGCCGCAAGAATAAATGGAGGTCGGGCGGCCTGGATTCTCTACGCGTCCGCATGGCAGTTTTTGCAACGGGTAACTGCATTGTCGCGCCACGCCCGGCGCAACCGCATGCACACGAACATGCGTGATCGTACGCCGGCCCCAAACACTGTCAGCGCGCATGGAGGGACAAGGGCAGAGCACCCGAAGGGACGCGAGAGCAGAGCGCGTGCGGCGGGACGTGAGCAGAGCGTGCCACGGCCGCCTGAACCGCAAGCAACCACACACATAGGGCAGTTGAACACGCAGGAAATGGTTGCCTACAAGCCGGCCGACAGTTGCGTCACTATGTAGAGAGCGGCCGTGTGCTACTACCTCCGTCTTGGTCTATAGTCCCCTTTATATTCTGTGCAATATTTTGCCCTCAAATTTAACCAACAAAATGTTAATGCATGTTATAAAAATTATATAATTGGAAACTATGTTCAAATACGAATCCAACTATATAGTCTTTGGCGACATGCATTCGTATTTTATTAGTTAAATCATACTTATAAACCAGGACGGGGGTATAGTAGGTAATTAAATTGCAAACATTTTTTTATTAACCGTATGTGTACGTGGCCTTTCGTCCTCCTCTCGCATCTCTTGTCACCCCGCTGCCGCAGACGACTTACAGCGCAAGCTTGCGCAGCGCGAGGGGGCGTTCTTTTGGCCAAACGGTGGCGCCAATGAATTGTCGGTGAGCCCTTTCCCGCGCAAGCTTCACGCCCGACTCGGTGGAATCCCCCAAAATCCCAATGCTTACTGGCCTGCTATATAAACCCTCACGGCCGGCGAGTCTTGTGTCGCATTTTCCTCTCCCTCCCTATAGATTATCTCATCTACTTCTCCCACAATCGCCAATGGCACCGGTCCGTCGTCGTCGCTCAGCCACTCCGCCTTCATCAGAGGACAGCTCCAGCTGGGAGGCTACACCGCGGTGGCGGCTTAGTCCCCAGCGTAGTGTAGTGCGTCGTGGCGTCCCTGTTGGGTGTGCGCGGAACACCTACCACACGCTCTGCCGCCGCTGCCCGTCGGCAGGTGTTGCCGGCCGTTGTTGCCTCCACACCATCGTCGAAAGCCAAGGCCATCGCCCGCTTTGCTGCCGTGGCCTAAAGGCAGGAGATGGCCGTCGAGGCCGCCAGCCCACTGCCGGCCATCATGGCCATCACCCGCTCCGCCACCGCACCCCGAAGGCGGGAGGTGGTGGTCGTGGCCGCCAGCCCACCGTCGACCGCCGGGGTCATCACTCGCTCCGCCGCCGCCGCCCGAAGGTGGGAGGTGGAGGTGGATGCCCGCACGTGCGTCAGCGACCTTGCGCACTACACCGAGTTCCTGCGGAAGGAGGAGAAGCGCCTCGTCGAGCACGCAAAGAGCCTTACCGCCACCGTGGCCGCGGCACACGCCGCCTCAGAAGCGAGGAATCAGGAGATCTACAAGGAGAACCACCGCTTCGGGAGGCGTCGTCTGGAGCGGGAGAGGGCGTTCGAGGTGAGCGTCGTTGAAGCTGCAGCAACGGCATGCACCGTATTGCAGTTGTCCAGCTCGTCGGTAAGCTCCTCCTCCTCTGCCTCTTACTGAGCTCGCTCGGCAGAGGAGAGGCAGCCGGAAGTAGTACAAATCCTTACCAAATTGTTTGTAAGTGGTTGCACACGGGTCATCCAAAAGAACCGTTTGCGTTGAAGAGATGCACAAATCCTGCTCTCACTTTGCATACGGGTGTTCTATCTAAAACGTTGGCGATCAAGAGCCGCAAAAATCCTGCTCGGCACATTTTTCCTGGCTTCCTGAGGAAGCTGTCGGTTTGCATATGGGTGTTCTAACTAAAAGTTTGCGAGGAGTGTTTTATATTTAAAAACCATTGACGTTTTTTTTAAAGAAAATCATTTGATAAGTCTATACATTAAGAGAGAAAAACGCAAGTTCGCTCAAACCATATCTTTCATTCAGTCATACTGCAAATTTATATTCATATGATCGAGATACAGTATTAAACCCAAGAAAAATTACTATTTCCGGCGACGACGGAGGCGGCGTGCCGCGCCGTCATTGTCGTTGTCGTCCTCCGGGACGCCGTTGTTGAAGTCTTCAATGCAGCACAAAATATGCTTCACTTGTAAATCAAACATCATGTCATCGCGCGATCAAGGGCGGGGCACGGGAGGACGGCAGCTGGCGGCGCTGAGAGGTAGCGGTCGACGGTGGTGTCCCATGCCACTGAGGGGGGCGCACGCATGGGCACGGGCGTGGCGGGTGCAGCCAAACGCATGGGGACCGGTGCCGCGGTGGGTGGAGGGGCACACACGGGTCCGCGGAGACCTCGCTGACACCCGCGGCTTCCAGCTCTGTGATAGTGCTCGGCGACCAGCCCGTCAATGCTACAGGGATGGTCGCTGGCGTGGGCGCGGGGATGGGAGCTGGGACGGGAGCGGGGGCAGCAACCGCCGCGGCCAGCTCATTCTGGGCCATGTCCATGAGGCCCCATTCCTCCTTATTTTGTATCTCCTCTGGCTCGGAGTCGACTTCACCAAACTTGAAGACCTGTGGCAGATGATCCTTCTACGCCATGGCGTTGGTGGAGGTCTGCGGGAGGGAGGGGAATGGGAGGCGAACAGTAAGGCCGCCCGTATTAAGCAGCGGCTCGGGCGCCATTAATAGAAAGGAAGGAGGGCGGCCATGTAAGTCAAAGGGCTCGCTTCCCAATGAGCCTGCGCAGCGTACAGCTCGCACGCTTCCCGGTGAGCCTGCGCATTGGAGGACAGCTTGCATGCCTCTCGGTCAGCGTGCGCACCAGTCTGCGCTCGCACGCCTCCCGTTCAGTCAAGCAGCTGTCCGCACGGCACCTCCTATAGCCATTAAAACCAAGTCACGTGGCGTTAGGTTAATGGATAACAGAACGCACTCGGTTTGAATTATACAAACATTTGAGATATTAAAGTGGCAGCTATTTTTTCAAAATGCCTTTGTTGGTTGTTATTCGAGTGCGCCTTCTCTCAAAATGGACACGAAAAATACCACAGCATGTCGGGTGCCATTCCATGATAGCATGCCAAGTTTCATGAATTTCACACGAGTTTTGGATTTAATAGAATTTAAAAACAAAGTATCTCAACGTTTTGCCTGCAATCAACGGGGCCCTGGTGTTTGAAATTCATTCCCATTTCTTGCATGGGACCTTAGCATGCACCCAAGGACAAAGATTTGATTTTTAAACCAATTTATATGCACTGGAGTATGTGCATGTAGTTCAAATTTGAATTATGCACATAAATGCATTGAAAACTGAATTAATGCATAAAAATGTCTGAACGAACCCCGAAAAATCCCAAAAATTGACACAACACTCCTGTTGTTCTATGTTGACACGAGAAAAAATTTGAAAGCAATAAGAGGCAATGGATATCATTTTGTCCCCAATGGTGGGACGTTCCCTACCGAAACCATCATGCTTGTTGTGAGAAGCTCTGGTTTGTGAGAAGCATATACCCAAACCTGCCCCAAATGGGACAAAAATTTTACCACGGCATGTTGATGCCGCTCCATGATAGCATGCCAAGTTTCATGAATTTCAGACAAGTTTTGGATTTACTAGAATTAAAAAACCAGGTATCTCAATGTTTGCGACCGAGTGACGGTGGCAGGGTGTTTGACATTCATTCCCATTTCTTGCATGGGGCCTAAGCATGCAACCAAGGACACAGATTTGAATTTTCAACCAATTTGTATGCATTAGAGCATCTGCATGTAGTTCAAATTTGAATTATGCATATGAATGCATTGAAAACTCAGTTAATGCATAAAAATGTCCAAACGAACCCCAAAAAATCCCATAAATTGACACAACACTATGCATAAAAATGTCCAAACGAAACCACCTCAAAGCTATTCTTTCTGATCAATCTATCCTAGAGTTCGTACTAAAATAACACGAGGCTATTCTTTCCGATCGATCTAACCAAGAATTCGTACTAAAATAACACCAAAGCAAATTCAGATTCATAATATTCAATCCAACACAAAGAACTTCAAAGAGTGCCCCAAGATTTCTACCGGAGAAACAAACACAAGAACGTGCATCAACCCCTATGCATAGATTACCCCAATGTCACCTCGGGAATCCGCGAGTTGAGTGCCAAAACATATATCAAGTGAATCAATGTGATACCCCATTTCACCAAGAGTATTCAATTGCAAGACATATATCAAGTGTTCTCAAATCCATAAAGGTATTAAATCTGATAACAACAAAATCTCAAAGGGAAAAACTCAATTCATCACAACAAGATAGGGAGGGGAAAGCACCATATGACCCAACTATATTAACAAAGCCCGCGATACATCAAGATCGTGACATCTCAAGAACACGAGAGAAAGAGAGAGATTAAAAACATAGCTACTGGTACAAACCCTCAGCCCCGAGGGTGGACTACTCCCTCCTCTTCGTGGTGGCCGCCGGGATGATGAAGATGGCCACCGAAGATGATTCCCCCCTCCGGTAGGGTGCCGGAACGGGGTCTAGATTGGTTTTCGGTGGCTACAGAGCCTTGCGGTGGCGGAACTTCTGATCTAGGTTAACCCCGAGGTTTTTTTTGGAAATTTTGGGAATTATAGGGTAAAGAGGGGGTGCGGGAGGTCACCGAGGTGGGCACAACCCGCCTCTGCGCGCCTGGGCCCCCAGGCGCCCTGGTGGGTTGTGCCCCCCTCGGGCCACCCCCCAGGTGCTGCTCTGGCCCATCTTGGGTGTTCTGGTCCATAAAAAATCTCCAAAAAGTTTCGCGGTGTTTGGACTCCGTTTGATATTGATTTCCTGCGATGTAAAAAACAAGCAAGAAACAACAACTGGCACTGGGTCAATAGGTTAGTCCCAAAAAATGATATAAAGTTGCTATAAATTGATTGTAAAACATCCAAGAATGGTAAAATAATAGCATGAATACTTCATAAATTATAGATATGTTGGAGACGTATCAGCATCCCCAAGCTTAATTCCTACTCGTCCTCGAGTAGGTAAATGATAAAAGAAATAATTTATGAAGTGTGAATGCTAGCAAAGTGCATAAGTTTGATCAATAATGATTTCAATCACTTTTCCTAGCATCATAACAACAATTCTTTCTTATAAAACTTCTCATGTTATAGTAGCAACCAATTCACATGTTAAGGTTCAAACAGTGAATTCTCTTGTAACCCAACAACCTATGTTCTCAGTCACCAAGCAATTGCAATTCAACTTATTCAACAGAGTTTAAGTAATATCTCCACATACTCAACCATCTTATAGTCTTCTATGATTGCTAGCACTCACCGCATACACATGAGCAAAATGTTTCAACCGGACACATAGAAAGATAGGGGCTTATAATTTCGCCTCCCAACGTATTCACCTCAAGGGTGATGTCAACAATAATAACTCATGCTACCCATATTCAACTGGACATATGTGCCTAGATCTTTCCTCACCACATGATGCTTGCCAAAGGAGAAAAATAAAAAGGAATAGAGAGAAAAACTTTGACACTTTGCATAAAAGTAAATATATGGAAGTAAAAGATAGGCCCTTCGCAGAGAGAAGCACAGGTTGCCATGCGCTTATTTGTTTGTATGCTCAACCCCTTAATGCAAAAGAACATCACATTATATTGCCCCTTATGATAGCAACCTTTATTATGCAGTCTGTCGCTTTTATTCTTTGTCATCACAAGTTCGTACAACGCTCAATTTTCTCTTACACTAAATGGTCTAACACTTTTAGAAGCAATTTTTATTGCCTTATTGCACCGATGACAACTTACTTGAAGGATCTTGCTCAATCCTGAGGTAGGTATGGTGGACTCTTGAAGATAAGATTTGGGTTTAAGGGTTTTTTGGATGCACAAGTAGTATCTCTACTTGGTGCGGTATTTTTGGCTAGCAAAGATGGGGGGCAAGCACCACATGTTGAAGGATCTATGACAATATAACTTCTATGTGAATATGAACAAACATAAATCATTACGTTGTCTTACTTGTCCAACGTTAACAATTTTGGCATATAATATTTTGATGGGGGCTCACAATCACAAAAGATTTCCAAGATAATGTATTTGCACGTGAAAGTTCTCTTCCTTATACTAATTATTCGTGAATTGCTTGTATGACCAATATTGTGATTGTCAAGCCTCAAAAGATTTCACTTTCTAAACCCAATGTGAAGCTACCACTAGGCATGATATGATTTCAAATTTATGACATTCAATTTATTCAACAATTTACTCATAGGATATAAGTGAAGCACAAGAATAATTCCATAGAAAAAGAGCTTCGCTGACGGGATGTGAATGCCGCTTATCTAGCCTCCCAGGCAACTATTTGAGGACTCTATTTTATTTAGAAACTTTTAGATCTTAGTATTTTATTAAAACAACAAGCAAAAACCAATTAAAATGACATTTCAAGGATAGCACAACTCATGTGAAGAAGCAAAAACTTAGGCTCAACCGATACTAACCGATAATTGTTGTTGAAAAAAAGGGTGGGATGCCTACCGGGGCATCCTGATACGTCTCCAACATATCTATAATTTATGAAGTATTCATGCTATTATATTATCCATCTTAGATTGTTTTATATGCATTTATATGCTATTTTACATGATTTTTGGGACTAACCTATTAACCTAGAGCCCAGTGTCAGTTTTTGTTTTTCCTTGTTTTTGAGTTTTACATAAAAGGAAAATCAAACGGAGTCCAATTGACCTGAAATCACGGAGCTTATTTTTGGACCAGAAGAAGGCCATGGAGTAAAAGAGTTGGGCCAGAAGAGTCCCGGGCTGCCCACGAGGGTGGGGGGCGCCCACCCCCCTGGGCGCGCCTCCCTACCTCGTGGACAACCCGGAGACCCCCCTGACTTGTTCTCGACGCCAAAACCTCTTATATATACAGAAACCTCCAAAAAATAACCTAGATCGGGAGTTCCGCCGCCGCAAGCCTCTGTAGCCACCGAAAACCAATCTAGACCCGTTCCGGCACCCCGCCGGAGGGGGAATCCCTCACCAGTGGCCATATTCATCATCCCGGCACTCTCCATGATGAGGAGGGAGTAGTTCACCCTCGGGGCTGAGGGTATGTACCAGTAGCTATGTCTTTGATCTCTCTCTCTCTCTCGTGTTCTTGATTCGGCACGATTTTGATGTATCGCGAGCTTTGCTATTATAGTTATATCTTATGATGTTTCTCCCCCTCCACTCTCTTGTAATGGATTGAGTTTTCCCTTTGAAGTTATCTTATCGGATTGAGTCTTTAAGGATTTGAGAACACTTGATGTATGTCTTGGATGTGCTTATCTGTGGTGACAATGGGATATTCACGCGATCTACTTGATGTATGTTCTTGTGATCAACTTTCGGTTTCTGTAACATTGTGAACTTATGCATAGGGTTGGCACACGTTTTCGTCTTGACTCTCCGGTAGAAACTTTGGGGCACTCTTTGTAGTACTTTGTGTTGGTTTGAATAGATGAATCTGAGATTGTGTGATGCATATCGTATAATCATACCCACAGATACTTGAGGTGGCATTGGAGTATCTAGGTGACATTAGGGTTTTGGATGATATGTGTCTTAAGGTGTTATTCTAGTACGAACTCTTGAATAGATCGATCCGAAAGAATAACTTTGAGGTGGTTTCGTACCCTACAATAATCTCTTCGTTTGTTCTCCGCTATTAGTGACTTTCGAGTGACTCTTTGTTGCATGTTGAGGGATTGTTATATGATCTAATTATGTTATTATTGTTGAGAGAACTTGCACTAGTGAAAGTATGAACCCTAGGCCTTGTTTCAATGCATTGCAATACCGTTTGTGCTCACTTTTATCATTAGTTACCTTAATGTTTTTATATTTTCAGATTACAAAAACCTTTATCTACCATCCATATTGCACTTGTATCACCATCTCTTCGCCGAACTAGTGCACCTATACAATTTACCATTGTATTGGGTGTGTTGGGGACACAAGAGACTCTTTGTTATTTGGTTGCAGGGTTGTTTGAGAGAGACCATATTCATCCTACGCCTCCCACGGATTGATAAACCTTAGGTCATCCACTTGCGGGAAATTTGCTACTGTCCTACAAACCTCTGCACTTGGAGGCCCAACAACGTCTACAAGAAGAAGGTTGTGTAGTAGACATCAAGCTCTTTTCTGGCGCCGTTGCCGGGGAGGTGAGTGCTTGAAGGTATATCTTTATATCTTGCAATCGAATATTTTAGTTTCTTGTTTTATCACTAGTTTAGTCTATAAAAGAAAACTACAAAAAAAATGGAATTAAGGGTGCCTCATATGCTTCATCTTTTTATTGTCTTTTGTGAAAATGATGGGAAGGAAAATTGTGCTCAAGTACCGGAAGAAGAATTACATAGAATGCTTGGCATAAAATATGTGAATGATGAGCATGATTGCAATGTTGTTAGTATGAATTCTTTGAATACCCATGATGCTAATGATATGCAAAGCCACAAGCTTGGGGATGCTATGTTTGATGAAGATGATATTTTTTTGTCCCCCATGTTTTGATGAGCAAATTTATTATGATGAAAGCATGCCTCCTATTTATGATGATTATTGTGATGACACATATGCTATAAAGAATAAAGATAACCATGAAACTTGTCATCATGATTTTAATTTTCAATTGGATTATGCTTCACATGATAGTTATTTTGTTGAGTTTGCTCCCACTACTATTGATGAGAATAAATTTGCTTATGTGGAGAGTAGTAAAATTTCTATGCAAGTAGATCATGAAAAGAATGCTTTATGTGCTGGTTATATGGTTTAATTCATTCATGATGCTACTGAAAATTATTATGAGAGAGGATCATATGCTTCTACATATTGCAATAATATCAAGTTTCCTCTCTATGTGTTGAAAATCTTGAAGATTTGCTTGTTTTACCTTCCTATGCTAGTTGTTTCATGTTCCCATAAGTTGTTTGCTCACAAAATCCCTATGCATAGGAAGTGTGTTAGACTTAAATGTTCTTGCCATGTGTTTCATGATGCTCTCTTTATGTTTCAATTCTTATCTTTTATACGAGCATCATTGAAATCATCATGCCTAGCTAGAAAGGCATTAAAGAAAAGCGCTTGTTGGGAGACACCCCAATATTTACCCCTACTGTTTTTGTGTGTTCACATGATTAATCTACTGTAGTAATCATGTTTTATAGCTTTTGTTTCAATAAAGTGCCAAGTAGAACCTTTGGGAAGACTTGGGTGAAGTCTTTGCGATCTTGCTGTAAAAAACAGAAACTTTTGCGCTCATGAGATTAGCTGACATATTTTACTGGAGAGTGCTTTTAGGTTGATTCTTTTTTCATATGATTAATAGAAAAATTCCTCAGGTCTACCAATTTATTTCAGAATTTTTGGAGTTACGTAAGTATTCGAATGATACAGATTACTACAGACTGTTCTGTTTATGACAGATTCTGTTTTCTATGTGTTGTTTGCTTATTTTGATGAATCTATGAGTAGTATCGGAGGGTATGAAATATAGAGAAGTTGGAATACAGTAGATATTACACCAATATGAATTTAGAATGAGTTCACAACAGTACCTAAGTGGTGATTTATTTTCTTATACTAACGGAGCTTACGAGTTTTCTGTTAAGTTTTGTGTTGTGAAGTTTTCAAGTTTTGGGTAAAGATTCGATGGACTATGGAATAAGGAGTGGCAAGAGCCTAATCTTGGGGATGCCCAAGGCACCCCAAGGTAATATTCAAGGACAACCAAGAGCCTAAGCTTGGGGATGCCCCGGATGGGATCCCCTCTTTCGTCTTCGTTCATCGGTAACTTTACTTGGAGCTATATTTTTATTCACCACATGATATGTGTTTTGCTTGGAGCGTCATTTTATTTTGTTAGTATTTGCTTGCTGTTATTTATAATAATGTTTTGCATCTCTATTTTCAATAAAAATGTCAAGGATAGCCTTTACCATGCTTATTTTGCAAGTATACATGTTGTTGTTTCAAAACAGAAAGTTTACCGTTGTAGCAAAAATTCCCTAGAAAAGTCAGAATATGATAAAATGTTGAAACTTTTTGCATATTGAGATCTGTTAAATTTTCTACAGTGTGGTAGAATTTCATAATGTTTGGAGTTAAGGAAGTATGATGAATCTTGCATTCTTTACAGACTGTACTGTTTTGGCAGATTGCTGTTATGTTTGCTTGTTTAATGATTCTATTTGAGGATAGGAGTATTAAATATGCGGAGGCATTTAGTATGCAATGTTGAATAATAATTTTAGTGATTTGTTACAGTAGAAAATTATAAGGTTTTTGCATTGGTTTATACTAACTTATCTCATGAGTTCTTGTTGAGTTTGGTGTGGATGAAGCTTTCGAGATTTAGGAAACCATGATATGAGAGGAATTAAGGAGACACAAAAGCTCAATCTTGGGGATGCCCAAGGCACCCCAAGATAATATTTCAAGAAGTCTCAAGCATCTAAGCTTGGGGATGCCCCGGTAGGCATCCCACCTTTCTTCTTCAACAATTATCGGTTAGTATCGGTTGAGCCTAAGTTTTTGCTTCTTCACATGATGAGTGCTATCCTTGAAATGTCATTTTATTTTGTTTTGCTTGTTGTTTGAATAATATCCCTAGATCTGAAATTCTTAAATGAGAGAGAGTCTTCACATAGCTACATAATTATTTAACTACTCATTGATCTTCACTTATATCTTTTTGGAGTAGTTTGTCATTTACTCGTGTGCTTCACTTATATCTTATGAGTAAATGGTTCAATGATTTGAATATCATAAATCTGAAAATATATATGTTTCATATGCTTATCCCATGGGGAGTAATGACTTCACATATAAGAAGTAGAGGTGGTAAATTTATTGAAGGTTAGCAAACATTGTATTGGTCACTTAAACAATTCATGAAAGAATATTGAAGGAAGAGAGATTTCACATATAAATATACTATCTTGGACATCTTCTATGATTGTGAGCCCCATTAATTATTTTCAAACCTGAGCAAATTAGTTGAAGTTGGACAAGGAAGACAACATGATGAGTTATGTTTGGATATATTTGTATAGAAGTTATATTGTTATGGATCCTCTAACATGTGGTGCTTGCTATTTAGAATCCTTTGCTAGCCAAAATATCTGTACTAAGCGGGAATACTGCTTGTGCATCCAGATTCCTTGAACCAAGTTTCTTCCATGAGTGTCCATCATATCTACCTATACCTGCCGTTCTAAGTAAATTTGCATGTGCTAAACTCTAAACCTTCAAATAATAATCTGTTTTGTATGCCCAAATCGCTCATGTAGCGACTAGGGGCTATCAGTATCTTCCATGCTAGGTGGGTTATTCTCACGATGAGTGGACTCCGCTCATCATTCACGAGAAAATGGCTGGTAACTGGGATGCCCAGTCCTATGATCAAAAGATCAAAAACAAATTCACAAATAATTTAAACAAACTCCCCCAGGATTGTTGATAGTTGGACGGCACCCGTTGTTTCGGACAAGCCGTGGAGTGTGATTGTTGGTGGAGGGGGAGTAAAAAATTTACCTTTTTGTTTGGGAACCGCCTATAATGTATCTAGTATGGAAGATATTGGGAACTCTTGGTCGTTAGGTTGACAATGAAAGCATACCTCTCAAAATTATTTTCATCTCCGTTTTAAAGCTTCGAGCTCTGGCACCTCTACAAATCCCTGCTTCCCTCTGTGAAGGGTCTATCTTTTACTTTTATGCAAGAGTCAGTAGTATTCCTTCTCATTCCAACCTACTCTTTAGTTGGCAAGCATCATGTGATGGAAAGATCTAAGCATATATGGCCATTCAAATATATTTGATCATGAATTATTATTGTTGAAATTACCCTTGAGGTAAAAGGTTGGGAGGCGAAACATTAAGCCCCTATCTTTCTCTGTGTTCGATGAATGCTATTTGTTCTAAAAATATGCTTTGAGTGGTAGCAATCATGGAAGACTATATGATAGTTGAGTATGTGGAATTTGCTAAATCATAGCTCTTACATAGACCCTTCCTGAAAATAAGATGAATTGTAATTGTTTGATGACTGAGAACATAGTTTGTTAGTTTTCAAGAAAGTTTATGGTCTATGCTTTAACATGTGAATAGCTTGTTACTTGATCATGAAAAGTTTTATGAGTTGAGCTACTGTTATGACATGTAATGATGCTAGAAAAGGTGATTGAAATTATCATTGATCAAACTTGTGCACCTGCTAGCATTCACACTTCATAAATTATTTCTTTTATCATTTACCTACTCGAGGACGAGCAGGAATTAAGCTTGGGGATGCTGATACGT
Source organism: Aegilops tauschii subsp. strangulata (assembly GCF_002575655.3). NCBI lineage: Eukaryota > Viridiplantae > Streptophyta > Magnoliopsida > Poales > Poaceae > Aegilops > Aegilops tauschii. The sequence continues at coordinate 333,507,797 of NC_053038.3, forward strand.
CTCCAACGTATCTATAATTTATGAAGTATTCATGCTATTATATTATCCATCTTATATTGTTTTATATGCATTTATATGCTATTTTATATGATTTTTGGGACTAACCTATTAACCTAGAGCCCAGTGCCAGTTTCTGTTTTTCCTTGTTTTTGAGTTTTACAGAAAAGGAAAATCAAACGGAGTCCAATTGACTTGAAACTTCACGAAGCTTATTTTTGGACCAGAAGAAGGCCATGGAGTAAAAGAGTTGGGCCAGAAGAGTCCCGGGCTGCCCACGAGGGTGGGGGGCGCGCCCACCCCCCTGGGCGCGCCTCCCTACCTCGTGGACAGCCTGGAGACCCCCCTGACTTGTTCTCGACGCCAAAACCTCTTATATATACAAAAACCTCCAGAAAATAAGCTAGATCGGGAGTTCCACCGCCGCAAGCCTCTGTAGCCACCGAAACCAATCTAGACCCGTTTCGGCACCCTGCCGGAGGGGGGGATCCCTCACCGGTGGCCATCTTCATCATCCCGACGCTCTCCATGACGAGGAGGGAGTAGTTCACCCTCAGGGCTGAGGGTATGTACCAATAGCTATGTGTTTGATCTCTCTCTCTCTCTCTCGTGTTCTTGATTCGGCACGATTTTGATGTATCGCGAGCTTTGCTATTATAGTTATATCTTATGATGTTTCTCCCCCTCTATGCTCTTGTAATGGATTGAGTTTTCCCTTTGAAGTTACCTTATCGGATTGAGTCTTTAAGGATTTGAGAACACTTGATGTATGTCTTGGATGTGCTTATCTGTGGTGACAATGGGATATTCACGCGATCTACTTGATGTATGTTCTGGTGATCAACTTTCGGTTTCTGTAACATTGTGAACTTATGCATAGGGGTTGGCACACGTTTTCGCCTTGACTCTCCGGTAGAAACTTTGGGGCACTCTTTGAAGTACTTTGTGTTGGTTTGAATAGATGAATCTGAGATTGTGTGATGCATATCGTATAATCATACCCACGGATACTTGAGGTGGCATTGGAGTATCTAGGTGACATTAGGGTTTTGGTTGATATGTGTCTTAAGGTGTTATTCTAGTACGAACTCTTGAATAGATCGATCTGAAAGAATAACTTTGAGGTGGTTTCGTACCCTACAATAATCTCTTCGTTTGTTCTCTGCTATTAGTGACTTTGGAGTGACTATTTGTTGCATGTTGAGGGATTGTTATATGATCTAATTATGTTATTATTGTTGAGAGAACTTGCACTAGTGAAAGTATGAACCCTAGGCCTTGTTTCAACGCATTGCAATACCGTTTTTGCTCACTTTTATCATTAGTTACCTTGCTGTTTTTATATTTTCATATTAAAAAAATCTTTATCTACCATCCATATTGCACTTGTATCACCATCTCTTCGCCGAACTAGTGCACCTATACAATTTACCATTGTATTGGGTGTGTTGGGGACACAAGAGACTCTTTGTTATTTGGTTGCAGGGTTGTTTGAGAGAGACCATCTTCATCCTACGCCTCCCACGGATTGATAAACCTTAGGTCATCCACTTGAGGGAAATTTGCTACTGTCCTACAAACCTCTGCACTTGGAGGCCCAACAACGTCTACAAGAAGAAGGTTGTGTAGTAGACATCACATCCCCAAGCTTAGATGCTTGAGACTTCTTGAAATATTATCTTGGGATGCCTGGGGCATCCCCAAGCTTGACCTTTTGTGTCTCCTTAATTCCTTTTATATCACGGTTTCCGTAAATCTTAAAAACTTCATCCACACAAAACTCAACAAGAACTCGTGAGATAAGTTAGTATAAACCAATGCAAAAACTTTATCATTCTCTACTGTAGAAAATCACTAAAATTATTATTCAACATTGCATACTAAATGCCTCGGCATATTTAATACTCCTATCCTCAAATAGAATCATTAAACAAGCAAACATATGCAAACATAACAGCAATCTGCCAAAATAGTACAGTCTATAAAGAATGCAAGAGTATCAATACTTCCCTAACTCCAAAAGTTATGAAAATTTGCCACACTGTAGAAAGTTTATCAGAGCTTATTTTTCAAAAAGTTTCAACATTTTATCACATTCTGACTTTTCTAAGGAATTTTTGCAACAGCGGTAAACTTTCTGTTTTCAAACAGCAACATGTAGACTTGTAAAATAAGCATGGCAAAGGCTATCAATGCCACTTTTATTGAAATAAAAGATGGAAGAAATTATTCTAAATAACATCAATAAAATCCTAACAAAATAAAATGATGCTCCAAGTAAAACTCATATCATGTGACGAATGAAAACATAGCTCCAAGTGAGGTTACCGATAATGTTGAAGACGAAAGAGGGGATGCCTTCCGGGGCATCCCCAAGCTTAGTTGCTTGGATCTTCCTTGAATATTACCTTGGGGTGCCTTGGTCATCCCCAAGCTTTGGTTCTTGTCGCTCCTTATTCTCCTCATATCGACATCTCACCCAAAACTTGAAAATTCAATCACACAAAACTTAACAGAACTTTGTGAGATAGGTTAGTATGATAAAGAGCAAACCATTTCACTTTGGTACTGTCAAAGACAAGATTCATAATTGTTTCCACACAATGCCTACTGTGCCTCATCATTTCCATAATTTATATTGAGCAATATAAGCCATAAAAACTAGAAAGCAAGCAAACTATGCATTGAAAACAGAATCTGTCAAAAACAGAACAGTCTGTGATGATCTGGATAACTACCATACTTATGCTACTCCAAAAATTATGAAACAAACAGGACCACGTGAGAAATTTTTATATTAAACTTCTGAAAAAATAATAAACTCAAAATCACCCTTCTGTTAAAAATGAGACTTAGTTTCGTGAGCGCAAAAGTTTCTGTTTTTCAACAAGATCAAATCAACTATCACCCAACATGATCCCAAAGGCTTTACTTGGCACTTTATTGAAACAAAAGCAATAAAACATAATCAATACATTAGCATAATCATGTTAACACACAAAAACAGTAGGTAAAAGTGTCGGGTTGTCTCCCAACAAGCGCTTTTCTTTAATGCCTTTTAGCTAGGCATGATGATTTCAATGATGCTCGCATAAAAGGTAAGAATTGAAACATGTAGAGAGCATCATGAAGCATATTACTAGCACATTTAGGTCTAACCCACTTCCTATGCATAGTGATTTTGTGAGCAAACAGCTTATGGGAACAAGAATCAACTAGCATAGGAAGGCAAAACAATTGCAACTTCAAAACAATCAACACATAGAGAAGAAACTTGATATTATTGAGATATGTAAGAGCATACATTCCTTCCTCACAATAATTTTCAGAAACATCATGAATGGATTCAACAATATAACTATCACATATATCACTCTTTTCATGATGCACAATCATAGAAGATTTATCACTCTTTATGGCATACATGTCATCATAATAATCATCATAGATAGCAACTTTATTGTCATAGTCAATTGAAACCTCTTCCAAAATAGTGGATGTATCACTAAAAAGAGTCATGACCTTTCCAAGTCCACTTTCATCAATATTGTAATAAGATTCAACACCCTCCGAAATAGTGGGATCACTACTACCTAGAGTTGACACTCTTCCAAACCCACTTTTATCAATGTAATCATCATAAACAGGAGGCATGCTATCATCATAATAAATTTTCTTATCGAAAGTAGAAGGAATCAAAGTATCATATTCATTAAGCAAAGCATCCCCAAGCTTAGGACAAGCATTATTTCCCGCAAATAAATCTTCAAACATATCATACTCATTAAACATAGCATCCCCAAGCTTGTGGTTTTGCATATCATCACAATCATTCTTATCAATAGCATGAATGGCACCAATAGTATAGCAAACATTATTATTCTTCCAAGCAAGTGCTAAAAAGATTTTCAAGAGCATAAGGGATATCATTGTCTTCCCAATCATAATCATTACAACAAGTAGTAGGTATCACAAAATCATACTCAATATCATCATCCTCCATTGACATAGTTGATTCACTTTCATGAGGCACAATGGTGATAGGAGTAACATTATTTGGGAGAGATACCTTTTTACCTTTATTCTTTCTTCTTTTATTCTTCTTCACCACATCATGTGTGGGTTTAATTAATTTTTCAAGCTTCTTGTTGAAGAGATTGATTGGATAGGAAGCTCCTCCTCGTTACCTGATTCATCATAATAAACACTAGGAGGGTATTGGGAAACATTTTCCCTTTCATTAGTACTCTCTTAATATTCCATTTGTTTTCTTGTCTTTAGGTAGTTGGCAATATAAGGATTCTCAATGCAATTTACCGCACAAAACATATAAATTTCTTCTAGATTAAAATCAAGAAACCTCTCGGGATTTGGAAAACCCTTAGTTATACGTTTCATTTCTTCATACCCCAAAAGAAGACTAAGCTCTTTATGTTGCTCAAGGGTAATCAAGTTATCACAATTTTTGGACATGATTTGATCATGAAATAATTTGCATTGGAAATTTAAATGACCACTTTCATTGCAAAGTTCACAAGGATGGAGAAACAAATTACATCTTTAAGCACAATCATCTAGCCTCTCTTGCAACTTCTTCGTTTCTAAATATTTATGCTTCTTACAAAATCTATCTTCCCTTTTTGGTGTGCAATTGCACTCCCAATTCATTCCGCAAAAATTGACATGCTTATAAGAAACATTTTTGTCATGAATTGTGCAATCATCATTAGCATTTTGGATATTCAAAGAATTCAGACGAACAACATTGCGATCATCCTCATCATTCAAATATTTTGTGCCAAACATTTTATTAACTTCTTCTTCTAACAACTGAGCACAATTTTCCGATCCATCATTTTCAAGAAAGATATTATAAAGATGATCAATAATATAATGCAACCTCAATTCCATTTTTATGTAGTTTTTTTATAGATCAAACTAGTGATAAACAAGAAACTAAAAGATTCAATTGCAAGATCTAAAGATATACCTCCAAGCACTCACCTCCCCGGCAACGGCGCCAGAAAAGAGCTTGATGTCTACTACGCAACTTTATTCTTGTAGACACGTCTTGGGTCTCCAAGCGTAGAGTTTTGTAGGACAGTAGCAATTTTCCCTCAAGTGGATGACCTAAGGTTTATCAATCCATGAGAGGTGTAGGATGAAGATGGTCTATCTCAAACGACCCTGCAACGAAATACAAGAAATCTCTTGTGTCCCCAACACACCCAATACAATGGAAATTGTATAGGTGCACTAGTTCGGCGAAGAGATTGTGATAAAAGTGTAATATGGATGGTAGAAATATATTTTTATAATCTGAATAAATAAAAACAGCAAGGTAGCAAATAGTAAACGGGCACAAAAACGGTATTGCAATGCTTGAAAATGAGGCCTAGGGTCCGTACTTTCGCTAGTGCAACCTCTCAACAATGCTAATATAACTTGAGTTCGAGGGTTTGGAATTATTTGCAAATTGATTGGAGCCATGGTTCAAATGTCCAGCAGTCTATCTCCCAGGCAAGGGAAAGATTTGGACATCCATTCTTCTTTGAAGTGATGCTCACTGCTGCTTGGAATATTTGGATCTTGAGGAATGGAAGAACCTTCAGGGGGACAAGGGCTACTTTTGCAGCTTGGAGATGTAATTTTGTTCATGATATCCTGTTGCTGTCTCATAGACTTAAGGATAGTTCTAGACATAGACTTGTTGATTGGGTTAATTCCCTCATGTAAAGTAAGTTTTCTTCTAACCTAGCATAGGACTGTAACCTTTACTCCTCTGTACAGTTTGTTTGGTTCTTTTTGAAATAAAGGGTTGTGGGGTTTTTACCCTACAGTAAATATTCAAAAAAACAATGCTAATATAATTGGATCATATAACCGTCCCTCAACGTGCAACGAAGAATCACCCCAAAGTTCCTATCTAGCGGAGAACATAAGACGTAATTGTTTGTAGGGTACGAAACCACCTCAAAGCTATTCTTTGCGATCAATCTATCCTAGAGTTCGTACTAAAATAACACGAGGCTATTCTTTCCGATCGATCTAACCAAGAGTTCATACGAAAATAACACCAAAGCAAATTCAGATTCATAATATTCAATCCAACACAAAGAACTTCAAAGAGTGCCCCAAGATTTCTACCGGAGAAACAAAGACAAGAACGTGCATCAACCCCTATGCATAGATTACCCCAATGTCACCTCGGGAATACGCAAGTTGAGTGCCAAAACATATATCAAGTGAATCAATAAGATACCCCATTGTCACCACGATTATTCAATTGCAAGACATATATCAAGTGTTCTCAAATCCATAGAAGTATTAAATCCGATAACAACGAAATCTCACTCATCACAACAAGATAGAGAGGGGAAAACACCATATGATCCAACTATATTAACAAAGCCCGCGATACATCAAGATCGTGTCATCTCAAGAACACGAGAGAGAGAGAGAGATTAAACACATAGCTACTGGTACAAACCCTCAGCCCCGAGGGTGGACTACTCCCTCCTCATCATGGTGGCCGCCCGGATGATGAAGATGGCCACCGGAGAAGATTCCCCCCTCCGTCAGGGTGCCGGAATGGGGTCTAGATTGATTTTCGGTGGCTACAGAGCCTTGCGGCAGCGGAACTTCTGATCTAGGTGAACCCCGAGGGTTTTTGGAATTTTGGGAATTTATAGGGTAAAGAGGGGTGCGGGAGGCCACCGAGGTGGGCACAACCCACCTGGGCATGCTGGGCCCCCAGGCGCGCCCTGGTGGGTTATGCCCCCCTCGGGCCACCCCCCAAGTACTGCTCTGGCCCATCTTGGGTGTTCTGGTCCATAAAAAATCTCCAAAAAGTTTCGCGGTGTTTGGACTCCATTTGATATTGATTTCCTGTGATGTAAAAAACAAGCAAAAAACAGCAACTGGCACTGGGGACCGGGTCAATAGGTTAGTCCCAAAAATGATATAAAGTTGCTATAAATTGATTGTAAAACATCCAAGAATGATAAAATAACAACATGAATACTTCATAAATTATAGATACGTTGGAGACATATCATCGCACACGACCTCATTTTGCCGAGCGTGTGTGCCAGGAGGGCATATCCCCGACGGTTTCTCGGTCGTGTGGGAAGGACCCCCCTATCGCCCACACTCACTTGGCGACGGTTCCAAATGTCGTCGCCGAAAGGGGTTAAAAACCGTTTGTATAGCACTGACACGTACCAGTGAAGTCAGGTCTACACGAGCACGACCACCCGGGAGCTCATTCATTTGCCCATAGACAAGAGCACACTTGCTTTCACTCTGCCACAAACAATGATTTTGTAAGGAAGGATAACTTGCAGATGTGAACTTCACAACTGAAATTTCAAAATCCGTAGCTTGGTAACATGACTAAACTTTCCAAATTTCAAGCAATACCAAACAACATTACTTACAAGTTATGACACTACAAACTAGAGTACACTTTTTGACAGTAGTGCATCTTGCAATTGACTAGAACCAGGACATCTTCCTACAAAATGACCAGCTTTAAGCATCGAAATGATAACTATATCACACATGACTCCTGACCACGAGACCATTAGACAACACATAATGGAAGCCATAGTGCTGAACTTCACACTGGTAAAGCACAAGGATAGCAAGGTTTCCAGTAAAAGTTAGCAGACACATAAAACCAAGAAATGTTCCGAAGCACTAAAAGTCGGCACATATGGGGTTTAGTAAATCAATTACCTCGGATTTTGGAAGGAAAATCAAGGAAAGGAAGGATATGTAGCCCATGAATTCCCAGTCACCTTGTTCCTTTCAGCTACTGCAGGAAACTATCGATCAAAATATCAAAAAATCCACAACATGTGTCAGCCAGTGAAGCCGCGCAAGCTCTAGGCCGACTTGATCCCTCGATTAATTAGTCAGAAACCCATTGCATGGAGTAGTACTTATTCCCCACCCAATTACATGAGTAGTGTGTCCTAAGGGATTACCCGCTCTCAATTCGACGTCGCTACTACTGACTTGATTTCTCTGATCCTTATTTGACCGGCCCCGTCGACGTTCTGGGAACGGGGGTCCCCAGACTTGCCTGCCTGCGGCCCACAGCGTGGCTATGCGAGTGGGCCCGTACGGCCCATCTTCACCAGGTAGCACTCAAGACCCTCGTGAGGGGCCAAGCCTCGCGAGGCGGACGATGAAAGACCTCCTCGGGAGCGGCCTCACCAGGTTGGCTCGCGAGGGGTGGAGAGATCAAGGCGAGGCGAACCTCGCGAGGACCTCATGACGTGAGCCATGACAACCAAGGCCAGGCGGGCGCCAGCGCGCACAGTGTCCTTGCTTCCACTTTGGTGCTAAGGAGGCAAGTGCAGGCGAGGAGTTCCGAGGCATTGGGCAAAGGTTTCCATATCGGTGCAACGAGACCAAGACCAGTAGGACGGCAAGACGGAGGTCACCGTGGAGCCCAAGACGGTGTCACCACCAGAGCCTTTGGCAGGCGAAGACTACTTTTGTCAGGATAAGCTGTACTAGCTGTCCCCTTTCAAATTGGCCGTTGTTGGCTCCCTTCCCGCTCAATATTTGGGAAGAGGACCAGGGCCCCTATAAATAGGGATAGCCACCATAGAAGGAGGCAATTGAGTCTCAACTCACCCCACCTTGGACTAGATCCAGTTCATCCTCACACCCACAAGTTCACCAAGCACAAGAACACCTCTCCTCAGGAGGCTGTTCTTCCCCTTGTACTGTTCATCCTCAGCCCAAGAGGCAATCCACCACCACCACACTGGAGTAGGGTATTACACCACAACGGTGGCCCGAACCAGTATAAATCTTGTGTCTCGTGTGTTGTGAGTTCGTCGTGCCTAGCCTAGAGATCTGGAAGTGTGTGAGGGCGTGATCGGTGAGGGGGAGATCTTTGCGTGCACCCCAGTGTTCGAACCTTAAGGGTTTTGCCGGAACCCAAATCCGACATTTGGCGTGCCAGGTAGGGGTGCGCTAGAGCCTCTCTCCCGCCAGTTGATCCACTGACGCTCCGCGGTTCCGATGTCCGGTGACCCAAGAACCAACGCCGACCGCTGGGCAGCTTGGCCAGCCCGGGCGCTGTCGTCCACCCAGGAAGATCTCGACCCCGCGCTCCAGGTGGCATGAGCACCACCTAATGCTGCGGGGCGCGGGCGGCGTGGCCAAGCGCCGTCCCCACTTACTCCGCGACAGGCGCGAGCTGCTGCAAGGGCCGCAAGCCACGCCGCGGCGACGGCGCCGCACACCCGGCGGGAGCAGGCGAACATGCGGGCTGTGCTCACGGTGGCGCGGGAGCTGCTACTGTCGGATGTGGGGTTCCGGCAAACCCTTAAGGTTCGAACTCTGGGGTGCGCGCGAAGTCTTTCCCTCCTACTGATCCATGCCCTAGCTCACTAAGATCTCGCGAACAAACTCGACGAACTCGCAACACTGAAAGACACGAGGTTTATACTGGTTCGGGCCATCGTTGTGGTGTAATACCCTACTCCAGTGTGGTGGTGGCGGATTGCCTCTTGGGCTGACGATGAACAGTACAAGGGGAAGAACAGCCTCATGAGGTTGAGGTGTTCTTGTGGCTAGAGTAGGCTCTCGATCAGATCAGATCAGGCTGAGATCAGATCATGCTCAGATGCCTCTACTGTGATGGCTAGTTCTACTTATATAGGCCCTGGTCCTCTCCCCAAATATTGAATGGGAAGGGAGCCAACAACGGCGGGCAAATTTGAAGGGGGACAGCTAGTACAAGCTACCCTGACAAAAGTGGTCTTCGCTTGCGAAAGGCTCTGGTGGTGATACCATCTTGGGCTCCACGATGACCTCCCTCCTGCCGTCCTTCTGGTCTTGGTCTCGTTGCACCGATATGGCAACCTTTGCCTGATGCCTCGGCACTCCTCGCCCGCGCTTGCCTCCTTAGCACCAAAGAGGAAACAAGGACGCTGCGCGCGCTGGCGCCCGCCTGGTGCCGATCGTCATGGCTCACGTCACGAGAGCCTCCTGAAGTTTGCCCCGCCTTGATATCTCCGCTCCTCGTGAGCCCGCCTAGAGGGGCCGCTCCTGAGGAGGTCTTGCGTCGTCCGCCTCGCGAGGGTCTTGGATGCCTTGTTGACGAAGATGGGCCATACGGCCCACTAACTTAGCCACGCCGTGGGCCGCAGGCAGGCAAGTCTGGGAACTCCCGTTTCCAGAACGCCGACAGTAGCCCCCGGGCCCAAGGCGCGCTCGGGCTTGGCTTCGCGGCGAAGCCAAGGGTCAAGTACGGAGCGCCGCGGGCCCCCAAAGCCGGCGGCCTCGGTTGACGCGTGGCGGTTGATTGGATGTGGGCGTCTCCGCTTCCCCATGCTGCCTCGGCAACTGCTCGATTGGACAAAAGGCTGGCGCGGACGGCGCTTGCCTTCATTGTTTCTTACTCGCCTTGCTCCAGATCCCCTTTCTCGCTCCTCGCCACCGCTACCTCCAGATCTGCTCCAATCCCACTCCGCACCTGCGACCCATGGCACCGCGCAAGGTCAGGACTTCCTCGGCGCCGGCTTGGTATGAGCCGGCCCTTGAAGCACCCACCGTCAGAGAGAAGAGCCTCGCCTCCGTGCGCCTGCTGACGGCGGGGGAGAGCAACGAGTGGGGGAAGACGGAGCTCCGGCTCGCCTCCGATGTGCCGGAGCCTGAGGGAAGCACCTTCTTCCCCTTCTTCTCGAGCAGCGTTGCCGTCGGGTTGGTCCCTACTTTCTCCGACTTTTTTTATGAGGTTCTCAACCACTACGGGCTGCTGGCGTTGCACCTCCATCCCAACTCTGTCATCCTCTTGTCCATCTTCGCCTACTACTGCGAGGCGTACCTGGGCGTGCTGCCATCCGTGGTGCTTCTGCTCCACTTCTTCTTCCTTCGCGTCACCGATGGGCCACTCTCCGGATGTGCCAACTTCGTCGCGTCTGGCAAGGCCAACTCGATCTCGAGCACCAGGAAGAGGGCCAACAATATCCGATCCAAATGGGTCATGATGGACGCCAAGCGCGCCCATCCGCGCCTGGTGTTACCGACGCAGGCGCCCCAGCTCAACAAGGGGTGGCTCAAGGCGGAGCTTGTCGATGAGCGGGCGTTGTCTGTGTTGGGGCAGATGACCACTGACTTGAAGCCGGGCAACGCGAAGGCAGCCAAGGTGACTGGGGCAATGCTCCTGAGGGAGTTCTTGATGCTGCGAGTTGCCCCTCTCCAGGCGCGCTCGCGCCCCTTGTGGGAGCTTGAAGAAGAGGGGAACAAGACCCGTCTGAGGCCTGTGGCCCTTCCTGGCGACGAATTGGATGCTGTCATGCGCCTCATAGTTGGGGACAACCAAGAGTACCCGCCTAGTGCCTTCGTTCCTTTGTTCCTCCGCAAGGACTGGGAGGAACTTGTCGCCTCCAGGCCGACCTTTGACGCGCGCGGCCTGGTGCCGCCGGTGCTCGCAGGAGCTCCTGCAGCACCAAAGCCGGTGGAGGTGTCCTCCGACGAGTCCCGCGGAGGGGAGGAGGAGAAGGTGGACTCGGAGAAGACTCTTGAAGAGGTGGGGGAGACTTCTCCACTGAGCAAGGCCGAGATGCTCCGCGCCCTGCCCGACGACACCGAGGCCGAGGCCCGCCAGGAGGAGAGGGAGCAGCCCCTCATCCCGACAAGGGGTGGGTCATCGTTGGTTCCTCGAGATGCCGCCCCTGTCTCGATGCCTCCTGAGGCCGGCTCTGGCCCTTCTGCCGTCGGGGCCCACGTGCCCACTCCTCAGGTCCCGACGCTGTCAGGCTTCAAGCTCCCCAAGCGGAAATATGTTGCAGTGGATCGGTAAGTGCCTTAAGCTTCATCTTGTCCCTGCTTGTACTTGTTATTTCCTGACGTTCGCCCTTGGTCGATCAGGCCGACGCCTTCAGCGAAGAAGAGGAAGGAGGACACGGCGGCCATGCCTTCCTCCGCGGAGAGAGGAGGCAGCAGCGCCCGCACCTCCCCAACCCGGTCGTCCTCGCGAGGCCAAGAGGAACATCGCCGTGTGGAATCAGCTCCCATGGCCCCACTGGCTCCGGAAGTGCCGGCATCTGGCGCGGTTGATGAGGTCCCAGCTGCTCCGGAACCCGCAATCTCTCGGGCCCTAGCGACGACGTCGCCTCCTCCTACTGCTGCACCTTCACTCCCAGGTTCTTCTACCTCTGCTGCTGTCCTGGAGCGTGCTCTTTTGGAGATGACCCAGTTGCAGGCAGATCTCCTGAGCGCGGACCCGCGCCTGCTGGCCGGGCGCCTGGAGCTGGCCTCTGGCTAGCTTCACTCCGACTTGGCGGTTCACGCGATGTTGAGTCAGGCCGTGGCGTCCTCCGAAAAGGAGAAGCAGAGCGCTGCCACTACTGCAGCCAATCGTGAGGCGGCACTGAAGGACGCCAAGTCCGCCCGCGACCGCTGCCGAGAGCTGGAGGATGAGCTGAAGAGCCTGCGCGACAAGCACGCCAAAGAAGCACGCTGCCGCCAAGCGAAGGAGGAGGAGATGAAGGCCCGGGAGGACGCCGTCAAGAACCGTGATGCTGAGCTGGCGGAGTTGGGGAAGACGCAGGCCGCCGAGCGCAACTGGTTGGAAGAGCTGGAGCGGAAGGTGGAGGCGAGGGAGGCCGATCTTGACGCCAAGGCGCGAGTTCTAGCCGAAGACTGCGTGGCCTTTGCCGATCTCGAGAAGAGATCTCGCAAGGCACTGAAGACGCTCTACGAGCACGGCCTGGAGAAGTCACTGGCCACCGATGAGGATGGCCCCGCCCGGCTGCTTCCTCTCTTGGTGAAGGCGCTCGAAGAAGTCGTTGATGGTGTTGGGCCCATGGTGGAGGCAGAAGCTCGCGTCCTGTCTTCAGCTGCATTGACTCGCGTCTTCAGCCATCTGCACCTCCGTGACCCCAACGCTTGCCTTGACGAGCTGCTGGAGCCCGTGGCCGATGATCTTAGCGCAGCCGCCGCCGCAGCTGTACAAGGTCAAGTGGAGGCCTTGCTGAAGACGTTCCAAGGCTTTGTCTCCGCTCCTTTGTCCGGCGATGCCGCCGATCCTGCGGCTGGTGGTGAAGGTGAAGACGGCGTCACCCACGGAGGAGCACCTTCCGCAGGCGATGGCGGTATCCAGGGGTGACCTGCGGCTATTCTCCCGTTTCGTTCCTGCAACATGTATCAGGCCTCGTGGAGGTGTTTAGACTTTTCATTTGGTATTGTGAGGACAATGTGCTTGTAATATTTTGCTTCGAGATTTTGTGCTTTCCTTCCTATCTGCTTTGTGTTCTACGTCAGCAGAGCCCGGCCCCGCGCATACCTCAACCGCCATTGGGCCGACCGGAGACCAGGACGGACCAAGGAGTGAGGGGCTACGTGACCAGTTAGGCTCCTGAGTCGCGATGCTCAGGAGTCCCCCTTGACGCGCAAACAGTATATAGGGAGAGTTCGCGAGGATAGGTTGATGTTCTACGTCGGCAGAGCCCGGCCCCGCGCATACCTCAACCGCCATTGGGCCGACCGGAGACCAGGACGGACCAAGGAGTGAGGGGCTACGTGACCAGTTAGGATCCTGAGTCACGATGCTCAATAGTCCCCCTTGACGCGCAAACAATCTCCATACCTTCCCTCGCCGAGGCCTCGGGAGGGGCGTGCGACGACCAGGTCCGGGAGGCCTGTTTGGGCGGCGTGCGCTTGGGCGTGACCCGAGAGCAGCCCCCAGGCCCGGGAGACCTGGTTGGGTGGCGAGCGCTTGGGCGTGACCCGAGCGCAGCCCCCGTGCCCAGCCCCCTCGGGCGGCTCTCCCGAGGGGAGGCGTTGCGGTGAGGCCGGACGCTGAGCTCTGGGCTCCCTGAGGTTGGTACGACCGTGAAGCCGCCCTCAGTTGTTTATCACCAGCGCGGAGCATAGTGCTTCTACTTGTGCACGGGCATAGCCGCTCCTCGGCAGTGTCGACGGCCAGCGCGGAGCATGGTGCTTCCACTTGTGCGTGGGAGGGGGGCCACCTCCGGGAGGAGCCCCCGGGGCGTGTACAGCCCCACCCTGACATGTGGCTTGCACGGCAGGGCTGTGAGGTGTATCTGGGCACTCGTGAGCCAGCGCAGGACTCACGAGCCCTACCTCAAGGCGGGTTGCGCCTGGTCTTGAGTCTTGGTCGCTGTGTGTTCCTGCAACGTGGTTAGGTGCAAGCACTCTGCGTCCTCAGGTCCCGGCCCTCGACCAAGCTCAGCCGCCGCTCGTATGCCAGGTCGCGATGCCGTGGTCAAGGCCACGGGGTGAGGGCTGGAGAGCCAGTAAGAGCTCCTGAGTTGCGATGCTCAGGAGCCCCCCTTTTAACGCGCAAGCGAATTGCACGGGATGAATGGACCCGTGGCGGGTGGCGATCGAGTAGGTGATAACCGTAGGCAGGTTAAGCATGGAAGGCGAATCATCTTGGGTAAATGCAGGAAGGTACATGCCACTAGGTCCGGCCCGAGCGGCTTGGGGATGATGCATCCCGAGGGGCGCCCCCAGCAAGGTAAGCTAAAGACATAAGCAAAAGGGATACATTCCACAGGGACGGACCCATGCGGCCTGGGAATAATTCAGCCCGAGGGGCGCTCCCAGCTAAACGAGCTTGGAAAATGTCACCTGGTTCTGTAGACGAAGTAGAGTTGGTGTAGCTGAGGGCGCGCGTCGAAGGAATGGCCCCTCACGAGCCACTGGGGCCCTGAGCCTCGGGAGGCTCTGGGGGCTCGGGATGTTCCTCGAAGACCATCTCCATTTCTTCCAGGACGGCGTGGTACCTGGCCTTCTGAGCCGCCAGGATGCGCCGCATGTTGCGCTGATAGGCTGACGCCACGCTCGGCAAGCCGAAGGGCATGTGAACGTAGCTGTGTGGCGGGCCCTCGCAACAGCCCACACACGAAGGCCAGAAATGCTCCTGAGATGCAGCCCTGTTGAGCCCTGGGACGTCGATGCAGACATGCAGCCTAGCATCCTCGCCTGGATGGGGAGCTGCGCCTTGTGAGCAGCTGTCGGCGTGCATGGCTCTTGCGTCTTGCAGTTCCTGAGTGGTCTTGGTGATGAACTCTTGAGCGGTGGGCACTCCTTGCCCTGTGTTCTCCTGAGGGAAACGTGCCGCGAAGCACGCCTCCAAGTGGTGCCCAAGCGCCTCCCTTGTGAGGTTGGCAAGGTCTGAGGCCCTCTAGAAGAGAGCCCCCGAGCCCTGCCTGAGGAGGGCGCTGGGTGCGCCTTCCTATGCGATGGAGGCAGGCGCGCCTGAAGCGGGCGCTGATCTTGATGAGGCTCCAGCCGTGTCGCCACCCTCCTGAGATCCTGCTCGGCGCAGCTGCTTCTTTTTCTTGGGGAGGGCCCCAGGAGGGCCCTCACTTTTGCGGTCGGGGTCGTTGATTGCTGCAGCTTGGAAGGCGCGCTCGAGGGAGCACACCACATCTCTCTCTCACATGGGACCGTGATGATTCCGCGGCTTCCCGGCATCTTGAGGACGTTGTAGCCGTGATGTGTGACTGCCATGAACTTGGCCAGGGCCGGATACCCGAGGATGGCGTTGTACGGCAGGCGGATGTGCGCGATGTCAAAGTCGATGAGCTCGGTGCGGTAGTTCTTGCGCGCTCCGAAGGTGACAGGCAGGCGGACCTGCCCTATCAGTGTGGTGGAACCGTCGGTCACTCCTGAGAAAGGCTTAGTGGGCTGAAGCTGCTCATATGGCACTTGGAGGTTGTCGAACGTGTCGATGGATAGGACGTTGAGCCCTGCGCCACCGTCGATGAGGCTCTTGGTAACCTGCATGTTGCTTATGACTGGGGAGCACATCATCGGGAGGGCGCCAGCGGTGGCTGCGCACTTGAGCTGATCTGCTGAGTTGAAAGTGATGGCGCATTGGGACCACCTGAGTGGGCGCGTGGCCTCGAGCTTGGGGAGCACCACGTTCACTTCACGAGCGAACTGTTTGAAGATGCGTTGAGAGGCTGGGGCCTGCGCGCCGCCCAAGATGCAGGCGATTGCTCGCGGCTCTTGGAAGCCCCCAGCCCCCTCATCCTGATGGTGATCATCGTTCCTTCTTGGTGGCGGCAGTGGGGGAAGACCGGCGTTGCCCTGGGGGCGATCCTCACGAGGCTGGTCCCTCTAGGCGCCCTCACAAGGATGGTCCTGCCAGCGGTCCTCACGAGGCCTGTCGCGCCACTCCTGGCACGGGCCACGGTCGTCCCAGCGTCCGCCTCCACGTCCTCCTCCACGGCCGTAGCCTCGGTCGCTACGCTCGGGGCGTTGACCGAAACGTCCTTCGTGAATTGTTCTGAGCTCTTGACAGTCACTGGTGTTGTGGGTGTTCAGATTGTGGAAGGCGCAGAACGGTCGGCTGTTCTTGGATGACTCGGGCTGATCTCTGCCCCGCTTGGTGTCGGGCTCCGCTGCGAGCACTGCCGCTTCCTTGCGCGTCACGTCCTTGGCCTTGGCTTTCTTCTCCTCTGCAGCCGCAGCTGGCAGCTCGAGGAGGGAAAGGCGCCCCTCCTCAGCTCTTGCGCACTTGGTCGCCAGGTTGAACAACTCCTGAGATGTGCACAGCTCCTCATGGATAGCGAGCTCTTCCTTCATCTTGACGTCACGGACGCCGTCTGAGAACCCGGAGATGATGGCCTCGTCCGTGACCTTGGGGATCTTGAGGCGAGTGTTGTTGAAGCGCTGGATGTACTTCTGGAGGGTCTCTCCTGGCTGTTGCTTGATGCGGCGCAGGTCACCCGCTGCCGGTGGGCGGTCGCGGGTGCCCTGGAAGTTGGCGACGAAGCGGTCGCGCATCTCATCCCAGGAGGAGATCGAGCCGTGCAGTAGGTTCAGGAGCCAGGAGCGGGCACCATCCTTGAGAGCCATAGGGAACCAGTTCGCCATGACTTTCTCGTCGCCGTTGGCTGCTTCAATGCTCAGCTCGTAGAGCTGCAGTGTAATGCCCACGATGCGGCTATATCTCCCACGTGTCGAGGCACGACTTAGAGGCATAACCGCATTGTGGTATTGTCGCAAGAAGGGTTATCTTCACACAATCCCATGTAATGAACAAGAATGGGATAACGAGAGTTGGCTTACAATCGCCACTTCACACAATACATAAATATAATTCATACATCATCCAAAATCCACACATAGACCGACTACGGTCAAATCCAAATGAAAATAAGATAACCCCAAATGTTAGATCCCCGATCGTCCCAACTGGGCTCCACTACTGATCATCAGGAAAAGAAACATAGTAACGACCACGTTCCTCGTCGAACTCCCACTTGAGGTCGATTGCATCATCTGCACTGGCATCATCGGCACCTGCAACTGTTTTGGTAGAATCTGTGAGTCACGAGGGCTCAGCAATCTCACACCCGCGAGATCAAAACTATTTAAGCTTATAGGAAAGGATGGTGTAAAGAGGTGGAGCTGCAGCAGGCACTAAGCATATATGGTGGCTAACATACGCAAGTGAGAGCGAGAACAGAAGCAACGCAACGGTCGTGAAGCTAGAGATGATCAAGAAGTGATCCTGAAACTACTTACGTTCATGCATAACTCAAACCGTGTTCACTTCCCTGACTCCGCCGAGAAGAGACCATCACGGCTACACACACGGTTGATGTATTTTAATTATGTCGAGTGACAAGTTCTCTACAACCGGACATTAACAAATTCTCATCTGCCTCATAACCGCGGGCACGGCTTTCAAAAGATAATACCCTGCAGGGGTGTCCCAACTTAGCCCATTATAAGCTCTCATGGTCAACGAAGGATAAACCTTCTCCCAGGAAGACCCGATCAGTCTCGGAATCCCGGTTTACAAGACATTTCGACAATGGTAAAACAAGACCAGCAAAGCCACCCGAATGTGCCGACAAATCCCGATAGGAGCTGCACATATCTCGTTCTCAGGTCACACCGGATGGGCAAGACGTTGGGTTGACATAGACCCTGGTTGCCCAGGGGGCGCCGGACATCGCCCAGTTTGGGCCAGCACTCGAAGGAGCACTGGTCCGGGGGTTTAAATAAAGATGACCCTCGGGCTCGCGAAAACCCGGGGGGAAAGGCTTAGGTGGCAAATGGTAAAACCAAAGTTGGGCCTTGCTGGAGGAGTTTATTCAAGGCGAACTGTCAAGGGGGTCCCATAAATCACCCAACCGCGTAAGGAACGCAAACTCAAGGAACATAATATCGGTATGACGGGAACTAGGGCGGCAAGAGTGGAACAAAACACCAGGCATAAGGCCGAGCCTTCCACCCTTTACCAAATATATAGATGCATTAATTAAATATGAGAATATTGTGATATTCCAAAATATCCATGTTCCAACATGGAACCAACTTCAACTTCACCTGCAACTAGCAACGCTATAAGAAGGGCTGAGCAAAAGCGGTAACTTAGCCAAACAACGGTTTGCTAGAAAAGGATGGTTAGAGGCTTGACATGGCAATATGGGAGGCATGATATAGCAAGTGGTAGGTAGCGCAGCATGGCAAAAGAACGAACAACTTGCAAAGCAAAGATAGAAGTGATTTCGAGGGTATGGTCATCTTGCCTGCAAGGTTCTCAGAGTTGTCGAAAGCTTGATCCTCATAAACGTACTCAACAGGTTCCTCGTTCACGAACTCATCTCCCGGCTCTACCCAAAACAAGAATACAAGCAACGGAACCACAATCAATCACGAGAAATGCACAAGCAACATGATGCAAAACATGTATGATATGCGAGATATGATATGCGGTGCATATGCGTGCTTCAGAGGAAAAATGATGAACAAGGCTGTAACTTGGAAAACCAAGCATGCCACTGGAAAGATGAGATGATTTCGGTCGAAATCGATATAAAGATCACCGGAAACGGATGCACGGTTTGCAAATGGCAAGCAAAACAAGAATGACACGATTCTGCTATTAACAGCATGATAGCACTTAGAATACTACAAGAAACTATGCTACAGCAACCCAACATAGCAACAAAGCATATGACAGTAATCTACAGGAGATGCTTGACAAAAGATGAACACTGAGCTACGGCTAGATCACAACATAACAGTTTCAAACAAGCAAGGCAAAAGTGCAAAAGATATCAGGTTCACAGACTTGGTGAAATTACTGGACATGCCTGAAACAGTATCAGGTAGCAATGTTCAGAGCAAGAAATCAACATGCTACAGGAACTTAACATAGCAAACCAAGACATGGCATGAATCTACTAAATTCATAGAACAAAAGTCCCTTACTGAAGATAAGCCAAAAAGGACAAGAAGATATGATGGCAACCATGTAAACATAGCAAGTTCTGTTAACAGGTTTCAGACTTGGCAGAAAACAGAGCATGGCAGAAACAGACATTATGAGGGCATCTTGGTGAGTATGATGCACTCACCATAAGGCAATGCATGACAAAAAAAACATACCTACAGCAAAACGGCATATTTATGAAGCTATCCATCGCAAGAACAAATACATAGCATGTATGAAACAACTACAACAAGCTTGGCAAAATTGAATAACACGTAAACAATCTGCCAGGAATATTTTATAGCAAAAGTAGAGCATGATTGAGTCATTCTATGGCACTCCATAATTGCAAACAGGGGCATAGATGGATAGAGCACAACTATATCTACAAAACATCCTTACTGAACATCTCCAAAATAAGCATGGATCTCTCTGTAGCCACATGGATACATAGCAACAAAATAACAGCAGACAAAGACTTAACAAAATTACTAAGTCCCTGAAATCAGAAACATCACGAAGCCTAGTTTTCATGCTTGTGCTAGTCACCACAGAGAACATAAAAATACATAGCATACACCACTGTAAAGATGGCATGGCATACATCAAAACACATGTACAGCTCATGCTCATAAGATGCACACATTCAATGCAACAAAAATAACAAAACCTCAAGTTCTGATAAGTAACAGCAGTTAACAGCAATTAGCACTCTTGCACCAGATATTTGGGCATCAAGATGGACTAAAATGAACATGGTGCAATGGAACAAAATGAAGAGCATCTCGAGGTGAACATTTCGATATATTACACGCACGAAACGGAGCTATATGCAGAGAGTTATGATGCGATGAACAGGAGCATATATCATAAAATCTCTGAGACTTGGAATATTTCGGGGGGGGGGAGAAAGTCAACCTCCGGCGGATCTGAGATCTGGCGCGGCTAGGGTTCGAGCTCGCCGGAGAAGAAGCTGTCGCCGGAGCTTCTTGCCGGAGCGGAGGCGATGGCCGACGGACGGGGACGGAGGAGGCCAGCCGGAGGAGGAAGAGGGCGGCGGGGTGGCGTGGCGCCGGCTAGGCGACGGCGAGGCTGCGGCGTGGCGGCGGCGTGGCGCCGGTGGCGGGCCGCGGCGGCGCCGGCGCGGCGGCGGGGAGCCGCGGGGAGGAGGCGCGCGCGCGGGGAGGAGGGCGGCGGCGGCTCGGGCCGCGGGGGCCGGCCCCGGGCCTCGCTGGCTTCGGCGGCGTACGGACGGCGGCTGCCACGTGTCGCCACGGGACGGGCGCGGCGGCGGGCTTCGCCCGGTCGGCGGCGGACGTGTCCGGCGGCGCGGAGGAGCGGGGGACGATTTTTGCTAGGGTTTTCGCCCGGATTTCGGAGGGGGTGATGTATTTATAGGTAGAGGGAGCTAGGAGACTCCAAATGGAGCACGGTTTTCGCCCACACGATCGTGATCGAACGACCTAGAGCATGGAAGTGACTTAGAGGGGTTTTGGGCTGTCTTGGAGGGGGTTTTGCTGCAACACACAAAAGGACTTTGCGGTTACCCGGTTAACCGTTGGAGTACCAAACGACCTCCAAATGGAACGAAACTTGACAGGTGGTCTAACGGTGGTATACCAAGGCCACTTGACAAGACTCGGTCCATTCCGAGAACGTTCAACACCCGCTCACAAAAAAGGACAAGAGGGGTGCGCCGGAGGAGGTGGGAGTGCCGGATTGCAAAACGGACAACGGGGAAAATGCTCGGATGCATGAGACGAACACGTATGCAAATGAGATGCGCATGATGACATGATAAGAGATGCATGACATGAACAAAATGCAAAACGAAAACAAAACCCGACCACGAAGGGAATATCATAACACATAGCCGAAAATGGCAAGAGTTGGAGTTACAAATATGGAAAGTTACATCCGGGGTGTTACATGCAGGAACTCCGCGAGGTCGGAGGTGTCGTCACAGCGGGGAGGTAGATCCGGCTTGAACTTGCCTGGCCAGGCGACTCTACGCAGCTCGGGAGGTGAAGGCGCGGCAGCCGGCCATGGTTATCGGGGCCCGCCTCGGAGGTGGAGCTTGGTCTTGATGAGGTCCGCGCGGCGCCACCGCAGGCGGCCCGCGGTCTTGACGAGGCGGCGCGGGGAGCGCAGGTGCAGCTTCTCGCGGCCGAGGGATTTCTTGGCAGCTTCTCTCTTCGCGCGCGGGCACCAGACGTGGCGGATCACGTCGTGGGGCCGCGCGCCTTGGCGCCAAGGCGCAGTCTTGCGGCAGAGGTGGTGGAGGCGCGCCATGAGCCACGTTGCCTGTGGCTGGCGGAGGGTGAGGCAGAGAGAGGGACGGCGCCGGGGAGCCCCCTGCGGCGCGGACGAGCTCGGCGATGCGGTCGAGCCACTCCTCGTAAAGGTCGTCAACTGGGCGGTAGCGCAGGAGCTTGTTCGCCGCGAGGAGTGCGGCCCGCGCCTCCATGGGAGCGCGGCGTGCATGAGACGAAGAACCGGCCGGGGTCAGCGACGGAGTGGCGATGCGGCCGTCCTGCCGCACCGATGGATGCAGCGAGGACGCCTGTTGCTCGTTCCCTGCCGGGCCGGTGGCAGCGGGAGACGGAGAACAACGAGGTGGCCCGCCGACGGGAGCCGTCTGAGCAACGCGGGCGGTGAGGGCAGTCCGGCGCTCAGCTCGAGCGCGGCGAGCATCCGCCATGGAGACGACGGAGCGACGAATTGATGGAAGGGAAGCTACGGCGCACCCCTACCTTGCGCGCCAAATGTCGGATGTGGGGTTCCGGCAAACCCTTAAGGTCCGAACTCTGGGGTGCGCGGGAAGTCTTTCCCTCCTACTGATCCATGCCCTACCTCGCTAAGATCTCGCGAACGAACTCGACGAACTCGCAACACAGAAAGACACGAGGTTTATACTGGTTCGGGCCACCGTTGTGGTGTAATACCCTACTCCAGTGTGGTGGTGGTGGATCGCCTCTTGGGCTGACGATGAACAGTACAAGGGGAAGAACAGCCTCCTGAGGTTGAGGTTTTCTTATGGCTAGAGTAGGCTCTCGATCAGATCAGATCAGGCTGAGATCAGATCAGGCTCAGATGCCTCTACTGTGATGGCTAGTTCTACTTATATAGGCCCTGGTCCTCTCCCCAAATATTGAGCGGGAAGGGAGCCAACAACGGCGGGCAAATTTGAAGGGGGACAGCTAGTACAAGCTATCCTGACAAAAGTGGTCTTCGCCTGCGAAAGGCTCTGGTGGTGACGCCGTCTTGGGCTCCACGATGACCTCCGTCCTGCCGTCCTTCTGGTCTTGGTCTCGTTGCACCGATATGGCAACCTTTGCCTGATGCCTCGGCACTCCTCGCCTGTGCTTGCCTCCTTAGCACCAAAGAGGAAACAAGGACGCTGCGCGCGCTGGCGCCCGCCTGGTGCCGATCGTCATGGCTCACGTCATGAGAGCCTCGTGAAGTTTGCCCCGCCTTGATATCTCCGCTCCTCGTGAGCCCGCCTAGAGGGGCCGCTCCTGAGGAGGTCTTGCGTCGTCCGCCTCGCGAGGGTCTTGGATGCCTTGTTGACGAAGATGGGCCATACGGCCCACTAACTTAGCCACGCCGTGGGCCGCAGGCAGGCAAGTCTGGGGACCCCCGTTCCCAGAACGCCGACAGCTACGGTGCCGGCTGATGGAGAGCGGCCGGGATGCATTGCTGGAACGCGTCGCCGAGCTACTGGACACAGCGGCCACGGGAGCGCCGCCCTTCTGCTACCAGCTCACGCCCCAGGCAACGGCCGGATCCCACGGCGGGCTTCGCCGCGCCCGCGTGCCCCCGAGTGTGCCCGGGGGTCTCATCGACGTCAGCGGGACCCACGGCGCCGGCCGCACCATCACACCCGCACCACCCCCAATGGGTGCGGGCACGAGTTTTGCCGCACACGCCCCAGCGGGGCACCGCCCTACCACCCTCAGGACTGCGTGATGGGTTGGGCGACGTGGAGCGTGGGGCACTTCGGCGAGGTCTTCGGGGCAACGGCCTCGGAGGCCTACGTGCCCCGCATGATGAACCAGGAGTACACACCGGGAGATGACCCCGGCTCGTTCCAGGAGCGGGCTAGGAGCTGAGGCCTTCCAGGAGCCGCCCAAGAGCCCCACCAACCACGCCGTCGACAACAGCTACCGGGTACCACTAATCTCCCAGGAGCGGGCTTACGCTAACCATGAATCGCAAGTGAATCAGGTCACAGCACCAGGCGACAATTCCGGCACTGCGGTACCCGTCCCACCAGGAGAGGCTCGTTGGGGGCTGCATGGGGGGGAGCCAGGAGCAAGGCCCCACCCCGCGTCGCACGGAGCAAGGCGTTACCCGGAGGTAGGCCCTCTGCCGGGGAGGCGCCGGCGAGCCCTTCCCCGGCAGAGGACCCGTGGTCGCCGAGGGCGCCGCTGGCGTCCCCTTTGCCCCCTTTGGTGTCGTCCTGGTTTTCGGTCATCCGAACAGTGGTAGAGGGTGGCGCAAGGCGGGGCCCTCGTCTGGCGATATGAAGTAAGACTCACGCCTGTGAAGGTCTCCGCTCGTGACACTCC
The DNA here is from genome assembly GCF_002575655.3 of Aegilops tauschii subsp. strangulata. NCBI lineage: Eukaryota > Viridiplantae > Streptophyta > Magnoliopsida > Poales > Poaceae > Aegilops > Aegilops tauschii. The sequence continues at coordinate 333,531,599 of NC_053038.3, forward strand.
CACGTAATAATGAGTGGGGCTGTACATGCTCGGGAGCCTCAGGAGTGCCGCCCTTGGGCCTCGGGGGCTCCCTCCCACGTCCTAGTGGCAGCACTTAGCTCCGCGCTGGTGAGAAGACTCAAACACAAGAAGACTAGACTAGGCGCCGGACGCGGCCATTTGCTTTGGATCTCTTTTCTGTAGCCCTCCCTTCTGGATTTGGATTTAAGTTGAAGTTGAATTTTCATTGATGCGTGCGGGGGGTGCCTTTTCTCGTTCAAGCGATTTCTTGCTATCTGGTTCTTGCCTTAATTCGGAGTTCGCGCCTATTGCTTTCCCCTCGCGAGTGGGGCTGGGCATGGCACGCACGCGCCACGCGCATGCCCTACCACGGCTCGCGCTTGCTCCTCGCGAAGTCCTCTCGGGCAGATTGACAGGCGCATCAGGAGCTTCTCAGGAACTCACAACCTCATGAGTCAGTTCGGAACCTGCCCAGGTCAAGGTAAATTACAGCAGCAAACTCACCACGGGACTCGTGAACGCACGAAGGCACATGTTCAGCTTGGCCCAAAAATAGGGGCAGTAATCTATTTACATGAGGGGCTTCCCCTCCCAAAATGCTCTTACAACCTCTGGGGCTGTGCCCGAGCTTTTGTGTGCAGGATAAACAGCAGGGAAACACAGAATCAATCGGACATGTCGCTCGCCGCGTCCCTCGGGCTTTTGCTGTCACCATCGCTGGCATCACCATCACCTTCAACGGCGCCGCCATCACCATGTCTTCCACCCACCGCGCCAGGTGGCCCCGAATGGCCTCCGGAACTGGAGCAATGGCGGCGTCAAAGTCGAAATTGGGATAGGTGTTCTGGAGATAGCGGCTCGCCCCCTTTCAGCAGGGGGCTGGGGGCTGGCGCCCGCCCGGCTACTGGCCAAGCCTCGTGAGGGGCCCGAATGAGTGGAGACTCGCCGCTTGAAGAGGATCCCAGGATCGAAGCCAACCAGCTGCCGTCCATGATTAGAGGAGGGGCCCTTGGCACACTGGCCGCGCTCCAAGCAAGGCCGCAAAAGGGAGACGGTGAAGGCACGAGCTCAAGGCACCCCGCTGGCAGGCTTGCTCCCCCGGCGGACCCCGCGCCAGGGGCGGCGAGCAGGCTTGGGGCGCTCAAGGCTGGCGGGGAAGACGAAGCGAGGGGAGGATGCCCCTCGAGAGGCCCCGCGGCCTTGGCGGAAGGGACCCTGGGGAACCAACCGTAAGAAAGGGAAGCGACGCACAAGGAATGACAGACATAAGGTACTTACTCATCGATGGCGATATACTTCCTCCGCTTCAACGGCCCGAAGGCGCCGCTGCAGCAGCTTGGGGGTCCCTTCCTCTTGCGGAGCTCCTCAAAGTCCACGCGGAGCCGGCCGAAGCGTTGGACGTGGCGACCATCACGGGGCGCAACTGGAGAAGCGCCCAAGGAGGCCTCAGGAGCGCTAAGCTGGGGGAAGCTGTCGGGCTCCGCCTCGTGATGACCTGCCGAGGCCTCAGGAGCTTCGACCTCAGGAGCAGCGGGCTGGATCGCCTCTTCAGCTGCCGCCCCTGCGTGGGAGCCTCAGGCAGCATCGACACATCGACACAAGCGCCCCCAGCCTCCGACGGTGCTTGCCCCCTAGCGTCCACTCTTGGGGCAAGATCGGGGCTGGTGGCAAGGAGAGGAACCACGATGATGGGGTTCTCACGGGGCCCCATAAGGCCGACTGGACGCAGCCCCCACTCATCGAAGGAGGGCATGTGCTCCACAAATTGCACCTTGTTCAAGCAGCGGTACAGAAGACAACTCTTCCCTGGCATGTCGTCGGGCAACGGGACGCCCGTCAGGACCTCGAGCACCGTTCTCCACACCTCAAGGGGGAGCCCGGACTCCTGAAGTCTCATGTGGTCATTGCTGCTGAGCAAGGCCCACATCGGTCGAGAGTGTCGCTGAAGCGGAGCGAATCGGCGCCGGACAAACTCCTTCACCACCATAGGCGCAGTCACGCCGCGTCTTTCAGCCTCTTCAGCCTGAGCTAGATGGAGACAAGGTGCGGATCGGCGAGCCTTTGGTGCACCAACCGGAGTTGGGAATGGCGGGCGCTGACGGAGAAGAGAGCAGGGGGCTGAACACTCCGACATCAACAAATACCCACCGTGTCCGAAACTCGCTCGTGGATGGCGGAAGCTCAAAGTCAATCCCCGCGCCGACCGTCGCTGCCACAGCCTGGAAGCTCAGGCATTCCGAGCTCTGTCGGGGATCAATCAGGTGCAACGAGAAGAAGTGGCGGAGAAGGGCCACAGAAGGAGCAATGCCCACCATGGCCTCGCAAACAAAGGCGAAGACGGCAAGAAGGGTCATGGATTGGGGATCAAGGTGCAGCATGTGGAGCTGATAATGGGCAAGCACTGCGTTGAAGAAGGCGGAAAAAGGAGGAACCAGGCCAGCCCAGAGGGCGTCGATGAAGAATGGGACCTCGGTGGCCGTCCTGTCGACACGAGCTCGAGATGCAGGCCAGGCCACCGTTCTTCCCCACTCATTAAAGCTGGAGGCGAGCATGGGGTGCACCTTGTTCCATGGCTTCTTGGTTGAGCACCAGCGACCTGCCAACGGCAGGATCAATGGCCGGACGTAATTCGACGGAGGACAGGGGCTCCTTCCCTTTCTCCGTTTGATCCGGCACCATGGCGATGGGAGGACTGAGCTCAGATCGGATTGGGAGAAAGGGGCTGAGCTTCGAGGAAGCGGAAGAATTGGGGGAGTACGCTGCAGCGATGGGGGGAACCATGTAGACCGCGGTGGCCGCCTAGCCAGGCGGGTATCAAGGCAGCGTGGGGAAGCGGAGACGCCCACGTCCAATCAACCGCCACCCGTCGACCAAGGCCGCAGGCTATTGGGGCCCGCGGTGCTCCACACTTGCCCTTTGGCTTCGCCTCAAAGCCAAGTCCGAGCGCGCCTTGGGCCCGGGGGCTACTGTCGGTGTTCTGGGAATGGGGGTCCCCAGACTTGCCTGCCTGCGGCCTGCGGCGTGGCTCTGCGAGTGGGCCCGTACGGCCCATCTTCACCAGCTAGCACTCAAGACCATCACGAGGGGCCAAGCCTCACGAGGCGGACGACGCAAGACCTCCTCGGGAGCGGCCTCACCAGGCTGGCTCGCGAGGGGCGGAGAGATCAAGGCGAGGCGAACCTCGCGAGGATCTCATGACGTGAGCCATGACGACCAAGGCCAGGCGGGCGCCAGCGCGCACAGTGTCCTTGCTTCCACTTTGGTGCTAAGGAGGCAAGTGCAGGCAAGGAGTTCCGAGGCATCGGGCAAAGGTTTCCATATCGGTGCAACGAGACCAAGACTAGCAGGACGGCAAGACGGATGTCACCGTGGAGCCCAAGACGGCATCACCACCAGAGCCTTTGGCAGGCGAAGACTACTTTTGTCAGGATAAGTTGTACTAGCTGTCCCCTTTCAAATTGGCCGTTGTTGGCTCCCTTCCCGCTCAATATTTGGGAAGAGGTCAGGGCCCCTATAAATAGGGCTAGCCACCACAGCAGGAGGCAACTGAGTCTCAACTCACCCCACCTTGGACTAGATCCAGTTCATCCTCACACCCACAAGTTCACCAAGCACAAGAACACCTCTCCTCAGGAGGCTGTTCTTCCCCTTGTAATGTTCATCCTTAGCCAAAGAGGCAATCCACCACCACCACACTGGAGTAGGGTATTACACCACAACGGTGGCCCGAACCGGTATAAATCTTGTGTCTCGTGTGTTGTGAGTTCGTCGTGCCTAGCCTAGAGATCGCGAAGTGTGTGAGGGCGTGATCGGTGAGGGGGAGATCTTCCCGCGCACCCCAGTGTTCGAACCTTAAGGGTTTTGCCAGAACCCGAAATCCGACAGGCCCACATCCAAGTCAATACACTAGTTAATTCAGAGTGGCAACACGAAACACGCACTCAACCATGCACACCAGCACAAGCACAACGTGCGCCCACCACACAGCTAGCACACACACGCACGCCTCCAGCAGCATGAACACCACACGCACGCCACCGGCAGCACGCAACCCATGCACAACACGGACGGACGCCCATGCCGAGATTCAACCCTGCTAGACCGCATCGAAGTCGCATCGAAAGAATTGAAAAACAAGAGAGGGATGGAGCAAGGGGAATGGGAGCAAGGATCTGAGCGTACCTATGAATAGGCGACTTGTTGTTTCCTGCCGTCTAGCTACTACTGCTTCCGACCAGTGTCCTCGCCCATCTCTAGGCGCTAGGCGATGGCGATGACATCACACATGACTCTAGTCAGTGGTGTGGGAGAGAGGATGATGCTGGCGACGGAGATGGCCCAGCGGAGGAGGGGCCACCATCACTAGGGCAGAGGATGGGGTGGGAAGAGGCAAGGAGGAAGGACGGGGCCGGTGGCGGCGACAGGAGAATCATGGAGGAGGAGTGGAGGCGGCGGCAGAAATAGGTGGAGTCGTGGTGGAGGCGTGTGTGGTGGCGGCGGCAACCCTAGGAGAGGCGAAGAAAATGGTGGTGGGTGGAGAAGAAAATGCAGCCTCTATCTCTCTCGGTTTCAACGCGTTTTCTCTGGCTGACCCACATGATCTAGGATAAAATCATTCTCGCCAGCCCCTTCTGGCCACATGGCATAACCCAGCGTCTGCTTTTTCTGCATACGTTAATGCGTTTGATGGTAAGGGGGTGCGGCTAGGGAAGGAGCACAAGGAGGATTCGGCCTCCTTGGGGCGCCTCCTTGGCTGCTCCTCCCTCCCCCCACCTATATATATGTGGGAGGGGTGCCACACAACACGACGGCAATCTCTTAGTAGTGTGCGGCGCCCCTCTCCACAATTTTGTCCCTCGATCATATTTTTGGAGTGCTTAGGCGAAGCCCTGCGGAGATAGCATGACCACCACCGTCACCACGCCGTTGTGCTGCCGGAACTCATCCACTACTTCGTCCGTCTTGCTGGATCAAGAAGGCGAGGACATCACCGAGCTGAACGTGTGCTGAACGCGGAGGTGTCGCATGTTCGGTACTCGATCGGTTGGATCGCGAAGAAGTTCGACTATATCAACCGCATTGTTAAACGCTTCCGCTTACGGTCTACGAGGGTACGTAGACACACTCTCCCCTCTCGTTGCTATGCATCTCCATGGATAGATCTTGCATGTGCGTAAATTTTTTTTGTCTTCCATGCAACGTTTCCCAACAGTGGTATTAGAGCCAGGTTTATGCGTAGATGATATGCACGAGTAGAACACAAAGAGTTGTGGGCGGTGATAGTCATACTGCTTACCACCGACGTCTTATTTTGATTTGGCGGTATTGTGGGATGAAGCGGCCCAGACCAACCTTACATGTCCACGCACATGAGACCGGTTCCACCGACTGACATGTAACAAGTTTTGCATAAAGGTGGCTGGTAGGTGTCTGTTTCTCCTAATTTAGTTGAATCGAATTTTACTACGGCCGGTCCTTGAAGAAGGTTAAAACAGCAAACTTGATAATCATCGTTGTGGTTTTTACGTAGGTAACAACGGTTCTTGCTAGAAGCCCGTAACAGCCACGTAAAACTTGCAACAACAAAGTAGAGGACGTCTAACTTGTTTTTGCAAGGCATGTTGTGATGTGATATGGTCAAGACATGATGTGATATATGTTGTTGTATGAGATGATCATGTTTTGTAATATTGACAACCGACAGGAGCCTTAGGGTTGTCATTTAATTATTGTACGAAATGCAAGCGCCATGTAACTGCTTTACTTTATCGCTATGCGTTAGCACTAGTTGTAGAAGCAATAGTTGGCGAGATGACCCCGACGCAATGATGGAGATCAAGGTGTCGAGCCGGTGATGATGGAGATCATGACGATGCTTTGGAGATGGAGATCAAAAGCACAAGATGATGATGGCCATATCATGTCACATATTTTGATTGCATGTGATGTTTATCCCTTATGCATCTTATTTTGCTTAGAACAGCGGTAGCATTATAAGATGATCCCTTCACTAAAATTTCAAGATAAGAGTGTTCTCCCCGAGTATGAACCATTGCCAAAGTTCGTCGTTTCGAAGCACCTCGTGATGATTGGGTGTGATAGACTCTACGTTCACATACAACGGGTGTTAGACAGTTTTACACATGCAAAATACTTGGGTTAAACTTGACGAGCCTAGCATGTACATACATGGTCTCGGAACATTGGAGACCGAAAGGTCGAATGTGAGTCATATAGTAGATATGATCAACATAGAGATGTTCACCATTGATGACTACCCCATCTCACGTGATGATCGGACATGGGTTAGTTGATTTGGATCATGTATCACTTAGATAACTTGAGGGATGTTAATTTAAGTGGGAGTTCATTAGTAATTTGATTAATTGACATAATTTATCATGAACTTAGTCTAAGTAGTTTTTGCATATCTATGTTGTAGATCAATAGCTCACGATATAGCTCCCCTATTTTTGATATGTTCCTAGAGAAAACTAAGTTGAAAGATGATGGTAGCAATAATGCGGACTGGGCCCATGATCTAAGGATTATCCTCATTGCTACACAGAAGAATTATGTCCTTGATGCACCGCTAGGTGATAGACCTATTGCAGGAGTTGATGCAGACGTTATGAACGTTTGTGTGATACTACTTGATAGTTTAGTGCACCATGCTTTACAGCTTAGAATCAGGGCTTCAAAGACATTTTGAACGCTATGGAACATATAAGAAGTTCCAAGAGCTGAAATTGGTATTTCAGTCTCATGCCCGAGTTGAGAGGTATGAGACCTCTGAAAAATACTTTGCCTACAAGATGGAGGAGAATAGCTCAGCCTGTGAGCATGTGCTCAGAATGTCTGGGTAATACAATCGCTTGAATCAAGTGGGAGTTAATCTTTCAGATAAGATAGTGATTGATAGAGTTCTCTAGTCACTATCGCTAAGCTACTAGAGCTGTGTGGTGAACTATAATATGCAAGGAATGACTAAAACGATTTCCGAGCTCTTCGTGGTACTGAAATCAGTGGAGGTAGAAACCAAGAAGAAGCATCAAGTATTGATGAATAACAGGACCACTAGTTTCAAGAAAAAAAAGGGCAAGGAAAATAAAGGGAACTTCAAGAAGAATGGTAAGCAAGTTCTACTCCCATGAAGAAACCCAAAGCTAGACCCAAGCTTGAAACTGAGTGCTTGTACTACAAAGGAAATGGTCACTGGAAGCGGAACTGCCCCGAATACTTGGCGGATAAAGAGGATGGCAAAATGAACAAAGGTATATTTGATATAAATGTTATTGATGTGTACCTTACTAGTGCTCGTGGTAGCCCTGGGTATTTGATACCGGTTCAGTTGCTAAGATTAGTAACTCAAAATAGGAGTTGCAGAATAAATAAAGACTAGTTAAGGGCGAGGTGGCGATGTGTGTTGGAAGTAATTCCAAGGTTGATACGATCACCATCGCACACTCCCTCTACCTTCGAGATTAGTGTTGAAACCTAGATGTTATTTGGTATTTACGTTGAGCATGAATATGATTAGATCATCTTTGTTGCAATACATTTATTCATTTAAGTCAGAGAATAAATGTTGTTCTGTTTACATGAATAAAACCTTCTATGGTCATACACCCAATGTGAATGGTTTATAGAATCTCGATCGTAGTGATACACATATTCATAATATTGATGCCAAAAGATGCAAAGTTGATAATGATAGTGCAACATACTTGTGGTACTGCCGTTTAGGTCATATTGGTGTAAAGCGCATGAAAAACTCCATGCAGATGGACTTTTGGAATCACTTGATTATGAATCATTTGATACTTGCGAACCATGCCTCATGGGCAAGATGACTAAAACTCCGTTCTCCAGAACAATGGAGCGAGCTAATGACTTATTGGAAATAATACATATCAATGTATGCAGTCCGATGAGTGTTGAAGCACGCGGCGGGTATCATTATTTTCTGACCTTCACAGATGATTTGAGTAGGTATGGGTATATCTACTTGATGAAACACAAGTATAAAACATTTGAAAAGTTAAAAGAATTACAGAGTGAAGTGGAGAATCATCGTAACAAGAAAATGAAGTTTCCACGATCTGATCGTGGAGGTGAATATTTGAGTTACGAGTTTGGCCTTCATTTAAAATAATGTGGAATTGTTTCACAACTCACGCCACCTGGAACACCACAGCGTAATGGTGTGTCTGAACGTCGTAACCGTACTTTATTAGATATGATGCGTTCTATGATGTCTCTTACCGATTTGCCACTATCGTTTTGGGGTTATGCATTAGAGATAGCCGCATTCACGTTAAATAGGGCACCGTCTAAATCCGTTGAGATGACACCGTATGAACTGTGGTTTGGCAAGAAACCTAAGCTATCATTTCTTAAAAGTTTTGGGGGGTGCGACGCTTATGTCAAAAGGCTTCAGCCTGATAAGCTTGAACCCAAAGCAGAGAAGTGCTTCTTCATAGGATACTCGAAAGAAACTGTTGGGTATACCTTCTACCACAGATCTGAAGGCAAAATCTTTGTTGTTAAGAATGAGCCCTTTCTAGAGAAGGAGTTTCTCTCAAAAGAAGTGAGTCGGAGGAAAGTAGAACTTGATGAGGTAGTTGTACCTTCTCTCGAATTGGAAAGTAGTACATCAAAGAAAGTTCTTCCCGTGATGCCTACACCAACCAGAGAGGAAGCAAATGATGATGATCATGAAACTTCAGATCAAGTTACTACTGAACCTCGTAGGTCGACCAGAACACGTTCCGCACCAGAGTGGTATGGCAATCCTGTCCTGGAAGTCATGTTGTTGGTCAACAGCGGACCTACGAACTGTGAAGAAACTATGATGAGCCCAGATTCCGAAAAATGGCCTGCGACCATGAAATCTGAGATAGGATCCATGTATGAGAACAAAGTGTGGACTTTGGTGGATTTGCCCGATGATCGGCAAGCCATAAAGAATAAATGGATCTTTAAGAGGAAGAGGGACGATGACAGTAATATCACTGTCTACAAAGCTCGACTTGTCGTAAAGGGTTTTCAACAAGTTCAAGGGGTTGACTATGATGAGTCTTTCTCACCCGTAGCGATGCTTAAGTCTGTCTGAATCATATTAGCAATTGCCGCATTTTATGATTATGAAATCTGGCAAATGGACGTCAAAACTGCATTCCTTCATGGTTTTCTTAAAGAAGAGTTGTATATGATGCAACCAGAAGGTTTTGTCGATCCTAAAGGTGCTGACAAAGTGTACAAGCTCCAGCGATCCATCTATGGACTGGTGCAAGCATCTCGGAGTTGGAATACACGCTTTGATGAGGTGATCAAAGCATATAGTTTTATACAGACTTACGGTGAAGCCTGTATTTACAAGAAAGTGAGTGGGAGCTCTGTAGCATTTCTAATATTATATGTGGATGACATATTGCTAATTGGAAATGATATAGAATTTCTGGATAGCATAAAAGGATACTTGAATAAGAATTTTTCAATGAAAGACCTCGGTGAAGCTACTTACATATTGGGCATCAAAATCTATAGAGATAGATCAAAACGCATAATAGGACTTTCAAAGCATAGACCTTGACAAAGTTTTGAAGGAGTTCAAAATGGATCAGTCAAAGAAAGGGTTCTTGCCTATATTCAAGGTGTAAAGTTGAGTAAGACTCAAAGCATGATAACGACATAAGATAGAGAGAGAATGAAAGTCATTCCCTATGCCTCAGCCATAGGTTCTATAATTATGCCATGCTGTATACCAGACCTGTTGTGTGCCTTGCCATGAGTTTGGCAAGGGGGTACAATGGTGATCCAGGAGTAGATCACTGGATAGCGGTCAAAATTATCCTTAGTTACCTAAGAGGAGTAAGGAAATGTTTCTCGGTTATGGAGGTGATAAAGAGTTCGTCATAAAAGGGTTACATCGATGCAAGCTTTAACACCGATCTGAATGACTCTGAGTCTCAATCTGGATACGTATTGAACATGGGAGCAATTAGCTAGAGTAGCTACATGTAGAGCATTGTAGACCCGTTGACTAAACTTCTCTCACAAGCAAAACATGATCACACCTTAGTACTCGTTGGGTGTTAATCACATGGCGATGTGAACTAGATTATTGACTCTAGTAAAATCTTTGGGTGTTAGTCACATAGCAATGTGAACTATGGGTGTTAATCACATGATGATGTGAAGTTAATCACATGACGATGTGAACTAGATTATTGACTCTAGTGCAAGTGGGAGACTGATGGAAATATGCCCTAGAGGCAATAATAAAGTTGTTATTATTATATTTCCTTATTCATGATAAAGGTTTATTATTCATGCTAGAATTGTATTGACCGGAAACTTAAATACATGTGTGGATACATAAACAAATGTCGTGTCCCTAGTGAGCCTCTACTAGACTAGCTCGTTGATCAAAAGATGGTTAAGGTTTCCTAACCATAGACATGAGTTGTCATTTGATAATGGGATCACATCATTAGGAGAATGATGTGATGGACAAGTCCCATCCGTTAGCTTAGCATATGATCGTTCGGTTTATTGCTATTGCTTTATTAATGTCAAATACATATTCCTTCGACTATGAGATCACGCAACTCCCGGATACCGGAGGAATACCTTGTGTGCTATCAAATGTCACAACGTAACTGGGTGATCGTAAAGATGTTGTACAGGTATCTCCGAAGGTGTCTGTTGAGTTGGCATGGATTGAGATTAGGATTGGTCACTCCGTGTATCGGAGAGGTATCTCTTGGCCCTCTCGGTAATACACATCACAAGAAGCTTGCAAGCAAAGTGACTAAGGAGTTAGTTACGATATGATGTATTACAGAATGAGTAAAGAGACTTGTCGGTAACGAGATTGAACTAGGTATAGAGATACCAACGATCGAATCTCGGACAAGTACCATACCGACAGACAGAGGGAATCAAGTATGTTGTCATTACGGTTCAACCGATAAAGATCTTCGTAGAATATGTAGGAACCAATATGGGCATCCAGGTTCCGCTATTGGTTATTGACCAAAGAGGTGTCTCGGTCTTGTATACATAATTCTCGAACCCGTAGGGTCCGCACGCTTAACATTCGTTGACGATGTAGTATTATATGATTTGGTGACCGAATGTTTTTTGGAGTCCCGGATGAGATCATGTATATGACAAGGAGCTCCGAAATGGTCCGGAGGTAAAGATTGATATATAGGACGATGATATTCGGACACCGGAAGTGTTTCAGAGTGCACCGGGTAGTTATCTGGTCACCGGAAGGGGTTCCGGACACCCCCGGGAGAAAGATGGGCCTATTGGGCCAGTAGAGGGGAGCACACCAGCCCACAAGGAGTTGGCGCACCCCCATATGGCAGCCGGCCTGTGGGAGAAAGGAAAGGAGGGGGATTCGGCCTCCCCCTTCCTTCCCTCTCCCCCCTTTCCTTTCCCCCTTCGACAGATATGGTAAGGGGGGCTAGGGAAGGAGCGCAAGGAGGATTCAACCTCCTTGGGGCGCCTCCTTGGCTGCTCCTCCCTCCCCACCACCTATATATATGTGGGAGGGGGACGCCACACAACACGGCGACAATCTCTTAGCCGTGTGCGGCGCCCCTCTCCCCAGTTTCGTCCCTCGGTCATATTTTCGGAGTGCTTAGGCGAAGCCCTGCAAAGATAGCATCACCACCACCGTCACCATGCCGTCGTGCTACCGGAACTCATCCACTACTTCGCCCGTCTTGCTGGATCAAGAAGGCGAGGACGTCACTGAGCTGAACGTGTGCTGAACGCGGAGGTGTCGTACGTTCGGTACTCGATCGGTTGGATCTCAAAGAAGTTCGACTACATCAACCACGTTGTTAAACGCTTCTGCTTACGGTCTATGAGGGTACGTAGAAACACTCTCGCCTCTTGTTGCTATGCATCTCCATGGATAGATCTTGCGTGTGCGTACAATTTTTTTTGTTTTCCATGCAATATTTCCCAATAGCGAGGAGGGTTGAGGTCTAGCCATTTCTTCATCACCGCCCTGAAGGTAGGTGGGATGACCAGCAAGGCGATGTCTTCCTCATCCTTGATCTGCACGTAGAACCTGATCGGCTCCCTTGCACCCTCCTCGTGGTGGAGCCTAGGCCTCCCGCCAACTCCTAGCGGCTGGCACATGGCAGCTACCTCTGTCTGGCACCTCATCCCTCCTAAGCCAATGGTTGGTGGGGATGATGTCCTTGGCATCCTCGGTACTTGTTGGGGATATAACCCCGCGGTATAACCCGCCCTGAAAGGGCCGGGTTAAGCCGGTGGCGACTCTCGACGCTAGGCCTCAGGTAGGCCCAAGTGATCAAAACACAGGGCCGGAGGGGCGGCTCACAAGATGGGCCGGCTTAAGGCCCAAGGTGAGGAGACGGCGCGTGGCCTGGAGGTGTAAGCCGCCCGATGATGACTTTTCATAGAAGGCAAGGCGACCTAGAGTCAGGATCGGGCACGAAACATGACCCGACCCGGACTCTTGTAAGCCGGCGGCCTCGACCTGTATATAAAGGTGAGTCCCCGGCATAGAATAGGACAAGTTACAATCAATCGATAGCTAGGTCAAGTGAATCCGCTCCCTTGTAATCGATACTCAAGAAATAAGCAACAAGAGCAGGAGTAGGCTTTTTATCTCCCTCGTGAGGGGCCGAACCTGGATAAACTCGTGTCTCTCGTCCCGCTCAACCCCGACAAGTTAATCACTGTTGCGATGGCCTCGCGACTAAGTCCTTTCACTAGGACATTTGTCGTGACAAAACCACGATAGTACCGTCAGCTCAGTTGAGATAGTACGCAAACTGGTACGAACGCTTGGCCTCTGGTGGGCCTGGTGAAGATTCTTCCAACATGGAAATTGCTCCGAACGGTTTGATTTGGTGTAATCCTGGTTGGTTTCCTTCCATAAGTGATTTTTCTTGCCAAACAATGATAAACAAGTTTTTCTTCTCTCTCGAAGGATTAACATTAGAAATAACCAAGAAATAAGAAAACTAAACAACAAAAAGAAAATATAAAAGAAGGAACAAGAAAGTATGAAAAGGAATAACTAAACAACAAAAGGAAAATATAAGAGAAGGAATAAGAAATCATAAACTCTTATTAGGCAAGGGTAAGTGTTTCAATTGGCGTTTATATTGAGCCCGAGCCTTGCACATATTCGTGTGAGAGTTCGAATTCCCTATGGAACACTCATTGCGTCCAATTGTCGGGGCTTCGCACACGGATCACACCCGAGCCATAGACGGGCCAACCCACTTTCGAGTGTATTGTTTTGTGAAAGTCGATCAGTTTTGGAAACCTTCTAGAAGATTCCTGAATCAGTTTTTTTCTTTATTCTTTACCGGCTTTCATAGTTTTACTTTCGTTTTTATTTTCATTTTATGTTTTCTTTTCTTGTTTCTCAGTTTCTTTTTATTTTTCTCCCTTTTTATTTTTTCCTTTTTTAAGGTTACTTCTCTTTCACTAAAAATGTTTGCATTTTTTAAAAAACTTTGTGTTTTTTAATAGTTCTTAAAATTTTCAAAAACGGATTCTCTGTTTAAATATTTGTTGATAAATTCAAAGAATTTTTTTTTAAATCGTTCTTTTAAAAAATTCTTCAGACTTTCAAACAATGTTCCCGTTTTCAAAACTTTATCGCAAATTAAAAATGTTTGTGGTTTCAATAAATATTCATGAATTTCAGAAAATGTTCTCATTTCTCAGAAATTGTTCAGAATTTCAAAGAATGTTCTCATTTTCAATTTTTTTCTCACAAATTTAGCAAGTGTTCATTTTTCTTAAATCATGTTTTTTATAAATTGTTTGGAATTTCAAAAACATTTATTATTTAAAAATCAATTTTTTAAAAAAACGGGTTTTGAAAAGAAAAAGTTTCTTTAGTGTTTTAGATGAAAATGCTGGTACATTGTTTCCACAGTGTGAAACGTTCAAAAAACATAGCCACAATGTTGCTAGAGGAGAAAGCAGGTGCTACGGGGAAATTGATCGCTACAGCCAAACCCGAGTCATGTACAGGCGTACTCTCCTCTTGGGCTGGCCCAGCCGAGCACCTATGTGCGTTCGCTCTGCATCCTGCCACAGCGAGCGGCACATAGCTCAGCCCCCCCCCCCCCCCCCCCCCCCCCCCCACCCCACCCCACCACCACCACGACACCCCTCTCCTCCACGATGGTCCGACACATTTATTTTTCTTCTTATGTTAACCTTGCGCAAAAAAGTGGCTGCTAAACAAGCAGGACACCTCACATGTCATGATTGCTACTTTATTTTTGTTCTTTTCTTCTGTTCACGAAAACCAACAAGAATGGAGGACGTCGTTTTCTTTTCTTTTCTCTTTTTCAAATGCATTAAACTTTTTAAAATTTGTGAACCTTTTACAAAACCATGGACTTTTTCAAATCCGTGATTTAGTTTTTGAATTCGTGAACTTTTTTCAAATCCACAAACTCTTTTCAATTTTTATGAGCATTTTTCCAAAATCCATGAACTTTTTTATAACTTGTTAAGTTTTTGAAAAAACCGATTTTTTTTCAAAATAGATCATCTTTTTCAAATTTGCAAAGTTTCCCCCAAAAAAATCTATGAACTTTTTTCAAATTCCATGAATGTTTTCAAAATCCTGAAATTTATCTCAAATTTGTGAACTATTTTCTATTTTCATGAACTTTTGGTCAACGAGTTTATTTATTCCATTTTTTTAATTTCGTGTCTTTTTAATGAAACGGCTCACCAGTCAACTATTGCCCGGTCAACTGTCGACTGTCAACCGTGAACGAGCAATGGACAACGAGGAGCGAGCGTGAAGGATGGAAGTGGCAGCGGGCGCATTTTATTGGGCCGACTGAAGCGTGAGCGCCAGTTGAGTGATCGGGCGCCTGAAGCGCCGATTGGGAGCTCCCCATAGCGACGGGACTCTTAGTGTTTCTTTAGTCTCTCAGTGTTTTTTTAGAATATGCACCCTTTATTTAGAGTTCAATGTTCATGGGAATACAGATGATATCGGGCAGAGAGACAAGCCACACATGGCGTCCGGTAGAAAGAGAGGTACTCGCCTTGGCGAGAGCATGTGCCTCGCCATTGTACTGACGCTTCTCATGAATGAATTGAACATCTCTGAATGAGCTTCGCTTGGCCTTGATCTCTGGTAGTATAGTGACATATCGACATGGAGAGCCCTCCATTGACATTCAATTTTACCTCATGTGCAGGGTGCAGCAAGACGCAGCCAGCGAGTCGTAGATGTCGGTGCATGCACGTCGCTCTGGTTCGCCTGAAGGCCCCCGAAACTTACATGCACATCATTAGAGATTACATGCACGCCCTTTGCTGGATTAGAGCTGTGGATATGAACCAAGTTTAGATCCTCCAGAAACTTTGTGATAAAGCAATGCGTACCCATCGGACTCTAGTGATAGCTCGCCTGCGAGCCCACCATATCGCCCACATCGTCACAAGCACTCGAGTGAAATCCTCCTCCGGCAAAGTGTCCACCAACCAGAGCATCCAAAGCTTAGCATCATCCGTTCTGTTCGAGATTGCTACCTCAGTGAGTTCCTCGTCCGCCAGGGCCCAAACGCATTTGGGCCTGGTCCATATGTATCTCTCGAAGAAGTCCGGCTTTTGTACTATTTTGGGCTAATCTTTTCACCAACCGGCCTTCAAAAAGCCTCAGCCTTCAGGTCTGCGTCCAAGATTGCCTAAAAAAAAATATCTGTGCCCAAGATTTGTTTTTTGTTTCACAAGGAAAAAAGGAAGAAGATGTGTACATCTGAGGTATGGTCCACAACCAATGACTGCCAGCTGTCCATTCTTCTGAAATGGAAGTGCTCCATTACTATACCAGGGAGGTAAGTCCTTCAAGGTGGCGGCACATCGCATCGTGGTACCATGTAAAATACACGGTGATCATAAAGCCTGGCTTGGGAGTTCAGAGTGAGCTGGAAGTCATTCTGTGTAGGCCGGTCTAGCCACCCATTACAATGATGGCCTCGTCGTCCACTGATTTTTACATCGAGCTCTCCCCTGATTAGGTAGCCTGACCTGGTCTTATTCGGATTGGATTTGCATTAGCATAGGTTGTTAACTTAGCAGTGCCCGATCATAACCTATCAGCAGACCTTGAGTAACCTATCCAAGAAGGCTTTCCACTGCATTTTCATTTAAATTCCCCTACTTTTGGGATATACATATACTCTATCAGCATTCCGCAGACCGAGAAAAGGGAGGCGAGCAGCTCCCGCAATGATTCCGCCCGACTAATACTTATATCTACAGAAAGATGCTATTGGTATTAATATTACAGCACTGCCGCGTGATCATCAACGAATTCTTTTACATGAACGAAATAGAAAAGGTTTGAATAAACAAAGAGGAAAGGAGAAGCTTTGGAAGTCAATCATTTGCGCTTTCCGAGTAGAACTGAGCTAGATTTTTAGTCGCTTCCATTGGCGAAAACACATGCAGCGCTCCTTCATGAAACAGGGCATGCAATCCCGAAGGTCTCCATAGTATTCTTGCTCAAATGCTCAACGGCTGGGATCGCACATGGCTTTGGGGGTCCTGATGACAGTATGCCAAAGCTTTGCATGCACAGGCAAGATCGTAATGTCGGCAAACAAAAACCATTGGTAGGTGTAGATGTTCACGTCTTCGACCGTTGCCTCGGGAAATTATGCGGCTGACACGTACTACTCAGGTACTGATTAGCTGATACGATTTCCCCGAATTAGCAGTAGTAACATCTTTTTGGGTGGCGGTGGCAGACTGACAACACATCGCTGCTGCATGCGTCTCCGGCCGGAGCCACTTTTGCTGTGCAGCCGAGTTGTCCGGCTTTGCATTTGGATAATCACATGCCAAGCTAGCTGCCACCATCCCCTTCTCCTTTACGGTGCGAGGCATGATTCCCCCAAAGATCAAGGCCCGCCTACCTGGCCGCCCCCTTCATTACAGCAGAGATCGAAATGCTCCGTGGCCCATGGCCATGGGTCAGGCGGGCTCCTCCTCCTCATCACAGCGGAGAGAAAGACGTCGGCATATGTTTCTTTTTGCGTGTTGCTTGAGCCCATCGTCATGTGCCTCTCATCAGAGGCAGCCAGCTCCACCGCACAGCAAAAGGAGCCAGCTTTGGACCATCCCTTCCTTCCCTTTTCATTTTTCTCCTCTCTTTTGGCAAACGGAAATCATTGATTTGCAAATTCAGACTTAAGTGTCGGTCTCCAGGCAATTTGCCAACAATGACCAATAAGCAACAAGCTGTTTAGGTGAATGAGCAACAAGCAGCTTGGATACACCGGTTGTGCTCGTCAGTAGGGAGATATGTATGTGCACCGATACTGAAGCTAGGAGATTCCACTAATCGACAGGACCATGCCTTTCCTTTAACCCAGACAGATCACAGCATCCTATTTTGCTCCCCAAGTTGCCCTAGGGGAAAAGGGTGAAGAGTTCCTAAAGTAGTTAGCGGGTGCATGTACAGTGGAAATTTCTGTTCTGGACTGTTGGTAAGCAAGCATCGGCCATTATTCAATTCATTCAGTTAAAAGCAGAGATTATGATTGCATTTTCCTTGAGGACAGGCAGGCATGCAGGCAGGCCAATCTCTCCGGCCGGCTGCATGATTCCCCCTCTGCCCGACACTAGTTTACGACTAGCCGCCTTAAAGGAGCCTAGGATTTGAACGCCTCCAGTGTAGCATTCGTCTGCTTTGTTATGTTAGCGAAACAGTTCTAGCTCTGAAGTCGGTGTTTCGTCAGGATTATTCGTCGGCTTGTAGCTTGTGGCCTTATTTTCTTCATCCTTTTCAGTTCGATGTGAGAGCCGCAGGTGATTTCACTTTCAAGAAAACACATGCAAGTGGTTCAATCGATCCGTTCCAAAATCGGGAGGCCTGAGCAACACGACGCATTTTTTTCCTCCTGTCGAGCAATTTTCAAGCTTCATCATAAATCAGGCAGCTAGCTGCTTTCGATGTCAAGCAAGATATAGACGGCATGATCACGGGGAGCCACCGATCGATCGCTCCTGACGTAGCAACAAACTTCCCAATTGTTTGTTTTTCGGGGAGCAATCACTTCCCGTCCAAGCTTTGATCCGCGCATTGCCACCGCGCTTTAGTCGGAAAGGAAATGGAGAGTTTGGGGAGGGAATGGCTTTGCTTCCACTTAACTGTAAGGTGGGGGTTGTTGCTCACTTTCTTTCTTGGCACAACGCTTAGCACTTGAACCACCAAAGGAGACCGACACTGCTATGTTATACGGGCCACACAGAGATTGCCTCCGATGCAAGAGACGGCATGCAACGGCCGGGAGGTGCGTACGTGCTTGGGTTGGGGATCAGTACCTGACCTAGTACCACTAGTGTTAGCACGTTCCATACCATCATACTCATACCAACTGAAGCTAAGCCTAAAAGAAGATACTATCAAGTAGTGGTATTATCGATGCAGTGCTACAATCCAGTCTGATAGATAATGTCGTGCTGTGGCCTAGAAATCGAGCATAGCAAATCGGCGAATCCATCCACGGGCCACCATGAACGATCGGTGTTGGACCACCGCTCGCTGAGGCGAATCCTTGTGCGGATTTTCATCGAGGGAGAAGAATTATACTCCCCTCCCTCCATCCCACATACATCCATATCTCACAAATCTAAGACAAGAATTTTGAGTCAGAGGGAGTACTATATAAGTATTTTAGAGATTCCACTACAAACTACATACAGATGTATATAGACATATTTTAGAGTACAGATTCACTCATTTTGCTTCGTATTTAAAAAGATTTATATTTAGAAATGAAGGGAGTAGTATGCAAACGTATTTGTTGTTCGATGGGCCGTGTATTAATTTAGTATTTTTTTTCTTATAAGGTGTATACTTTAGTTGTTGAGTGTCA
This sequence comes from Aegilops tauschii subsp. strangulata, assembly GCF_002575655.3. Classification (NCBI taxonomy): domain Eukaryota; kingdom Viridiplantae; phylum Streptophyta; class Magnoliopsida; order Poales; family Poaceae; genus Aegilops; species Aegilops tauschii. The sequence continues at coordinate 333,550,525 of NC_053038.3, forward strand.
CATTCATCAGTCATATAATCTGCAGAGGCGCGAGTATGATTCATCGCTATCGAATAAAGGTTTGACAAGATAAAGGCACATTGTATTGATCTCTGCTATATATATATATATATATATATATATATATATATATATATATATATATATATATATATATATATATATATAGCTATAAGGGCATTTCTAACAGATCTCCTATATATAACGGAGGATCTGGTGAAGTAAACCCTTAGTGGAGTTTATTTACTCCACTGACTTTTGGTTGGACCTAGCCGATCCTCTAGATATAACGGAGTTAATATAAATTTGCATGAGTTCAGCCTAGTTTCAACCGAAATTTGCATAGATTTAAACATAAGTTCAACCTAGTCGAACACATTGTCTAACAACCGAACTTTAAACATAAATTCAAACTTGAACTACACTAAACTTAAACTACTCATCATCCTTGCCTAAACTTAAACTCTTACCCTTCTTGTAGAGTGCTAGCCATTTGGCCCGTCGTGAGACCACCGGTCTTGGGGTTTGGCCTTGTGCCGTCGTCGGCGATATTGGGGAAGATGTGGTGCCATTCTTCGACGTCGATCTCCTCCTCGTTGTCGGAGATGACGACCATCCCGTCCACCACCTTGTCGGCGAATCGCTGCCGCTCTGCATCCACCGACTCCGGGTATTGGCAGCGGACGTCTGCCATGTACTCCTCATCGGCGGCCTCCGCCGCAAGGAACTCCCTCGCCACCCGGTCCTTCCTGGCCATCGACGCACTTATCGTTCCTAGCGGCGGCGGCTCGAGCTCGACGGGCGCCATTCCGAATGGGAAGTTGAGGCGCACCTCGGCGTAGTGCAGCTGAACATCCCACCGGTCGTACTCGAGCGCGGAGAGCTCGGCCGTGTGGAAGGAGTCGAGCCAATGGCGTTGGCCAGTCTCCCTATCCCGGATCTCGGCCACCCAAGCCTCCCATCCCGGCTATCGGACGCCGTGGTAGCTCCTCTGCGGCTGCTGCATCGCGGGGAGGTCGGGGAAGGCGGAGAGGCGAGCCAGGGGAGGCGGAGGTGGTGACAACTGCTTGCATCGATGCACGTCTCGCGTGGCGGCACAGATCGAAGTTGCGGATCGGCGGGGGGACCTCTGGCCGCCGTGTCCGGCTATTGAATTGGAGAGGGGTGGCGGGGAATGGCGGGTGAGGCGCCGACGGCGGGGCGGGGGGAGGGGAGGGGGGAGGAGATGCATAGGAGGGAAGAGAGAGTGAGATATTTTTACTCGGTTGCCGAGTGGCGGAGTAAGTATAGGGAGATGAGCGGCGACTGAGTATAATTTTTACTCCACTAACGCCTATTGAGGATCGGCTAGGTCCTGATGAGATGAGTAAAACTGGGATTTTACTTCTCTAACCGGTTATTGGAGATCTGTTAGAAATGCCTTAGTGCCCATCTGTATTGCTTGCTCCAAAATGCTGCATGCAACAGTGCATTACAGTCTAAGCAAAGTAACTGATGGATATTAGGAGGTTCAGCTAACCAGGACACTTTCAAATAAATTCTCTCTAATAGCATCTACAGTCGGGCGCCTCAAAGCCGCCTCAAACGCCCGGTCATTAACCGATCACAAAATTTCGACCCAGACGGGCTTCTTAAACGGGCCTCAAATATCCGGGCTAACCGGCGCCCCTCATGTCCAGCACAAATATGGGGCGAATATAGGTGCGCCCGGGCGTGTCCGCCGCGTCTGACCCGACAGCCCGACCCCATCGCAAATTGCACCAAATCCACCCAACCCTTTCTCCTCCTCCTCCTGCCGCCCTCCAACCTTTCCCGCGCGCGTACCCTCGCCGTCTGCCACCCTCGCTCCCCATCCTGACCACCAGTCTCGATCAGCCGCCATTGATGTCATCCAGCCCGTTCCCGACAACCGCGGTCCGTCGGCGTCCCTTCCTCGGCTCTGTCTTGTAAGGCGATGAATGTCGCCCGGAAGATGCGGCGACGCCGGCAACGGGAGAGGGAGGCGGCGACTGTGCGGACATGGTCGAGCAGATGTCTCCCCCGCCGCGCCTGGAACCCACACCCCTTCCATCCGACCACCAACGCGGATGTTGGGGAACGTAGTAATTTCAAAAAAATTCCTACGCACACACAGGATCATGGTGATGCATAGCAACGAGAGGGGAGAGTGTTGTCCACGTACCCTCGTAGACTGAAAGCAGAAGCGTTAACACAACGCGGCTGATGTAGTCGTACGTCTTCACGATCCGACCGATCCAAGTACCGAACGTACGGCACCTCCGAGTTCAGCACACGTTCAGCTCGATGACGTCCCGCGAACTCCGATCCAGCAGAGCTTCACGGGAGAGTTCCGTCAGCACGACGGCGTGGTGACGGCGATGATGTTGCTAACGACGCAGGGCTTCGCCTAAGCACCGCTACGATATGACCGAGGTGGAATATGGTGGAGGGGGGCACCGCACACGGCTGAATAGATCAACAGATCAACTTGTGTGTCTAGAGATTCCCCCTGCCCCCGTATATAAAGGATCAGGGGGAGGAGGCCGGCGGCCAGGAGGAGGGCGCGCCAGGGAGGACTCCCTCTTTTCCTAGTTGGAGTAGGAGGGGAAAGGAAGGAAAGGAGAGAGGTGGAAGGAAAGGGGGCGCCGCCCCCCTCCTTGTCTAATTCGGACTAGAGGGGGAGGGGGCGCGCGGCCAGCCCTAGCCGCCCCTCCTCTTCTCCACTAAGGCCCATCTTGGCCCATTAAACTCCCTGGGTGGTTCCGGTAACCCCCCGGTACTCCGGTATATGTCCGAAACTCCCCGAAACCATTCCGGTGTCCGAACATAGTCGTCCAATATATCGATCTTTATGTCTCGACCATTTCGAGACTCCTCGTCATGTCCGTCATCATATCCGGGACTCCGAACTATCTTCGGTACATCAAAACACAAAACTCATAATACCGACCGTCATCTAACTTTAAGCGTGCGGACCCAACGGGTTCGAGAACTATGTAGACATGACCGAGACACGTCTCCGGTCAATAACCAATAGTGGAACCTGGATGCTCATATTGGCTCCTACATATTCTACGAAGATCTTTATCGGTCAAACCGCATAACAACATACGTTGTTCCCTTTGTCATCGGTATGTTACTTGCCCGAGATTCGATCGTCGGTATCTCAATACCTAGTTCAATCTCGTTACCGGCAAGTCTCTTTACTTGTTCCGTAATAAATCATCCCGCAACTAACTCATTAGTTACTATGCTTGCAAGGCTTATAGTGATGTGCATTACCGAGTGGGCCCATAGATACCTCTCCGACAATCGGAGTGATAAATCCTAATCTCAAAATACGCCGACCCAACAAGTACCTTTGGAGACACCTGTAGAGCACCTTTATAATCACCCAGTTACGTTGTGACGTTTAGTAGCACACAAAGTGTTCCCCCGGTAAACGGGAGTTGCATAATCTCATAGTCATAGGAACATGTATAAGTCATGAAGAAAGCAATAGCAGAATACTAAACGATCAAGTGCTAAGCTAACGGAATGGGTCAAGTCAATCACATCATTCTCCTAATGATGTGATCCCGTTAATCAAATGACAACTCATGTCTATGGCTAGGAAACATAACCATCTTTGATCAACGAGCTAGTCAAGTAGAGGCATACTAGTGACACTCTGTTTGTCTATGTATTCACACAAGTATCATGTTTCCGGTTAATACCATTCTAGCATGAATAATAAACATTTATCATGATATAAGGAAATAAATAATAACTTTATTATTGCCTCTAGGGCATATTTCCTTCAGTCTCCCACTTGCACTAGAGTCAATAATCTAGATTACACGGTAATGATTCTAACACCCATGGAGCCTTGGTGCTGATCATGTTTTGCTTGTGGAAGAGGCTTAGTCAACGGGTCTGCAACATTCAGATCCGTATGTATCTTGCAAATTTCTATGTCTCCCACCTGGACATGATCCCGGATGGAGTTGAAGCGTCTCTTGATGTGCTTGGTTCTCTTGTAAAATCTGGATTCCTTTGCCAAGGCAATTGCACCAGTATTGTCACAGAAGATTTTCATTGGACCCGATGCACTAGGTATGACACCTAGATCGGATATGAACTCCTTCATCTAGACTCCTTCATTTGCTGCTTCCGAAGCAGCCATGTACTCCGCTTCACACGTAGATCCCGCCACAAAGCTTTGTTTAGAACTGCACCAACTGACAGCTCCACCGTTCAATGTAAACACGTATCCGGTTTGCGATTTAGAATCGTCCGGATCAGTGTCAAAGCTTGCATCGACGTAACCATTTACGACTAGCTCTTTGTCACCTCCATAAACGAGAAACATATCCTTAGTCCTTTTCAGGTATTTCAGGATGTTCTTGACCGATGTCCAGTGATCCACTCCTGGATTACTTTGGTACCTCTCTACTAAACTTATAGCAAGGCACACATCAGGTCTGGTACACAGCATTGCATACATGATAGAGCCTATGGCTGAAGCATAGGGAACATCTTTCATCTTCTCTCTATCTTCTGCAGTGGTCGGGCATTGAGTCTTACTCAACTTCACACCTTGTAACACAGGCAAGAACCCTTTCTTTGCTTGATCCATTTCGAACTTCTTCAAAACTTTGTCAAGGTATGTACTTTGTGAAAGTCCTATCAAGCGTCTTGATCTATCTCTATAGATCTTGATGCCTAATATGTAAGCAGCTTCACCGAGGTCTTTCATTGAAAAACTCTTATTCAAGTATCCTTTTATGCTATCCAGAAATTCTATATCATTTCTAATCAGCAATATGTCATCTACATATAATATCAGAAATGCTACAGAGCTCCCACTCACTTTCATGTAAATACAGGCTTCTCCAAAAGTCTGTATAAAACCATATGCTTTGATCATACTATCAAAACGTTTATTCCAACTCCGAGAGGCTTGCACCAGTCCATAAATGGATCGCTGGAGCTTGCACACTTTGTTAGCTCCTTTTGGATCGACAAAACCTTCCGGTTGCATCATATACAACTCTTCTTTCAGAAATCCATTCAGGACTGCAGTTTTGACATCCATTTGCCAAATTTCATAATCATAAAATGCGGCAATTGCTAACATGATTCGGACAGACTTAAGCATCGCTACGGGTGAGAATGTCTCATCGTAGTCAATTCCCTTGAACTTGTCGAAAACCTTTTGCAACAAGTCGAGCTTTATAGACAATAACATTACCTTCAGCGTCAGTCTTCTTCTTGAAAATCCATTTATTCTCAATGGCTTGCCTATCATCGGGCAAGTCAACCAAAGTCCACATTTTATTCTCATACATGGATCCCATCTCAGATTTCATGGCCTCAAGCCATTTCGTGGAATTTGGGCTCACCATCGCTTCTTCATAGTTCGTAGGTTCGTCATGGTCTAGTAACATAACCTCCAGAACAGGATTACCGTACCACTCTGGTGCGGATCTTACTCTGGTTGACCTACGAGGTTCAGTAGCAACTTGATCTGAAGTTTCATGATCATCATCATTAGCTTCCTCACTAATTGGTGTAGGTGTCACAGGAACCGGTTTCTGTGATGAACTACTTTCCAATAAGGGAGCAGGTACAGTTACCTCATCAAGTTCTACTTTCCTCCCACTCACTTCTTTCGAGAGAAACTCCTTCTCTAGAAAGGACCCAAATTTAGCAACAAAAGTCTTGCCTTCAGATCTGTGATAGAAGGTGTACCCAACAGTTTTCTTTGGGTATCCTATGAAGACACATTTCTTCGATTTGGGTTCGAGCTTATCAGGTTGAAGCTTTTTCACATAAGCATCGCAGCCCCAAACTTTAAGAAACGACAACTTTGGTTTCTTGCCAAACCACAGTTCATAAGGCGTCGTCTCAACGGATTTCGATGGTGCCCTATTTAACGTGAATGCAGCTGTCTCTAAAGCATAACCCCAAAAGGATAGCGGTAAATCAGTAAGAGACATCATAGATCGCACCATATCTAGTAAAGTACGATTACGACGTTTGGACACACCATTACGCTGTGGTGTCTGGGTGGCGTGAGTTGCGAAACTATTCCGCATTGTTTCAAATGTAGACCAAACTCGTAACTCAAATATTCTCCTCCACGATCAGATCGTAGAAACTTTATTCTCTTGTTATTATGATTTTCCACTTCACTCTGAAATTCTTTGAACTTTTCAAATGTTTCAGACTTATGTTTCATTAAGTAGATATAACCATATCTGCTCAAATCATCTGTGAAGGTGAGAAAATAACGATACCCGCCGCGAGCCTCAACATTCATTGGACCACATACATCAGTATGCATGATCTCTAACAAATCTGTTGCTCGCTCCATTGTTCCGGAGAACGGCGTTTTAGTCATCTTGCCCATGAGGCATGGTTCGCAAGTACCAAGTGATTCATAATGTGATTCCAAAAGTCCATCAGTATGGAGTTTCTTCATGCGCTTTACACCAATATGACCTAAACGGTAGTGCCACAAATAAGTTGCACTGTCATTATCAACTCTGCATCTTTTGGCTTCAATATTATGAATATGTGTATCACTACTATCGAGATTCAACAAAAATAGACCACTCTTCAAGGGTGCATGACCATAAAAGATATTACTCATATAAATAGAACAACCATTATTCTCTGATTTAAATGAATAACCGTCTCGCATCAAACAAGATCCAGATATAATGTTCATGCTCAACGCTGGCACCAAATAACAATTATTTAGGTCTAAAACTAATCCCGAAGGTAGATGTAGAGGTAGCGTGCCGACCGCGATCACATCGACTTTGGAACCATTTCCCAGGCGCATCGTCACCTCGTCCTTAGCCAATCTTCGCTTAATCCGTAGTCTTTGTTTCGAGTTGCAAATATTAGCAACAGAACCAGTATCAAATACCTAGGTACTACTGCGAGCATTAGTAAGGTACACATCAATAACATGTATATCACATATACCTTTGTTCACCTTGCCATCCTTCTTATCCGCCAAATACTTGGGGCAGTTCCGCTTCTAGTGACCAGTCTGCTTGCAGTAGAAGCACTCAGTCTCAGGCTTAGGTCCAGACTTGGGTTTCTTCTCTTGAGCAGCAACTTGTTTGCTGTTCTTCTTGAAGTTCCCCTTCTTCTTCCCTTTGCCCTTTTTCTTGAAACCGGTGGTCTTGTTGACCATCAACACTTGATGCACCTTCTTGATTTCTACCTCCGCAGCCTTTAGCATTGCGAAGAGCTCGGGAATTGTTTTATCCATCCCTTGCATATTATAGTTCATCACGAAGCTCTTGTAGCTTGGTGGCAGTGATTGAAGAATTCTGTCAATGACACTATCATCCGGAAGATTAACTCCCAGTTGAATCAAGTGATTGTTATACCCAGACATTCTGAGTATATGTTCACTGACAGAACTATTCTCCTCCATCTTTGTAACGCCCCGGATCCGATGCGCCAGGTGTCACCCAGTTATTCGCTGTCGTTGCCATGTCATTTGCTTGCGTGTTGCATTTTGCCATGTCATCATCTGCATTTCATACCATGTCATCATGTGCATCGCATTCGCATACATGTTCGTCTCGAGCATCCGAGCATTTTCCCCGTTGTCCGTTTTGCAATCCGGCGCTCCTATCTCCTCCGGTGCACCCCTCTTGTTTTCTTTCGTGTGCGGGTGTCAAACTTTCTAGAAATGGACCGAGGCTTGTCAAGTGGCCCTAGTATACCACCCGGAGACCACCGGTCAAGTTTCGTTCCATTTGAAGGTCGTTTGGTACTCCAACGGTTAACCGGGCATCCGCGAAGTCCGTTTGTGTGTTGCAGCAAAACCCCCCTTCAAACAGCCCCAAAACCCCTTTGAGTCTCCGCCATGCTCTCGGTCGTTCGATCATGATCGCGTGGGCGAAAACCGCTCCTCATTTGGACTCTCCTAGCTCCCTCTACCTATATATGGGTGTCTCTCCCGAGATTTTCGCGCAGATGAACCCTAGCCTCCTTCCCCTCGCGCCGCCGGACGCTTCTCCTCCCACCGGACATGTCCGCCACCGCCCCTGCGACGAATCCGGGCGCGACACCTGTCCGCCGCCGTCCCACCGCCGCCGCGGCCCGCGGAGCCCATCCGGGGCCCGCGCGGGCCCGAGTCGCCGCCGCCGCCCGAGACGCCCCGCGCCCGACGCCTCCCGCGCCGCCGCGGCTCCCCGCCGCCTCGCCGCCCTACTCCTCCCGCCGGCGACCGGAGCCACCGCGCCATCCGCCGCCGCCGCCATCGCGGGCCCTCGCCGGCGTCGCCTCCACCCGCCGGGCCCGAGCTCCTCCGGCGCCGCGCGCCGCCCGCCGGCGACCTCCCACCGTGGCCCCACCATCCCCGGCCGGCGCCGCCCCCCCCCCCAGCGCCTCCCTCTGCTCTGGCCTCTCTCCGGCGAGTCGAGCCCGAGCCCCGAGCCCGATCTAGACGACCCCACGTTGACTTCGTCCCCCCCCCCCTCGAGGTCGAAATATTTCTAAGTCCCAGTATTCTACAGTATCATGCCATGTTCTCTGCATCATAACTTCATGCATATAGCTCCGTTTCACGCGTGTAATATGCCAAATTGTTCGCCTCGTGATGCTCTACATTTTGTTCCATTGCACTATGTTCATTTCAGTCCATCTTGATGCTCAAATCATCGTTGCAAGAGTGCTAGTTGCTGTTGTCTGCTGGTTCTTATCAGAACTTGGTGATTTGTTATTTTTGTTGCATTTAATCTGTGCATCTTATGAGTATGAGCTCTACATGTGTTTTGAATTATGTCATGCCATCTTTCCAGTGGTGTAGTCCATGTATTTTTGTGATCTCTGTGGTGACTAGCACAAGCATGCAAAGTAGGCTCCGTAATGTTTCTGATTTCAGGGACTTGTCTGCTGTTATTTTGTTGCCTTGTAAACATGATGCTACAGAGAGATCCATGCATATTTTGGAGATGTTCAGTAAGTATGTTTTGTAGCTATAGTTGTAATTGATCCATTCCTGCAATTGTTTGCAATTATGGAGTGCCATAGCATGACTCAATCTTACTCTACTTTTGCTATAAAATATTTCTGGCAGATTCTTAACATGATATTCATTTTTGCCAAGCTTATTGTAGTTGATCCATACATGCTATGATTGTTTTCTTGCCATGGTTCGCTTCATAAACATGCCATCTTGCTGTAGGTATGCTTGTTTTGTCATGCATTTCTCTGTAGTGGGTGCATCAAGCTCACAAAGAGGCCTACATATTATTATTTCTGTCATGCTCTGTTTTCTGCTAAGTCTGAAACCTGTTAACGAAACTTGCTATGTTTACGTGCTTGCCACCATATCTTTTGGTCCTTTTTGTCTTATGGTCAGTAAGGGACTTTTGCCATATGCATTGAGTAGATTCATGTCATGCCTTTCTTTGCTATGTTAAGTTCCTGTAGCATATTGATTTCGTGCTCTGAACATTGCAACCTGATGCTGTTTCTGTCATGTCCAGTAATTCTGCTAAGTTTGCGAACCTGTTATTATTTGCAATATTGTCATGTCCTTTTGAGCATGTTCTAGTGATTTCTGGAGATAGCTCAGTGTTCATGTTTTGTTGTGCTTTACCTGTAAATCATGCCCATGCCTTTTATTTGCATGTTGAGTTGCTGTAGCATATTGTTTTGATGTTTGCTAGATGCATAGTTGCTGTTTTGGACAGATTGTTGCTATGTCTTGTTTGGAGTGTATGTGTTGCACCATTGCTCCGTTTTGAGCATGCTCTATATGAAACTTGCTTAGTTTTGCATGTAGTTTCATATTATCATGTTGCATCCTTCTTTTGAGGTGTTTGCTTGACGTTTGTTTCCATTTTTCATCAATGCCATGCTTATCTTGTGTTGCTCATATCTTCTAGGCCGTAGCTCCGAATCTAATGAACTTTATATGTAACTTGACTAGAATTTCGTGTAGATTATCATGGTGCTCTTTAACTTGCTGTTTAACAACTTGAACATAAGGTTTATTCAGTTCTGGACCAATTTCGAAATTTGCATATGAGGACTTACCGGATTTGTTATATGTTGTTTCCGGCCTCATTTAAACTTGCCTTGGTGTGTTGATCTTGTATGCATCATCCCTCGTCACGAGTACCTTCATATAGCCTTGTCTTGCATCATTCTTGGTTGTGCATCATGCCTTGTTCTTGTGTGGTGTGTTTACCATGTGGTGTGCTTCTTCTCGATAGTTCCCGTGTCGTTGCGATCGTGAGGATTCGTTCGTCTTCGTGGCTTCATCTTCTTCATGGATTCGTTCTTCTTTCTAGCGGGATTTCAGGCAAGATGACCGTCACCTTGGATCTCATTACTATCATTGCTATGCTAGTTGCTTCGTTCTATCGCTTTGCTGCGCTACCTATTCACTTGTTCCTCAAGCCTCCCATTTTGCCATGAACCTCTAACCTTTGTCACCCTTCCTAGCAAACCATTGTTTGGCTATGTTACCGCTTTGCTCAGCCCCTCTGATAGCGTTGCTAGCTGCAGGTGAAGATAAAGATTGCTCCATGTTGGATTATGCTTATGTTAGGATATCACAATATCTCTTATATTATTAATGCATCTATATACTTGGTAAAGGGTGGAAGGCTCGGCCTTATGTCTGGTGTTTTGTTCCACTCTTGCCGCCCTAGTTTCCGTCATACCGGTGTTATGTTCCCGGATTTTGCGTTCCTTACACGGTTGGGTGATTTATGGGACCCCCTTGACAGTTCGCCTTGAATAAAACTCTTCCAGCAAGGCCCAACTTTGGTTTTACCATTTGCTCAGCCTATTTCTTTTCCCTAGGGAGTCGCTCTCTCGAGGGTCATCTTATTTTACCCCCCCCCCCCGGGCCAGTGCTTCTCTAAGTGTTGGTCCGAACTGAGTAGACTGCGGGGCCACCTCGTGGAAACTCGAGGTCTGGTTTTACTCGTAGGATGTCTCATCCGGTGTTGCCCTGAGAACGAGATATGTGCAGCTCCTATCGGGATGTCGGCGCATCGAGCGGCTTTGCTGGTCTTGTTTTACCATTGTCGAAATGTCTTGTAACCGGGATTCCGAGACTGATCGGGTCTTCCCGGGAGAAGGAATATCCTTCGTTGACCATGAGAGCTTATAATGGGCTAAGTTGGGACACCCCTGCAGGGTATTATCTTTCGGAAGCCGTGCCCGCGGTTATGTGGCAGATGGGAATTTGTTAATATCCGGCTGTAGAAAACTTGACACTGGACTTAATTAAAACGCATCAACCGTGTGTGTAGCCGTGATGGTCTCTTCTCGGCGGAGTCCGGGAAGTGAACACGGTTTCTGGGTTATGTTTGCCGTAAGTAGGAGTTCAGGATCACTTCTTGATCATTGCTAGTTTCACGACCGTTCCTTTGCTTCTCTTCTCGCTCTCATTTGCGTAAGTTAGCAACCATACTTTGCTTAGACGCTGCTGCAACCTCACCATTTTACCCCTTCCTTTCCCATTAAGCTTTGCTAGTCTTGATACCCATGGTAATGGGATTGCTGAGTCCTCGTGGCTCACAGATTACTACATCACCAGTTGCAGGTAAGGTTGTGCGATGATCTTGACGCGAGAGCGATGTTTACTTGTTTGGAGTTCTTCTTCTGCTTCTTCTTCGATCAGGGGATAGGTTCCAGGTCGGCAGCCTGGGCTAGCAGGGTGGTTGTCGTTGAGTTTCTGTTTATGTTTCATCCGTAGTCGGATGTTGATCTTATGTATGTTGTATTGATGTATTCTTGCGGCATTTGTATGCCTTGTATGTATCCCCAAATATTATGTAATGTTGATGTAATGATATCCACCTTGCAAAAGCGTCTTCAAGATGCGCTTCTATCCTTGGTGGGACCTTCGTGTTCCTTTAGGATAGGGTCGCATCTTGGGCGTGACAATCTTGCAGCTGTAGAACTTATTGGAGACTTCATATCTCTCAATCCGGGCATTTTCTTGAAATATTAACTTCAACTCCTGGAACATCTCATATGCTCCATGACGTTCAAAACTTCGTTGAAGTCCCGGTTCTAAGCCGTAAAGCATGGCACACTGAACAATCGAGTAGTCATCAGCTTTGCTCTGCCAGACGTTCATAACATCTGGTGTTGCTCCTGCAGTAGGTCTGGCACCTAGCGGTGCTTCCAGGACGTAATTCTTCTGTGCAGCAATGAGGATAATCCTCAAGTTACAGACCCAGTCCGTGTAATTGCTACCATCATCTTTCAATTTTGCTTTCTCAAGGAACGCATTAAAATTCAACGGAACAACAGCACGGGCCATCTATCTACAATCAACATAGACAAGCAAAATACTATCAGGTACTAAGTTCATGATAAATTTAAGTTCAATTAATCATATTACTTAAGAACTCCCACTTAGATAGACATCCCTCTAATCATCTAAGTGATCACGTGATCCAAATCAACTAAACCATGTCCGATCATCACATGAGATGGAGTAGTTTTCAATGGTGAACATCACTATGTTGATCATATCTACTATATGATTCATGCTCGACCTTTCGGTCTCAGTGTTCCGAGGCCATATCTGCATATGCTAGGCTCGTCAAGTTTAACCTGAGTATTCTGCGTGTGCAACTGTTTTGCACCCGTAGTATTTGAACGTAGAGCTTATCACACCCGATCATCGTGTGGTGTCTCAGCACGAAGAACTTTCGCAATGGTGCATACTCAGGGAGAACACTTTTATCTTGAAATTTTAGTGAAAGATCATCTTATAATGCTACCGTCAATCAAAGCAAGATAAGATGCATAAAAGATAAACATCACATGCAATCAATATAAGTGATATCATATGGCCATCATCATCTTGTGCTTGTGATCTCCATCTCCGAAGCACCGTCATGATCACCATCGTCACCGGCGCGACACCTTGATCTCCATCGTAGCATCATTGTCGTCTCGCCAACTTATGCTTCTACAACTATCGCTACCGCTTAGTGATAAAGTAAAGCATTACAGGGCGATTGCATTGCATCCAATAAAGCGACAACCATATGGCTCCTGCCAGTTGCCGATAACTCGGTTACAAAACATGATCATCTCATACAATAAAATATAGCATCATGTCTTGACCATATCACATCACAACATGCCCTACAAAAACAAGTTAGACGTCCTCTACTTTGTTGTTGCAAGTTTTACGTGGCTGCTACGGGCTGAGCAAGAACCGTTCTTACCTACGCATTAAAACCACAACGATAGTTCGTCAAGTTAGTGTTGTTTTAACCTTCTCAAGGACCGGGCGTAGCCACACTCAGTTCAACTAAAGTTGGAGAAACTGACACCCGCCAGTCACCTGTGTGCAAAGCACGTCAGTAGAACCAGTCTCGCGTAAGCATATGCGTAATGTCGGTCCGTGCCGCTTCATCCAACAATACCGCCGAACCAAGGTGTGACATGCTCGTAAGCAGTATGACTTGTATTGCCCACAACTCACTTGTGTTCTACTCGTGCATATAACATCTACGCATAAAACCAGGCTCGGATGCCACTGTTGGGGAACGTAGTAATTTCAAAATTTTCCTACGCACACACAGGATCATGGTGATGCATAGCAACGAGAGGGGAGAGTGTTGTCCACGTACCCTCGTAGACTAAAAGCGGAAGCGTTAGCACAACGCGGTTGATGTAGTCGTACGTCTTCACGATCCGACCGATCCAAGTACCGAACGTACGGCACCTCCGAGTTCAGCACACGTTCAGCTCGATGACGTCCCGCGAACTCCGATCCAGCAGAGCTTCACGGGAGAGTTTCGTCAGCACGACGGCGTGGTGACGGTGATGATGTTGCTACCGACGCAGGGCTTCGCCTAAGCACCGCTACGATATGATCGAGGTGGAATATGGTGGAGGGGGGCACCGCACACGGCTGGAATAGATCAACAGATCAACTTGTGTGTCTAAAGGTGCCCCCCTGCCCCCGTATATAAAGGATCAGGGGGAGGAGGCCGGCGTCCAGGAGGAGGGCGCGCCAGGGAGGAGTCCTACTCCCACCGGGAGTAAGACTCCCTCTTTTCCTAGTTGGAGTAGGAGGGCGAAAGGGAGGGAAGGAGAGAGGGGGAAGGAAAGGGGGCGCCGCCCCCCCCCCTCCTTGTCCAATTCGGACTAGAGGGGGAGGGGGGCGCGGCCAGCCCTAGCCGCCCCTCCTCTTCTCCACTAAGGCCCATCTTGGCCCATTAAACTCCCCGGGGGGTTCCGGTAACCCCCCGGTACTCCGGTATATGTCTGAAACTCCCCGAAACCATTCCGGTGTCCGAACATAGTCGTCCAATATATCGATCTTTATGTCTCGACCATTTCGAGACTCCTAGTCATGTCCGTGATCATATCCGGGACTCCAAACTATCTTCGGTACATCAAAACACAAAACTCATAATACCGATCGTCATCTAACTTTAAGCGTGCGCACCCTACGGGTTCGAGAACTATGTAGACATGACCGAGACACGTCTCCGGTCAATAACCAATAGCGGAACCTGGATGCTCATATTGGCTCCTACATATTCTACGAAGATCTTTATCGGTCAAACCGCATAACAACATACGTTGTTCCCTTTGTCATCGGTATGTTACTTGCCCGAGATTCGATCGTCGGTATCTCAATACCTAGTTCAATCTCGTTACCGGCAAGTCTCTTTACTCGTTCCGTAATACATCATCCCGCAACTAACTCATTAGTTACAATGCTTGCAAGGCTTATAGTGATGTGCATTACCGAGTGGGCCCAGAGATACCTCTCCGACAATCAGAGTGACAAATCCTAATCTCGAAATACGCCAACCCAACAAGTACCTTTGGAGACACCTGTAGAGCACCTTTATAATCACCCAGTTACGTTGTGACGTTTGGTAGCACACAAAGTGTTCCTCCGGTAAACGGGAGTTGCATAATCTCATAGTCATAGGAACATGTATAAGTCATGAAGAAAGCAATAACAGAATACTAAACGATCAAGTGCTAAGCTAACGGAATGGGTCAAGTCAATCACGTCATTCTCCTAATGATGTGATCCCGTTAATCAAATGACAACTCATGTCTATGGCTAGGAAACATAACCATCTTTGATCAACGAGCTAGTCAAGTAGAGGCATACTAGTGACACTCTGTTTGTCTATGTATTCACACAAGTATCATGTTTCCGGTTAATACCATTCTAGCATGAATAATAAACATTTATCATGATATAAGGAAATAAATAATAACTTTATTATTGCCTCTAGGGCATATTTCCTTCAGCGGATTACGCCGTCCGACCACGTTGGGATAGAGGAGGATTCGATGGTCGGCTGGGCCATTCCGGAGAGCTTTCCACCCACGCAGGTGTCGGCGGCCGACGCATGTGACTCGCAGCAGCTCGTTCGGGTGTGGATGAGCACGGGCACCGGCGGCGCCCGGGCTGCACTCGACAGGTTCGACGGAATGACAGAATAAGAGTCGATCTGTTTTGTTTGCTCATGTTTGACCAAAGTTACATACGACATGTTCAATGTTTTGCATAGACCACTAGTTCATTCCGCACATCATGAATGCTTGCAAACCATGATCATATAGGAGGTGTTCTTGTTGAACATGATTAATGACAATGAAGATCTGACCAAAATGGAGTATGAATTGGAGGGCACCACATTTGAAGTTGGGACAACATCCAATCCCAATCCGAGCAACAAGAAGAAGAAGAGCAAGACGGCAAAGGCAAGAGGTCCGACATTCTCAAGATTTGAGGACATCTTGTTCGTCAAAACTTGGTTGGCCACAACAATGGATCCAATATGCAGCACCGAGCAAAAGGGAAACAAGTATTGGGAGAAGATTTGGAAGGTGCATCACGGACAAAAGGAGTATGTGGAGCCGCATCCTATCGTGACCACCCGCAATGGCATATCTCCAACATCGATGGGGGATCATTCAAGGGGAAGTGAACAAGTACGTAGGCTACTACTCAAAAGTGACCAGACGCCCTCAAAGTGGGATGGAAGTGGCAACTCAAGTAAGCTCAATTGCTTCATCTTGTCATCATTTGCATATGCTTCTTGTGTTTGCATTCTCATGCTCATACATATGTTGTTTGCTAGACGGCGGTGGCGGCCACTTTGTATCACGAGGTGGAGAAGAAGCCGTTTTCTTTTAGCCTTTGTTGGATCATATTGAATGGCAAGCCAAAGTGGGAAAAACTTGTGGCCGATCTCAAGGCTGACAAGAAGAGAAATGATGGCTCAAGATCCCACCAATAAATTGGTTGGACAATGAAGAGGACGATGTTGTCGTCATGAATGTAAGAGCCACCGTGTCAAAGGATAACGACAAGTCATGGGAAACAAGTGGGAGAAAGCAAAGGCCTCCTGTGATGCCGCGGCTACAAAAATCTCGTCCACATGGACGGCCATTTTTTCGGCAAGGGAGAACAAAAATGATGAGAGGTACACGCTTATGTTGGATGCACAAAAGGAGAGGATGGAGTGGGACCGGAAAAGGGCGGAGAAGAAGTTGGAAATTGAGAGGGAGAAGATCGAGTTGAAGAAGTAAGAGGTGGCGATCAAATGGGAACTCGAGAAGGCCACGACATTTGAAGAGATTGAGCTTGAGAAGGAGAGGTTGCAACTCGCATGGGACGCGGAGGATGTGAAGATCATGTTGGCGGACGAAACCCTCTTGGATGAGTATGCAAAGAAGTGGCATGCAGATAAGAAGAAGGGGATCAACGACCGTAGGGAGTACGAGGTGGCGAGGGCGACAGTGGCAACGAATCATGTGACTAGGATGCAGGCGGAGTAGGCAACTCGGATGTAGGCGGGGCAGGACAAGCAGGACGCAGTCTGCCTGGTCTCGGAGCAGGCGGCATGGATGGCGTTCGACCAGTGATCCCACAAGCGAGCCATCTGTCACACTCGGACATTGATTTCATTTTGGCATACTTGGTTTGTTGAATTATGATTTGCTTTGCTTTGTTTCGAACTATTGAATTTGAATAATTTGTATCGTGTATGATCGACGTGCATCGATTGCATGGATTTGGGGATCGATATTTAAAGTATGTGAATGTGTGACGTAATATATGATGGGCCGACGGACGCTGTCCGCGAAGTCGCGCGGACACGCCCGCGGGCGTTTAGGGGGCGGACTTGCGAAATCGGGCTGTAGAAGGCTGCGTGTATGAATCGACGAAGAGGTTAGAAGACCCGTTTCTTTTCAAACTAACGAACAATCGCATAATAAGAAAACAAAAGAGGATTGGGTAAAGTACAGATCGCGAAATTAACGACACCTTTGCCAAGATACTCTCTTTCGGCCTCGCATTAGCAGATTTGCTCCTCCGCTTAAATTCATTTCCTGACAGCAACTTGGGACTCCATACTACACGCTCCGAGTTTCGGATGGAATGGACCCCAGGATTTGCACCTAACGCCGGAAATTAATGAGAACAAAAAGGATGGAGACCGGCCAGTGCACTTTTGTGGCGTGGTGCTATGCTAACAAAACGATTTCATAGGAAACAACATCATGGTCGTAGGCTTGTAGCACGCTGTTTTATTTTCCGTTGTGAGGAAATACAGCACACTGTTAGTTTGTGGGACGTGGCAGGAGTCATACACGCACGTACACCTGCGTCTTAAAATGTAATAGTATATTTTTATAGGCTAAACTAAACATCTTACATTTTGAGATGAAGGTAGTAGTTCAGTTTGGGTTCATGAAAAAGGTGAGCAAGTCACGAAGGATCGTCTGACTCGCAAAACAGGGCTCGGATCTGCACCGCTGATCCAAATTGCTTCAACATTGACTTGGAGATTAGACTCGGAGGCTCCAAGCGGCGCAACAGGGGGGAAGCGCCGGCCGGCACCCACTTTGCATCTTGAATCGTTTTTCCTCATGGAGGCAGCGGCAGGCCGCCCGATGACGCGCCGCCCGGGCCCCTCCTCTCGCTTTCGTTCCGCGGAAGCGAAGCCGAGCCGAGCTGTGGTGGGCAGCGGAGGCGCGAGGCTCGGAGCGTACGAGCCGCCGTTTAAATTCTTGGGTTACCGTTGCCGCTTGGGATGGCCGTCGAGGGGAGGCAGCCGGGCAAGGAACTGGGCACGTATATCGTATGGCCGTGGATCGGTGGATGGCGACGTGATCAAGTCGGACTGTCGGAGAGAGCTTTGCTTATTTTGGATTTTCTTTTTGGAGTTTGTAGTTTGAACTGATGCTCTTTCGTTCTGGCTGAGTTGAGAAATATTACTCATTTCGTCTAGCCGTTCTACGCGTTCGCCAGCTGATCTTTTTAAAAGATCTGCCAGGTAGCGAGCCGTCCGATCTTGCAACAGAAGCTTTGTTTCAAAAACATCAAAATTGCAACATAGACTATGTTTCAGTAACACAAGCGATGTTGCAATCCGGTGGGCTTGCAGGCCCGGTGATGTTTCAGGAAACATCGAGACGTTACAAACCGGCGAGCTCGCAGCTCCTGCACCTCCACAGCACCGGCAATGTTTCAGAAATGTCGGAGATGTTGCAA
Organism: Aegilops tauschii subsp. strangulata; assembly: GCF_002575655.3. Taxonomy (NCBI): domain Eukaryota; kingdom Viridiplantae; phylum Streptophyta; class Magnoliopsida; order Poales; family Poaceae; genus Aegilops; species Aegilops tauschii. The sequence continues at coordinate 333,569,063 of NC_053038.3, forward strand.
TCTGACGAGCTTGCAGACCCGCACCTTCGTAACATCAATGATGTTTCAGAAAAAATGCAACACCCGGATGGTCTCAGTGACGTAGGTTGGTGATGGTCGGGGCCGGCGTGGAGGAGGTCAGCGGTGGCCATGCCAAGCATGGGAGCTTTGCATCGGCACCATGGTTGCGGAGGTGGTTGGTGATGGTCGGGGCCGGCGTGGAGGAGGTCGGCGGTGGCCATGCCAAGCATGGGAGCTTCGCATCGGCACCATGGTTGCGGAGGTAGCCGGTGATGGTCGGGGCTGTCATGAAGGAGATCGGCGGCGGCCATGCCGAGCTTGGGAGCTCCGCAGCGGCGCCATGGTGGCAGAGGCGACAAAGGACCGAGGAAAGGGAGGAAGGGAGAGGGGCGGGCCGATGACTAAGGGGGGAAGGAGGAGGAGAAGGAGGAAGGCCAATGACCAAGGAAAGGGAACATGAGAGCTTGCTCACTGGCGACGACACCAACGCATCTGGTGGCGTGTCTCTCAGTCACTGCTGCGGGGATCCTAGATCTTGCAACAAACTAGTTGTTGCGGTGGGAGAAGATTGCAACAACACCTCGGTTGCAAATCTGGGCTATGGAAAGAGGCGGGTGATCGACACGTGCAGAAAGATCCGCCGGTTGAACATAACGCTACGCGTCCGCCGGCTGATCCGTATGAAACATCCGCCACCTCGACGACCATTTGATGTACGCGCGCGCAGCCGTCCGATCTACTTCTGGCGTGCGGCTCGGTCGCCTCCCCCGACCCATTAATTCCTAAAACAACGGTCGAGTTGCAGAAACAAGCGCTTTGTTGCAGAATAACTTTGCAGTAGAGTTTATGTTGCAGAAAAACTTTTGCAATAAAGAGCATGTTGCGGAATTTTTTCGGAAAGAAAGATTATGTTACATAAAAACTTTTGAAACAAAAGAGCATGTTACGTACAAACTTCTACAACATGGGTGTTGTTGCGGAAGGGATTTTTGCAACATAGATGGTTTTGCAAAAAAAAATCCGTCTTTACTTGTGTGCAACATGGGTGGCACGGTCTGGCACAGGCAAACTTCCACTGGTGAAGTTGGAAAAAATTGTTTGTCTTCATTTTTGTACTAATATAGGTGTTGTTGCGGAAGAAATTTTTGCAATACAGATGATGTTGCAGAAAACAGGGATCGCACAAAACCATGAGAAATAGTACTGGAGGAACCCATGCAAGACACGTGTCCTAAAGAGGAGGAGGCGGACGCGCAAGAGATCCACCTGTTGAAAACCAAACCAAGCATTGTCGTTAAACTAGCTATGCCCAAGGGACCACGCACGTGAAAAAGAAAAACATGTCACGCGCAGTAGCACTACCGAATCATGCGGCCGATCGGTCGGTGCGCCGGACGCGTGCGTTATAATCAGCCGGATGAATCGAAGACTTTTCCTTGAACATAAGCTTTTCCTGGTGCATATACCATGATCTTTATTGTCAAATTTTGTAGGAGCTGCACCGCAAATAAGACGCGTTGTGATGTCATATATCGACATTATGTTTGAAATTGTGAAAATAAGCCTATCAATTGCCTTAAAAAAAGGCAATTGTAATAGGCATGTATGCATGGGAATGGAAGGCTTGAGATGTGCATGCGTGGGAAGGGGATCCAGAAAAATTAAGAAGGGGATGTATGGGAAAGCCGAACAAGGGGATATGTGCGCTACGCTTACGCTGGACATTAATTACCACCGCAACTAATACTCTTTTTTATATAGTTTAAATTGTTTACCATATGTGTCGTGCCTAATACTCTTCGAAAGTCTGATTTACTAGACCTATGCTCTTGGACGGAGGGACTACTAGCTCTACAACCACATAATAGACTCGTGGAGAGCTCTTCCTATCGGTTGTCCGCATGAATGTTTCCCTCGATCTTGTTCGTGACCATTGATTTGGGCTTTCACTAAATAGTACTCCCTCTGTTCCTAAATATTTGTCTTTCTAGAGATTTCAACAAGTAACTACGTATGGAGCAAAATAAGTGAATCTACACTCTAAAATATGTCTATATACATCTGTATGTATAGTTCATTTGAAATCTCTAAAAAGACAAATATTTAGGAACAGATGGAGTAGTAATTACTTTTCTATTTGGTTCCTCAAATTCATCCTTGACATTACATAAAATTGCCATGATCTTCCATGTCTTTCTGAAATTAGTGAGATCCATTTTGAGTACCAATCGATGCTTCTCCTTCCTAGCAGCTGTGCCGACGTGTCTACGACTCCATAGGTTTGCAACAGACACTTCAAAGTTGAAGATATTTCCTTAAACAAGACATGAATCTACTTCAATTCAAGATTAAGGAAAAGCACATTCACAGTTTCAAGTTCTGGATCAGTAATCTGTAATATGATTGATTCTATTCCTAGAAAAGGTGTACATTGATTTCTTTTGTTTCCTTGCTTTGGCCTCCTGGAGGCTTGTACTTGTACTTTTTGTTTGACTTAATATAACACCGTAGAACGATTGTTCTACGGTTTCCAGATAAAAAAAAGACTCCATATTCCATCTAGTTGGGGTGTTTGAAAATGTGTTCTTCAAACTATGCTAAAGTTGCCATTGTCTCTTAGTTGTCTTGCTAGTAACAGTGCATGTTTGAGGCAATAACTACGACTACACTAGCATCCCAAACAATACGTATGAATGGTTTCCTCCAAACTCATGGATTTTATCCCTAACATTAGTGGCATCATTCTTCTCTAACCTTCCCCAACCGCGGTGTCGGTCCACCTAGTAGCAGCAACATAGATCCCTTGTTCCTATGGAAGATGGTTCTTGATGCTTCCGAAAGGGCATTTGTGCCTCTAGGGGTATCTTCAAAGCGGACTCTCAAACCACCCGCATCCATCCGAGCCAGGCGGTTCGAACGTGTTTTGCCATCCATCCAACACGGTCCTACATCGGTTCGGCAATAGGTCCGGATGCACTTTTTCCTGGAAACCCGAGACAAATAAAGGGGGGCTTTGCTGGAGTCTGGACATCCACATGGCCAATCAAAAACCACCACGTACCCCGTGTCCGAGTTGGGCCGAGAGGAGTTTATGCTTGTTCGTTAATTGCTCCTCATTAAAAGCGCAGATTTCTTCCTCGATCCGGCGTACTTACTCCGCATTAAAAGCGGAGATTTCTTACTCCGTTAGTTACTTCAGATTAATTAACTCATTGGATTAACGAAAAGAAATCCGGCATAGATGCATGTAAACAATGCATGCACGTCCACGAATAACTCTCTCATTAACTAACGCACCTAAAATTATGGGAGTAATTATTTTCTATAATTGTACCTCAAATGGCGGAAGGTGGATTTTCTATTGGCGGAAGGTTAATTTGGTGGAGTTAATTTCTTGAAAATCATTATTAGAGGCGGATGTCTGCTGCTCCGGTTGGATGGCCAGCTCCCGCATCAGTGTCCATGTACTGGTCCTCTCCGGTCCGCGGATGGATACGGCGTCCGGTTTGCGGGTCAGCGTTGGAGATGCCCTAAGTAGGTGATAGCACATGGGGGGTCCCGATCTTTCTTCGCAATCACTTCTTCTATTCTGGGCGGAAATCAAACTTGACGAAACGACTACACCTTGTGCGCCTTACCAATCACTAGATCAATCTCCCGAAGGTTGCAGGCAATGCCAGCGGCACAATCACCTCGACCATGAAGGTTTAATTCCTATATGTGATTGAAGCAAGAACTATGAACATAGCAATATGAATATCACAAATAAAGATGAAGTTTTGATATAAATCTGTGTCCTGAAAATTGTGGAAAAATCCTAACTTTTTGACTAAATAAAACCTCCTTAAAGGATGGGAATAGGGTTCGATCCGACATGGAGGGGGTAGTAAAATCTAGCCCTGTGGCTATTTTCGCCCTTGATATAGACTCAAAAAATGTCTATAGTGTTTTACTCAGACAATATGTGGACCTGGCCCAAAATTGAGGTAATGAGCAAATTATGAAGTGTCATCTTGTGTATTTTTTCCATGTCTTCATGCATCATTGTGATGGCTTTGAATTCTCCAAATCTTCACTTGAACCTCTGTCTTCATTCCTTGTATGCTTGTTGGCATCTTTAAGCTTGATCGTTTTCCCACGCTTGTCGCTCTCATCCACGATAGGTGCTTCTTTCTTGAATAATACAAACATGTCTAATTTATGCAACATCATGCTCATATGAGCACTGGAGACGATTCTTAGAAATGAAAGTACATGATATTTTTTAATGTGTGTGATCTCTAATGTTTGGTTCTTATATTTTCTAGAACTTGAGCATGTGTAGCCATGAGAGCTATGTGTGTAATTGTATTAGGGATGTCCTCATCAGTGATTTTTTGCTTTGATTACAAATGTGAGGGACTAATGACATTCGTGAGTTGTATGAACACTTTTCAGTCCCACAAAAATAAAGTAAAGGTGGACGGAGATCCCCCTCACCCCAAGGAAAATAAGACAACATATTTATGTCACGGAGTCTTTTCTCTATGTCTGAAGCATAGGGAAGTCATACTATTAAGAGGGGGGTGTCAATGAATGACATAATTGGAGATTTCTGCCCAAGCCAAATCCTAAAGACACTCAGTTTCGTGAGAAAAAACACCAAAAAGTTACCCTAGTTATGATGTTATTTTGCGCATGTGTTCGGAAGTTGGTCTGCAACCTCCGTGTGAGTCCATATGATATTTCCCTCATGCGGTATATTGCTCAGACGCTAAAAGGAACTTCCGAACTTCGAGTGCCCCCTTGACTCGAGATGGGTCGGAAAGAGAGGATAACATGCAAAAAATTTGAGGGGGGGGGGGGCTATGTCAAGAGACTTTAGATCAAAGAAATTATTCCATTCCTCAATCTAAGTGGAAAAATGCACCAAGTCTAGATCTGGGTACCAATTCTTTGCTTGAACAACTATTGATGTTGCTTTTTTTACTTACGTACATTTGTTTTTGCTTCTTTTAGGGAACTTTTGTTTCAACCGTTCTCGATGTGTGTTTCATTATTTCTCATAAATGTTTTTACTGTACACACATTTTGCTGCATCGATTTGAATCATGCTTCAACAAAAACCTCTCCTCATTGGCGACTGCCTTGTTGATGACATGTCGAGGAACTCACCACACATCACATAAGGCCATAAACATCTGGCACCATTCATTTAGCTCATGTCCAATGCAGTGTTTATCACCATTGCCAGGGAAAATTGAAGTGATACTAGCAGTCATACCAACAGCCTCACGACCGCCACAACGACCGCACAGACGGCGCGCGTGTCGGAGTAGCCCCTGCAGCCAGGAGGGCGCATACTGCGGGCATGTGAGCATGCAGGTGCGCGGCAGGCGAGCCAGCTCCGTCCTCGGATGCGGACTCGGGCACAAGGGCTTGTAAGTGCCTCAGACGCGGATGTGCGAGCTCCGATTGTGAGCACGAGGACCTCGGTCGTAGGCGCGCGAGCTCTAGCCGTGGGCGCTTGCTCGAGGGGCGAGGGCCTCGACACTGTGGATCCACTGTCCATGCTCCATCCTCGTCCTGCTCACGAAAACGAGAGAGATGAGAGAGGGAAAAAGGGGGAAGTGTGGCTGCAGATGAGGCCTAGGTGGGTGAGATTTGGGCTGCCGTGGAGGACGTGCTCGGACTATCTGACACTACTCAAAACTCATCCACATATGGACCGGGTTTGGGAGGTGTCAGACTATCTAGGCAAATAGGCCGAGTATGAGTGAAATCACTTTAAGGGGTGCCCCTTGTAAATGCCACTCTCACCTCCTTTGGTGGTGAGAAGTGGTATATTGCATGTGCGACACTTATCATAATTTAAGAGTTTTGGTGAAATTTCTTTCCACTTACGGGAGGCATGTAGTGGTTTTGTTTGTGTTTTTTTTTCTAAATTTGTTATTTCAAAATGAACTTATTGAATCGTGTATCCAAATCACGAATTGTTTTCACCGTTGTGAGTATACTAACCTGTGCTTTGTAATTATACTAACATGTGCTTCGAAACAGTACTAACCATACTTCACTTTATGGAGCTATGCTTTTGAAGGAAATATGCCCTAGAGGCAATAAAAAGGTTTTATTTATATTTCCTTATATCATGATAAATGTTTGTTATTCATGCTAGAATTGTATTAACCGGAAACTTGATACATGTATGGATACTGTCGGATTTCGGGTTCCGGCAAAACCCTTGAGGTTCGAACACTGTGGTGCGCACGAAGATCTCTCCCCCTTCTAGCTCACGCCCTCACTGCGATCTCAAAGCTCAGCGCGTCGAACTCACAGAACAAGAGACACAAGGTTTATACTGGTTCAGGCCACCGATGCGGTGTAATACATTACTTCAGTGTGGTGTGGTGGATTGCCTCTTGGGCTGAGGATGAACATTTACAAGGGAAGAACAGCCTCCTGAGGAGAGGTGCTCTTGTGCTTGGTGAGATTGTGTGGGTGAGGGTGATCTGAATGGCCTTCTATCCATTCCCCCTAGTTGCCTCCTACTGTGGTGGCTAGTCTTATTTATAGAGGCCCTGGTCCTCTTCCCAAATGTAGGCGGGAAGGGATCCAACAATGGCCAAATTCGAAGGGAGACAACTAGTACGAGTTATCCTAACTAAAGGTGGCCTTCGCCTGCCAAAGGCTCTGGTGGTGACGCCGTCTTGGGCTCCACGGTGACCTCCATCCCGCCGTCCTGCTGGTCTTGGTCTTGTTGCACAGATATGGAAACCTTTGCCTGATGCCTCGGGACTCCTCGCCTATGCTTGCCTCTTTAGCACCAAAGAGGAAACGAGTACGTTGCGCGCTCTGGCGCCCGCCTGGCCTTGGACGTCATGGCTTGCGTCACAGAAACCTCGCGAGGTATCCCTCGCCTTGATCTCTCCGCCCCTCGCGAGCCAGCCTGGTGAGGCTGCCCCCGAGGAGGTCTTGCGCCGTCCGCCTCGCGAGGCTTGGCCCCTCGCGAGGGTCTTGAGTGTTGACTGATGAAGATGGGCTATACAGGGCTGCTGGTGGAGCCACGCCGTGGGCCGCAGGCAGGCAAGTGTGGGGACCCCCGTTCCCAGGACACCGACAGTAGCCCCCGGGCCCAAGGCGCGTTCGGGCTTGGCTTCAAGGCGAAGCCAAGGGGCAACCGCGGAGCGCCACGGGCCCCAACAGCCTGCGGCCTTGGTCGACGCGTGGCGGCCGACGGGACATGGGCAGCCCCGCTTCCCCACGCAGCCTTGATGTCCGCCTAGCTAGGCGGCTACCGTGACCTACACAGTTATTCCCCCATTGCTGGTGATGCGCCCCTCCAACTCTTCCGCCTTCCCGAAACAATAACCTCCTCTTCCAATCCGGCCCGAGCTCGGCCCTCCTCGTTGCCATGACGCCACGGCGAACGGAGAAGGGGAAGAAGAAGTCTCTGTCTTCAGCCGGGCCACCTCCGGCCGTTGAACCTGCCGTGGGCCGGTCGTTGGTGCTCAACCAGGAAGCCATGGACAAGGTCCACCCAGCGCTCGCCGGTGACTTCAACGAATGGGGGAGGACGGTGGTCTGGCCCACATCTCGCGCCTCCGTCGACAAGACAACCACCGAGGTCCAATTCTTCATTGATGCCATGTGGGCTGGCCTGGTTCCTCCCTTCTCTGCCTTCTTCAACGCCGTGCTCTCCCACTATCAGATCCATATGCTGCACCTGGATCCCCAATCGGTCTCCCTTCTTGCCGTTTTCGCTTTCGTCTGCGAGGCCATGGTGGGCATTCCCACTTCCGTGGCCCTACTGCGCCATTTCTTCTCGCTGCACCTGGCTAGCCCTCGGCAATGCTCGGGATGCTCGAACTTCCAGGCCGTGCCTGCGACGGCCGGCTCGGGGATTGATTTTGAGCTTCCACCATCTGCGAGCGGGTTTCGGACATGGTGGGTGTTTGTGGACGTCGGTGTGCTCAGCCCCCTGCTCTCGCCCCCTTTGGCGCCCGCCGTCCCCAGCTCCGGCTGGGGCCACGAGAGGCTCGCTGACCCCCGCCTTGCCTTCGTCTGGCTCCAGTTGAAGAGGCTGAAAGATCTTGGCGTGTCCGCGCCCATGGTGATGAAGTAGTTCCTCCGACGCCGCGTCGCCCCACTCCAGCGCCATTCCTGGCCAATGTGGGCCTTGTCCGGCGACCAGGATCGCATGAGGCTTCAGGAGTCGGGGCTTCCACCCAAGGCGCGAAGAACAGTGCTCGAGGTCTTGACTGACGACCCTTCACCAGCCGATATGCCGCAGGAGGGTTGTCTTTTGTACTGCTGCTCGAACAGGGTGGAGTTCGCGGGGCAGATGCCCCCCTTCGACGAATGGGGGCTGCATCCAGTCGGCCTTGAAGGGCCCTGCAAGAACCCTGTCTCCGTGGTTCCCCTCCTTGCCGCTAGTGCCGAACTTACCCCAAGAGTGGATGCAGGGGGGCGAGCGCTGCTGGAGGCCAGAGGCACGACTGCTGAGGCGTTGACACCGCTCGAGGCTCTCGAGGCGCCATCCCCGGGAGCCCATGACCTCTGCCCTGGGGTGACGGTTGAGGGGGCGACGCGATCCGCTGCTCCTAAGGCCGAAGCCCCCGAGGTCTCAGCAGGTCATCATGAGGCGGAGCCCGAGGGCTCCCCTCAGCCCAGCACTCCCGAGGTCGTCTCCTTGGGCGCCTCACTAGCCGCGCCCTGCGATGGTTGCCGTGTCCAAGGCTTCGGTCGGCTCCGTCTGGACTCTGATGCGCTCCGCAAGAGGAAGGGGTCTCCAATGCAGCGGTGATGCCTTCCGGCCGTTGAAGCAGAGGAAGTATATCACCATAGACGAGTGAGTACCTTATCTTTGTAATTTATCGAGTGATGCTTCCCCTCCTGACTGTGGCTCCTCAGGGTCCCTACTGCTAAGACGGCGAAATCTCCCGAGAAGCAACCTCCTCCTGCCTCGAGTCCCCGCTAGCCTTGAGCGCCCCAAGCCAGCATGCCGCACTTGGCGCGAGGTCGGCCGGAGAGGCAAGCGCGCCAGCCTGGCGGCTTGAGCCCGCATCCTTGCCATCTCTCCTTCATGGCCTTGCCTGGGGTGTGGCAAGTGTGCCAAGGGCTCCTCCTCTAGTTATGGACGGTGACTGGATGACCTCGATCCTGGCTTCTTCTTCGAGCAACGGGCCTCAACCCATCCGGGCCCCTGCTGAGGCCTAGACGGCGACCGGGGAAGCGCCAGCCCCTGCCCCCTGCTGGAAGGGGGTGAGCCGCTTCGGATCCTGTCGGCAACCCCCGCTGTGGGGGACGGACCCGGTCGCGCCCTTAAGTTTGCGCACGAGCGGAGTGTCGTCTGCCATGAGCTCTTTCAGGAGGCAATGGGCACGATGAGCCGACTCAGCGGAGAACTCGTGGATGTTGACGCGCGCCTTAAGATCAAGGATCTTCGGCTGATGGAGGAGTGGCATCAACTGAAGGTGGCTATCAACCTTGGGCGCCTTCAGCGTGAGCACGCCAATGCGAAGGCCGAGGCATCCCTGGCAACCTCGTGCGAGGCCAGCGCCTGAGCCTTGGAGGAGGCTAGGGAGGCAGAACGTTGCCGTGCGATCGCCGAGGAGCGCAGGCGGGAGCTCCAGGCCTTGAACGCCTCCTTGGAGCAGCAGGTGGAGGCACGCAAAGCCGCCTTAGCGTCGATGAAGGGCGCACCGTCCGACGAGGAGGAGATCTTGAGGCGTGAGGAAGCACTGTTGCTGCTGGAGGCCACAGAGCGCAGCCTCGAGCTCGAGCGGTTGGAGACAAGGGAGCGCCAGGTCGCCCAAGCAGAGGATGCCGTCGGTGCGCGTGAGTCCAAGGCCCAGGAGGAGGTCGACCGCTGGGTGGCCGAGGCTCGGACGGTCCCTATTGGCAGGTACGACCTGAAGCTGACGCTCGTGGAAGCCGAAGCTGTGGGCAGGACCACTGCCCTCAAGTCAGGGCTGGCTGGAGCGGAACAGCACGAGAAAGCCGCCGCGGCCGCCCTGACCTCGGCAGGCCGAGCTGGCCTCCGCCCATGCTGAGCTGCTCTCCCTTCAGCAGCGGGTTGCCAGCGCCGAGTCCTTCGCGCAGCAGAGTAGGGAGGAGGCGCTTCGCCGGCAGACGCTACTGCGCGAGCACGCTCCCATGCTTCGGGACCTCAGGACGAAGGATAACCAGGCGCTTGGTACCATCTGCGATGAGCATGCCCCTCATCCCCACGCCGAGGATTACGCCAGCCATCTCCGCTTCTTCCCCGATGTTGTGACACGCCTGGAGAACCGGGCTGAGAGGGCTCGCGAGCTTGTGGACGAAAAGAGCCGAGGCCTTCTCGGCGCACATTCTCCCGCGTCTTCAGCCATCTCCGGAACACCAAGCCTGACTTTGACTTTGACGCCGCTATTGCCCCAGTGCCTGAGGCCATGCGGGGCAACCTAGCGCGCTGGGTGGACGACAAGGTGGATGCTCTGGTTAGGGCCTTTGCTTCTGACGATGATGTGGTGGTGGTCGCGGCAGACGAGGGCGGCGTGGTTAATGACGGTGAAGATAACGCCGGCGAGGCGCCAGCAGTCTATCCGGGAGCGGTTCGGGAGATGAGGTGAGCACCATGTCCGACTGAGCCTGCGCTCCTTTGCTTTCAACCTGCATGCGAAAGCTTGGGTCCGGCCCTTCACATTGTAAGAGCATTTTGGGGAGGGGGAGCCCCTTATGCAAAATAGACTACCGTTTTACTCCTTAGGCCAGGTTAAAAAAACACGCTCTTCTGTGCTTGGAAGCCCCTTGCGGGTTTGCTGCCGTAACTTACTGTCGTGACTTACTTTGGTCCGGTCGGGCTTCGGGCTGACTTGCCAGCTGCGAATTTCTCCTGGGAGGATCCCCCTTGCAACCTCGTGAAGTTTTAGTTTCCAGAGGGGTCCGCCAGCCAACCCGAGAGGGCCTCGCGAGAAGCAAGCGCCGGTGAGGGCGGGACGCGCGCATGGTGCGCGTACGCCGCTGCCAGCCCCCGCTCGCGAGGCGCTCAGAGGGGGGGGGACAACGGACGCAAAATCTCAAAACAAAGCGCGAATCCAGAAACTCACGGAGTCAATATGAGTGAGAAAGGATGCCCCCCACGAAATCAAAACGCAACTTTAAATCCAAGATCGAAAGGCTGCAAATTCGAGCTACAAAAAAGAGGCCAGAAGCAAATAGCCGCGTCCGGCACCTAGCTAGTCTTCTTGTCTTCGAGTCTTCTCACCAGCGCGGAGCTAAGTGCTTTCACAGGCCGTGAGCATAGTCATTGGGGGACAGTGTCGACGGCCAGCGCGGAGCATGGTGCTTCCACTAGGACGTGGGCGGGAGCCACCGAGGCCCGAGGGCGGCACTCCGGAGACTCTAGGGCATGTACAGCCCCACTCATTATTACGTGAGAGTGTCACGAGCGGAGACCTTCACAGGCGTGAGCCTTGCTTCATATCGCCAGACGAGGGCCCCGCCTTGCGCCACCCTCGACCACGTTGGGGCGTCCGGAAACCAGGACGATGCCAAGGGGCAAAGGGGACGCTAGCGACGCCCTCAGCGACCACGGGCCCTCTGCCGGGGGAAGGCTCGCCAGTGCCTCCCCGGCAGAGGGCCTACCTCCGGGCGACGCCTTGCTCCGTGCGACGCGGGGAGGGGCCTTGCTCCCAGCTCCTTCCTTGCAGCCCCCAGTGCGCTCCCCCTGGTGGAAGGGGGACTGCCGTGCCGCGGCCGTCGTCCACCGCTGTGACCTGATTCACTTGCGACCAATGGTTAGCGTAAGCCTGCTTCTGAGAGATTAGTGGTACCCTGTAGCTGTTGTCACCGACGTGGTCGGCGAGGCTCCCGGGTGGCTCCTGGAAGGCCTCAACTTCCAGCGCCTCCTCTTCCCAACCTGGCTCAAGGAACGAGCCGGGGTCATCTTCCGGCGTGTACTCCTGGTCCATCATGCGGGGTACGCAGGCCTCCGAAGCCGTCGCCCCAGAAACCTCGCCGAAGTGCCCCGCGCTACACGTCGCCCGGCCCGGCGCGCCGCTCTGAGGATGGTAGGGCGGCATCCTGCCGGGACCGTGGGTGGCAATGCTCGCGCGCGTGCCCATCGGGGATGGCACATGTGCGGTTGGGCGTCCGGCGCCGCTGGTTGCGCTGATGTCGATGAAACCTCCTGGTGCGCCCGGGGGCGCGCGGGCGCGGCGAGGCCTGCTGTGCGATCCGGCCGCAGCCTGAGGCGTAAGCAAGGAGCAGGAAGGCGGCGCACCCCTGGCTATGGCATCCAATAACTCGGCAACGCGCTCCAGCAATGCATCTCGGTCGCTCTCCATCAGTCGGCACCGCAACAGCTCCCGCGCCACTGTGAGCACGGCCCTCATGTTCGCTTGTTCCCGTCGGGTGTGCGGCGTTGATGACCCACAAGTATAGGGGATCTATCATAGTACTTTCGATAAGTAAGAGTGTCGAACCCAACGAGGAGCGAAGGAAATGATAAGCGGTTTTCAGCAAGGTATTCTCTGCAAGCACTGAAATTATCGGTAACAGATAGTTTTGTGATAAGGCAATTTGTAACGGGTAACAAGTAATAAAAGTAAATAAAGTGCAGCAAGATGGCCCAATCCTTTTTATAGCAAAGGACAAGCCTGGAAAAACTCTTATATAGAGAAAAGCGCTCCCGAGGACACATGGGAATTATCGTCAAGCTAGTTTTCATCACGCTCATATGATTCGCGTTCGGTACTTTGATAATTTGATATGTGGGTGGACCGGTGCTTGGGTGCTGTCCTTACTTGGACAAGCATCCCACTTATGATTAACTCCTATTGCAAGCATCCGCAACTACAAAAGAAGTATTAAGGTAAACCTAACCATAGCATGAAACATATGGATCCAAATCAGCCCCTTACGAAGCAACGCATAAACTAGGGTTTAAGCTTCTGTCACTCTAGCAACCCATCATCTACTTATTACTTCCCAATGCCTTCCTCTAGGCCCAAACAATGGTGAAGTGTCATGTAGTCGACGTTCACATAACACCACTAGATGAGAGACAACATACATCTCATCAAAATATCGAACGAATACCAAATTCACATGACTACTAATAGCAAGACTTCTCCCATGTCCTCAGGAACAAACGTAACTACTCACAAAACATATTCATGTTCATAATCAGAGGGGTACTAATATGCATAATGGATCTGAACATATGATCTTCCACCAAATAAACCAACTAGCATCAACTACAAGGAGTAATTAACACTACTAGCAACCTACAGGTACCAATCTGAGGCTTTGGGACAAAGATTGGATACAAGAGATGAACTAGGGTTTGAGAGGAGATGGTGCTGGTGAAGATGTTGATGGAGATTGGCCCCTCCCGATGAGAGGAGCGTTGGTGATGACGATGGCGATGAATTCCCCCTCCCGGAGGGAAGTTTCCCCGGCAGAACAGCTCTGCCGGAGCCCTAGATTGGTTCCGCCTCGTGGCGGCGGAGTTTCTTCCCGAAAGCTTGCTTATGATTTTTTCTCGGACGAAAGACTTCATATAGCAGAAGATGGGCACCGGAGGGCCACCAGGGGGCCCACGAGGCAGGAGGGCGCGCCCAGGGGGTAGGGCGCGCCTCCCACCCTCATGGCCAGGGTGTGGCCCCCCTCTGGTATTTTCTTTGTCCAGTATTTTTTATTAATTTCAAAAATAACTTCCGTGAAGTTTCAGGACTTTTGGAGCTCTGCAGAATAGGTCTCTAATATTTGCTCCTTTTCCAGCCTAGAATTCCAGCTGCCGGCATTCTCCCTCTTCATGTAAACCTGGTAAAATAAGAGAGAATAGGCATAAGTACTGTGACATAACGTGTAATAACAGCCCATAATGTGATAAATAATGATATAAAAGCATGATGCAAAATGGACGTATCAACTCCCCCAAGCTTAGACCTCGCTTGTCCTCAAGCGGAAGCCGATAACGATAAATATGTCCACATGTTTAGAGGTAGAGGTGAGCATCCCCAAGCTTAATTCCTGCTCGTCCTCGAGTAGGTAAATGATAAAAAAACAGAATTTTTGATGCGGAATGCTACTAGGCATAATTTCAATGTAATTCTTCTTAATTTTGGTATGAATATTCAGATCTGAAAGATTCAAGACAAAAGTTTAGTATTGACATAGAAATAATAATACTTCAAGCATACTAACTAAGCAATTATGTCTTCTCAAAATAACATGGCCAAAGAAAGTTAATCCCTACAAAATCATATAGTTTAGTCATGCTCCATTTTCGTCACACAAGAATGCTCTCATCATGCACAACCCCGATGACAAGCCAAGCAATTGTTTCATACTTTAGTAATCTCAAACTTTATAAACCTTCACGCAATACATGAGCGTGAGCCATGGATATAGCACTATGGGTGGAATAGAGTATAATGATGGGGGTTATGTGGAGAAGACAAAAAAGGAGAAAGTCTCACATCAACGAGGCTAATCAATGAGCTATGGAGATGCCCATCAATTGATGTTAATGCAAGGAGTAGGGATTGCCATGCAACGGATGCACTAGAGCTATAAATGTATGAAAGCTCAACAAAAGAAACTAAGTGGGTGTGCATCCAACTTGCTTGCTCACGAAGACCTAGGGCACTTGAGGAGGCCCATTGTTGGAATATACAAGCCAAGTTCTATAATGAAAAATTCCCACTAGTATATGAAAGTGACAAAACAAGAGACTCTCTATCATGAAGATTATGGTGCTACTTTGAAGCACAAGTGTGGAAAAAAGGATAGTAGCATTGTCCCTTTTTATTTTTTTGGGCCTTCTTTTTTTGGGCCTTTCTCTTTTTTTTGGGATAATGCTCTATTGAATGATGATCATCACACTTCTATTTATTTACAACTCAATGATTACAACTCGATACTAGAACAAAGTATGACTCTATATGAATGCCTCCGGCGGTGTACCGGGATATGCAACGAACCAAGAGTGACATGTATGAAAGAATTATGAACGGTGGCTTTGCCACAAATACTATGTCAACTACATGATCATGCTGAGCAATATGACAATGATGAACGTGTCATGATAAACGGAATGGTGGAAAGTTGCATGGCAATATATCTCGGAATGGCTATGGAAATGCCATAATAGGTAGGTATGGTGGCTGTTTTGAGGAAGATATAAGGAGGTTTATGTGTGAAAGAGTGTATCATATCACGGGGTTTGGATGCACCGGCGAAGTTTGCACCAACTCTCAATGTGAGAAAGGGCAATGCACGATACCGAAGAGGCTAGCAATGATGGAAAGGTGAGAGTGCGTATAATCCATGGACTCAACATTAGTCATAAAGAACTCAACCAAGCACTATGCGCATGCTCCTAGGGGGATAGATTGGTAGGAAAAGACCATCGGTCGTCCCCGACCGCCACTCATAAGGAGGACAATCAAAGAACACCTCATGTTTCAAATTTGTTACATAACGTTTACCATACGTGCATGCTACGGGACTTGCAAACTCCAACACAAGTATTTCTCAAATTCACAACTACTCAACTAGCACAACTTTAATATTACTACCTCCATATCTCAAAACAATCATCAAGCATCAAACTTCTCTTAGTATTCAAAACACTCATAAGAAGGTTTTTACTAATCTTGAATACCTAGCATATTAGGATTGTTTAAGAAAATTACCATGCTATTTAAGACTCTCAAAATAATCTAAGTGAAGCATGAGAGATCAATAGTTTCTATAAAACAAATCCACCACCATGCTCTAAAAGATATAAGTGAAGTACTAGAGCAAAACTATATAACTCAAAAGATATAAGTGAAGCACATAGAGTATTCTAATAATTTCCGAATCATGTGTGTCTCTCTCAAAAGGTGTGTACAGCAAGGATGATTGTGGCAAACTAAAAGCAAAGACTCAAATCATACAAGACGCTTCAAGCAAAACACATATCATGTGGTGAATAAAAATATAGCTCCAAGTAAAGTTACCGATGGAAGTAGACGAAAGAGGGGATGCCTTCCAGGGCATCCCCAAGCTTTGGCTTTTTGGTGTCCTTAGATTATCTTGGGGGTGCCATGGGCGTCCCCAAGCTTAGTCTCTTGCCACTCCTTGTTCCATAATCCATCAAATCTTTCACCCAAAACTTGAAAACTTCACAACACAAAACTCAGCAGAAAATCTCGTGAGCTCCGTTAGCGAAAGAAAACAAAAGACCACTTTAAGGTACTGTAATGAACTCATTATTTATTTATATTTGTGTTAAACCTACTGTATTCCAACTTCCCTATGGTTTATAAACTATTTTACTAGCCATAGATTCATCAAAATAAGCAAACAACACATGAAAAACAGAATCTGTCAAAAACAGAACAGTCTGTAGTAATCTTTAACTAACGCAAACTTATGGAACTCCAAAAAATCAGCCAAAATAGGACGACCTAGACAATTTGTTTATTGATCATAAGCAATTGGAATCAATATTTTATCACGTTCTGGTGTTGTTTAACAATTATTTTCGTGAACAGAAAGTTTCTGAAAATTTCTGCAAGATCAAATAACTGTCATCCAAGAAGATCCTATAGGTTTAACTTGGCACAAACACTAATTAAAACATAAAAACACATCTAACCAAAGGCTAGAACAAATATTTATTCCTAAATATAAGCAAAAAGCAAAAAACAAAAAATAAAATTGGGTTGCCTCCCAACAAGCGCTATCGTTTAACGCCCCTAGCTAGGCATAAAAATAAGGATAGATCTAGGTATTGCCATCTTTGGTAGGCAATCCATAAGTGGCTCTCATAATAGATTCATAAGGTAATTTTAGTTTCTTCCTAGGGAAGTGTTCCATGCCTTTCTTTAATGGAAATTGGAATCTGATATTGCCTTCCTTCATATCAATAATTGCACCAATCGTTCTTAAGAAAAGGTCTACCAAGAATAATAGGACATGAAGGATTGCAATCTATGTCAAGAACAATAAAAATCTACGGGCACATAGTTCCTATTTGTAACAATAAGAACATCATTAATTCTTCCCATAGGTTTCTTAATAGTGGAATCCGCAAGGTGCAAGTTTAGAGAGCAATCATCAAAATCACGGAAACCTAGCAAATCACATAAAGTCTTTGGAATCGTGGAAACACTAGCACCCAAATCACACAAAGCATAGCATCCATGATCTTTAATTTTAATTTTAATAGTAGGTTCCCACTCATCATAAAGTTTTGTAGGGATAGAAACGTCCAACTCAAGTTTTTCTTCATAAGATTGCATCAAAGCATCAACGATATGTTTGGTAAAAGCTTTATTTTGACTATAAGCATGAGGAGAATTTAGCACGGATTGCAACAAGGAAATACAATCTATCAAAGAGCAACTATCATAATTAAATTCCTTGAAATCCAAAATAGTGGGTTTATTAACATCTAGGGTTTTGATCTCTTCAATCCCACTTTTATCAATTTAAGCATCAAGATCTAAAAACTCCGAATTTTTGGAACGCCTTCTAGGTAAACGTAGATCATATTCAGTCCCATCATTATCAAGATTCATATTGCAAAACAAAGATTTAATAGGGGACACATCAATAACTTTTAGATCTTCATCTTTATTTTCATAGAAATCCGGTTTAGCGGCCATCTTATTAACTAAGGTAGCCTGCTTATCCGATATTTCAGCTATCAACTTCTCAAGACGAGCAATTTGGGATCTCAAACCATCAAATTCTTTAGACATATCATCGAGCTCTTTATTCATATAACTCATAAAGATTTTTTGTTCCTTAAGCTCGTTTCTGAAGAAATTATTATGCTCAAATTGCAAAACCATAAAACTCCTGACGTTGCTTTCGATCTCTTCTAGTCTTTTAAGGTGAAGATCACCAAATCTAGGTAGAGCCATCATGACAAACAAGCAATCCAACACACGAGCAAACAAAAAGCAAGCGAAAAAGAAAGGTGAACGAAAAAGAGAGGGCGAATAAAACGGCAAGGGTGAAGTGGGGGAGAGGAAAACGAGAGGCAAATGGCAAATAATGTAATGCGGGAGATAAGGGTTTGTGATGGGTACTTGGTATGTTGACTTTTGCGTAGAGCTCCCCGGCAACGGCGCCAAAAATCCTTCTTGCTACCTCTTGAGCACTGTGTTGGTTTTCCCTTGAAGAGGAAAGGGTGATGCAACAAAGTAGCATAAGTATTTCCCTCAGTTTTTGAGAACCAAGGTATCAATCCAGTAGGAGGCTACGCGCGAGTCCCTCGCACCTACACAAAACAAATAAATCCTCGCAACCAACGCGATAAGGGGTTGTCAATCCCTACACAGTCACTTACGAGAGTGAGATCTGGTAGATATGATAGGATAGTATTTTTGGTATTTTTATGATAAAGATGCAAAGTAAAATAAAAGCAAAGTAAAAAGCAACGGAAATAACTAAGTGTTGGAGGATTAATATGACGAAGATAGACCCGGGGGCCATAGGTTTCACTAGTGGCTTCTCTCAAGAGCATAAGTATTTTACGGTGGGTGAACAAATTACTGTTGAGCAATTGACAGAATTGAGCATAGTTATGAGAATATCTAGGTATGATCATGTATATAGGCATCACGTCCGAGACAAGTAGACCGACTCCTGCCTGCATCTACTACTATTACTCCACACATCAACCGCTATCCAGCATGCATCTAGAGTATTAAGTTCATAAGAACAGAGTAACGCCTTAAGCAAGATGACATGATGTAGAGGGATAAATTCATGCAATATGATAAAAAAACCATCTTGTTATCCTCGATGGCAACAATACAATACGTGCCTTGCTGCCCCTACTGTCACTGGGAAAGGACACCGCAAGATTGAACCCAAAGCTAAGCACTTCTCCCATTGCAAGAAAAATAAATCTAGTAGGCCAAACCAAACTGATAATTCGAAGAGACTTGCAAATATAACCAATCATACATAAAAGAATTCAGAAGATTCAAATATTGTTCATAGATAAACTTGATCATAAACCCACAATTCATCGGTCTCAACAAACACACCGCAAAAGAAGATTACATCGAATAGATCTCCACGAGAGAGGGTGAGAACATTGTATTGAGATCCAAAAAGAGAGAAGAACCCATCTAGCTACAAACTATGGACCCGAAGGTCTGAGGTAAACTACTCACACTTCATCGAAGAGGCTATGGTGTTGATGTAGAAGCCCTCCGTGATTGATGCCCCTTCCGGCGGAGCTCCGGAACAGGCCCCAAGATGGGATCTCGTGGGTACAGAAGGTTGCGGCGGTGAACTTAGGTTTTTGGCTCCGTATCTGATCATTTGGGGGTACGTAGGTATATATAGGAGGAAGGAGTACGTCGGTGGAGCAACATGGGGCCCACGAGGGTGGAAGGTGCGCCCCCTACCTCGTGGCTTCCTGTAAGCTTCCTTTACGTAGGGTCCAAGTCTCCTGGATCATGTTCGTTCCAAAAATCACGTTCCCGAAGGTTTCATTCCTTTTGGACTCCGTTTGATATTCTTTTTCCGCGAAACTCTGAAATAGGCAAAAAACAGCAATTCTGGGCTGGGCCTCCGGTTAATAGGTTAGTCCCAAAAATAATATAAAAGTGAATAATAAAGCCGAATAATGTCCAAAACAGAAGATAATATAGCATGGAGCAATAAAAATTATAGATACGTTGGAGACGTATCAAGGTGTCGATAAAATAAAATACGGACATGAGGGCATCATGATCATTCTTATAACAGCAACATATATGGATATTGTCATACAATTTCTTATGCTCAAGTAATAATCTATTCACAATGTCAAGTATGAATCATAAACTTCATTGAAAACCAGCAAACTATAATCTCAGTCATTGAAGCAATTGCAATTTATCATAACATCGGAAAGAGTCTATCTAAGAGCTTTTCAGCAAGTCCACATACTCAACTATCATTTAGTCTTTCACAGTTGCTAACACTCACGCAATACTTGTGGTTAGTTTCGCCTCCCAACCTTTTACCTCAAGGGTAATGTCAACAATAATAGTTCATGCTAACTTACATCCAATTGGATATATGTATCAGGATCTTTCCAACACAATGTGCTTGCCAAAGGATAAAATGTAAAAGGAAAGATGAAGATCACCGTGACTCTTGCATAAGGTAAAAGTAAAGGATAGGCCCTTCGCAGAGGGAAGCAGAGGTTGTCATGCGCTTTCATAGTTGGATGCACGAAATCTTAATGCAAAAGAACGTCACTTTATATTGCCACTTGTGATATGGACCTTTATTATGCAGTCCGTCGCTTTTACTTCTTCCATATCACAAGATCATATAAAGCTTATTTCCTCCACACTAATAAGTCATACATATTTAGAGAGCAATTTTTATTGCTTGCACCGATGACAACTTACTTGAAGGATCTTACTCAATCCATAGGTAGATATGGTGGACTCTCGTGGCAAAACTGGGTTTAAGGGAATTTGGAAGCACAAGTAGTATCTCTACTTGGTGCAAAGAATGGGCTAGCATGAGAGGGAAAGGCAAGCTCAACATGTTGGATGATCCATGACAATATACTTTATTTTCGGATATAAGAAAACATAACCCATTACGTTGTCTTCCTTGTCCAACATCAACTCTTTAGCATGTCATATTTTAATGAGTGCTCAATCATAAAAGATGTCCAAGATAGTATATTTATATGTGAAACCTCTCTCTCTTTATTACTTCCTATTAATTGCAACGATGACCAAAGCTATGTTTGTCAACTCTCAACAACTTTTAATCATCATACTCTTTCTATGTGAAGTCATTACTCTCCATAAGATCAATATGATCTCTTTATTTCTTTTTATTCTTTCTCTTTTCTTTTATTCCCTCAAGATCATGGCAAAATAATCAAGCCCTTGACTCAACACTAATCTTTATTATATATAGCTCACGGACTCGATTACATAGAGGGATCATAGAGCAAAACTCAGAACTAGATCATACCAAAAACTTTATTCTACTAGATCAAGATATTACTAAAAGGATCGAACTAAGAAAAACGGTAAAGATAGGAGTGTGATGGTGATACGATACCGGGGCACCTCCCCCAAGCTTGGCAGTTGCCAAGGGGAGTGTCCATACCAGATACTTAGTTTTCCTTTCTCGGAGGAGGTGATGATGGAGTTGTTGATGATGAGAGTTGTGTCTTTAGCTTCTTCATACTGTAATTGAGAAGAGAAATTTCCTCCTTTAAATCATCGACCTCCGATTCCAGCTTCAAGATCTTGTCACATAAATCTCCTTTGCTTTTCTGCCGAAAATGAGAAGGAATAGATCGGTTGTTAGATAGTTTAGCCCTCTTAGGGAGACTAGATTTCTTGAACTTCATGTGCATATCCCCAGGTTGAGGTAGAGGGACATCCTCCTCCTCCGAACTTGAATCATTGATCCTCATCAAATGAGCATCCTCCTCCTCATCCGTAGTTCGACCACAGGGAGATAGATCCCCATAGGTCTTTGGGTCAGCAATGAGGTGTGAGACATAGCTCTCTCTGTCGGAATCCTGAGATGACATCTTGCTCCAAATCTACTACAGAAACAGCTCGAAACAAAAACAGAGGATATTTGCATGATACGGTGGTCAAAACCTTCGGGAGATTATTATATTGAATTTTTACCGACCAAAAGAAGTATCATGCAAGAAAACGGAGTCCGGAGAGCGCACGAGGTGCCCACGAGGCAGGGGGCGTGCCTCTCACCCTCGTGGAAGCCTCGTGTCCTTCCCGGACTGCTTCTTATTTTCCTATTTTCTTAAATGTACCAAAACGGAGAAAAATTGCCATTAGAACTGTTTTGGAGTCGGTTTACTTACCGTACCACGTACCTATTCCTTTTCAGAGTCTGAAACGTTCTGGAAAGTGTCTCTTATGTATTCCTCCGGGGTTACGGTTTCAATAACATTAGTTTCAACATTTATAGGATTACCTGAGATATAATGTTTGATTCTTTGACCGTTTACCACCTTCGGATTTGTGCCTTCGAAGTTGTTGATTTTTATGGCACCGGAACGATAGACCTCCTCGATAACGTAAGGACCTTCCCATTTAGAGAGAAGTTTTCCTGCAAAAAATCTTAAACGAGAGTTGTATAGCAACACATAATCACCTACATTAAACTCACGCTTTTGTATCCTTTTGTCATGCCATCTTTTAACTTTTTCTTTAAACAACTTGGCATTCTCATAAGCATGGGTTCTCCATTCATCAAGTGAGCTAATGTCAAATAACCTCTTCTCATCGGCAAGTTTGAAATCATAATTGAGCTCTTTAATGGCCCAATATGCCTTATGTTCTAGTTCGAGAGGTAAGTGACATGCTTTTCCATAAACCATTTTATACGGAGACATACCCATAGGATTTTTATATGCAGTTCTATAGGCCCATAATGCGTCATCAAGTTTCTTGGACCAATTCTTTCTAGATCTATTAACAGTCATTTGCAAAATTAATTTGAGCTCTCTGTTACTCAATTCTACTTGACCACTAGACTGTGGGTGATACGGAGATGCAATTCTATGATTAACATCATACTTAGCAAGCATTTTACGGAAAGCACCATGAATAAAGTGTGAACCACCATCAGTCATTAAATATCTAGGGACTCCAAACCTCGGAAAAATAACTTCTTTAAGCATCTTAACAGAAGTGTTATGATCAGCACTACTAGTTGGAATAGCTTCTACCCACTTAGTAACGTAATCAACAGCAACTAAAATATGTGTATACCCATTAGAGGAACGAAACGGTCCCATATAATCAAAGCCCCAAACATCAAATGGTTCAATAACAAGTGAATAATTCATAGGCATTTCTTGACGTCTACTAATATTACCAATCCTTTGACATTCATCACAAGATAAGACAAACTTGCGAGCATCCTTGAAGAGAGTAGGCCAATAAAAACCGGATTGCAATACCTTATGCGCAGTTCTATCTCCAGCGTGGTGTCCTCCATAAGTTTCGGAGTGACACTTGCGTAGGATCTGTTCCTGGTCATGCTCAGGTGCACAACGTCTAATAACACCATCTACTCCTTCTTTATAAAGATGTGGGTCATCCCAAAAGTAATGTCTCAAATCATAGAAAAACTTTTTCTTTTGCTAGTATGTGAAACTAGCTGGTATAAATTTAGCAACAATGTAATTAGCATAATCAGCATACCATGGAGCAGTACGAGAAGTATTTATGACAGCTAATTTTTCATCAGGAAAGCTATCATCAATAGGTAGTGGGTCATCAAGAACATTCTCTAACCTAGACAAGTTGTCTGCAACGGGGTTCTTAGCTCCCTTTCTATCAATAATATGCAAATCAAATTATTGTAGCAAGAGAACCCATCTAATAAGTCTAGGTTTAGCATCTTTCTTTTCCATGAGATGCTTAATAGCAGCATGATCAGTGTGAATAGTTACTTTAGAATCAACAATATAAGGCCTGAACTTATCACAAGCAAATACAGCTGCTAAGAATTCTTTTTCAGTAGTAGCATAATTTCTATGGGCATTGTCTAGAGTTTTACTAGCATATTGAATAACATTTAATTTCTTATCAACTCTTTGCCCTAGAACAGCACCTACAGCATAATCACTAGCATCACACATGATTTCAAAGGGTAAATTCCAATCAGGTGGTTGAACAATAGGTGCAGAAATCAATGCTTTCTTAAGTATTTCAAATGCTTCTACACAATCATCATCAAAGACAAAAGGTATATCTTTTTGTAATAGATTAGTTAGAGGCCGAGAAATTTTTGAGAAGTCCTTAATGAACCTCCTATAAAAACCGGCATGACCGAGGAAACTTCTTATACCTTTGATGTCCTTGGGACATGGCATCTTTTCAATAGCATCAACTTTAGCTTTACCAACTTCAATACCTCTTTCAGAAATTTTATTCCCCAAGACAATTCCTTCGTTAACCATAAAGTGGCATTTCTCCTAGTTCAAGACAAGGTTAGTTTCTTCACATCTCTGCAAAACTCGATCAAGGTTGCTCAAGCAATCATCAAAAGAGGATCCATAAATGGAGAAATCATCCATGAAAATCTCACAAATATTTTCACAAAAATCAGAGAATATAGCCATCATGCATCTTTGAAAGGTAGCAGGTGCATTACATAAACCAAAAGGCATACGTCTATAAGCAAAAGTACCGAAAGGGCAAGTAAAAGTGGTCTTTGCTTGATCATCAGCTGACATAGGTATTTGAGAGAAACCAGAGTAACCATCTAGAA
Source organism: Aegilops tauschii subsp. strangulata (assembly GCF_002575655.3). Classification (NCBI taxonomy): domain Eukaryota; kingdom Viridiplantae; phylum Streptophyta; class Magnoliopsida; order Poales; family Poaceae; genus Aegilops; species Aegilops tauschii. The sequence goes on from NC_053038.3 coordinate 333,593,318, forward strand.
AGCAAAAATGTGTGTGTTTGGATAATCTTTCTAGCATTTGATCAATGAAAGGCAAGGGGTAATGATCTTTTTTAATAGCTTTATTTAATTTAAGGAAATCAATTACCATCCTATAACCTGTAATAATTCTTTGCAGGATCAATTCATCTTTATCATTAGGAATGACAGTAATACCTCCCTTCTTAGGGACACAATGGACAGGACTTACCCACTAACTATCAGCAACAGGATAAATTATACCTGCCTCAAGGAGCTTTAATATTTCCTTTCTTACCACTTCTTTCATCTTAGGATTTAGCCGTCATTGATGATCAATAACTGGTTTGGCGTCTTTCTCCAAATTTATTTTGTGTTGACATAGAGTGGGACTAATGCCCTTAAGATCATCAAGAGTATATCCAATAGCAGCATGGTGCTTCTTCAGAGTTTTCAATAATTTCTCTTCTTCATGCTCTGAAAGGTTAGCACTAATAATAACAGGATATATCTTCTTTTCATCAAGATAAGCATATTTAAGAGTATCAGGCAATGGTTTAAGCTCAAACACGGGATCACCCTTGGGTGGAGGAGGATCCCCTAGGATTTCAACAGGCAAATTGTGTTTCAGAATGGGTCCCTGTTTAAACAATACTTCATCTATTTCCCTTCTTTCATTCATAAACATATCATTTTCATGGTCTAGCAAATATTTTTCTAAAGGATCACTAGGAGGCATAGCAATAGAAGCAAGACCAATAATTTCATCTTTACTAGGCAATTCTTCATCACGGGGTTGTCTAAGAAATTTAGAAAAATTAAACTCATGAGACATATCATCCAAACCAATAGTAACAACATCCTTTTCGCAGTCTATCTTAGCATTGACAGTATTCAAGAAGGGCCTACCAAATATGATGGGACAAAAGCTATCTTGTTGGGAACCAAGAACAAGAAAATCAGCAGGATATTTAACTTTCCCACACAAGACTTCAACATCTCTAACAATCCCAATCGGTGAAATAGTATCTCTATTGGCAAGTTTAATTGTGACATCAATTTCTTCTAACTCAGCGGGTGCAATATCATGCATAATTTCTTTGTATAAGGAAATAGGTATTGCAGTAGCACTAGCACCCATATCACACAAGCCACGATAACAATGATCTCCTATTTTAACAGAAATAACAAGCATGCCTACCACAGGTTTGTGTTTATCTTTAGCACCTGGCTTAGCAATTTTAGCAGTCTCATCGCAGAAGTAAATAACATGCCCATCAATATTATCATCCAAGAGATCTTTAACCATAGAAATATTAAGTTCAACCTTAACTTGCTCAGGAGGTGTATAAGTTCTAGTATTACTCTTACGAACCACAGTTGAAGCCTTAGCATGATCCTTTATTCTAACAGGGAAAGGTGGTTTCTCAACATAAGCAGTAGGAACAATAGGATCATTATAAGTGATAGTCTTTTCTTCAACTTTAATAGGTTCAAATACTTTTACTTCTATGGGAGGATGATATTTAAACCACTTCTCCTTAGGGAGATCAACATGAGCAGCAAAAGATTCACAAAAAGAAGCTACTATCTCAGAGTCAAGTCCATATTTAGTGCTAAATTTACGGAAAACATCGGTATCCATAAAAGATTTAACACAATCAAACTTAGGTGTTATACCTGACTCCTTACCTTCGTCGAGATCCCAATCTTCAGAGTTGCGTTTAATTCTTTCCAATAAATCCCATTTGAATTCAATAGTCTTCATCATAAAAGAACCAGTACAAGAAGTATCGAGCATGGAGCGATTGTTGTCAGAAAGCCGAGCATAAAATTTTTGAATAATCATTTCTCTTGAGAGATCATGATTGGGGCATGAATATAACATTGACTTAAGCCTCCCCCAAGCTTGATCGATGCTTTCTCCTTCGCGAGGCCAAAAATTATATATATAATTACGATCACGATGAACAAGATGCATAGGATAAAACTTCTGATGAAATTCCAATTTCAATCGTTTGTAGTTCCATGATCCCATATCATCACATAGCCTATACCATGTCAATGCATCTCCCTTCAAAGATAAAGGGAATACCTTCTTCTTGATAACATCATCGGGCATACCTGCAAGCTTAAATAATCCACAAACTTCATCCACAAAGATTAAGTGTAAATCGGGATGCAATGTTCCATCTCCTGCAAAAGGATTAGCTAGCAGTTTCTCTATCATACCCGAAGGAATTTCAAAGTAAACATTTTCAATAGGTTCAGTAGGTTGAGGAGCAACTCTTTGCTCTACTGGTCGGGGTGAAGATACCCCGAACAAGCCCCTTAGAGGATTACTTTCCATAGTAACAAGTGACAGTAAATTTCAGCACACTATATAATTTTTTCCTTACCAAATTCCACCTACCAAAGGCGCTTCACTCCCTGGCAACGGCGCCAGAAAAGAGTCTTGATGACCCACAAGTATAGGGGATCTATCGTAGTCCTTTCGATAAGTAAGAGTGTCGAACCCAACGAGGGGCAGAGGGAAATGATAAGCGGTTTTCAGCGCCGTCGCCGCGGCGTAGCTTGAGGCCCTTGCGGCGGCCCGCGCGCGCCGCGGGGTAAGGGTGGACGGCGTTGGGCCGCGCCGCCCGCGCCCCGCAGCGTTTGGCGGCGCGCGTGCCGCCTGAGGCGCAGAGTTGAGGTCTTCTTGGGCGGTCGACGCCGCCCGGGCTGGCCAGGCCGCCCAGTGATCGGCGTTGGCCCTCAGGTTGCCGGACATCAGCGCTGTAAAGTACTGGCGGGTCTGCTGATGGAAGAGATGCTTTGGCGCACCCCTACCTGGCGTGCCAAATATTGGATTTTGGGTTTTGGCAAAACCCTTGAGGTTCGAACACTGGGGTGCACACGAAGATCTCTCCCCCTTCTAGCTCACGCCCTCACCGCGATCTCAAAACTCAGTGCGTCGAACTCACAGAACAAGAGACACAAGGTTTATACTGGTTCGGGCTGATACGTCTCCAACGTATCTATAATTTTTTATTGCTCCATGCTATATTATCTTTTGTTTTGGACATTATTGGGCTTTATTATTCACTTTTATATTATTTTTGGGACTAACCTATTAACCGGAGGCCCAGCCCAGAATTGTTGTTTTTTGCCTATTTCAGAGTTTCGTGGAAAAAGAATTTCAAACGGAGTCCAAACGGAATGAAACCTTCGGGAACGTGATTTTGAGAACGAACATGATCCAGAGGACTTGGACCCTACGTCAAGAAATCAAACAGGAAGCCACGAGGTAGGGGCGCGCCTACCCCCCCCCCCCCCAGGTGCGCCCTCCACCCTCATGGGCCCCACGTTGCTCCACCGACGTACTCCTTCCTCCTATATACCTACGTACCCCCAAACGATCAGATACGGAGCCAAAAACCTAATTCCACCGCCGCAACCTTCTGTACCCACGAGATCCCATCTTGGGGCCTGTTCCGGAGCTCCGCCGGAGGGGGCATCGATCATCGAGGGCTTCTACATCAACACCATAGCCTCTCCGATGAAGTGTGAGTAGTTTACCTCAGACCTTCGGGTCCATAGTTTGTAGCTAGATGGCTTCTTTTCTCTTTTTGGATCTCAATACAATGTTCTCCCCTCTCTTGTGGAGATCTATTCGATGTAATCTTCTTTTGCGGTGTGTTTGTTGAGACCGATGAATTGTGGGTTTATGATCAAGTTTATCTATGAAAAATATTTGAATCTTCTGAATTCTTTTATGTATGATTGGTTATCTTTGCAAGTCTCTTCGAATTATCAGTTTGGTTTGGCCTACTAGATTGATCTTTCTTGCAATGGGAGAAGTGCTTAACTTTGGGTTCAATCTTGCGGTGTCCTTTCCGAGTGACAGTAGGGCAGCAAAGCACATATTGTATTGTTGCCATCGAGGATAACAAGATGGGATTTTTTATCATATTGCATGAATTTATCCCTCTACATCATGTCATCTTGCTTAAAGCATTACTCTGTTCTTATGAACTTAATAAGCTAGATGCATGCTGGATAGCGGTCGATGTGTGGAGTAATAATAGTAGATGCAGGCAGGAGTCGGTCTACTTGTCTCGGACGTGATGCCTATATACATGATCATACCTAGATATTCTCATAACTATGCTCAATTCTGTCAATTACTCAACAGTAATTTGTTCACCCACCGTAAAATACTTATGCTCTTGAGAGAAGCCACTAGTGAAACCTATGGCCCCCGGGTCTATCTTCATCATATTAATCCTCCAACACTTAGTTATTTCCGTTGCTTTTTACTTTGCTTTTATTTTACTGTGCATCTTTATCATAAAAATACCAAAAATACTATCCTATCATATCTATCAGATCTCACTCTCGTAAGTGACCGTGTAGGGATTGACAACCCCTTATCGCGTTGGTTGCGAGGATTTATTTGTTTTTTGTAGGTGCGAGGGACTCGCGCGTAGCCTCCTACTGGATTGATACCTTGGTTCTCAAAAACTGAGGGAAATACTTACGCTACTTTGCTGCATCACCCTTTCCTCTTCAAGGGAAAACCAACACAGTGCTCAAGAGGTAGCACGGGCCACCGATGCGGTGTAATACCCTACTCTAGTGTGGTGTGGTGGATTGCCTCTTGGGCTGAGGATGAACAGTTACAAGGGAAGAACAGCCTCCTGAGGAGAGGTGCTCTTGTTCTTGGAGAGCTTGTGTGGGTGAGGGTGATGTGAATGGCCTTCTATCCGTTCCCCCTAGTTGCCTCCTACTGTGGTGGCTAGTCTTATTTATAGAGGCCCTAGTCCTCTTCCCAAATGTAGGCGGGAAGGGATCCAACAACGGCCAAATTCGAAGGGAGACAACTAGTACGAGTTATCCTGACAAAAGGTGGTCTTCGCCTGCCGAAGGCTCTGGTGGTGACGCCGTCTTGGGCTCCATGGTGACCTCCTTCCTGCCGTCCTGCTGGTCTTGGTCTTGTTGCACCGATATGCAAACCTTTGCCTGATGCCTCAGGACTCCTCACCAGCGCTTGCCTCTTTAGCACCAAAGAGGAAACGAGTACGCTGCGCGCTCTGGCGCCCGCCTGGCCTTGGTCGTCATGGCTTGCGTCACAGAAACCTCGCGAGGTACCCCTCGCCTTGATCTCTCCGCCCCTCGCGAGCCAGCCTAGTGAGGCTGCCCCTAGGAGGTCTTGCGTCGTCCGCCTCGTGAGGCTTGGCCCCTCGCGAGGGTATTGAGTGTTGACTGATGAAGATGGGCCATACAGGGCCGCTGGTGGAGCCACGCCATGGGCCGTAGGCAGGCAAGTCTGGGGAACCCTGTTCCCAGGACGCCGACAAATACGTAGACAAAACACGGTGTCCCTAGTAAGCATCTACTAGAGTAGCTCGTTAATCAAATATGGTTAAGTTTCCTAACCATAGACATGTGTTGTCATTTGATGAATGGGATCACATCATTAGGAGAATGATGTGATGGACAAGACCCATCCGTTAGCTTAGCATAATGATCGTTAAGTTTTATTGCTATTGCTTTCTTCATGACTTTTACATATTCCTTTGACTATGATATTATGCAACTCCAGAATACCGGAGGAAAACCTTGTGTGCTATCAAACATCACAACATAATTGGGTGATTATAAAGATGCTCTACAGGTATCTCCGAAGGTGTTTGTTGGGTTGGCATAGATCAAGATTAGGATTTGTCACTCCGAGTATCGGAGATGTATCTCTGGGCCCTCTCGGTAATGCACATCATGATAAGCCTTGCAAGCAGTGTGACTAATGGGTTAGTTGCGGGATGATGCATTATGGAACGAGTAAAGAGACTTGTGAAGGAAATATGCCCTAGAGGCAATAATAAAGTTGTTATTTATATTTCCTTATATCTTGATAAATGTTTATTATTCATGCTAGAATTGTATTTACCGGAAACATAGTACATGTGTGGATACATAGACAAACACAGTGTCACTAGTATGCCTTTACTTGACTAGCTCGTTGAATCAAAGATGGTTAAGTTTCCTAGCCATAGACATGAGTTGTCATTTGATTAACGGGATCACATCATTAGAGAATGATGTGATTGACTTGACCCATTCCGTTAGCTTAGCATTTGATCGTTTAGTATATTGCTATTGCTTTCTTCATGACTTATACATGTTCCTATGACTATGAGATTATGCAACTCCCGAATACCGGAGGAACACTTTGTGTGCTACCAAACGTCACAACATAACTGGGTGATTATAAAGGTGCACTACAGGTGTTTCTGATGGTACTTGTTGAGGTTGCATAGATCAAGATAAGGATTTTTCACTCCGATTGTCGGGGAGGTATCTCTGGGCCCTCTCGGTAATGCACATCACTGTAAGCCTTGCAATCAATGTAACTAATGAGTTAGTTGTCGGATGATGCATTACGGAACGAGTAAAAGACTTGCCGGTAACGAGATTGAACTAGGTATTGAGATACCAACGATCGAATCTCGGGCAACTAACATACCGATGACAAAGGGAACAACGTATGTTGTTATGCGGTTTGACCGATAAAGATCTTCGTAGAATATGTAGGAACCAATATGAGCATCCAGGTTCCGCTATTGGTTATTGACCAGAGATGAGTCTCGGTCATGTCATAGTTCTCGAACCCGTAGGGTCCGCACGCTTAACGTTCGGTGACGATCGGCATTATGAGTTTAGGTGTTTTGATGTACCAAAGGTAGTTCGGAGTCCCGGATATGATCACGGACATGACGAGGAGTCTCGAAATGGTCGAGACATAAAGATCAATATATTGGATGACTATGTTTGGACATCGGAAGGGTTCCGAGTGAGTTTGAAGATATACCGGAGTACCAGGGGGTTACCGGACCCCCCCGGGCAGTGTAATGGGCCTTATGGGCCTTAGTGGAGAGAGAGAGAGGGGCAGCAAGGGCAGGGCGCGCCCCCTCCCCCTCTAGTCCGAATTGGACTAGGAAGGGGGGCGGCGCCCCCCTTTTCCTTCTCCCTCTCTCCTCCTTCCTTCTCTCCTACTCCTACTGCATGGAAGGGGGGAATCCTACTCCCGGTGGGAATCCCACTCCCGGTGGGAGTAGGACTCCCCATGGGGCGCGCCATAGGAGGGCCGGCCCTCCCCCTCCTCCACTCCTTTATATACGGGGGAGGGGGCACCCCATAGACACACAAGTTGATCATTATGAGTTTTGTGTTTTGATGTACCGAAGATAGTTTGGAGTCCCGGATATGATCACGGACATGACGAGGAGTCTCGAAATGGTCGAGACATAAAGATCGATATATTGGACGACTATGTTCGGACACCGGAATGGTTTCGGGGAGTTTCAGACATATACCGGAGTACCGGGGGGTTACCGGAACCCCCCGGGGAGTGTAATGGGCCTTATGGGCCTTAGTGGAGAGAGAGAGAGGGCCGGCAAGGGCAGGCCGTGCCCCCCTCCCCCTCTAGTCCGAATTGGACTAGGAAGGGGGGGGCACCCCCCTTTTCCTTCTCCCTCTCTCCTCCTTCCTTCTCTCCTACTCCTACTACATGGAAGGGGGTGATAACCCACAAGTATAGGGGATCGCAATAGTTTTCGAGGGTAGAGTATTCAACCCAAATTTATTGATTCGACACAAGGGGAGCCAAAGAATATTCTCAAGTATTAGCAGTTGAGTTGTCAATTCAACCACACCTGGATAACTTAGTATCTGCAGCAAAGTATTTAGTAGCAAAGTAATATGGAAGTAACGGTAACGATAGCAAAAGTAATATTTTTGGGTTTTGTAGTGAATATAATAGTAGCAACGGAAAAGTAAATAAGCGAAGAACAATATGTGAAAAGCTCGTAGGCATTGGATCGGTGACGGAGAATTATGCCGGCGGTTCATCATGTAACAATCATAACATAGGGTGACATAGAACTAGCTCCAATTCTTCAATGTAATGTAGGCATGTATTCCGAATATAGTCATACGTGCTTATGGAAAAGAACTTGCATGACATCTTTTGTCCTACCCTCTCGTGCCAGCGGGGTCCTAGCGGAAACTAAGGGATATTAAGGCATCCTTTTAATAGAGTACCGGACCAAAGCATTAACACATAGTGAATACATGAACTCCTCAAACTACGGTCATCACCGGGAGTGGTCCCGATTATTGTCACTTCGGGGTTGCCGGATCATAACACATAGTAGGTGACTATAGACTTGCAAGATAGGATCAAGAACTCACATATATTCATGAAAACATAATAGGTTCAGATCTGAAATCATGGCACTCGAGCCCTAGTGACAAGCATTAAGCATAGCAAAGTCATAGCAACATCAATCTCAGAACATAGTGGATACTAGGGAACAAACCCTAACAAAACTAACTCGCTTACATGATAAATCTCATCCAACCCATCACCGTCCAGTAAGCCTACGATGGAATTACTCACGCACGGCGGTGAGCATCATGAAATTGGTGATGGAGGATGGTTGATGATGACGATGGCGACGGATTCCCCTCTCCGGAGCCCCGAACGGACTCCAGATCAGCCCTCCCGAGAGATTTTAGGGCTTGGCGGCGGCTCCTATCGTAAAATGCGATGAATCTTTCTCTCTGATTTTTTTCTCCCCGAACACGAATATATGGAGTTGGAGTTGAGGTCGGTGGAGCTCCAGGGGGCCCACGAGGCAGGGGGCGCGCCCAGGGGGGCAGGCGTGCCCCCCACCATCGTGGACAGGTGGTGGGCCCCCCTGGCCTTGATTCTTTCGCCAATATTTTTATTATTTCCAAAAATAATCTCCCTGGAGTTTCAGGTCATTCCGAGAACTTTTGTTTCTGCACATAAATAACACCATGGAATGTCTGCTGAAAACAGCGTCAGTCCGGGTTAGTTCCATTCAAATCATGCAAGTTAGAGTCCAAAACAAGGGCAAAAGTGTTTGGAAAAGTAGATACGATGGAGACGTGTCAACTCCCCCAAGCTTAAACCTTTGCTTGTCCTTAAGCAATTCAGTTGATAAACTGAAAGTGATAAAGAAAAACTTTTACAAACTCTGTTTGCTCTTGTTGTTGTAAATATGTAAATCCAGCATTCAAGTTTTCAGCAAAGATTATGACTAACCATATTCACAATAACACTTGGGTCTCATGTTTACTCATATCAATGGCATAATCAACTAGCGAGCAATAATAATAAATCTCGGATGACAACACTTTCTGAAAACAATCATGATATGATATAACAAGATGGTATCTCGCTAGCCCTTTCTGAGACCGCAAAACATAAATGCAGAGCACCTTTAAAGATCAAGGACTGACTAAACATTGTAATTCATGGTAAAAGAGATCCAGTCATAGTCATACCCAATATAAACTAATAGTAATGGATGCAAATGACAGCGGTGCTCTCCAGCTGGTGCTTTTTAATAAGAGGGTGATGACTCAACATAAAAGTAAATAGATAGGCCCTTCACAGAGGGAAGCAAGGATTTGTAGAGGTGCCAGAGCTCAGTTTTAAAGCAGAGATAAATAATATTTTGAGAGGCATACTTTCATTGTCAACATAAAAACCAAGAGATGGCGATATCTTCCATGCTACACACATTATAGGCGGTTCCCAAACAGAATGGTAAAGTTTATACTCCCCCACCACCAACAAGCATCAATCCATGGCTTGCTCGAAACAACGAGTGCCTCCAACTAGCAACAGTCCCGGGGGAGTTTTGTTTGCAATTATTTTGATTTGATTTGCATAAAGCATGGGACTGGGCATCCCGGTGACCAGCCATTTTCTCGTGAGTGAGGAGCGGAGTCCACTCCTCTTGAGAATAACCCGCCTAACATGGAAGATACGGACAGCCCTAGTTGATACATGAGCTATTCGAGTATACAAAACAGAATTTCATTTGAAGGTTTAGAGTGTAGCACATACAAATTTACTTGGAACGGCAGGTAGGTACCGCATATAGGAAGGTATGGTGGACTCATATGGCATAACTTTGGGGTTTAAGGGATTGGATGCACAAGCAGTATTCCCGCTTAGTACAAGTGAAGGCTAGCAAAAGACTGGGAAGCTACCAACTAGAGAGCGACAACAGTCATGAACATGCATTAAAATTAATAAACATTGAGTGCAAGCATGAGTAGGATATAATCCACCATGAACATAAATATCGTGAAGGCTATGTTGATTTGTTTCAACTACATGTGTGAACATGTGCCAAGTCAAGTCACTTGAATCATTCAAAGGAGGATACCACCCTATCATACCACATCACAACCATTTTAATAGCATGTTGGCACGCGAGGTAAACCATTATAGACTCCTAGCTAATTAAGCATGGCATAAGCAACTATAATATCTAATTGTCATTGCAGACATGTTTATTCATAATAGGCTGAATCAGGAACGATGAACTAATCATATTTACAAAAACAAGAGAGGTCGAGTTCATACCAGCTTCTCTCATCTCAATCAGTCCATCATATATCGTCATAATTGCCTTTCACTTGCACGACCGAACGATGTGAATAATAATAATAGTGCACGTGCATCGGACTAAGCTGGAATCTGTGAGCATTCAATAAACAGGAGAAGACAAGGCAATACGGGCTCTTGGTTAAATCAACAATAATGCATATAAGAGCCACTTCAACAATTTAATCATGGTCTTCTCCTATCGACCCCCAAAGATAAGAAAAGAAATAAAACTATTTACACGGGAAAGCTCCCAACAAGCAAAAGAAGAACATAAAATATTTTTGGGTTTTCTTTTTAATTATTACTACAGCAAGAAAAGTAAACCAACTAAAGGCTACTACTAATTTTTTTCTTAAGGTTTATCAAACACACAAGAAGAAAGCATAAAAAGGAAAATAAACTAGCATGGATATTACAGTGAAAAAGTATGAGCACCAACGTCTAGCAATGAGTGTGTGAACATAAATGTAATGTCGGTGAGAAATACATACTCCCCCAAGCTTAGGCTTTTGGCCTAAGTTGGTTTTTTGCCATGGATGGCCTGGCGGATATCCAAAGTTGTAGTTGGGTCGTACTGTGATGAAGAAGCCCCTGATTGCCACTGCTTGGCAATCATCTCCAGATCCCACTGGTAATTAGACTGTCGGGGAGGATCAAATTGTGGTTCCGGCTCTGGCTCTGTGGCTGACGTAGGGTTCCGGTAGGCGTGAATGGCCGCCAACGGAACGAGATACTGGCCTGCAGATAAATCAAACAAGGAAGGAGCAGGCAAGGTAATAGTCTCAGGGTGATGTTTATCAAACAACAATTTGTATTTAAGCGCCCTTTCCCTATTCTTAACAATAAAACCATGCGCTACCATACTCTTATAATCTAAATAAACAGTGGGCAGCAATTTTTCTTCTTTTTCATAGTGCCTAATAGGTATGTTATAATATGCAGCAAGGCGTGAAGCATAGACACCTCCAATGATGGGGCCCTTTGTACGGTTCAGACTTAACCGTTTGGCAATAATACCGCCCATACTAACAGAGTTATCACAGAATAAACCATGGAACAAAATAATAATATCAGGAACACTAAGGTTTCCACAGTTTCCGCGACCAATTAAGCAACGACTAGCAAATATTGCAAAGTAGCGTAAAATAGGAAAATGTATGCTAGTGATTCTTGCATCGGAAACCTTCCTAGTTTCCCCTACAATAATAGTATCAATAAACCCGTCCACATCTTTACGATGTGGTTCCTCTAAGCTACCCTCGAAAGGTATTTTGCAAACCCTGCAAAATTCATATAGTGACATCTTCCTAACCACATCATATAAATGAAACTCTACTGAAGGAGGTGATTCCTTAGGATAATAGTAGAAGTTTTGCACAAAAGTATTGGTGAGTAAGAGATACTGTTCGCGTTGGTCGCGGAGGAAGTCGGTGAGGCCTGCATTCTCAGCCAATTCATAAAAATCATCATAAACCCTGGCTGCTCTCAAGAAATAATCGGAAGGCCATTCACACGGCCGAACCTCCGCGGTGCGAGGCAGATTATATTTGGGCCTCTCTGCTTCTTCACTTTGTTTTTCCTTTGAGCTTCGGCTCGATGAGCCCCTCAAAAATCTCTTCATTATTTTCTAAAAATTTCTCAAATTTTTAGTAACTTCAAATAAAAGTGAACCAATCTCAACAAAATTGATAACAACTACTCCTACAAGTGCCTAGAGCCTATATCATGCATTAGAACTACTTGGAACCATATAAATTTGACATGCAAGCTCAAGAACATGGTCACCTAGGCAGCACAAATTTGCTATGAATAAAGCACTAGAACAAAAACTAATTGGACCAATGGAGGAGTCACATACCAAGGAACAAACCAAGGGACAATGGCAAACTTGGTAGGAGGGATTTCAGCTTTATCATATCTATAGAGAGAATTTACCTTTACTACCTGTGTCGGGTTATCAAGGCCATGTGGTTCTTCAATTGGTGATGGATTAAGATCATATGTTTCTTCAACAGGCGGTAAATTAATACCATGTATTTCTTCAATACGAGGTAAATTCTTAACATCTTCAGCTTTTATACCCTTTTCTTTCATAGATTTCTTTGCTTCTTGCATATCTTCAGGACTGAGAAATAGAACACCCCTTTTCTTCGGAGTTGGTTTAGGAATAGGCTCAGGAGATGGCTCAGGAGCTAGCTCGGGAAGTGTCCAATTATTTTCATAGGTCAACATATTATTCAATAGAATTTCAACTTCATCCGGTGTTCTTTCCCTGAAATCATAACCAGCACAACTATCCAGGTGGTCTCTGGAAGCATCGGTTAGTCCATTATAAAAGATATCAAGTATTTTATTTTTCTTAAGAGGATGATCAGGCAAAGCATTAAGTAATTGGAGAAGCCTCCCCCAAGCTTGTGGGAGACTCTCTTCTTAAATTTGCACAAAATTATATATATCCCTTAAAGCAGCTTGTTTCTTATGAGCAGGGAAATATTTAGCAGAGAAGTAATAAATCATGTCCTGGGGACTACGCACACAACCAGGATCAAGAGAATTAAACCATATCTTAGCATCACCCTTTAATGAGAACGGAAATATCTTAAGGATATAATAGTAGCGAGATTTCTCATCGTTAGTGAACAGGGTGGCTATATCATTTAATTTAGTAATATGTGCCACAACAGTTTCAGATTCATAGCCATAAAAAGGATCAGATTCAACCAAAGTAATTATATCAGGATCAACAGAGAATTCATAATCCTTATCAGTAACAAAGATAGGTGAGGTAGCATAAGCAGGATTGTATTTCCTTCTAGCATTCAGAGTTTTTTCTTTAAGCTTACCTAATAATTTCTTACGATCACTTCTATCATTGCAAGCAAGAAAGTCTTTTTTAGTTTGTTCATCCATAACATAGCCCTCAGGCACAACAGGCAATTCATATTTATTGGGAGAACCTTCATCATCACTTTCATCAATATTATCAGTTTCAATAATTTCATTCTCTCTAGCCCTAGCAAGTTGTTCATCAAGAAATTCACCAAGTGGCACAGTAGTATCAAGCATAGAAGTAGTTTCATCATAAGTATCATGCATAGCAGAAGTGGCATCATCAATAACATGTGACATATCAGAATTAATAGCAGAAGCAGGTTTATGTGTCGCAAGCTTACTCAAAACAGAAGGTGAATCAAGTGCAAAGCTAGATGGCAGTTCCTTACCTCCCCTCGTAGTTGAGGGATAAATTTTTGTTTTCTCGTCTTTCAAGTTCGTCATAGTGACCAGCAGATATAAATCCCAAGTGACTCAAAGAATAGAGCCATGCTCCCCGGCAACGGCGCCAGAAAATAGTCTTGATAACCCACAAGTATAGGGGATCGCGACAGTTTTCGAGGGTAGAGTATTCAACCCAAATTTATTGATTCGACACAAGGGGAGCCAAAGAATATTCTCAAGTATTAGCAGTTGAGTTGTCAATTCAACCACACCTGGATAACTTAGTATCTGCAGCAAAGTATTTAGTAGCAAAGTAATATGGAAGTAACGGTAACGATAGCAAAAGTAATATTTTGGGTTTTGTAGTGAATATAACAGTAGCAACGGAAAAGTAAATAAGCGAAGAACAATATGTGAAAAGCTCATAGGCATTGGATCGGTGATGGAGAATTATGCCGGATGCGGTTCATCATGTAACAATCATAACATAGGGTGACACAGAACTAGCTCCAATTCATCAATGTAATGTAGGCATGTATTCCGAATATAGTCATACGTGCTTATGGAAAAGAACTTGCATGACATCTTTTGTCCTACCTTCCCGTGGCAGCGGGGTCCTAGCGGAAACTAAGGGATATTAAGGCCTCCTTTTAATAGAGTACCAGACCAAAGCATTAACACATAGTGAATACATGAACTCCTCAAACTACGTCATCACCGGGAGTGGTCCCGATTATTGTCACTTCGGGGTTGCCGGATCATAACACATAGTAGGTGACTATAGACTTGCAAGATAGGATCAAGAACTCACATATATTCATGAAAACATAATAGGTTCAGATCTGAAATCAAGGCACTCGGGCCCTAGTGACAAGCATTAAGCATAGCAAAGTCATAGCAACATCAATCTCAGAACATAGTGGATACTAGGGATCAAACCCTAACAAACTAACTCGATTACATGATAAATCTCATCCAACCCATCACCGTCCAGCAAGCCTAAAATGGAATTACTCACGCACGGCGGTGAGCATCATGAAATTGGTGATGGAGGATGGTTGATGATGACGATGGCGACGGCGACGGATTCCCCTCTCCGGAGCCCCGAACGGACTCCAGATCAGCCCTCCCGAGAGAGTTTAGGGCTTGGCGGCGGCTCCGTATTGTAAAACGCGATGAATCTTTCTCTCTGATTTTTTTCTCCCCGAACACGAATATATGGAGTTGGAGTTGAGGTCGGTGGAGCTCCAGGAGGCCCACGAGGCAGGGGGCGCGCCCAGGGGGAGGCGCGCCCCCACCCTCGTGGACAGGTGGTGGGCCCCTGGCCTTGATTCTTTCGCCAATATTTTTTATTATTTCAAAAAATAATCTCCATGGAGTTTAAGGTCATTTCGAGAACTTTTGTTTCTGCACATAAATAACACCATGGAAATTCTGCTGAAAACAGCGTCAATCCGGGTTAGTTCCATTCAAATCATGCAAGTTAGAGTCCAAAACAAGGGCAAAAGTGTTTGGAAAAGTAGATACGACGGAGACGTATCAGGGGGGGAATCCTACTCCCGGTGGGAGTAGGACTTCCCATGGGGCGCGCCATAGGAGGGCCGGCCCTCCCCCTCCTCCAGTCCTTTATATACAGGGGAGGGGGGCACCCCATAGACACACAAGTTGATCATTGATCTCTTAGCCGTGTGCGGTGCCCCCCTCCACCATAATCCACCTCGGTCATATCGTCGTAGTGCTTAGGCGAAGCCCTGCGCCGGTAGCTTCATCATCACCATCATCACGCCGTCGTGCTGACGAAGCTCTCCCTCGACACTCTGTTGGATCGTGAGTTCGTGGGACGTCGCAGATTGCGGAGGTGGCATACGTTGGTCGATCGTGAAGACGTATGACTATATCAACCGCATTGTCATAATGCTTCCGCTTTCGGTCTACGAGGGTACGTGGACAACACTCTCCCCTCTCGTTGCTATGCATCACCATGAACTTGCGTGTGCGTAGGAATTTTTTTGAAATTACTACATTCCCCAACAGTGGCATCCGAGCCAGGTTTATGCGTAGATGTTATATGCACGAGTAGAACACAAGTGAGTTGTGCGCGATAATAGTCATACTGCTTACCAGCATGTCACTTTGATTCGGCGGTATTGTTGGATGAAGCGGCCCGGACCGACATTACGCGTACGCTTACGCGAGACTGGTTCTACCTACGTGCTTCGCACACAGGTGGCTGGCAGGTGTCAGTTTCTCCAACTTTAGTTGAATCGAGTGTGACTACGCCCGGTCCTTGTTGAAGGTTAAAACAGCACATACTTGAGGAAAAATCGTCGTGGTTTTGATGCGTAGGTAAGAACGGTTCTTGCTCAGCCTGTAGCAGCCACGTAAAACTTGCAACAACAAAGTAGAGGACATCTAACTTGTTTTTGTAGGGCATGTTGTGATGTGATATGGTCAAGACGTGATGAGATATAAATTGTTGTATGAGATGATCATGTTTTTGTTAAAGTTATCAGCAACTGGCAGGAGCCTTATGGTTGTCTCTTTATTGCATAAGATGCAAGTACCATGTAATTGCTTTACTTTATCACTATGCGTGATAGCAATAGTTGCAAAAGCAATAGCTGGTGAGACGACCATGTGACGACACGTTGATAAAAGATCAAGATGATGGAGATCATGGTGTCATGCCGGTAACAATGGAGATCATGACAGTACTTTGGAGATGGAGATCAAAAGCACATGATGATGATGGCCATACCATGTCACATATTTTGATTGCATGTGATGTTTATCTTTTATGCATCTTATTTTGCTTAGTTCGGCGGTAGCATTATAAGATGATCTCTCACTAAATTTCAAGGTACAAGTGTTCTCCCTGAGTATGCACCGTTGCGAAAGTTCGTCGTGCCGAGACACCACGTGATGATCGGGTGTGATAAGCTCTACGTTCACATACAACGGGTGCACGCCAGTTTTGCACACGCAGAATACTCGGGTTAAACTTGACGAGCCTAGCATATGCAGATATGGCCTCGGAACACTGGGGACCGAAAGGTCAAGCGTGAATCATATAGAAGATATGATCAACATAGTGATGTTCACCATTGAAAACTACTCCATCTCACGTGATGATCGGACATGGTTTAGTTGATATGGATCACGTGATCACTTAGATGATTAGAGGGATGTCTATCTAACTGGGAGTTCTTAAGTAATATGATTAATTGAACTTTAATTTATCATGAACTTAGTCCTGGTAGTATTAGCATATCTATGTTGTAGATCAATAGCTCGCATTTAGCTCCCCTATTTTATTTTTGATATGTTCCTAGAGAAAACTAAGTTGAAAGATGTTAGTAGCAATGATGCGGATTGGATTTGTGATCTGAGGATTATCCTCATTGCTGCACAGAAGAATTATGTCCTTGATGCACCGCTAGGCGACAGACCGATTGCAGGAGCAGATGCAGACGTTATGATCGTTTCGCAAGCTCGATATGATGAATACTTGATAGTTTAGTGCACCATGCTTTATGGCTTAGAATCAGGGCTTCAAAGACGTTTTTGAAATGCCACGGAGCATATGAGATGTTCCAAGAGTTGAAATTAGTATTTCAGACTCATGCCCGTGTCGAAAGGTATGAGACCTTTGACAAGTACTTTGCCTACAAATGGAGGAGAATAGCTCAGCTAGTGAGCATGTGCTCAGAATGTCTGAGTACTACAATCACTTGAATCAAGTGGGAGTTAATCTTCCAGATAAGATAGTGATTGACAGAGTTCTCTAGTCACTATCACCAAGTTACTAGAACTTCGTGATGAACTATAATATGCAAGGGATAACGGAAACGATTCCCAAGCTCTTCGTGATGCTGAAATCGACGAAGGTAGAAATCAAGAAAAGCATAAAGTGTTGATGGTTGACAAGACCACTAGTTTCAAGAAAAGGGCAAAGGGAAGAAGGGGAACTTCAAAAAGAACGGCAAGCAAGTTGCTGCTCAAGTGAAGAAGCCCAAGTATGGACCTAAGCCTGAGACTAAGTGCTTCTACTGCAAAGGGACTAGTCACTGGAAGCGGAACTGCCCCAAGTATTTGGTGGATAAGAAGGATGGCAAAGTGAACAAAGGCACATTTGATATACTTCTTATTGATGTGTACTTTACTAGTGTTTATAGCAACCCCTCAGTATTTGATACTAGTTCAGTTGCTAAGATTAGTAACTCGAAACGGGAGTTGCAGAATGAACATAGACTAGTTAAGGGTGAAGTGACGATGTGTGTTGGAAGTGGTTCCAAGATTGATATGATCATCATCGCACACTCCCTATACTTTCGGGATTTGTGTTGAACCTAAATAAATGTTATTTGGTGTTTGCGTTGAGCATGAATATGATTTGATCATGTTTATTGCAATACGGTTATTCATTTAAGTCAAAGAATAATTGTTATTCTGTTTACGTGAATTAAACCTTCTGTGGTCATACACCCAAGGTGCGTGGTTTATTGAATCTCGATCGTAGTGATACACATATTCATAATATTGATGCCAAAAGATGCAAAGTTAATCATGATAGTGCAACTTATTTGTGGCACTGCCGTTTAGGTCATATTGGTGTAAAGCGCTTGAAGAAACTCCATACTAATGGGTATTTGGAATCACTTGATTATGAATCACTTGATGCTTGTGAACCATGCCTCATGGGCAAGATGACTAAGACTCCGTTCTCCGAAACAATGGAGCGAGCAACTAACTTATTGGAAATAATACATACTGATGTATACGGTCCTCCCATGCCATGGAGACCAAGGACCAGAGGGGAAACCCTTCTACCATCTAGGGAGAAGGTCAAGGAAGAAGAAGAAGAAGGGGGCCCTCTCCCCCTCTCTTCCGGTGGCGCCGGAACGCCGCCTGGGCCATCATCATCACCGCAATATTCACCAACAACTTCACCGCCGTCATCACCAACTCTTCCCCCCTCTATGCAGCAGTGTAATCCCTCTTTTACCCGCTGCAATCTCTACTTAAACATGGTGCTCAACGCTATATATTATTTCCCAATGATGTATGGCTATTCTATGATGTTTGAGTAGATCTGTTTTGTCCTATGGGTTAATTGATGATCGTGATTAGTTTGAGTTGCATGTTTTATTATTGGTGATGTCCTATGGTGCTCTCCGTGTAGCGCAAGCATGAGGGATCCCCGCTGTAGGGTTTGCAATATGTTCATGATTTGCTTATGGTGGGTGGCGTGAGCGACAGAAGCACAGACCCGAGTAAGTAGGTTGTTTGCGTATGGGAATAAAGTGGACTTGATACTTTAATGCTATGGTTGGCTTTTACCTTAATTATCTTTAGTAGTTGAGGATGCTTGCTAGAGTTCCAATCATAAGTGCATATGATCCAAGAAGAGAAAGTATGTTAGCTTATGCCTCTCCCTCAAATAAAATTGCAATAGTGATTACCGGTCTAGTTATCGATTGCCTAGGGACAAATAACTTTCTCGTGACAAAAAGCTCTTTACTAAAACCAATTTAGTTGTGTCTTCATCTAAACAAACCCTATTTTTTATTTACGCGCTCTTTATTATCTTGCAAACCTATCCAACAACACCTACAAAGTACTTCTAGTTTCATACTTGTTGTAGGTAAAGCGAACGTTAAGCATGCGTAGAGTTGTATCGGTGGTCGATAGAACTTGAGGGAATATTTGTTCTACCTTTAGCTCCTCCTTGGGTTCGACACTCTTACTTATCGAAAGAGGCTACAATTGATCCCCTATACTTGTGGGTTATCAGTATCGTTATATTCTGGCCTTCACAGATGATTTGAGCAGATATGGGTATATCTACTTGATGAAACATAAGTCTGAAACATTTGAAAAGTTTAAAGAATTTCAGAGTGAAGTGGAAAATCATCGTAACAAGAAAATAATGTTTCCACGATCTGATCGCGGAGACGAATATTTGAGTTACGAGTTTGGTCTTCATTTGAAACAATGCGGAATAGTTTCGCAACTCACGCCACCTGGAACACCACAGCGTAATGGTGTGTCCGAACGTCATAACCATACTTTATTAGATATGGTGCAATCTATGATGTCTCTTATCGATTTACCACTATCGTTTTGGGGTTATGCATTAGAGACAGCTGCATTCACGTTAAATAGGGCACCATCTAAATCCGTTGAGACGACACCATATGAACTGTGGTTTGGCAAGAAACCAAAGTTGTCGTTTCTTAAAGTTTGGGGCTGCGATGCTTATGTGAAAAAGCTTCAACCTGATAACCTTGAACCCAAATCGGAGAAATGTGTCTTCATAGGATACCCAAAGGAGACTGTTGGGTACTGATGAGGACATGTACCTAGGGTAGGGTCGCAGGCCTGACCTAAATACCCTCCCCAAGGACATCACTCTAAAGCCAGAAGCATTCGAGGGGTACCATCACCCACTCGACCAGAAACATTTCCACTCGGAGGAATCAAGATCACTCGACCGTAACAAGAAACACTCGACGGACAGAAGACCTAAAGTCACTCTACACAGCAACGGTCGAGCATTAACTCTTAGACTTAATAGCCATTTATAACACTTTATTACGGACGTTACCAGTAACGCCCCCTTCTTGATGTACCTTAAATCCCTTGTAACGTGGGCTGGCCGGGGTCCTGGCGCACTCTATATAAGCCACCCCCTCCACATGCACAAGGGTTCACACCCCCTGTAACACACATGCATATAATCCAGTCGACCGCCTCCAGGCTCCGAGACGTAGGGCTGTTACTTCCTCCGAGAAGGGCCTGAACTCGTAAAACTCGTGCGTACAGCTTCTCCGTAGCTAGGATCTTGCCTCTACATCCCTACCCCCATTCTACTGTCAGACTTAGAACCACGACAGTTGGCGCTCACCGTGGGGCGGGTGTCTTAGCGACTTGTTGGAGAAGTTGCAATTTTTCCGATCCCCATCAGCATGGTTTCAGGCGGAGGATTGGCCGAGGGCCACGAGATCCGTCTCGGCGCACTCGTGTTCGTCGTCGACGACTCCGCTTGGCTCCAAGAAGCTCCACTCGACGTCGAGGCGCTCCCCGTCCGCGGGGCAACGCACTTTCGCGCGTGCGTCCGCGGCGTCCTCCTGGGGCAGCCGTCGACCCAGTATCGGTCGGCTCCGGTGGCGTCTTCACTCCCTGCTGCCCGCCGGCACAAGCGTTCCGGTCGGTCGAGGCTCCAGCGATGGGTGAGGCACGCGGTGGCTCGCCAGTCGGCCACCCCCCAAGTCGTGGCAATCAAGCCCGACGAAACTCTCTACGGCTTGTTCGACCTGTCGACTGGCTCCGTTGAGACCGCATCCGAGTGCGACAGCAGTGACCCCACGGCAGAAGTCCTGATGGTCAATGGACCGCGCAGTCCTCCTGGCTTCCCCCGCGACGACGGTGGTGATGGCGGAGGCGATCCGTCGCGTGTCCATGAGGAGTACCGCCCCGAGCCCCTCTCTTCGCAGTAGAGGGAAGAGCTTCATCGCCGTAACATGGATGTACTTCACACTCCTATCATTGGAGAAACCCCCGAGGCCCGGGCCTTGGAGGAGGTGCGCCTGGCCAACTTGGCTGAGCGCACTCGACGAGCGTGCTCGGCAGCGAGTTCCTGAATCCAGTCGACGACAACTTTTTCCGCCTCCAACCCAGGTATATCGAACTCCGATCCAGAATCTCACAGCTGTTGCCCAAATAGCAGAGTCGATTCAGCCTTCCCAGTCGGAGGCTGGTAGGGGTTTGATGCAGATCCGGGCTTTGCTCCGGGCGGCGGAGGAGCAGAACACAGCAGTGTCACAGTCTCAGAATAGGATTCATAGTAGATATATAATGGCAGACACAGTTCAGTCGGCTCACAGCCCAAGATCACCTCCAAGGCGTGAGGGACGTGGAGATCGACAGGATCAGTACAGAAACCGTGAGCAGTATGATCGTCGTCGAGTACCCACTCCTCCCCCAAGGAGTGGGTCATACGCGCCTCGACAACACGATGACAGGCGCCCTCACAGTGGTGGGTGAAGGATTCCAGTCGACCCCCGGGAGCCAGGCTTTGACGCGAGATCCATTCTTGTTCAAGGTCTGGTTGACAGGAACAGAGCACATAGAGATGGCCACAATAGAGATTACCCGACCGGCAGCAGGGTGCATGTTTCAGGTCCCAAGTGTTTCAGCAGAGCCATCAGAGCAGCAGTGATTCCTCCCAACTTCAGGTTGGTGACTGGAGTCAGCAAGTTCACTGGTGAGTCCAAGCCTGACACTTGGCTTGAGGACTACCGAGTGGCTGTGCAGATTGGTGGCGGCAATGATGAAGTGGCCATGAAGCACCTTCCTCTGATGTTAGAGGGCTCGGCCAGAGCGTGGTTGAATCAGTTAGCACCTGGTAGTATTTATAGCTGGGAAGAGCTTGCCCGAGTGTTTGTCAGAACATTTGAAGGTACATGCAAACGGCCAGCAGGGCTAACAGAGCTACAGTCTTGTGTGCAGAAGTCGAATGAAACTTTGAGAGATCATATCCAGAGATGGATCACGTTGCACCACATGGTGGAGAATGTGTCTGATCACCAAGCAGTCTGTGCCTTCAAGGAAGGCGTCAAGTATTGAGAATTGAATCTGAAGTTCGGTTGGACTGGAGATATGTCTCTGAGTCGTATGATGGAAATTGCCACCAAGTATGCTAATGGTGAAGAGGAGGATCGGCTCCGGAGTGGCAAGCACAAAACAGTCGCCCACGAAACTGGGGGAGGCAACTCCAGTCGGAAGCAGAAGCGCAAAGCCGAGCCAGCTGCTCCCGGAGAAGCCTTAGCCGTGACTCAAGGAAAGTTCAAGGGGAAGCCCAAAGGGCCATGGAACCCCAAGAAAGTAAAAGATCAAGATGGAAATGATGTGTTGGATTTACCATGCCACATTCACACCAAAAAAGATGAGGAGGGTAATCTCATTTACCCGAAACATACCACTCAACAATGTCGGCTCCTAATCCAGCAATTCTGAGAGAAACAGCCCAAAGAGAAGGAGAAAGAATCAGACAAAGTTGAGGATAAGGAAGAGGACGATGATGGTTACCCCCACGTCAATTCAACTCTGATGATTTTTGCTGATGTTGAGAGCAAAAGTCGACTGAAAGTCATCAACAGAGAAGTGAACATGGTCGCTCCGGCGACGCCCAGTTATTTGAAGTGGTCTCAGACTGCCATTACATTCGACCAGTCTGATCACCCAACACACATAGCCACCCCTAGGAGGCAAGCGTTGGTGGTCGACCCAGTCGTCAAAGGCACTCGGCTGACTAAGGTTCTGATGGATGGTGGCACTGGCCTTAATATACTGTATGTAGAGACCTTGAAAGGAATGGGCATTCCGATGTCCAGACTCAGTGAAAGCAATATGAGTTTCCATGGAGTTATTCCTGGCAAGAAGGCTGAGTCACTCGGCCAGGTCGCCCTCGATGTGGTTTTCGGTGATTCCAAGAATTACCGCAAAGAAAAGTTGACGTTTGAAGTTGTGAATTTCCAGAGTGCTTATCATGCTATTCTGGGCAGGCCGGCTTATGCACGTTTCATGGCTCGACCATGTTACGTTTACCTCAAATTGAATATGCCTGGTCCTAAAGTAGTGATCACTATCACTGGCAATCGGAAGAAGGCAGAAGAGTGCTTCCAGAAGGGATCAAAGATCGCCGATGTGCAAATGGCAGTAGTGGAATTGCAGGAGTATCAAAAAATGCAGATCTGAGTGATTTTTTGTGAGCTAAGCAGCCTGCCACGGATTCAGCATTTCAGTCGTCTGGTGAAACGAAGCCGATTCATATTCACCCGACCGATCCCAATGCTGCTCCGACTCACATTTCGACAACACTCGACTCCAAATAGGAAGAAGCGCTCATCCAGTTCCTCCGTGAGAACTGGGACATCTTTGCATGGAAACCTTCTGACATGCCGGGTGTTCCCAGGGGCTGGCTGAGCACCGTTTGCGAGTCGACCCAAAAGTGAAACCAGTCAAAGAACATCTTCGACGGTCCGCCGTACAGAAGAGAAAAGCAATCGGTGAAGAAGTGGCTCGGCTCCTAGTAGCTGAGTTTATCCGAGAGATTTACCACTCCGAGTGGCTAGCCAATCTTGTCATGGTCCCCAAGAAGGACGACTCACTTCGCATGTGCATTGACTTCAAGCATATCAATCGGGCCTGCCCGAAAGATCACTTTCCTCTCCCCCGCATCGATCAAATAGTCGACTCGGCTGCAGGGTGTGAGCGCTTGTCCTTTTTGGATGCTTATTCCGGGTATCATCACATCCGACTGTATGGACCCGATGAGATAAAAATAGCTTTCATCACTCCATTTGGGTGCTTCTGTTATGTCACCATGCCATTCGGCCTGAAGAATGCTGGAGCCACATTCATGAGGATGATTCAGAAGTGTTTGCTCACTCAAATCAGTCGGAATGTGGAAGCATACATGGATGACATTGTGGTCAAGTCACGTAAAGGTTCCGACCTGTTGGCTGACCTTGCTGAAACTTTTGCCAACCTCAGAAGATATGATATCAAGCTTAACCCATCAAAGTGCACATTCGGAGTTCTGGGAGGAAAATTACTCGGTTTCCTCGTTTCCGAACGGGGATCGACGCTAACCCAGAGAAAGTTGGTGCCATTCTCCGAATGAAACGCCCTGTGCGTGTGCACGATGTCCAGAAGCTTACAGGTTGTTTGGCCGCCTTGATTCGATTCATTTCTCGCCTCAGTGAAAAGGCATTGCCTCTTTACCGACTGATGAAGAAGTCTGATAAGTTCGAGTGGACTCCTGAAGCTGATGCAACATTTGCAGAGCTCAAAGCCCTGCTTTCCACCCAGCCGGTGCTTGCTGCCCCAATCAGCAAAGAGCATTTACTGATTTACATTGCAGCCACCGGACAAGTCGTCAGTACAGTACTTACGGTCGAGCGGGAAGAAGAAGGAAAAGCCTATAAAGTTCTGCGCCCAGTATATTATGTTTCTGAAGTTTTGACTCCATCAAAGCAAAGATATCCACATTATCAGAAGCTTGTTTATGGGATTTATATGACCACGAAGAAGGTTGCACATTATTTCTCTGACCACTCCATTACAGTCGTCAGCGACGCTCCATTATCAGAGATTCTGAACAACAGAGATGCAACTGGTCGAGTGGTAAAGTGGGCGATTGAACTCCTTCCCTTGGATATTATGTTTGAGGCAAAGAAAGCTATCAAGTCCCAAGCAATAGCAGATTTCCTCGCCGAGTGGATCGAACAGCAACTGCCGACTCAAGTCCACTCGGAGCACTGGACCATGTTCTTTGATGGTTCCAAGATGCTGAATGGTTCCGGTGCTGGGGTGGTACTGGTATCCCCCCGAGGAGACAAGCTTAGATATGTTCTCCAGATTCACTTTGATTCCTCCAATAACGAAGCGGAATATGAAGCACTCTTATATGGGTTATGTATGGCCATCTCACTCGGCGTCCGTCGCCTCATGGTCTATGCCGACTCAGATTTGGTAGTCAATCAAGTGATGAAGGAGTGGGACATCAGAAGCCCAGCTATGACTGGTTACTGCAGTGCGGTGAGGAAGTTGGAAAAGAAGTTTGAGGGGTTAGAGCTCCATCATATACCCCGACTGAAAAATCAAGCAGCCGATGATTTGGCAAAGATAGGTTCCAAGAGGGAAGCCATTCCCAGCAACGTGTTTTTAGAACACATTCATACACCTTCAGTTCAAGAAGATCCTTTCACTGAAGAGCCCCCGCAGCCTAAGAGTGCCACAGATCCGACTGAAGTCGAAGTCCCAGTCGTGGTCGACCTGATCATGGAGGTTTTGGTCATCACCCCCGACTGGACAGTGCCATACATTGCGTATATCCTTAGGAAGGAACTCCCAGAGGATGAAGATGAGGCTCGACAGATCGTCCGTCGATCCAAAGCCTTTACTATGATCAGAGGACAACTGTTCAGGGAAAGCATAACCGGAGTCAGCCATAAATGCATAACACCAGAAGAAGATCAAGTGATCCTCAACGACATCCATTCGGGGACCTGTGATCACCATGCATCCTCTCGGACCATTGTGGCCAAAGCATACCGAGCCGGATTTTATTGGCCACGAGCAAATGAAATGGCGAAAGATATAGTCGACAAATGTGAAGGCTGCCAGTTTTACTCCAATATGTCCCACAAGCCTGCGTCAACCCTGAAGACTATTCCACTCATCTGGCCCTTTGCTGTTTGGGGATTGGATATGGTTGGACCCCCGAGGACTGGTAGGAGCGGCTTCACTCATGTGCTTGTAGCAGTCGACAAGTTTACCAAATGGATTGAAGCCAAGCCTATCAAGAATCTTGAAGCCAGTACTGCCGTCAGCTTCATCAGAGAATTGACATTCAGATATGGAGTTCCGCACAACATCATCACTGACAACGGGTCGAACTTCGATTCTGATGAGTTCAGAGCCTTCTGTGCTTCCCAAGGCACAAGAGTCGACGATGCTTCAGTTGCCCACCTCCAGTCGAATGGACAAGCAGAAAGAGCAAATGGCTTGATTCTCAAAGGATGAAACCCCGACTGATGTGTGATCTCAAGCACGCAGCAGGCGCCTGGGTCGATGAACTTCCATCAGTTCTTTGGGGATTGAGGACAACTCCCAATCGGTCGACTGGCCGAACTCCATTCTTCTTGGTTTATGGAGCTGAAGTTGTTCAACCGAGTGACTTGCTTCATAATGCACCCCGAGTCGAGCTCTTCTCTGAAGACGAAGCAGAACAGGCCCGGCAGGACGCAGTTGATCTCCTAGAGGAGGAAGAGAGATGGACTTAATACGGTCGACCATTTATCAACAAGACTTGCGTCGATTCCACGCCAGAAACGTGAGGGGCCGAGCCTTTCAAGAGGGAGACTTGGTTCTTTGAGTAGATCAGCAGAAACCACACAAGCTTGCCCCTGCTTGGGAAGGTCCCTTCATTGTCACCAGAGTTCTCCACAATGGAGCATACCATCTTTACAATGTCGAGCATCAGAAAGACGAGCCACGGGCTTGGAACGCGGAGCTGCTCCGCCCTTTTTATACTTAAGTACTCATTCGGATGAGATGTAATAAGAAATACCTTTGTAGTTTGTTTATCAAAGACAAGAGCTTTACAGTCTTCCTAAATGGTTGTTGTTGCTCTTGTTTGCGTCTGAAATCCCCCAGTGGGTGACTTTGCCGCGAATCCGTTTCGCCTAAGTTTGAAAAATACTACCGAGTGGTGAGCAAGCCTCTCACTCGGGGGCTTAGCCGCGAATCCGTTTCGCCTAAGTGTGAAAAATCCTACCGAGTGATGAGCAAGCCTCTCACTCGGGGGCTTAGCTGCAGTCCAGTACTCGCCTAAGTTCGTAAAATCCTACCGAGTGATGAGCAAGCCTCTCACTCGGGGGCTTAGCTGCAGTCCAGTACTCGCCTAAGTTCGTAAAATCCTACCGAGTGATGAGCAAGCCTCTCACTCGGGGGCTTAGCTACAGTCCAGTACTCGCCTAAGTTTGTAAAATCCTACCGAGTAATGAGCAAGCCTCTCACTCGGGGGCTTAGCTGCAGTCCAGTACTCGCCTAAGTTTGTAAAATCCTACCGAGTAATGAGCAATCCTCCCACTCGGGGGCTTAGCTGCAGTCTAGTACTCGCCTAAGTTTGTAAAATCCTACCGAGTGGTGAGCAAGCCTCTCACTCGGGGGCTTAGCTGCAATCCAGTACTCGCCTAAGTTTGTAAAATCCTACCGAGTGGTGAGCAACCCTCCCACTCGGAGGCTTAGCTGCAGTCCAGTACTCGCCTAAGTTTGTAAAATCCTACCGAGTGGTGAGCAACCCTCCCACTCGGGGGCTTAGCTACAGTCCAATACTCGCCTAAGTTTGTAAAATCCTACCGAGTGGTGAGCAACCCTCCCACTTGGGGGCTTAGCTGCAGTCTAGTACTCGCCTAAGTTTGAAAAATCCTACCGAGTGGTGAGCAACCCTCCCACTCGGGGGCTTAGCTGCAGTCCAGTACTCGCCTAAGTTTGAAAAATCCTACCGAGTGGGTGAGCAACCCTCCCACTCGGGGGCTTAGCTGCAGTCCAGTACTCGCCTAAGTTTGAAAAATCCTACCGAGTGTGAGCAACCCTCCCACTCGGGGGCTTAGCTGCAGTCTAGTACTCGCCTAAGTTCGAAGTCCATCCCCATCCACAAGGACGACGAGGTGCAGGTCGACTGCAACCTTCTCTTTTGGAGCTGCGCCACAAGTACAACGTGCGCTCCACCCTTATCCGCAAGGACAACGAGGTGCGGGTCGACTGGAGCATCAACCTCAGAGCTGCATCTCAAGCACAAAGATTATTCCATGTGAAGAACAAATTCCACTCGAAGACAAATACAAGCATATTCAGAGATAAATCAAGTTCAGATAAATCCTAAAGTTCAAGACCACGGATCAAAGTACTCGGGCATTCAGCCCGAAGGAGTTTAACGGTTACAAAATCACTCGGCATTCCGAGGAAAATTTAAGGCAGAGCATAAAAGTTTGTTCACTCCGTAGGTGGAGGGCTGGCTGGCTCGACGAATTCATCCAGGTCGATCCCGTCAGCAATCCGAGTGGCGGCAGCAATGAAAGTCTCCATGAAGGACTGGAAGTCATGCCTCTTGGTGTTAGCAACTTTAATCGCCGCCAGCTTCTCTTCCCGAGCTTCTCGACAGTGGACGCGAACTAGAGATAGAGCCACATCAGCGCCGCACCGGGCAGAAGACTTCTTCCATTCTTGAATTCGACTGGGAGCTTCATTGAGCCGAGCCATCATAGACTCGAGGTCATTCTGAAGTGTTGCCATGGGCCAGAGAGCTGTGTCAATCCGCGACATCGCGAATTTCAGTCGAGCGAGATAATCGACAACACCAGTGATGTGGGATTCCAGTCGGAGCACGTTCATGGCAGCTTCATCCTTCACTCGAGAGTTGATGGGGTCCAAGCTTGGTTCAATTCGCCCGGTCTCTTCCTCGAAGTCCCGGCAAAACTCTGCATACACAATTCAAGGGTAAGTCAATGATCATATGTCGAGTCGACAAGAACAAACCAGTCGGATCAAAGGAAACACCTTCAAGCATGACGAACAACTTCTTAGCAAGGCTTCCCAGATAATTCTCCAGATCGTTCCTCCTGTGGGCAATACCTTCCATCTTCTCGTTCAGATTTTCCTTGTCCTTCTTCAGGCGAGTCACTTCCTTATTGGCTTCGTCAAGGGCAGTTTTCAGCCTGGAGTTTTCTTCCTCCAATTTGCCGACTGAAGCCAACTTCTATTCAGCGAGCGCAGTTTTCTCATCAGCTTTTTTCTGCGCGGCCGCTAGATCTTGATCCTTTTTCGCCAGAGCTTGGTTCAGTTTCTCTGAAAGAAATAATGTTGGATTCGGAAAAAGCAGAATGAAATCCGGTTCAGGGAAAACTCAGTCGATAGGTCTTCCTTACCAGCGGCGTCATCCTTGGCCTTTTGCAGTTCTGTCTTGGCCAGCTCCAGATCGAGGTTGAGCTGAATCTGCTGCTTCTCCAGGTCAGCAAAACGAGCTCCAAGATCACAAGATTTCTGCAACCAAAGAACAGGTCAGTCGACTGGTGAAAGATTGGTTATTTCGGAGAGGTAAAAGGATAAAGCCAACAAATTCTAAGACTACTGCCGAATCAAACATCCAACAGTAGTCTCGGGGACTACACCCAGTGGATGCACTTAGCGTGCCCCCACTGGTTCAGTTTACACTCGACAAGGCCTGTCCAGCACAAGTGCAAAAAAAACAGAGTCTTCAGACCATAGTCGACTGCCAGCAGTCGACCACGGTCTCGAGGACTACACCCAGTGGGTGCACTCAGCGTGCCCCCACTGGTTCAAAGTTCCACTCGACATGGCCCGACCACACCGAGTGAAGAAATTCAAATTCTGATGCTCAGACCATAGTCGACTGCCCGCAGTCAGTGGGTGCACTCAGCGTGCCCCCACTGGTCAAAAGATCTACACCCAGTGGGTGCACTCAGCGTGCCCCACGGGTTCAAAGTTCCACTCGACATGGCCCGACCAGACCGAGTGAAGAAATTCAAATTCTGATGCTCAAACCATAGTCGACTGCCCGCAGTCAATTATGGTCTCGGGGACTACACCCAGTGGGTGCACTCAGCGTGCCCCCACTGGTCAAAAGATTCAATTGACAACAACATTATCAGCTCAAAGTGCGAACTGTTCAGTGACAAATCAAAACACCCAGTGGGTGTACAGATGCAAGGCGCAGACAGATGCAAAGATTCTTGGAAAGAAAGTTTTCAGGTACCATATCCTAACAAAACAAGCCAGAAGAGTCAGTCGACGATCTACTAACGTGGACGTTGCTCTGGAGAGCGGAGTTGGCATCATAAGCAGCTTGGCTGGCTTCCCGCGCCATCTTCATCTTCTCCATCATAATGCCCGCCTGGCGTATAGCCTCTTTTGCAGCACCCACTTGGTCCTCTGGGACGTGATGTGTAGCAAAAAGTGAAGGTGGATCGGTGGGAGTCTGTGCAGCTGACGAGGAAGGCCGAGCACTCGACAGCGGTATGGCGAAGGAGACGGAAGTCTGATTGGCATCGCCGGCGTCCTGAATTACCGGTTCCAACACTGGTGTCGATTGAAGCGTCTTGCCAGCAAACGTTTTACCGTTTCTTCTCCCCAAGGGCCTCTGTGGCTCGTCCTCGTCCTCGTCAGGGAGGTCAATGACGTTGAGGGCTGTAAAAGGATCAGTCGCCAAAGTTTCATCACCCGATTGGATATAGCACAGTTCAATCGGCAAATCGAAGACAAAATCACGAGGATTGTACCCGGATTGGAGGTCACCGCATCTTCCATTTCCTCACCTCATTCTTATAAGCAGAGGTCCCAGAGGTAGCGGCACTGCCAGTTTCAAGATTCATTCGGTCAAACCAAGGGAAAAATAAACAGCACAAAACGTCGAGTAAAAGCGAAAGAAGAACACTCACGCAGAAGCAACAGGAACGTCAATTTTGATTCTCGGCAGCGCCTTCCGAGTCTTCTGCACTACAACCTTGGACTGCTTTGGAGATTTTTCAGTTGGTGCCGGAGAGGACGTCCGAGGACACTTTGACGACTGCCCGGTCTGAACGGTTGCCTTGTCACGGGCGCTCGCCGGGTCGTGAGTAAGTTTGGATCGCCTTTCCCTGCGGGGAGGAGAATCGACCTCTTCTTCGTCACTCGGGTCGTCGCTCTCCTCGTCCCCCTTTCCGTCGGAATGCCACTCATTGCTTTCACCTCTGCTTGCCTCCCCCTCCGGGTCCTGCTCCTGCTCTCCGTTGGGCATCGAATACATTTCAGTAAGGGCCTAGAAGAAAACAAGCAAGACAAAGTCAGTCGGTGAAGCATAAACAGTTGCATGTTAAATCAAGATGACACTCGGTAATTCATAATTGGACCTTGTCTGGTTCGTAGGATTGGTCAAGTGGAGGGATTCTCCTGGCTCCTCTGGGGTTATCCTTGTTGCCAGTGATACTCCTCAACCACTTCTCCACCGTATCCGCGTCGACTTCTTCTGGGTGCACCCAAGTGGAATCTTCAATGCCCGAATACATCCACATCGAATGGTCGCGGGCTTGAAGTGGCTGAATGCGTCGTCTGAGGAAGACTTCCAGCAGATCCATTCCAGTTACGCCCTCACGGATGAGATAGACCACTCACTCAACCAGCACTTTCACCTCTGCTTTCTCCCCTGGAGTCACTTTCAAGGCGGAGGGCTTCTCTACGCGAGCCATAGAAAAAGGAGGAAGTCCAGTCGACTGACTTGGAGTCGGTTGGTCTTTGCAGTAAAACCAGGTCGACTGCCATCCTCGTACTGACTCAGGAAGAGTTATGGCTGGAAAGAGCTCTTACCCCTCATCTGAATCCCAAGACCCCCACACATCTGGATTACCCGAGTCCTCTTGTCACTCGGGTTAGCCTTTTTGACCGACTGGGAGCGACACGTGAAAATGTGCTTGAAGAGACCCCAGTGTGGTCGACAACCCAAGAAGTTTTCGCACAGAGACACGAAAGCAGCAATATAAATGATGGTGTTGGGGGAAAAGTGATGAAGTTGTGCTCCAAAGAAATTCAAGAAAGCTCGGAAAAAAGGATGCGGAGGCAGAGAAAATCCACGGTCGATGTGAGTGGCAAGGAGGACGCACTCACCCTCCCGCGGTCGAGGTTCAGTCTCATCCTTCAGGAGCCGCGCCGATCCAGGAGGAATCAGCCCCTCCTCCACCAGATCGTCGAGGTCATCCTGACTGATCGTCGACCGGATCCAGTCGCCCTGGATCCAGCCGCGTGGCAAACCGGACCTCGACGAGGATCCGCCCCGGCTGGACTTTTTCCCCTTCGCCTTCGCCGTCGCCTTCTTTGCGCGCTCCAGAGCCACCGTCTTTTCTTTCCCCATCGCCGCGAACGGAGCTCGAGCGGAGCGGCGGCGCTGGAGTAGGAGCAGGCGCAGTGGGGAAAACTGAGAAGAGAGAAGAAGAATGAGGACGCACTGTTCAAAAACCCCGGTCCGGCGCCTTATATGGGGTTGCTTTCGAGTGACTGACCTGTAGGCCCGGGCAATCTTATCAAATCCCGCAACAGTCGCGCGCGTGATACGTGGCAAAAAAGGCGGCGCGGGAGTCGAGGCGGCATTGCCTTATCCAGCCCGATTACTGCGGCCTCCTCCGCCCCGCGCGCTTCCCGAAATTCGAATCCCGCGAGATCCGCGGGCAGCAGAGCAACTTGTCAGACGGAAGATCCCCACCACATTAGCACTCGGACCTCTTCCAGCAAAAGTTCACTCGACAAAACCAGGAATGGATCAAGGCGACTGAAAAAGAAGTTGGTGTCACCACCTCGGTTCGTTGATCCAAAACAAGACACACCCGAAGCGCGAAAAATGAGTCGGAAGTATTTTCAACTCCTTCTCCACTCAAACCCTGATCCATTCGGGGGCTAATGATGAGGACATGTACCTAGGGTAGGGTCGCAGGCCTGACCTAAATACCCTCCCCAAGGACATCACTCTAAAGCCAGAAGCATTCGAGGGGTACCATCACCCACTCGACCAGAAACATTTCCACTCGGAGGAATCAAGATCACTCGACCGTAACAAGAAACACTCGACAGACAGAAGACCTAAAGTCACTCTACACAGCAACGGTCGAGCATTAACTCTTAGACTTAATAGCCATTTATAACACTTTATTACGGACGTTACCAGTAACGCCCCCTTCTTGATGTACCTTAAATCCCTTGTAACGTGGGCTGGCCGGGGTCCTGGCGCACTCTATATAAGCCACCCCCCTCCACATGCACAAGGGTTCGCACCCCCTGTAACACACACGCATATAATCCGGTCGACCGCCTCCGGGCTCCGAGACGTAGGGCTGTTACTTCCTCCGAGAAGGGCCTGAACTCGTAAAACTCATGCGTACAGCTTCTCCATAGCTAGGATCTTGCCTCTACATCCCTACCCCCATTCTACTGTCAGACTTAGAACCACGACAGGTACACCTTCTATCACAGATCCGAAGGCAAGATATTCGTTGCTAAGAATGGATCCTTTCTAGAGAAGGAGTTTCTCTCGAAAGAAGTGAGTGGGAGGAAAGTAGAACTTGATGAGGTAATTGTACCTTCTCCAGAATTGGAAAGTAGTTACTCACAGAAATCAGTTCCAGTGATTCCTACACCAATTAGTGAGGAAGCTAATGATGATGATCATGAAACTTCTGATAAAGTTACTACCGAACCTCGTAGGTCAACCAGAGTAAGATCCACACCAGAGTAGTATGGTAATCCTGTTCTGGAGATCATGTTACTTGACCATGATGAACCTACGAACTATGAGGATGCGATGATGAGCCCAGATTCCACGAAATGGCTTAAGGCCATGAAATCTGAGATGGGATCCATGTATGAGAACAAAGTATGGACTTTGATTGACTTGCCCGATGATCGGCAATCCATTGAGAATAGATGGATCTTCAAGAGGAAGACGGACGTTGATAGTAGTGTTACTATCTACAAAACTTGAACTGTCGAAAAAGGTTTTCGACAAGTTCAAGGTGTTGACTACGATAAGATTTTCTCACTCGTAGCGATGCTTAAGTCTGTCCGAATCATGTTAGCAATTGCCACATTTTATGAAATCTGGCAAATGGATGTCAAAACTACATTCCTTAATGGATATCTTAAAGAAGAATTGTATATGATACAACAAGAAGGTTTTGTCGATCCAAAAGGTGCTAACAAAGTGTGCAAGCTCCAGCAATCCATTTATGGACTGGTGCAAGCCTCTCGGAGTTGGAATATACGCTTTGGTAGTGTGATCAAAGCATATGGTTTTATATAGACTTTTGGAGAAGTCTGTATTTACAAGAAAGTGAGTGGGAGCACTACAACCTTTCTGATAAGTATATGTAAATGACATATTGTCAATCGGAAATGATGTAGAATTTTCTGGAAAGCATAAAGGAGTGTTTGAAAGGAGTTTTTCAAAGAAGGACCTCGGTGAAGCTGCTTACACATTGAGCATCAAGATCTATAGAGACAGGTCAAGACGCTTGATAAGTTTTTTCAATGAGTACATACCTTGACAAGTTTTTGAAGTAGTTCAAAATGGAACAGTCAAAGAAAGAGTTCTTGCCTGTGTTGCAAGGTGTGAAGTTGAGTAAGACTCAAAGCCCGACCACGGCAGAAAATAGAAAGAGAATGAAAGTCATTCCCTATGCCGCAGCCATAGGTTCTATAAAGTATGCCATGCTGTGTACCAGACCTATTGTATACCCTGCCCTGAGTTTGGCAAGGAAGTACAATTTTGATCTAGGAGTAGATCACTGGACAACGGTCAAAAATTATCCTTAGAGGACTAAGGAAATATTTCTCGGTTATGGAGGTAATTGATGTCTACTACACAACCTTCTTCTTGTAGACGTTGTTGGGCCTCCAAGTGCAGAGGTTTGTAGGACAGTAGCAAATTTCCCTCAAGTGGATGACCTAAGGTTTATCAATCCGTGGGAGGTGTAGGATGAAGATGGTCTCTCTCAAACAACCCTGCAACCAAATAACAAAGAGTCTCTTGTATCCCCAACACACCCAATACAATGGTAAATTGTATAGGTGCACTAGTTCGGCGAAGAGATGGTGATACAAGTGCAATATGGATGATAGATATAGGTATTTGTAATCTGAAAATATAAAAACAGCAAGGCAACTAATGATAAAAGTGAGCGTAAACAGTATTGCAATGCTAGGAAACAAGGCCTAGGGTTCATACTTTCACTAGTGCAAATTCTCTCAACAATAATAACATAACTGGATCATATAACTATCCCTCAACATGCAATAAAGAGTCACTCCAAAGTCACTAATAGAGGAGAACAAACGAAGAGATTATGGTAGGGTACGAAACCACCTCAAAGTTATCCTTTCTGATCGATCTATTCAAGAGTCCGTAGTAAAATAACATGAAGCTATTATTTCCGTTCGATCTATCATAGAGTTCGTACTAGAATAACACCTTAAGACACAAATCAACCAAAACCCTAATGTCACCTAGATACTCCAATGTCACCTCAAGTATCCGTGGGTATGATTATACGATATGCACCACACAATCTCAGATTCATCTATTCAACCAACACAAAGTACTTCAAAGAGTGCCCCAAAGTTTCTACCGGAGAGTCAAGACGAAAACGTGTGCCAACCCCTATGCATAAGTTCACGAGGTCACGGAACCCGCAAGTTGATCACCAAAACATACATCAAGTGAATCACGTGAGTATCCCATTGTCACCACAGATAAGCACGGCAAGACATACATCAAGTGTTCTCAAATCCTTAAAGACTCAATCCAATAAGATAACTTCAAATGGAAAACTCAATCCATTACAAGAGAGTAGAGGGGGAGAAACATCATAAGATCCAACTATAATAGCAAATCTCGCGGTACATCAAGATCGTACCATCTCAAGAACACGAGAGAGAGAGAGAGAGATCAAACACATAGCTACTGGTACATACCCTCAGCCCCGAGGGTGAACTACTCCCTCCTCGTCATGGAGAGCGTCGGGATGATGAAGATGGCCACCGGTGAGGGTTCCCCCCTCCGGCAGGGTGCCGGAACAGGGTCCCGATTGGTTTTTGGTGGCTACAGAGGCTTGCGGCGGTGGAACTCCCGATCTATTCTGTTCCCCGAAGTTTTTAGGGTATATGGATATATATAGGCGAAAGAAGTCGGTCAGGGGAGCCACGAGGGGCCCACGAGGGTGGGGGCGCGCCCAAGGGGGCAGGCGCGCCTCCCTGCCTCGTGGCCACCTCGTTGCTTCCCTGACGTACACTCCAAGTGTCCTGGATTGCTTCCGTTCCAAAAATAACTCTCCCGGAGGTTTCATTCCGTTTGGACTCCGTTTGATATTCCTTTTCTGCGAAACACTGAAATAGGCAAAAAAACAGAAACTGGCACTGGGCTCTAGGTTAATAGGTTAGTCCCAAAAATTATATAAAAGTGCTTAGTAAAGCCCATTAAACATCCAAAAGAGATAATATAATAGCATGGAACAATCAAAAATTATAGATACGTTGGAGACGTATCAGTAATAAGGAGTTCGTCGTAAAGAGTTACGTCGATGCAAGCTTTGACACCGATCTGGATGACTCTAAGTCACAATCCAGATACATATTGAAAGTGGGAGCAATTAGCTAAAGTAGCTCCGTGCAGAGAATTGTAGACATAGAAATTTGCAAAATACATACGGATCTGAATTTGACAGACCCGTTGACTAAACTTCTCTCACAAGCAAAACATGATCACACCTTAGTACTCTTTGAGTGTTAATCACATGGCGATGTGAACTAGATTACTGACTCTAGTAAACTCTTTGAGTGTTTGTCACATGGCGATGTGAACTATGGGTGTTAATCACATGTGAAAGATCGTGGATGTCGCCTAGAGGGGGGGTGAATAGGCGCTTTAAAATAATTACGGTTTAGGCTTGAACAAATGCGGAATAAACCTAGCGGTTAATTTGACAAGCACAAAACCTACAACAACTAGGCTCACCTATGTGCACCAACAACTTATGCTAAGCAAGATAAACAACTAAGTGATAGCAAGATATATGACAAGAAACAATATGGCTATCACAAAGTAAAGTGCATAAGTAAAGGGTTCGGGTAAGAGATAACCGAGACACGCGGAGACGACGATGTATCCCGAAGTTCACACCCTTGCGGATGCTAATCTCCGTTTGGAGCGGTGTGGAGGCACAATGCTCCCCAAGAAGCCACTAGGGCCACCGTAATCTCCTCAGGCCCTCCCACAATGCAAGATGCCGTGATTCCACTAAGGGGCCCTTGAGGGCGGTCACCGAACCCGTACAAATGGCAACCCTTGGGGGCGGTCACCGAACCCGTACACTTTGGCAACCCTTGGGGGCGGTCACCGGAACCCGTCAAATTGCTCGGGGCGATCTCCACAACCTAATTGGAGACCCCGATGCTTGCCCGGAGCTTTACACCACAATGATTGAGCTCCGAACACCACCAACCGTCTAGGGCGCCCAAGCACCCAAGAGGAACAAGCTCAAGGGCACCAAGCACCCAAGAGTAATAAGCTTCTCAACTTGTAACTTCCACGTATCACCGTGGAGAACTCAAACCGATGCACCAAATGCAATGGCAAGGGCACACGGAGTGCCCAAGTCCTTCTCTCTCAAATCCCACTGAAGCAACTAATGCTAGGGAGGAAAAAGAGAGGAAGAACAAGAAGGAGAAC
The DNA here is from genome assembly GCF_002575655.3 of Aegilops tauschii subsp. strangulata. Lineage (NCBI taxonomy): Eukaryota > Viridiplantae > Streptophyta > Magnoliopsida > Poales > Poaceae > Aegilops > Aegilops tauschii. The sequence continues at coordinate 333,630,814 of NC_053038.3, forward strand.
ACCAAGAACTCCAAGATCTAGATCCAAGGGGTTCCCCTCACAAAGAGGAGAAAGTGATTGGTGGAAATGTGGATCTAGATCTCCTCTCTCTTTTCCCTCAAAAACTAGCAAGAATCCATGGAGGGATTGAGAGTTAGCAAGCTCGAAGAAGGTCAACAATGGGGGAAGAACACGAGCTCAAGAGATAAGGTTCATTGGGGAAGAAGACCTCCTTATATAGTGGGGGGAACAATCCAACCGTTACCCCCACTCCAGCCTCGCAGAGAGCGGTACTACCGCTTGGCCAGCGGTACTACCGCTTGCCCCTATAAGCGGTACTACCGCTCCCCCTCGCGGTACTGCCGCTGGGCCCAGAGCGGTACTACCGCGGTGGCAGGGCGGTACTACCGCAAACGAGCGGTACTACGGCCCCCACTGCCGCGGCTAGTACCGTAGAACCCGACACGAAAAAGACCCCTCGAATCGAGGCAGTACTAGCACGAGACCGCAGCGGTACTACGGCTGGGGGCTACCAGCGGTACTACCGCTCAGGAGCGGTACTACCGCTCTTGAGCGGTACTACTGCTTGTAGCACCCAAGCGGTACTACCGCTCCGGCCCGCGGTACTACCGCTAGGAAACCAAAACTGCCATAACTTCTGCATATGAGCTCCGAATTGAGCAAACTCAAGCTTGTTGGTTATAGTAAGAAGAGGCAGGGGAGGTATGCCAACAAATAGAGGAGTGAAACCTCCAACCGAGAAGAACCGGCATAACCTCCAACATCGAAAACATCATAGAAGATGCGAGTGAACTCCGTTTTCGATGAACTCGAGCTTGTCATCAAGATGACCATAAGCTCCAAAACTCACAAAGAGAAGAATCAAACAATAACCAATAAAGATGATGCAAGGATGCAATGGTTTGAGCTCTCTATGAACGATAATATCAAGCTACTCATCGAGAGCCCCCCTTGATAGTACGGCAATCGATCCTATAACCCGGTCTCCCAACTACCATCATGAGACCGGTAAAATAGAAAACCTATCAAGAGCAAACCTTTGCCTTGCACATGGTCCACTTGAGCTAGATGATGACGATCTTGACTCCCTCAAGTTGGACCACCTTTCTTGGTTGCGTTGGCTCGATGAAGACTAGTAGATTGCTCCCCCATGCTCCACTATGGGTGAGCCACTCTTCCGCACATCTTCACAAGTCCATTGTCACCACAATGGACGGCAAGCTTCAAGCATTGGATCTCTTCATGATGCTTCACTTGAACTTGCACACCACAACATCTTCACAAGTCCATTGTCACCACAATGGACGGAAAGCTTCAAGCATTTGATCTCTTCATGATGCTTCACTTGAACTTGCACACCGCAACCTAACCCCACAAAGAACACTCACGAAGATCATGGGTTAGTACACAAAGCGTAATTGACAATGCTTACCACACCATGGGATCGCTTGATCCCTCTCGGTACATCTTCTACGCTTTGTGAGTTGATCAAGTTGATTCACTCTTGACTTAGTCTTGATCAACCATGAATCTTTTCAACTCTCTTCATTTGGATGATGTCTTGAAGATATACATGAATGATCACACAATCTTCTTCTCCAAGACATGCTTGCAATAAGCTCAACTCTCACATGACCAATCTTTGGATAATTCCTTAATAACACCTTGGTCACCACATAAACTCCTTGAAACCAACACATGAACTTCAAGAAATGCCTATGGACAAATCCTTCAAATATAACTCAAGGCAACCATTAGTCCATAGAGATTGTCATCAATTACCAAAACCAAACATGGGGGCACCGCATGTTCTTTCAACATGGTGATGTGAATTATTCGTGTTAAATCACATGGCGATGTGAACAAGATTATTGACTCTAGCGCAAGTGGGAGACTGAAGGAAAAATGCCCTAGAGGCAATAATAAAGTTGTTATTTATATTTCCTTATATCATGATAAATGTTTATTATTCATGCTAGAATTGTATTTACCGGAAACTTAGTACATGTGTGGATACATAGACAAACAGAGTGTCACTAGTATGCCTGTACTTGACTAGCTCGTTGAATCGAAAATGGTTAAGTTTCCTAGCCATAGACATGAGTTGTCATTTGATTAACTGGATCACATCATTAGAGAATGATGTGATTGACTTGACCCATTCCGTTAGCTTAGCATTTGATCGTTTAGTATATTGCTATTGCTTTCTTCATGACTTATACATGTTCCTATGACTATGAGATTATGCAACTCCCGAATACCGAAGGAACACTTTGTGTGCTACCAAACGTCACAACGTAACTGGGTGATTATAAAGCTGCTCTACGACTGTCTCCGATGGTACTTGTTGAGTTGGCATAGATCAAGATTAGGATTTGTCACTCCGATTGTCGGAGAGGTATCTCTGGGCCCTCTCGGTAATGCACATCACTATAAGCCTTGCAAGCAATGTAACTAATGAGTTAGTTGCGGGATGATGCATTACGGAACGAGTAAAGAGACTTCCCGGTAACGAGATTGAACTAGGTATTGAGATACCGATGATCGAATCTCGGGCAAGTAACATACCGATGACAAAGGGAACAACGTATGTTGTTATGCGGTTTGACCGATAAAGATCTTCGTAGAATATGTAGGAACCAATATGAGCATCCAGGTTCCGCTATTGGTTATTGACCGGAGACGAGTCTCGGTCATGTCTACATAGTTCTTGAACCCGTAGGGTCCGCACGCTTAACGTTCGGTGACAATCGGTATTATGAGTTTATGTGTTTTGATGTACCGAAGGTAGTTCGGAGTCCCGGATATGATCACGGACATGACTAGGAGTCTCGAAATGGTCGAGACACAAAGATCGATATATTGGATGACTATGTTTGGACATCGGAAGGGTTCCGAGTGAGTTTGGACATATACCGGAGTACCAGGGGGGTTACCGGAACCCCCCGGGTAGTGTAATGGGCCTTATGGGCCTTAGTGGAGAGAGAGAGGGGCAGCAAGGGCAGGTCGCGCGCCCCTCCCCCTCTAGTCCGAATTGGACTAGGAAGGGGGGGCAGTGCCCCCCTTTTCCTTCTCCCTCTCTCCTCCTTCCTTCTCTCCTACTCCTACTACATGGAAGGGGGGAATCCTACTCCCGGTGGGAATCCCACTCCCGGTGGGAGTAGGACTCCCCATGGGGCGCGCCATAGGAGGGCCGGCCCTCCCCCTCCTCCACTCCTTTATATACGGGGGAGGGGGCACCCCATAGACGCACAAGTTGATCATTGATCTCTTAGCCGTGTGCGGTGCCCCCTCTACCATAATCCACCTCGGTCATATCGTCGTAGTGCTTAGGCGAAGCCCTACGCCGGTAGCTTCATCATCACCGTCATCACGCCGTCGTGCTGACGAAGCTCTCCCTCGACACTCTGCTGCATCGTGAGTTCGTGGGACGTCACCGGGCTGAACGTGTGCAGATCGCGGAGGTGCCGTACATTCGGTACTAGGATCGGTCGATTGTGAAGACGTACGACTACATCAACCGCGTTGTCATAACGCTTCCGCTTTCGGTCTACGAGGGTACGTGGACAACACTCTCCCTTCTCGTTGCTATGCATCACCATGATCTTGCGTGTGCGTGGGAATTTTTTTGAAATTACTACGTTCCCCAACAACTTGCCGGTAACGAGATTGAACTAGGTATGAAGATACTGACGACCGAATCTCGGGCAAGTAACATACCGATGACAAAAGGAATGACGTATGTTGTCATTGCGGTTTGACCGATAAAGATCTTCGTAGAATATGTAGGAACCAATATGAGCATCCAGGTTCCTTTGTTGGTTATTGATCAGAGATGTGTCTCGATCATGTCTACATATTTCTCGAACCCGCAGGGTCCGCACGATTAACGTTTCGATGACGATTTTGCATTATATGAGTTATGTGATTTGGTGACCAAATGTTGTTCGGAGTCCCGGATGAGATCACAGACATGACGAGGAGTCTCGAAATGGTCGAGAGGTAAAGATTCATATATAGGATGATAGTATTCGGACACCAGAAGTGTTCTGGGGGTACCGGGTACGTATCGGGTCACCGGAAGGGGTTCCAGGCACCCCCCGACAAAGATATGGGCCTTATTGGGCCAAGGGCGGGACAGACCAGCCCTTAAGGGGCTGGTGCGCCCCCATATGGGCCGGCCTAAGTGGAGAAAGGAAAAGGGGAGGAGGAAAGGAAATAGAGGGAATATGATCCCCCTTCCTTTCCCCTGTCCCCTCTTTCCTTCCCCCTCTGAAGATAAGGAAAGGGGGAGGCCGAATTGGAGGAGGCCCCCAAGTAGGATTCCTCCTACTTGGGGCGCCCATGGCTGTCCGCCTCCCCCTCCCACCTATATATATGTGGGGAGGGGGTGCCTAGAACACACAACAAACATTGTTAGCCGTGTGCGGCGGCCCCCTCCATAGTTTACGCCTCCAGTCATATTCAAGTAGTGCTTAGGCGAAGCCCTGCGCGGATCACTTCGCTATCACCGTCACCACGCCGTCGTGCTGACGGAACTCTACCTCGACACTTTGCTGGATCAAGAGTTCGAGGGACGTCATCGAGCAGAACGTGTGCAGAACTCGGAGGCGACGTACGTTCGGTACTTGATCGGTTGAATTGAGAAGACGTTCGACTACATCAACCGCGTTAAACTAATGCTTCCGCTTTCGGTCTACGAGGGTACGTGGACACAATGTTCCCCTCATGTTGTTATGCATCTCCTAGAAATTTTTTAAAATTGTATGCTACGTTCTCCAACAACTTTCACGCTAGGAATACAATTGTGCTTTACGAGAAAAAAACATAACTATACTAATCTACGCTTCAAAACGGTAATAATTGTGCTTCACTTTTGTGGAAGCAATTGGGATGCTCTAATACCCCCATCGCACTGAAACTTCTCGAGCGTGAGTGGGATTCACGGGAACATGCGACAGGCAATTAATGACAGCATGCATTTTTTTTTTAAAACTTTCAATCCAATCATTAACTATCATGCTAGTATAAAAAACAGCGGAAATAACAAAAATTATATCTAGATCCATCGATCACCTAGCGACGACTATAAGCACTAAAGTAAGTCAAAGGCATGCCACCATCATCACCCCTCCTTCAACGAAGCCGGGCAATACTTGTTGTAGTAGATAGTCGAAAAGTCATCATGCTAAGGCCCCACAGGACCAACGGACCAGAACAACAACCATCGCCGATGAAGAGAAGCGTAGATAGAAAGAATCCAACTTATAGACACACGAACGTAGACGCGCCAAGACTGGATCTATGAAGATCCATCGAAGACCAACACCGACCGAATCCCACAAGATCCGCCGGAGACACACTTCCACATGCCTCCGGAGAATGTTGTACGCACTGTCGGAATGGGGACTAGGCAGGGAGGACCTTATTCCGACTACAAAGAGCCACCGCCGTCTCGTCTTCCTAAACAGGACACAAATCCTAACCAACCCTAAAAATACACCTAAAAATAAAGCAGGAACCCTCGCACCTGCAAGGGCCGAGGTCCATCATGCCTCCACGGCCCTAAGACCACTGAAGACAAGGTGAATCAGCGGCGGCGCAAGGAGGCGAGAACGGAGGAGTTGCTCGTGGAGGAGATAAGCTAGATGCGAACTGAATACCCTTGGTTTATTACATAGCAGCACTAATGACAGCATGCACTTCAAACGTAAATATTTCTTTTTGTTAAAACAAGGAATAAAGAAGCCAAATAACTAAAAGACGAGCTGAAATCCCTTTTCTCAAGAACTACTGTAGCTGGAAAAAAAATCTCGTGGCATCCCTTCTTATCCCGATGAGTGCCCTACGGGTTGGGTGGATCGTAACGCAAGGCAAGGTCAAACATGCTGAGTTGGTGGTGATCCCGAGATTAATCGTACGCTGCCCCACGCAACAACGAAAATAATGATTACTCGTACACTGCAAAGTTAGTTAGTGATGGCCACGGTAGGTACGGCTGAGTGTAACACTCCATCTCCCATTCATTTCCTGCATTGGTCATATTTCGCTCATGGTACGTGAAACTTGCCAAAAACTTTGCTCTTTTGACGTTTCATTCCTATATATAGTCCCCGTGTCCTGTGCACGTACGATTGGACGGAATGATCCTAGCCTAGGAACAAAAATGGCAGAAAAACAAATTATGGGTCGAAGAACAGTTGGCATTCCAATTGGCAAAGTCGCATGCATTTTGAGTGGGGAGAAGTACCAATCCTTTTCTTCTGAATTAAAAGTATATCAGTCGTGTGACTTGGCTTACTAGTATGTCAAATATACCGAGTTTGAGTATTGAAATGGGTAAAGTCATGTTGTGGGTCATCGAAAAACGCCGACACGACCTTGTCAACGGCTAGGCGGCAGGTACTAGTATATATACCCCCTGTGTAAACAGACATGTACGTTTTCGCAAAATGTAAGCAAGCAATTGTGTGGCATTTTTTTCGGGAACATGTAGGAACAACCTTTGTGGCATTATTATTATCTCAATTTTTTTGAAAACTGAAAATCATATGTTAAAATTTCTAAAAAAATAGAAAAAATGCAGATGTATATAGATATGTACACTACATATCTGTAAAATTTCATGATATACATTTTGGTGTGAGCTGGACAAAAAAAAGAAATCATAAACTTTTATAGTGAATGGTGCATGTGCTAGAAACACATGATTTTGTATTTTAGGGGCTATTTGGTTCCAGATCTTGCAATGTCACAGTCGGCATACACTTGTTTTTGCCAAGCTTGCCTAAGTTTGGCTAAATAAAATGAGAGCCACAAGTTGACGAGTCTAACGCCGTTTTTGGATGTTCGTATTGAAGTCCTGAATTGGATTTCGTATTCCCAAACTTTCAATTCGGCTATTTGGCATTCGAACAACGGTCCAAAATCGATCCAATACATCATCCAAACAATCGATTTTTTATTCATGTCCATTACAATTTCTTTATTGACTTGGTATTGAAACCAATTCAATACAGAGGCCTCCAATACAGACATCCAACCGCAGCGTAAGGAAATCTTGCCGCGGCTTTTGAGTGTATGATACGAAGCCCTGGTGTGGCAGAAAACATTTTGACTAAGGTAAGGCTTGAACCAAACACACTCATAAATTGATCGAACTTGCCTAATGTTAGGCGTGGCAAGTTAAGACAATCTTAGTCACAAACCAAATATCCCATTAATATGTAGTTTGCACCAAAACACATTCCAACATGAAAACTTACAGAAATGTATTATACATCCTAGGTACATTTCTATTCGCGAACCAACCTGTGGTTGGATGGTTAGAGGGACTCTGCCTACGCTGACTTCATAAATTTCAAGATGATATGCCAGCTCAGTCTTTCGAAGGTGCTCATAGGGGTAGGCTGTGCGTGTGTGCGTTCATAGGGGTGAGTGTATGCGCGTGTATATGAGCACTTGCGTCTGTATTGTGTTAAAAAAAGATACATTTCTATTCATTTTCAGATTTGTTTTAAACTTTAGAATACTCCATTGTACACGCCCTACACTGCCCCAACATGCTTTCTTTAAAATTAACTCCACGTCCTACATTATTGATTTGGTTTAGTACTTGATCCCCCATTTTTAAAAGGATCCACCGTATGTTTCATCAAGAGTCAAATCATCTGTTGGCGCTCCTACCTGCAAGGATCATATCATATTGGAAAAGAATCATAATAACTGCTTATTGTTGGCTGTTGTCTTAGCTGAACAGATTGAAAAGAAATGACAGCGATTAGCAGTGTAAAAAAAGCAGTGAATAGTTGCGGAGGCAGAGCAATCAAATCAACATGGCCGTGGAGAGCAGAGTGCATTTTACTCGAACAAAACCCCAGAACGGCGAAGAGAACGAAAGGCGGAGGAGGCGAAAGGGAGGACGAGAAATATATAAATCCCCATTCCGCTCCACTAACCACAATTGTTTGTGTTTGTTAAACCCGAAGGAGCCGAAAGGAAAGCAGGCGGGCAAGCAGCGTCGCCGCTACCCACAAAGCTCCCACCTCTCCGGCTCCCCTCCCTCCATTATAACCATCCCCACAAAACCACCACGCAGAGAAAGAGAGCGTTGATGGACTCCGCGACGGCCTAATTCCACCGTCCATTTTTCAAACCGAAAACCGGGCGCCCCGGATGGCGGAGGCGGCGTCGCTCTTCTCGCTCTCCGCGGCCGCCGTGGTGGAGGACGTGCTGCGGGAGCACGGCTGCCGCCTCAGCGACCGCGACCTCGCCTCGCGCAGGACGGGGGAAGCCGGTCAGCGCTCCCCTCCCGCCCGCTCTCGCGTCGCCACCTGTTTTTTCAGTTATTTGTGCCGCGCGCGCCTGTTGCTGAATGAGTTTGCTTCGCTGCTTGCTGCAGCGGCTAGGCGGAACGAGGCGGCCGGGTGGCTGCGCCGCACCGTGGGGGCCGTCGCCGGGCGGGACCTGCCGGAGGAGCCGTCGGAGGAGGAGTTCCGCCTCGGCCTGCGCAACGGCCAGATCCTCTGCAGCGCGCTCAACAGGGTCCACCCAGGCGCGGTCCAGAAGGCAAGCGCGCACTCGTTGTGTTCGTCAGTTTGATCCGCCCCCGCCGCTCGCCTCTGCTCTGCTGACAACAAGTGACGCTACGCGCAGGTGGTCACGGCGGACTCGGTCGACGGCGCCGCGCTGTCGGCGTTCCAGTACTTCGAGAACGTGCGCAACTTCCTGGTGGCGGCGCAGGAGATCGGCTTGCCGTGCTTCGAGGCCTCCGATTTGGAGCAGGTTCGTTGTCGGGCCGCCCCCGTGTGCCGCGTAGTCGCCCCCACGCGGCCTTGCTTGCAGCTCCAGCAAAGCGCTTATGACGGGCATCTTTGCTTTAGACGCACTCTCTCGTGGAGCTGTGCTGTGACCCTGATTGCGCCTTTTTTTCTTCCCTTTTGCCTTTCTGAGCGCAGGGAGGGAAGAACGCCAGGGTGGTGAACTGCGTGCTGGCATTGAAGTCGTACGGCGACTGGAAGCAATGCGGGGGCACCGGGCTGTGGAAATACGGGGGGAACTTGAAACCCTCGGCTTCCGGCAAGTCCTTGGTGAGGAAGAACTCGGAGCCTTTCCGGAGGTGCCAATCCATGAACGAGGGGGAAGCGCCCTATGAGGATGCTGGATTCAATGGCGATGCTCATCTTGATTGCGGTGACATGGTCAGCTCCATGCACTGCCCCGTTTGTTTTTCGTCTTAATTTGTTACATGGAATCTGCTTAAATGCTTAGTGGCTTGATGCATTATTGTCTTGAAACAGTCGAGGTCACGTCCGCTGAAAATGCTGGTCAGCGCGGTTTTGTCCGACAAGAGGCCAGATGAAGTTCCGCAGGTTGGTCAATCTGCTTCCCCAATTTTCTTTTGATGGCTTATTACTGATTCAATGGGACATACGTATGCCATTTGGATTCCCTTTTCATCCGTTGTGTTGTTTGCATGCAGCTCTTAGAGTCGATGCTGGGTAAACTCGTCGATGAATTCGAGAATCGCTTGAAGAGCCAAAATGAATTGGTATGTTCAGTGTCCTTTCCTCTGTATTTGTCTCTTGTTTTTGGTATCCTTCTACGTTGTGCTTGCAATTGGCAATGTGATAACCAAAATCAATCCGTTGGGACAGGTGAAAGCTGCTCTGAAAAATGGCACAGACAGCACCAAATGCTTCTCCAAATCTAAGGTTCTCGTCGAGGCCACTCCTAATTTTAGTGAGAGAAAGGCAAGCTATAACTTACTCTTCTTTATGCTTCAACAATGTTTTTTGTTTTACTCCTCTAGTAAGTACGTCTGCTGCTAACAGTGATAGTTAGGATTACCATTTACTATTTTTTTTGGCTTTCACCCAACGTTAAATTTTGTATTATCCTCTGTAGATGGATACATCAGAGATTTACTCCAAGCATAAACAAACAAAAAAAGAAGCATCAGGGAAGGTGGCACTGAAGCAACACTCAATTCTCCAACAGCAGTCAAAGCATCTTGAGGTAATATTTTAGTATTCATTTCCTTGCATAATTCTTGACAGCGGTTACAGTGCTGTTCATGTTTCTTGTCTATAGGATCTTAAGGCTAATCTTCAAACAACAAGAGCGGGTATGGAGTTTATACAAATGAAGTACTCTGAGGACCTCAACATATTAGGTATATGAGTGGGAAATACACAGGAGCTCCTGGGTGCTCCACACCCCTATATGAATATTGAATATTAAAAATAGCAAAAAAATTCAAAAAAATCTGGAATTTGGGGATATCAAACCTGGGTGCCCAATCTGCTCCCGTGTGAAGTTTCGTGAAAAAATACCAGGAAAAGTATCCGTGGCGAAGGAAATACAGTCTGAACTAAAATCTATTCTAACAGTTTTTTTCTGTACATAGGATTTTTTTGTCTTTTTTGCCTCGGATACATTTCCTGGTATTTTTTCACGAAATTTCACACGAAAGTAGGTTGGACACCGAAGTTTGATATCCCAAAATCACAGTTTTTTTTTTAAATTTCCCTGTATTTTTTGAACTTGATGTTCATATAGGGGGGTGGAGCACCCCGGTGCTACAAATCCTCTTCCGTATATGAGTGTACTTTCGGTGGTTCACTGCTACTTTGATATAATTTCACTTAGCACATCACTATTTGCAAAATTAATTTCAGGAAGGCATCTGTTTAGCCTTGCACATGCTGCCTCCGGTTACCACAAAGTTCTTGAAGAAAATAGAAAACTGTACAATCAAGTGCAAGATCTTAAAGGTATGCTTGTTTGAATAAATGTTTACACCCAGTTTCTGATCCAATTAAGGAAATTTTGGTACACTGAGAAAAATTATTGCCTAAAATATGAAATTTCTTTTGTATGTCATGTCTCTAGGTAGTATCAGGGTGTATTGTAGGATACGACCCTTTTTACCTGGACAAGTAAGTTCATCCACTGTGGGCTGCATTGATGATGGAAATATTACGATTATTACTCCTTCGAAATCTGGAAAGGATGGCCGGAAATCGTTTAGCTTCAACAAGGTTTTCGGACCATCTTCAACTCAAGGTAGTTTACCATGTCCTTGTTTTTTTCAGTATCTTATGTGGAAGTAAATTCACAGGAAATTCTGTCGTGCAGATGAGGTATTCTTAGATACTCAACCCCTTATTCGCTCTGTTCTTGATGGGTACAACGTTTGTATCTTTGCATACGGCCAAACTGGATCAGGCAAGACATTCACAATGGTGAGTAGTGAGGACAATAGCACAATGCCAACAATTTCTGTATGTAATACCTATTTATCACGCAGGCCTTCTTTATTCTTAACATCTTCTCTTTTGGTTTTATGTAGAGTGGACCCAAGAATATGACTGAGCAAACCCAAGGTGTAAACTATCGGGCACTTGGGGACCTATTTAACCTTGCTGAAAAAAGAAAAGGAACCTTTGTCTATGATATTGCTGTGCAAATGATCGAGATTTACAATGAACAAGTCAGGGATCTCCTCATCAGTGATGGTCTCAACAAAAGATATCCTTACTGAAATCATATTTCTGTCAAATTGTGTCAGTTTCTTTTTAAAACATTGCTTTCACGAAAATCCTTATACTGTCATACCAATAATTTTCTTTAACAAATATATACATTAGAGATTCGGAATAATTCTCAAAATGGAATTAATGTGCCGGATGCAAGCCTTGTCCGTGTGGCGTCGACGATGGATGTAATGGAACTGATGAACATTGGACACAGGAATCGCACTGTGGGTGCCACTGCGTTAAACGACCGGAGTAGTCGTTCCCACAGGTGACTTCACAACCTTTTCTGTGCAACAGAATTACTTCAAAGTAATTATGGAATGTAATGAAATATTCTTGTAAACTTGCAGTTGTTTAACTGTTCATGTCCAAGGAAAAGATTTGACATCAGGGAACATTATCCGTGGCTGCATGCATTTAGTTGATCTTGCAGGCAGCGAGCGGGTTGACAAGTCAGAGGTCACCGGAGAAAGGTTAAAAGAAGCACAGCATATTAACAAATCATTGTCAGCCTTAGGGGATGTAATTGCTTCACTTGCCCAGAAGAATGCTCACGTACCCTACAGGAATAGTAAATTAACACAACTCCTCCAAGATTCTCTCGGTAAGATGACTCTCCTGCAATTCTTAGTACATCAGACTATTGAGTACAATTTGCATTGTTTTTCATTGTCCTACATCAATGTATTAACAGGAGGCCAGGCCAAAACCTTGATGTTTGTTCATATAAGCCCGGAAAGTGATGCTGTAGGAGAAACCATAAGCACCTTGAAGTTTGCCGAGCGTGTTTCTACGGTTGAACTTGGTGCTGCTCGACTTAATAAAGAATCTGGAGAAGTTAAAGAGCTCAAGGAGCAGGTTTTTTCCTGCTACTATACTATATGTTCCTTTCTTACTGTCCTTTATTATTCAAGACATTCACAATCGCTATTACTATTCAGATTTCTCGACTGAAAACAGCATTACAAATGAAAGATTCAGGATCGGAGCAAAACATTACTCGCAACTCTGAAGCATTAAACACGAAGATGCCTTCTCCTGTTTTTTCAAATAGGCGACAGGGCAGTTGTGATTTGCTGCCTGGCCAAGCTAACTTCAGGCAACCAATGGAGGATGTCGGAAACATAGAGGTAATAATGCCATTAACTTCTGCATCAGATCTTGCACATAAACTGAATGATCCACATAGAAGTAAAAGTTCTGCATGTAATCTTAGTGCACTGATTGTACTTCACTGTCCTTTCAGCTGACGCATTCAGTATTTCTACAATCATGTGTGGTTTGATTTTTCTACAGGTTAGACCCAATCCTAAATTGAGACAAAAGAAACCAAGCTTTGATCTTCAGGATTTATTAGCATCAAATGATTCTCCTTCGTGGCCAGATAGCAATTCAAGGGTGAATTTTCAGATGGGAGAAGAGAGGGAAACAGTTTGTGGGGACTGGGTAGATAAGGTTGTGGTGAACAACAATCACTCTCTTGGTGATTGGGAAGGAGACAACACGGCTCTTCCTGACTTCTTTTACCAAAGATACCATTCAGGTTTGAGAGATGAGCAGCAAAGACCTCGATTTTGCTCAACGAATACTGATGATTCCGATGATATTGACGTTGCAACGAGTGATTCCTCAGAATCAGATGCACTTTGGCAGTTCAATGTTTCAAGCATAAACAGTTCAGTTATTCAAAGTGGGTCAAAGATAAAGAAACCACAAACGAAAATAAGAGAGGCCTCAGATACAAGGTAAGCATTTTTGCGTTAATGCAGTTAACATTACAGCAAACAAAGTTGTGTATTAATTTGATTAGTAGAATGGGAAACAAAGCACATGATCAGCCACCTAGTAAAATTAGTGATTGGGCGATACAGGTTGGCCAGTGCATTATTTAAGAGGAAAATTTCATTGATGAACATGGATGACAACGAATTTCGAGAATGTTGTTTGCCAAGTTTGATCACAGAGCTTCTAGACTTCTGGAATTTCATTAGCATGGACCGCATATCCGCAAGTACATATTGTTTCATCTAAGATCTCTGTTAGGACGGCCCACTTACCACCTAAGAAGTAAGAGGAGAGCTTAATGTTAGTCGTCCATGGATCAAGAGTAAACTGTTTTGAAGGGCATTTTTATTTTAGTGAGTAGAGAAGGAAGATTTTTGATGCTCTAGTTATTCCTTTACATCATGTGAAACTGTTTTCTTGACTCATATGAATACCAAAATAATATTTTTGGTATGATATGGTTACCACTAGAAGCTAAGATTTTTCGTGTATTTCATTTCAAAATGTTTTTGGTAGGATATGATTATGACTGTAAATGTACATTGATAACGTAGAAACAACATGTTCTTATACTATTGTAAGATTAATATTAAAAAAAAGATCTACTTTCGAACTAAAGAATTTTTTAGTTCAAATTTGAACTAAAACCATGACACTTGTTATGGATTGGAGGGAGTAATTATTTGGAGATATTTGAACTCCAATTTTTTTTTGTATGATTTGTATCTGAAATACATTTTACGATTCCGACGACGTCTATGCTTATCTTTCTCAATTTTATGCTTGTATTTGACATGGAATATTAGGTTACCATTTATGGCAAAATTAGTTCTCCCTCCGTTCCATAATATAAGAACGTTTTTCACACTACAAAAATGTTCTTATATTATCGGACAGAGGGAGTAATTCATTGATGCATCTTAAAAAAAACGTAGGAGCTCCACGACACAATTAATTTTTTCTGTTGAGATCTATACATTAGAAGGATAGTTAATTATACCCAGATGTACTTCATTTAATATGTAACCAAAAGTCTTCCTTGCCCTTGAATGGTAGCAAATGTTGTGTAAGTAATAACCTCTCACCTCTTAGAAGGCAATAGGAATTTTAATGTTGGATCTTCTGAATGAATTTTCTAAAATTATTTGGACACGCCTTTAGAAAATCATTACCTGAACATATTATTTTCTTTTAATTTCGCCCAGTTTTGTGATATATTTGAAAATAGTGAAATTAAGGATTGATATACAGGGACAGAATAGCAGACCATTGCATAAGACTTATCAAGTTTTCTACCTAAAGATTAATATTTTTTTCTTTCATTTTCTTTATATCAGGACACCAAGTCACTCCCAAATACCATCAGCGTCAAGAAAAGCCTCAAATGGACAAAACAGATCTGGAAGGCAACCTTTAAGTGGTAGCGATAGCAGAAGGCTTTCATCAAACGGTAGACACTCTGGTACGAAGTAGAGATTCCTAAAATGATTGTGTATTTTTTTCTTGGCTTTCTTTCAGTGTTTGTCATGAGGGGTTGCGAGATTTTTCTCAAGTACAGGAGCGAGTGACAATAAGTCCAATTGATTGTGTCAGTGTGGCGAGTTGTGATCTCAGCAGCTGGTGTGTGAGGCCATTAACCTTTTTTTTTATTGGCCTATCAGGCATTGTTGAGTTTTTGGCAATTCCTGTCATGTTCATAATATATAATATAAGGAAAAGAAAGGAAATTTGTTGATAAAAAAAGCTCCTCCTTTTTTGTTTCTTTGAACGCTTTTATCTTTTCATAAAAGCACTCTTCAATGCGCTTTGATTCTTGTTGTCAAATTTCTTAAATGACACTCTACCCTTTGGCTGGGATTGTTTTGAATGAATAAATGATGTCCATGGAGCCCCCTCTCCCTCACCCAATTTTAAGCAACTGACTGCAGTGCATCTGAATACCACATGAATATGCTTGCTGGTTTATGTTAGCATTCTCTGTGTGCTAATATTTCTCATCATATCATGCTGCTTCGTCACCCCTATATAAGAAGAAGCTAGGATAAATTCTAGACAAGTTTTAGCAAGTTCTTAGCAGCTCAATAGCTCCAAGCAGATCGACAAGATCACACATTGTAACCACATCATACAAGAGAGAAACATCCAACAGGAGTAGGGTGTTACCCTAGAAGGGAGGGCCCAAACCTAGGTAAAACCTCCATTGTGTGAAACCCCTTACATGTTAGGGTGTGCATTCAGTTTTTTGGGTTTGATACTGTTCAGTTTATACGATTTATGGTTTATACGGTTTTTATACTTTGGTTTATACGGTTTTATACATAGATACGATTCGGTTTCGGTAATAGCCATTTACGTTCGGTTCGGTTTCGGTAATAACCAAATTAACCAAAGTTGACGTGAATTTTTGAGCCAACACATAACTTTTCCATGTCTAAATGCATGATATATATCATAATGAGGAGGAAATAATTATAAAAGGATAAAGAAGGGACGTTGGATAAGCAGTCGGGCTAATTACGTAAATTGAAGCACTAAATGGGCTAGATAGTACTATACTATAGCAGCCCATTACGCTTTTGAACCCAAAAAATCTCAATTTTGGTTAATTTGGTTTAACCAAATGGTTTTTGGTTTCTAACCGAAAAAACCGAAATGCAAATGGTTTTTAGATTTCAAAACTGAAACCGAAACCTAAAAAACCTGAATTTTCAGTTCAATTTGTTTTTTTTGGTTCGGTTTTGCACACCCTGACTTACGTGGATCATCTAAGTGTGTCTTGTCTTCACCATCAGAAGTTATCTTGGTTGTTCCTTGCCTATTACCTCAACAACCTAATAAATGGTTAAGCACCCAAAAGAAACTAGGAGTACCTGATTTCGAAATAGCTTCAACTTTAAGCTCCCTAGAAATAAGGAGCTCTGAAAGCTTTGGGTGTGGTTTGATGTCGGCTCCGTGTCATCGAATAATATTTTCACTGCCTCGGCCTACACTTTGGTTACTCATGTCATTCATCCTAGGTGTTTTAGGTCATGTGTTGTCATCACATAACAGACTGAGGGTGGATGGGGGAGGGGTGCATGTACGATGTTGTCTATGCTTCATGCTGATGTTTGTGCCCACGTTTGAGTCTCACACCCTGATTTTTGGCACCTTCTCTTTTCAAAAAACTCATTTGGCTTTCTTTGAATTTGACATTGGATTTTCTTCTGATGGCTCTATGGACTTAAAACTTGGGGAGATAATTTTTCCTCCTTCTCCCAAATGGTTTAAAATATTCAAAACTTCACCAAGACCATGTCATTCCATCCTAGCCCAACCACAAATTCTATTTCATTCTAATATTCTTTTTCCTATAAAAGGAATAGTCTTGTTACCCTAGGTTGTGAAGCAACCTATATTTCTGCCTTTCAAAAAATTCCCATAAAATTATCATAAATCCTTTGGACCATATAAACCTTGAATATGCAAAATATTCAAGATCTCATGCTCAGGGTGAGCATAGCATCCAATTCTTGTTTCTGGACTCACTTTGAGTTTGTGAACAAACTATATTCCAGAAGTGTCCATAATCCCTGCAATTAATTCAGGCCCTAAGTCTTCCTATATCTCTTGAGCATGCCAAAATTAACATTCTTTTGCCAAGCCAATCTCTCGCAACAATTCTCCAAAATTTGTGTCCAGAGAGGAGCACTTTGAAGGAAGTACTATTTAGGAGTACCAAAATGGTAAGAAATTTTACCAGTGCCTCCATACTCCTAAATCACCTCCCTACACCAAATTTCAGCCAAATTTATCAATCCAAATTTTCCTAGGAATTCAAACTAGTTTTTGTACCAACTTTACAGTTGTGAAGGAACTATACTCAAACTTTCTCTAAACCCCTTGAAACTTTTCCAGTGTGTGGACCCTCCTACAAAATCTACAAATGACAAAGTCTCAGCTTCAATCACCAAGCCAGCTCATCCCACTCAACTCCCAAAGTATCCATCCAGAAACTGTTGTTGATGCAATGATCCTGAAATGTGCGATTTAGTGGAAAACTCATATGCACGTGTAGAATAATAAACGATAAAAGATGATTCCTAGTCTCGCCTCTAAGACTAGCTCAAGCGTTGTTAGTGATCATGTTTTCTAGATCTTGGGATACCGTTAAGTACAAACGATAGTCCTAAAACAACTTTGAGAATATGACGTTAAAAGAACGGGCATATTGAATTGACCCAAACTTGTTTGTTATACTTTGAGATACAATCGTCAGAAGTCAATTTTGCTAACACGGAGACTTAAATGTGTGCTTTAATTCCTTAGACCATGAGAGTATCGTAGTCACTTCTTACCGTGCGATGAACTTTCGGGTTGCTCAAATGTCATCTGTAACACGGTGATCATAACGACAACTTACAGGTTGATCGAAAAGTTTGACGGGACTAGATATATAGCTCAAGAGTGGGATTTGCTCCTCCGATGATGGAGAGATATTCTTAAGGCCCTCTTAGTGTGACGGCATCGATCATCGTCTGGCCACACAGCTGACTATGTCATGGGGATCCCGGAACATGCCAACGAGAAAGAAAGACAAAACCGGTAACGAGGAGACCGGTATAATGAGCATATGTATGACTCAAGAGGATGCCGATATATCTCACCTCAGGTTTGTAAAGTATCGTGAAGTAAAGGGAATAGCACATGATAACCAAAGGTTCACTTGAATGTCATTCGTGTACTCACAGGGATCAATATGGACATCCACGGCTCCGCTATCGGTCATTGAACAAAAGGAGTTTCGTTCATGTCTATGTTTTACCGAACCTACAGGGTCACAATCTTAAAGTAATCATGATCTGCTAAGTGTTATTAGAGTAATGGGGAAATATTTATGAAATAATTTCATTAATATTCAAAATAGTTTTAAGAGGAACCAGAAGCATTTTGGATCACCAAAAGGGTTTTGGGGTTTACCGGATAATACTGATAAATATTATATAGGTGGAAAATGTTTCCGGAGATGTTAAATTAATAATAAAAGGATCTAATAATAGTCAGGAGGCATTTATATTTAGTTAAATATCAACATGCCTTAAAAGGCCAAGTGGTGGAAAAAATATTGGGCCACTTTGGCCCAATAGTGGAGGTGCCCCCTTAGCTTCTTGAAGAAGCTAAGGGCGACCGAATTGAAGGGGAATTCCCCCTCCTATGGCCAGAGCAAAGAGGAGGAAACCTCCCCCCTTGTGGCGCCCCTCCCCTCTCTCATCCAACCATATATATTTGAGGATTTGGTCCTTGTAGACACAAGTTTTGGAGCCTCCTCTAGTTCTCTAGTTCTAGTTCTAGTTGATCCAATTAGAGTTAGATCTAATCCTCTCTAGTCCTCATATTAGAATCCCAATGTGTTTTTAACCCCCCCCCCTCTAATTCTCTGGCAATGATTAGCTCTGGACGGCGAAGCGTTGCCGGGTCATGAAAACTGTACGCTTGCAAACTATGGAGAGGTCGTGTTTTCGGTCTTCCATTCGAGGGATCGTTCATGAACGGAGGGACTTCAAGTATGATCTAAACCGGCTCATCTTCTTCCCTGTAACTCAGAGTTGGTAACGATCTGATCTAAAATGTTTTTGCATCTTCATAGTGTTCCTAGTTGATCGTAGGGTGATTTATTTTTGTTTTCTACTATGTTTCCCAACAGTGGCATCATGAGCGGTTCTTTGAGTAGATGCGGGTTTCTTAGACGCTTGGGTATTCCTTGAATATTACCTTGGTGTACCTTGGGAATCCCCAAGCTTAGGATCTTGCCTCTCCTTATTCTGTTGTTCATTGCAAACTCACCCAAAACTTAAAAACTTCAACACACATAACACAACAAAACCTCGTGAGATCCATTAGTATAATCAGCAAACCATAAACTTAGGTACTGTTGTAAACTCATTCATAATTATTCTTGCATAATACCTACTGCATTCTAACTTCTCCATCACTTATACCCCCCGTTATAATCCATAGCATCATTAAAAGAAGCACATTGTGCTATAAAAAAACAGAATTTGTCTAAAACAGAATAGTCTGTAATGATCTGAACAAAAACCATACTTCTGTAACTCCACAAATTCTGAAAAATTAGGACAATGCAGAAACTTTGCAAATCCATTATACATAAAAATTTCAGACCAAGATCACATCCCAGTAAAAAATTCCTATACTGGGCGCAAAAGTTTATGTTTTTGCACAGAATCAAGTCAGCTATCATCTAAATAATTTCAAACGCTTTACTTGGCACAAACACTAATTAAAAGATTAAAACACAATCATTGCAGTAGAAATAATCATGTCATCACACCAAAATAGAAATAAAAAGCAAAATTTAAGATAACTATTAGGTTGCCTCCCAACAAGCGCTATTGGTTTATGCCTCTAGCTAGGCATAATGCATAGTTTCAAGTTTTATCATGACCATAAGGGAGATCATCCATGTTCATCTCATACTCGCTTCTCTCAGCAGCAAGCTTTCTAATAAGAAGGAAAAAATAATTAAAAGGGCTAAATTTTGTAGGATCTGAATCCGTAAGATCAAGTTTAGGAGGAGGAGGTTCCTCCTTAGGCCCTTTGTAGGTGATAGCTATTTCTTCATTATACAAATTCTTATAAATATATTCTCGTAGTCTTTCTTTAAGCACATGACCTAGCCCATTATTACCTATAGCAAATTTATCATTATGTTCGGAAAGTGTATCAATCAAGATAGGTGGGGGGACCTTTTTTTCTAAGATTCTCATTGTAAGCAGCCTAGTCTGTAGATTTTAATTTCCTTATCTCTTCTTGATCATAAAGGATTTCTTCTATAGGAGGGCACTCACTATTTATTCTATAGTAAGAAAATATCCCCCTTGCCTCCTTCATAATGTGGCTAAATTCATGAACTAGAAATATCGTGGCTAAACACTTACCAGAAGGATCATGAATATTGGAAAATTCTAGAAGTACCCATTGTATAGCAGGATGCATGTGCACAAATTGTCTCTCAAGTTCAACTATAAGCAAAGATATGGCGTCTGCAAGACTAGTAGTTCTAGCAAGAATTAAGCTCCCTATCATAGGCAACGAGCCAACACAAGTAAAAAGATCTTGAATAATACCTTTTCCAATAATATTACCACTGCCTATACAGAGCCTTTTCGTATGCATAATAGTGGTTTCTTCTTTATCATTAGGATCATCATCGACAAGATTGTCAAGTGTTACTTTATTAGAAACTTCATCAAAGCTTCTTTTAGTAGTCCTCGGTATCGAGGCTCTTGTCTTCCTCGGATTCCGGCATGTAGTTGTTGTCGGCCCCTTCAAAGAGGTCGTCGGGATCTAAGTCCTCAAGATGTCCTTCAGGTGTGTCATTCGGCACTGGTGAAGCTTGATGGTCCCCCTTGGGGTTGTCGGCATCACCGGCGACTGCTTCACCGTTGTCGACGGTTGCGTTATGGCCTCTAGGTTCCCCATTGTTGCCTCTTCTGCAGCGACGCCAACATCTTGGAGAGGAATTGGGTGTGTGTCCACCATGTAGACATCGTAACTAGATGTAGTAGTCCACCTGTCGGTGTTTACCAGAGGCGAGGTGTCTTCTGTTGGGCCATTGACATCGTCATCCATGTCCATGGCCTCGCTGTAGTCTAGCACATCGGTTAAATCATCGATCGTGGCGACTAGTTGGGTGGTGGGTGGGACGTAAATTTGCCGATCGTCGACTTTAAGTCTGACCTGATCATAAAACAAAGTCTTGCTGTCTGAGATGGACATGCTCTGGATACGGTCAAGCATCTCATTGAGGTGAGACAACTCTTCGGGATTCATCGTTGCGTTGTAAGCGGGGCTGACTCGAAGTATGCCCGGTGTATAACTTGACGCGTTTTTGACGCGAAAGGGATCTCGGAGTGATTCCGAATTCTGCGCCGAGGTCAGTTCTAACCCTGACGTAATTTCAGAAGTAGGAGCCGGATCTACGTCCGGACTAGAGATCGCGAGGGGACTGGCTGGAGTGGTTACGTGGGGGTCTCTGGTGACACCGCGACGGAGATCGGTTTCGGAGTCGAGCCTCTGGTGCCGGGCGAGTTCTCAATTCAGCCAGGGGCCCATCCTGACAGGATGAGTTCACTGCGGGAATCCATGGTGTACTCGAGGCCATCGTTGATCACGATCTGACCTGGGGCGTAGTTCTCCACAGAGGCCAAATGGAACGTCGTGTCGGCGCAAAAGACCATGCTTCTGAACACAAAAAGCTGGTCGGGGGTGTAGACACACCCATGGCCGTTGGCGTAGTTGATCTGCAGATGAGCCGTCGATCCTTCTGGTGATCGCACAACGGAACTCTCAATGAAAGCACCAGTGTCGGTTTCAAAACTGGTAGACCTCGGGGTAGGGGGGTCCCGAGCTGTGGATCTCGGATCGAAGGTAACAGGAACGAGGGAGACGATGTTTACCCAGGTTCGGGCCCTCTCTATGTAGGTAAAACCATATGTCCTGCTTTTGTTTATATCTATGATGTATCGAGTACAGAGCTGATCTACCTCGAGATCGTAATATGTGGTCTAACTCTAGGGCTAGGTGAATGATATTGCGTTTATGTCCCCTCTACAGGCTAAACCCTATGGTTATATACACGTCAGGGAGGGTATCTAGGGTTACAAGGTCGGTATCTAGGAGCAAAGCGGCAGGAGAGATCTTGGAGTATACATCAAGTCTTCGGTGGAGGTAGTCTTGATCATGCCTCCTGCATACGGCCTCCGGAGTCCATCTTGAGTATGAGTGAGGGCCTATCGGCCCAGCCCGAGGAGCATGGACCGACTAGGTTAGTACCCCCTTATCCAGGACACCGTTAGCCTACGTACATGATCATGCCATGAATAACCTCATAACTATGCGCTTTTCTATCAATTGCTCAACAGTAATTTGTCTACCCACCGTATGCTATATTTATTACAGAGATGCCTCTAGTGAAACTATGCCCCCCAGGTCTACTTTAATCATATTGCTAAAACCAAAAATACCTTGCTGCAATTTCTTTACTTTTATTTTACTTTGCAATTTATCTATCACCTACTATCATATTTGATCCTTGCAATTAACGAGTACAAGGGGATTGACAACCCTCTTGCCCGTGTTGGGTGCAAGTATTTTCTCTTATGTGTGGAGGTACTATCAATGGTTGATTACGTGGTTCTCCTATTGGTTTGATAACCTTAGTTCTTTCCTGGGGCAAATACTATCCGCTACTATATTGCTTCACCCTTCCTCTTCCAGAAAAATCCCAACGCAATTCATAAGTAGCAGAAAGAATTTCTAGCGCTGTTGCCGGGGAGATATCATCAAACAACTCCAGGTTCCTTCATATACATTATCATTTGGTTGTTCTACCTTTTATTTTATTTTATTTGCCTTCTCTTTTTCATCTCCCTCCGCTTCTCTAAAAAAATTAAAAACACAAAATTATTTTATTTTGCCTTGTTGCTTGAAGTTGCTATCATGTCTGAGTTTGAGGAAGTTAGTGGTGCTCCCACCACTAGCGTGGAACCGTTTGATCATCAAGCTATACTTTTAAATCTTGTGAGAAATGAAAATATTTGATACACCGCCCATTCGGCCATGGCAGCTTCAATGTCCGCCCACGTAGTTGTGTGGCCGTGGGCGGTGATGAACTCGGTGCGACGGGATGCCATCGCTTTCCTTACCATGTGTGCGATCGCGGGTGGTGAGGAACTTGGTGCGGCGGGATGTCATTGCTTCCTTACCAGTTACTGTGCGGCGCGGTGCATTGAATGATGCTTGGAGAGAGCTCTGAGGCGGAGTGGCCGGACAACCGTATAGTGCGGTGTTTTTTTGGAGCTCAAGGACAAACGACAAAGGAAATTTGGCTTCCCCTACAATCTTGGTCATTCATTATCGCACACGACTCATCTCTATCGCCTCCAGAAATAGTGTGCACTCACCCTATTGTGTATTGCATTATGATTGGCCGGAACCCCAGTCATGCGGATCGCGCATGTGCACCGTAGGATGCACTGCGATCGAGCGACAATTCACGTCCCTCTCATCACACCCATGCAACTGTAGCTGGATTGGATTTATCTGCGTTAAATGTCTAGAAAATGCCCATAATCGCCTAAATTTGGTAAATGAGCCCGGAAAAGTGCCAAATTTGAACACGGTGATTTGTAGGATATATGTTCATCGTAGAAAAAAACTCAAGGACAAAGGACAAAGGAAATTTGAATTCCCCTTCAATCTTGGTGATTTCCCTCTCGAAACCATGAAACTTCCTCGGTGATGGTTCGATTTATGAAGAGCGTGCATGAAGACATAAGCCAAACCTTCTCAATTTTTTATCAGGGCATGGTGAGGCCATACCATGGCACCATGCTAGGCGTCATGTTTTTCAAGCATGTATTTTATTTTTCTGTAGTTGAAAAACCAATAAACGACACGTTTGTGGTTGTCACACATATCCTTGAAATCTCTGCCCATTCCTTGTAAAAGACATGGGAATTTACTAAATACCACGAGCATGGTTTTCCAGACCATTTTTTGTGCACCTTTTCATGCACAGATTGTTTGAATTTGAGTTATGTGCATTAGTGCCTAGAAAATGCACATAATCGCCTAAATATGGTAAATGAGCCCGGAAAAGTGCGAAATTTGAACACGATGATTTGCAGGGTGTATGTTCATCGCTGAAAGAAACTCAAGGAGAAAGGACGAAGGAAATTTGGATTCCCCTTCAATCTTGGTGATTTTCCTCTCGGAAACATGAAACTTCCTTGATGATGGTTCAATTTATGAAGAGCGTGCACGACGACATAAGACAAACCTTCTCAAATATTTACCAGGGCATGGTGAGGCCATACCATGGCACCATGACACGCGTCATGTTTTTCAAGCACGTATTTCATTTTTCTATAGTTGAAAAGCCAATAAATGACACATTGTGGTTGACTCTTGCGACACATATCCTTGAAATCTCTGCCCATTTCTTATAAAAGGCATGAGAATTTACTAAATACCACGAGCATGGTTTTCCAGACCATTTTTGTGCACTTTTTCATGCACTGATTGTTTGAATTTGAATTATTCGCATTAATGCCTAGAAAATGCACATAATCGCCTAAATATGATAAATGAGCCCGGAAAGGTGCCAAATTTGAACAAAGTAATGTGCAGGGTGCATGTTCATCATAGACAAAAAGTGAAGGACAAAGGACGAAGGAAATTTGGATTCCTCTTCAATCTTGGTGATTTCCCTCTCGGAACCATGAAACTTCCTCGGTGATGGTTCGATTTATGAAGAGCGTGCATGAAGACATAAGCCAAACCTTCTCAAATTTTTACCAGGGCATGGTGAGGCCATACCATGGCACCATGCCAGGTGTCATGTTTTTCAAGCATGTATTTCATTTTTCTATAGTTGAAAAAACAATAAACGACACGTTTGTGGTTGACTCTTGCCACACATATCCTTGAGATCTCTGCCCATTCCTTGTAAAAAGGCATGAGAATTTACTAAATACCACGAGCATGGTTTTCCAGGCCATTTTGTGCACTTTTTCATGCATAGATTGTTTGATTTTGAATTATGTGCATTAATGCCTAGAAAATGCACATAATCGCCTAAATATGGTAAATGAGCCCGGAAAAGTGCCAAATTTGAACACGGTGATATGCAGGGTGTATGTTCATCACAGAAAAAAACTCAAGGGCAAAGGACGAAGGATATTTGGATTCCCCTTCAATCTTGGTGATCTCCCTCTCGAAACCATGAAACTTCCTCGGTGATGGTTCAATTTATGAAGAGTGTGCATGACGACATTAGCCAAACCTTCTCAAATTTTTACCAGGGCATGGTCAGACCATACCATGGCACCATGCCAAGCGTCATGTTTTTCAAGCATGTCTTTCATTTTTCTATAGTTAAAAAACCAATAAAAGACACGTTTGTGGTTGACTCTTGCCACACATATCCTTGAGATCTCTGCACATTCCTTATAAAACGCATGAGAATTTACTAAATACCACGATCATGGTTTTCCAGACTGTTTTTGTGCACTTTTTCAAGCGCCGATTGTTTGAATTTGAATTATGTGCATTAATGCCTAGAAAAGACACATAATCACCTAAATATGGTAAATGAGCCTGAAAAATGCCAAATTTGAACACATTGCATTGGAGGGGGTATGTTGATCATAGAAAAAAACTAAATGACAAACAAGGAAGGAAATTTGGATCCCCCTTCAATCTCGGTGATTTACTATCGCACACGGTTCATCTCCATCGCGTTTACGAACCGTGTGTGTTCACCCACACATCCAAAAGGAAAAAAAGAAAACCCTTACCCCGTGCCCACTTCATCCCCACCCACTCGCCACGCACTCCTCGACAACTCTGCACCTCGTCAACTTCTATCACGGCGGCCACCCTTAAGATTGACGGCTGTCGTTTGTGGGCGGAGGTCGCGCTCCAAACGGCACGGGAATTTGCCCCTACCGCATGCCAACACCTATCTGCACCGACTTGCACCGACTATCTGGACTCTGGTCGATTGGGGTTTTCTGCGGGATTCGGACGGGGATTTTTCCCATGGAGAAGGTAATTAATTTAGCAAAATATTCACTCATCTCTTATCGCAATCCGTCTATTATTGTTAATCAACCGGCAGAAATCGCCGTGGATTCATTTTTATTCTAGCTGATTCGAGGGTTTTCATCCAAGTGTCCACAATGCGAGCACAAATCGGGCAAGTGTGATCGCAGCCAGTCGAAAACGAAGTTATATCTCACCATTCCAGATGACTTCAGGGACCGCTCATTATGTTCAATCTCACCCTACCATGGTTGGGATGGCCTAAATTTATGAACATATATCATATATTGCTATATTTGGATAAAAAGTACAGTGCCACATGCAGCCTAGATGTCGAAGACAATATTTTTTCTAAATTAGGAAAATTAATGATGTATTGTTCATTCAGTTACTCTCATATTTGTATCAAATCTTTATTACATAATCTATTTTTAATTATATATTTTTGTACTTTGCTTTTAGCTATATATTGTTATGTTCTCTCAATTACTCTAGTATTTGCATGTTGCTCTGTTATTTCATTATATATTATTAACGATCTTAATTTTCATTTCAAGCAGTACATCCCTTGCTTTGCAAGAACATGAGTAGAAGGAAATCTTGGGCTTTACTTTGTTGATGACTCCATGGATGTCGTATTGACAACGCAGCATGGATTTATAATGACGGTTACGATAAAACTTGATAAAAATGGTCACTCCTATTTTGATGCGGACCTTTGGAGAAAAATATCTAAGTTTTATGAACTGAAAGCTGGCAATAAATTCTAGTGTGTGCACCACAACCTGGTCTAATTAACATGGATGTTTACTTCCCCAACGTCATCAGCCGATCACGGTCTGATCGAGGTTAGTATTCTTTTAACTTTCTCCATGCTGGCATATTATATAGCAAAATCGGGGTATTTGTTTTGACTAACTGATCACTATTTAACCAACCAATTGTGATTTCATTTTCTGACTCTATGCCTAAGCAATAACAAATTATATTTACCAATTTATGCCCACTATTCTTCTACCATGTTTTGAATAAATAATACCTTTCCACCTTTTAAGCAGGATATGTTGGATGCATAGTTAACGATCTGTATGCTACTCGACGTACCAAATTTCACTAGAAAGGCTTGAAGCATGTCATAAAATTTGTTGATAATATGACAGAGATTGCACATCGTATGAATGTTGGATTTTGGATGGGATTAATTCTACCTTTGGTGCATACATTGAAAAAGACCAATTGTGTGAACAAAACGCTGGTACAAAGTCTTATTTTTATGTTGATGTTCATAAACTATATATAGCTTCAACGCTATGTTACAATTGGTTTTTATTCTACATTGCAACAAAAATTGCCCGCTGCAGCTGTTTCTGAATCGATTTCCCGGCGTGGTCGAATTACACTTGTGCCTGCTAATAACGCCAAAGTGATTGCAAGGTACTGCATTTCCCACAGAAATGGAACCATTCAAATTGACAAGTTCTCGCTTGTCGTGGCAATGCCTGCACATTGGAAAATTGGAGACACTGTTCTACTCATGCTCTACCAAGGCACAGGAGGATTCTTCCTTTTCATTGATGAGATGCCGTGTCACCGTGATCATGCTGCTTCCAGCGGATAGTTGTGGTTGTTGGCCCTTGGCCTCTTATAATGTGCTAGTTGTTACTATGTTAAGTGTGTAGATATGGACCATATGGTTGTCAAAATTGTTAAGTTCGAAATTGCTAAGTACCGTGTTACCAAGATCCGCCTTTTGTCGAATAGTGTCACCACTATATATATGTTACTCAAATGTCGTTGTTAGCCAAGTTCTTAAATTATCATGGAAAATATTAGTATCATACACAGTTCATTCAGTTTAAGAGTGTGCCCGGTAGAGTAGAGGATGTCCATGTTTTCGACATGGCGATCAACACCGATGTCCAGAAGGCATTTGCATATTAATTATCCATATTGCAAATTCAGATAATATACAGATAGGCCAGCCCATACAATTAACATATTTGACTTGCATGAACAAATCACTCGAGCATATATATATGCTCAAATTATTGGTCTAGTTCCTAGTTCGATGATTAATTTATAAACCATTAGCTTGCTAATTTACAAGAATATAATGAACCGCGCACGCACAAAAGAGCTATTGTGCACCTGACGCCGCCCCAACACGCACAGCTGCCATCGTCCATCAGCATGTCGATCATGGGCTCAATGGGAGCGGAGGCCGCCAAGTCAATGACCTACACACCTTGATCGATCGGTGCTGGGGCAGCCTCGACACCGAGGATCACCGGTACTGCCTCGGGTGCAGCGCTCACCAGGGCTACTGATACGTCTCCAACGTATCTATAATTTATGAAGTATTCATGCTGTTATATTATCATTCTTGGATGTTTTACAATCATTTTATAGCAACTTTATATCATTTTTTGGGACTAACCTATTGACCCAGTGCCCAGTGCTAGTTGCTGTTTTTCGCTTGTTTTTTACATCGCAGGAAATCAATATCAAACGGAGTCCAAACACCGCGAAACTTTTTGTGGATTTTTTATGGACCAGAAGACCACCAATTGGCCAGAGCAGCACCTAGGGGTGCCCCGAGGGGGCACAACCCGCCAGGGCGCGCATGGAGGCCCAGGCACGCCCAGGTGGGTTGTGCCCACCTCGGTGGCCTCCCGCACCCCCTCTTTACCCTATAAATTCACAAATATTCCAAAAACCCTCGGGGTTAACCTAGATCAGAAGTTCCACCGCCGCAGGACTCTGTAGCCACCAAAAACCAATCTAGACCCCGTTCCGGCACCCTGCAGGAGGGAGGAATCATCTCCGGTGGCCATCTTCATCATCCCGATGGCCACCACAAAAAGGAGGGAGTAGTCCACCCTCGGGGCTGAGGGTTTGTACCAGTAGCTATATATTTAATATCTCTCTCTCTCTCGTGTTCTTGAGATGTCACAATCTTGATGTATCGCGGGCTTTGTTAATATAGTCGGATCATATGGTGTTTTCCCTTCTCTATCTTGTTGTGATGAATTGAGTTTTTCCCTTTGAGATTTTGTTGTTATCGGATTGAATACTTTTATGGATTTGAGAGCACTTGATATATGTCTTGCATATGAATACTCGTGGTAACAATGGGGTATCGTATTGATTCACTTGATATATGTTTTGGCATTCAACTTGCGGACTCTCGAGGTGACATTGGGGTAATCTATGCATAGGGGATGATGCACGTTCTTGTCTTTATTTCTCCGGTAGAAATCTTGGGGCACTCTTTGAAGTTCTTTGTGTTGGATTGAATATTATGAATCTGAATTTGCTTTGGTGTTATTTTAGTACGAACTCTTGGTTAGATCAATCGGAAAGAATAGCTTGGTGTTATTTTAGTACGAACTCTAGGATAGATTGATAGGAAATAATAGCTTTGAGGTGGTTTCGTACCCTACAAACAATTCCGTCTTATGTTCCCCGCTAGATAGGAAATTTGGAGTGATTCTTTATCGTACTTTGAGGGGTGGTTATATGATCCAGTTATATTAGCACTGTTGAGAGATTGCACTAGCGAAAGTACGGACCCTGGGCCTCTTTTTCAAGCATTGCGATACCGTTTTTGTGCCCGTTTACTATTTGCTACCTTGCTGTTTTTATTTATTCAGATTATAAAAATATATTTCTACCATCAATGTTACACTTTTATTATCATCTCTTCGCCGAACTAGTGCACCTATACAATTTGCCATTGTATTGGGTGTGTTGGGGACACAAGAGATTTCATGTATTTGGTTGCAGGATCGTTTGAGAGAGACCATCTTCATCCTACGCCTCCCACGGATTGATAAACCTTAGGTCATCCACTTGAGGGAAAATTGCTACTGTCCTACAAAACTCTGCGCTTGGAGGCCCAGCACGAGTCTGCAAGAATAAAGTTGCGTAGTAGACATCAAGCTCTTTTCTGGCGTCGTTGCTGGGGAGGTGAGTGCTTGAAGGTATATCTTTAGATCTTGCAATTGAATCTTTTAGTTTCTTGTTTTTCACTAGTTTGGTTTACAACAGAGAACTACAAAAAAATGGAATTGAGGTTGCATCATATTATTGATCATCTTTATAATATCTTTCTTGAAAATGATGGAAAGGAAAATGGTGTTCAATTGATAGAAGAAGAATTCAATAGAATGTTTGATATAAATGATGAGCATGATTGCAATGTTGTTAGTATGAATTCTTTGAAAATCCATGATGCTAATGATATGCAAAGCCATAAGCTTGGCGATGCTATGTTTGATGAAGATGATATTTTTAGTCCCCCAAGATTTGATGTGCAAATTTGTTATAATGATTGCATACCTCCTATTTATGATGATTATAATGATGAAAGTGGATTTGGAGAGGTCATGACTTTATTTAGTGATGAATCCACCATTTTGGATGAGGCTTCAATTGACTATGATAACAAAGTTGCTATCTATGATGATTATGGTGATGACATGTATGCTATATTGAATAATGATAACCATGAAACTTGTCATCATGATTTTAATTTTCACTCTGATGATAGTTATTTAGTTGAGTTTGCTCCCACTACTATTGATGAGAAGAAATTTGCTTATGTGGAGAGTAATAAGTTTTCTATGCTTTTGTGTCATGAAAAGAATGCTTTATGTGATGGTTATATTGTTGAATTTCTTCATGATGCTACTGAAAATTATTATGAGGGAGGAACTTATGCTTGTAGGAATTGCAATAATATCAAGTTTCCTCTCTATGTGTTGAAAGTTTTGAAGTTATGCTTGTTTTGCCTTCCTATGCTAGTTGATTCTTGCTCC
The DNA here is from genome assembly GCF_002575655.3 of Aegilops tauschii subsp. strangulata. Taxonomy (NCBI): domain Eukaryota; kingdom Viridiplantae; phylum Streptophyta; class Magnoliopsida; order Poales; family Poaceae; genus Aegilops; species Aegilops tauschii. Next base: position 333,661,568 of record NC_053038.3, read on the forward strand.
CATGAATTGTTTTCTCAATAAATCCCTATGCATAGGAAGTGGGTTAGTCTTAAATGTGCTTGCCATGTGTTTCATTATGCTCTCTTTATGTTTCAATCCTTATCTTTTATGCGAGCATCATTAAAATCTTCATGCCTAGCTAAAAGGCATAAAAGAAAAGCGCTTGTTGGGAGACAACCCAACATTTACCCCTACTGTTTTTGTGTGTTTACATGATTAGGCTACTGTAGTAACCATGTTTTATAGCTTTTGTGTAGGATCGAAAGTATGTCTAGAGGGGGGTGATTAGACTACTTGACCAAATAAAAATCTAGCCTTTTCCCAATTTTAAGTCTTGGCAGATTTTAACAACTTAGCACAAGTCAAGCAATCAACCTACACATGCAAGTCTAAGAGTATAGCAGCAGAATGTAAAACATTGCACATGAAGGTAAAGGGAGGAGTTTGGAGGGAGCAAACGCAATGTAGACACGGAGATTTTTGGCGTGGTTTCGATAGGTGGTGCTATCGTACATCCACGTTGATGGAGACTTCAACCCACGAAGGGTAACGGCTGCGCGAGTCCACGGAGGGCTCCACCCATGAAGGGTCCACGAAGAAGCAACCTTGTCTATCCCACCATGGCCATAGCCCACGAAGGACTTGCCTCACTAGGGTAGATCTTCACGAAGTAGGCGATCTCCTTGCCCGTACAAACTCCTTGGTTCAACTCCACAATCTTGACGGAGGCTCCCAAGTGACACCTAACCAATCTAGGAGACACCATTCTCCAAAAGGTAATAGATGGTGTGTTGATGATGAACTCCTTGCTCTTGTGTTTCAAATGATAGTCTCCCCAACACTCAACTCTCTCTCACAGATTTGGATTTGGTGGAAAGATGATTTGAGTGGAAAGCAACTTGGAGAAGGCTAGAGATCAAGATTCATGTGGTTGGAATGGAATATCCTGACCTCAACACATGAGTAGGTGGTTCTCTATCAGAAAATGTATGCTAGAAGTGTAGGCATGTTCTGATGGCTTTCCTCACGAATGAAGGAAGGGTGGAGGGGTATATATAGCCTCCACGCAAAATCTAACCGTTACACACAATTTACCAAACTTGATAGGACCGAATCAGAAAACTCGGTCAGACTGATTTAGTTCAAAATGTGAACGTTAGGCTTTTCGGTGGGACCGATTTCATTAGGGTTAGGGCATAACGTAATCTCGGTGAGACCGATTACACAAACTCGGTAGGACCGACTTTGGTAATAAGCTAACCAGAGAGTTGGTCAGGCAAACTCGATGGGACCGATTCGATCATCTCGATGAGACCGAAACGTTATGAAAGGGAAACAGAGAGTTTGCATTGCGAACTCGGTGGGACCGATCGCTCATCTCGGTTGGACCGAAATGTTACGAAGGGAAACAGAGAGTTCGCAATCCCATCTCGGTGAGACCGAGATCCCTATCGGTGAGACCAAAGTGACTAGGGTTTGTGGTAGTGGCTATGTCAAGTGAACTCGGTGGCGCCGGATAGAATATTTTGGTGGGGCTGAGTTTGACTTTTGGTTTGGGACATATGTGGATATGAGAAAGTGGTTGAGGGTTTTTGGAGCATATCACTAAGCATTTTGAGCAAGTAAGCCATTAAGCAACACCTCATCCCCTTTTAATAGTATTGGCTTTTCCTATGGACTCAATGTGATCTTGGATCACTAAAAGTAAAATGTAGAGTCTTGAGCTTGAGCCAATATGTGTCCTTAGCATTTTGAGGGGTCCACAATTCTAATCCATGCCATGCAAATCATTGAACTTTCCTGAAATATTTATCTTGAAATAGCATTAGCTCAATGAGCTATATGTTGTTAATAATTACCAAAACCGCCCAGGGATAGTTGCACTTTCATTTTGTTTCAATAAAGTGCCAAGTAAAGCCTTTGGGATAGTGTAGATGATAGTTGACTTGATTCTATGTAAAAACAGAAACTTATGCGTCCAGTGCAGAAATTCTTATCACTACTGGAACATAGAAAACTTTTGAAATTTTTACAGTTGATTTATATACAAATTTTCTACGTGGTCCTAATTTTTAAGAATTTTTGGAATTGCATAAGTATGACTAATATTCAGATCTTTATGTACTGTTTTGTTTTTGACAGATTCTGCTTTCAGTGCATAGTTTGCTTGTTTTCGAGTTTCTATGGCTTATATTGCTCAATATAAATCATGGAAATGATGAGGTACAATAGGCATTGTGTGAGAACAATTATGAATCTTATCTATGACAGTACCAAGGTGAATGGTTTGTCTTTATCATACTAACCCATCTCACGAAGTTCCGTTAAGTTTTGTGTGATTGAAGTTTTCAAGTTTTGGGTGAGATATCGATATGAGGAGAATAAGGAGTGAAAAGACCCTAAGCCTAGGGATGCCCAAGGCACCCCAAGGTGATATTCAAGGAAGATCCAAGCAACTAAGCTTGGGGATGCCCCGGAAGGCATCCCCTCTTTCGTCTCCAACATTATCGGTAACCTCACTCGGAGCTATGTTTTCATTCGTCACATGATATCTGTTTTGCTTGGAGCGTCAATTTATTTTGTTAGGATTTGATTGCTGTTATTTAGAATAATTTTTTGCATCTTTTATTTTCAATAAAAGTGGCATTGATAGCCTTTGCTATGCTTATTTTACAAGTATACATGTTGCTGTTTGAAAATGGAAAGTTTACAGCTGTTGCAAAAATCCCCTAGGAAAGTCAGAATGTGCTAAAATGTTGAAACTTCTTGCAAAATAAGATCTGATAAATTTTCTAAAGTGTGGTAATTTTTTCAGAATTTTCGGAGTTAGGGAAGTATGATGAATATTGCATTCTTTACAGACTGTACTGGTTTGGCAGATTGCTGTTATGGTTGCATTGTTTGCATATGTTTGCTTGTTTAATGATTCTATTTGAGGATAGAAGTATCAAATATGCCGAGGCATTTAGTATGCAATGTTGAATAATAATTTTAGTGATTTGCTACAGTAGAGAATGATGAGGTTTTTGCATTGGTTTATACTAACTTATCTCACGAGTTCATGTTGAGTTTTTGTGTGGATTAAGTTTTTAAGATTTAGGAAAACCGTGATATGAGAGGAATTAAGGAGACACAAAAGCTCAAGCTTGGGGATTCCCAAGGCACACCAAGATAATATTTCAAGAAGTCTCAAGCATCTAAGCTTGGGGATGCCCCGATAGGCATCCCACCTTTCTTCATCAACAATTATCGGTTAGTACCGGTTGAGCCTAAGTTTTTGCTTCTTCACATGATGTGTGCTATTATTGGTATAGCATTTTGTTTTGTTTTTTGCTTGCTGTTTTAATAAAATACTTAGATCTGATTTTTTTAAAATAAAATAGAGCTCTCAAATAGTTGCTAGGGAGGCTAGGTAAGCGGCACGCACATCCCGTCAACGAAGCTCTTTTCTATGGAATTGCTCTAGTGCTTCACTTATATCTTTTTGAGCATGGTGTGCTTTAGTATTTTTGAAGAAATTCTCTCTTGCTTCACTTAAATTAATTTGAGAGAAAGAAATATTATGCTCATGATCTTCACTTATATCTTTTCGGAGTAGTTTATCATTTACTCTTATGCTTCACTTATATCCGATGAGTAAATTGTTGAATAAATTGAATGTCATGAAGTTGAAATCATATCATGCCTAGTGGTAGCTTCACATTGGGTTTAGAAAGTGAAACTTTTTTAGGCTTGACAATCACAATATTAGTATACAAGCAATTCATGAATAATTAGTATAAGGAAGAGAACTTTCGCATGCAAATACACTATCTTGGAAATCTTTTGTGATTGTGAGCCCGCCCCATCAAAATAGTATATGCCAAAATTATTGACGTTGGACAAGGAAGACAACGTAATGATTGTCAAAATAGTATATGCCAAAATTCACATAGAAGTTATATTGTCATAGATCCTTCAACAAGTGGTGCTTGCCCCCCATCTTTGCTAGCCAAAAATTCCGCACCAAGTAGAGATACTACTTGTGCATCCAAAAAACCCTTAAACCCAAATCTTATCTTCAAGAGTCCACCATACCTACCTAAGGATTGAGCAAGTTCCTTCAAGTAAGTTATCATCGGTGCAAAAAGGCAATAAAAATTGCTTCTAAAAATGTTAGATCATTTAGTGTAAGAGAAAATTGAGCGTTGTACGAACTTGTGATGGTAAAGAATAAAAGCGACAGATTGCATAATAAAGGTTGCTATCATAAGGGGCAATATAACATGACATTCTTTTGCACTAAGTGCTTGAGCATACAAACAAATAAGCGCATGGCAACCTCTGCTTCCCTCTGCGAAGGGCCTATCTTTTACTTTTATGTATTTACTTTTATGCAAAGAGTCAAAGTTCTTCTCTATATTCCTTTTTATTTTTCTCTTTTGGCAAGCATCATGTGGTGAGGAAAGATCTAGGCACATATGTGAAGTTGAATATGGGTAGCATGAGTTATTATTGTTGACATCACCCTTGAGGTGAATACGTCGGGAGGCAAAACAATAAGCCCCTATCTTTCTATGTGTCTGGTTGAAATGTTTTGCTCATGTGTATGCGGTGAGTGTTAGCAATCATAGAAGACTATAAGATGGTTGAGTATGTGGAGCTCTTACTTAAACTCTGTTGAATAAATTGAATTGCAATTGGTGACTAAGAACATAGGTTGTTGAGTTTCAAGAGAATTCATTGTTTGAACCTTAACATGTGAATTGGTTGCCACATTAACATGAGAAGTTTTATAAGAAAGAATTGCTGTTATGATGCTAGGAAAAGTGACTGAAATTGTCATTGATCAAATTTATGCACTTTGCTAGCATTCACACTTCATAAATTATTTCTTTTATCATTTACCTACTCGAGGACGAGTAGGAATTAAGCTTGGGGATGCTGATACGTCTCCAATGTATCTATAATTTATGAAGTATTCATGTTGTTATATTATCATTCTTGGATTTTTTTACGATCATTTTATAGCAACTTTATATCATTTTTTGGGACTAACCTATTGACCCAGTGCCCAGTGCTAGTTGCTACTTTTTGCTTGTTTTTTACATCGCAGGAAATCAATATCAAACGGAGTCCGAACACCGCGAAACTTTTTGTGGATTTTTTATGGACCAGAAGACCACCAATGGGCCAGAGCAGCGCCTGGGGGGTGCTCCGAGGGGGCACAACCCTCCAGGGCACGCCTGGGGGCCCAGGCGCACCCAGGTGGGTTGTGCCCACCTCGGTGGCCTCCCGCACCACCTCTTTACCCTATAAATTCACAAATATTACAAAAACCCTTGGGGTTAACCAAGATCAGAAGTTCCGCTGCCGCAGGACTCTGTAGCCACTGAAAACCAATCTGGACCCCGTTCCGGCACCCTGCCGGAGGGGGGAATCATCACCGGTGGCCATCTTCAGCATCCCTACGGCCACCATGATGAGGAGGGAGTAGTCCACCCTCGGGGCTGAGGGTTTGTACCAGTAGCTATGTGTTTAATCTCTCTCTCTCTCATGTTCTTGAGATGTCACGATCTTGATGTATCGCGGGCTTTGTTAATATACTCGGATCATATGGTGTTTTCCCCTCTCTATCTTGTTGTGATGAATTGAGTTTTTCCCTTTGAGATTTCGTTGTTATCGGATTGAATACTTTTATGGATTTGAGAGCACTTGATATCTATCTTGCATATGAATACTCGTGGTGACAATGGGGTATCGTATTGATTCACTTGATATATGTTTTGGCATTCAACTTGCGGATTCCCGAGGTGACATTGGGGTAATCTATGCATAGGGGTTGATGCACGTTCTTGTCTTTATTTCTCCGGCAGAAATCTTGGGGCACTCTTTGAAGTTCTTTGTGTTGGATTGAATATTATAAATTTGAATTTGCTTTGGTGTTATTTTAGTATGAACTCTTGGTTAGATCGATCGGAAATAATAGCTTGGTCTTATTTTAGTACGAACTCTAGGATAGATTGATCGGAAAGAATAGCTTTGAGGTGGTTTCGTACCCTACAAACAATTCCGTCTTATGTTCTCCGCTAGATAGGAACTTTGGAGTGATTCTTCATCGCACTTTGAGGGGTGGTTATATGACCCAATTATATTAGCACTGTTGAGAGATTGCACTAGCGAAAGTACGGACCCTAGGCCTCATATTTTAAGTGCAATACCGTTTTTCTGCCCGTTTACTATTTTCTATATTTATTCAGATTATAAAAATATATTTCTACCATCAATATTGCACTTTTATTACCATCTCTTCACCGAACTAGTGCATCTATACAATTTGCCATTGTATTGGGTGTGTTGGGGACACAAGAGATTTCTTGTATTTGGTTGCAGGATCGTTTGAGAGAGACCATCTTCATCCTACGCCTCCCACGGATTGATAAACCTTAGGTCGTCCACTTGAGGGAAAATTGCTAATGTCCTACAAAACTCTGCGCTTGGAAGCCCAACACAAGTCTACAAGAATAAAGTTGCGTAGTAGACATCAAGCTCTTTTCTGGCGTCGTTGCCGGGGAGGTGAGTGCTTGAAGGTATATCTTTAGATCTTGCAATTGAATCCTTTAGTTTCTTGTTTTTCACTAGTTTGGTTTATAAAAGAAAACTACAAAAAAATGGAATTGAGGTTGCAACATATTATTGATCATCTTTATAATATCTTTCTTGAAAATGATGGAAAGGAAAATGGTGCTCAATTGATAGAAGAAGAATTCAATATAATGTTTGATATATGATGAGCATGATTGCAATGTTGTTAGTATGAATTCTTTGAATATCCATGATGCTAATGATATGCAAAGCCATAAGCTTGGGGATGCTATGTTTGATGAAGATGATATTTTGAGTCCCCCAAGATTTGATGTGCAAATTTGTTATAATGATTGCATACCTCCTATTTATGATGATTATAATGATGAAAGTGGATTTGGAGAGGTCATGACTTTATTTCGTGATGAATCCACCATTCTAGATGAGGCTTCAATTGACTATGATAACAAAGTTGCTATCTATCATGATTATGGTGATGACATGTATGCTATGTTGAATAATGATAACCATGAAACTTGTCATCTTGATTTTAATTTTCACTCTCATGATAGTTATTTTGTTGAGTTTGCTCCCACTACTATTGATGAGAAGAAATTTGCTTATGTGGGGAGTAATAAGTTTTCTATGCTTTTGTGTCATGAAAAGAATGCTTTATGCTACTGAAAATTATTATGAGGGAGGAACTTATGCTTGTAGGAATTGCAATAATATCAAGTTTCCTCTCTATGTGTTGAAAGTTTTGAAGTTATGCTTGTTTTGCCTGCCTATGCTAGTTGATTCTTGCTCCCATGAATTGTTTGCTCATAAAATCCCTATGCATAGGAAGTGGGTTAGGCTTAAATGTTCTTGCCATGTGTTTCATTATGCTCTCTTTATGTTTCAATCCTTATCTTTTATGCGAGCATCATTAATATCTTCATGCCTAGCTAAAAGGCATAAAAGAAAAGCGCTTGTTGGGAGACAACCCAACCCCTACTGTTTTTGTGTGTTCACATGATTAGGCTACTGTAGTAACCATGTTTTATAGCTTTTGTTTCAATAAAGTGCCAAGTAAAGCCTTTGGGATAGTGTGGATGATAGTTGACTTGATTCTGTGCAAAAACAGAAACTTTTGCGTCCAGTACGGAAATTCTTATCTGCTACTGGAACATGGAAAAATTCTAAATTTTTTACAGTTGATTTATATACAAATTGTCTACGTGGTCCTAATTTTTAAGAATTTTTGGAATTGAATAAGTATGACTAATATTCAGATATTTACGTACTGTTCTGTTTTCAATGCATAGTTTGCTTGTTTTCCAGTTTCTATGGCTTATATTGCTCAATATAAATTGTGGAAATTATGAGGTACAGTAGGCATTGTGTGAGAACAATTATGAATCTTATCTTTGACAGTACCAAGGTAATGGTTTGTCTTTATCATACTAACCCATCTCACGAAGTTCCGTTAAGTTTTGTGTGATTGAAGTTTTCAAGTTTTGGGTGAGATATCGATATGAGGAGAATAAGGAGTGACAAGACCCTAAGCTTGGGGATGCCTAAGGCACCTCAAGGTGATATTCAAGGAAGATCCAAGCAACTAAGCTTGGGGATGCCCCGGAAGGCATCCCCTCTTTCGTCTCCAATATTATCGGTAACCTCACTCGGAGCTATGTTTTCATTCGTAACATGATATGTGTTTTGATCGAAGCGTCAATTTATTTTGTTAGGATTTTCTTTCTGTTATTTAGAATAATGTTTTGCATCTTTTATTTCAATAAAAATGGCATTGATAGCCTTTATTATGCTTATTTTACAAGTATACATGTTGCTGTTTGAAAACAGAAAGTTTACCGCTGTTGCAAAAATCCCCTAGAAAAGTCAGAATGTGATAAAATGTTGATTTTTTTTGCAAAATAAGCTCCGATAAATTTTCTAAAGTGTGGTAATTGTTTCAGAATTTTTGGAGTTAGGGAAGTATGATGAATATTGCATTCTTTACAGACTGTACTGGTTTGGCAGATTGCTGTTATGGTTGCATTATTTGCATATGTTTGCTTGTTTAATGATTCTATTTGAGGATAGAAGTATTAAATATGCAGAGTCAATTAGTATGCAATGTTGAATAATAATTTTAGTGATTTGCTACAGTAGAGAATGATGAGGTTTTTGCATTGGTTTATACTAACTTGTCTCACGAGTTCTTATTGAGTTTTGTGTGGATGAAGTTTCTAAGATTTAGGAAAACCGTGATATGAGAGGAATTATGGAGACACAAAAGCTCAAGCTTGGGGATGCCCAAGGCACCCCATGATAATATTTCAAGAAGTCTCAAGCATCTAAGCTTGGGGATGCGGCGATAGGCATCCCACCTTTCTTCATCAACAATTATCGGTTAGTATCGGTTGAGCCTAAGTTTTTGCTTCTTCACATGATGTGTGCTATTCTTGGTATTGCATTTTGTTTTGTTTTTGCTTGCTGTTTTAATAAAATACTTAGATCTGAAAGTTTTTAAATAAAATAGAGCTCTCAATTAGTTGCTAGGGAGGATAGGTAAGCGGCACGCACATCCCGTCAACGAAGCTCTTTTCTATGGAATTGCTCTAGTGCTTCACTTATATCTTTTTGAGCACGGCGTGCTTTAGTATTTTTGAAGAAATTCTCTCTTGCTTCACTTAAATTAATTTGAGAGAAAGAAATATTATGCTCATGATCTTCACTTATATCTTTTCGGAGTAGTTTATCATTTACTCTTATGCTTCACTTATGTCCTATGAGTAAATTGTTGAATAAATTGAATGTCATGAAGTTGAACTCATATCATGCCTAGTGGTAGCTTCACATTGGGTTTAGAAAGTGAAACTTTTTGACGCTTGACAATCACAATATTGGTCATACAAGCAATTCATGAATAATTAGTATAAGGAAGAGAACTTTCGCATGCAAATACACTATCTTGGAAATCTTTTGTGATTGTGAGCCCCCATCAAAATATTATATGCCAAAATTGTTGACGTTGGACAAGGAAGACAACGTAATGAGTTATGTTTGTTCATGTTCACATAGAAGTTATATTGTCATAGATCCTTCAACATGTGGTGCTTGCCCCCCATCTTTGCTAGCCAAAAATTCTGCACCAAGTAGAGATACTACTTGTGCATCCAAAAAACCCTTAAACCCAAATCTTATCTTCAAGAGTCCACCATATCTACCTAAGGATTGAGCAAGATCCTTCAAGTAAGTTTTCATCTGTGCAAAAACAATAAAAATTGCTTCTAAAAATGTTAGATCATTTAGTGTAAGAGAAAATTGAGCATTGTACGAACTTGTGATGGAAAAGAATAAAAGCGACAGACTGCATCTTATTAAGTTGAACCGAGTTGCCCGTTTGCCGCGTATCACACACATCTTATTAGGTTGAAGCATTTCTGTTGTCTCGGCTCATCGCAAATAGTTCATCCGAGTGAATTGTATACCGTCTGTTGCACACACCTTGATATGCCTGACTGTTTCTATTGTGTTACCTAATAACAAACAGTTCATCCAGGTGAACTGTATGCTGTATATCGCACACACATTCATATGGCTTCCCGTTTCTGTTGTTAATCTCATCGCAAACAGTTCATTCGAGTGAACTGTATGCCAGCATCGCACACACAACTATTATCGTAATCGTGTTTGATGTCTCCGCCATCGCAAACATTTTGTATCTTTTTGATGGTTTTATTACATCATCGCATCGCACACAATTTCGTCAAAGGGTCTCTGATTGTAGTGTCGCGTTTGGCTACAGCAGTGCTCATTCTTTATGGCCTATGAACGGTATTTTAGTTTACTTCACTATTTGGATGAGAGTTGCAAGTGTCAGATGATTCATAATCATATGACTCGAAAATCCATCACAATGGAATTTCTTCTTGCGGGTTTCTCCAATGTGACTAAATGCAGTGCCACACATATGTGGTATTTTTAGTCTTGCAACATTTAGCGTCAGTGTTATGGATGCTCAATTCTATCATCAATATTCATAACTTCAATCCTATTGACAATAGCAGTATGAACCGTTTGTTCATTACATCGACAACTATTGTTTTCTATGAAAAACCTCCTTGCAACTTCTATGCAATGCGCTAGAGTGTACGAAACTCTAAAATGTAATATGTTGATGAAAAAGTATCATAACTATTACAAAAATTTCAACACATATTTTAACCTAATTAATTTGTTGGTCATTAGGTCATACTAAATCTTGCATCGATTCACAACAACATGCAATCGAGTCGGTATTCTTGTGATCAACTTTTAACCACAATTCCCGAAGAATTTAGTGTTTAACAATTTAATCATGATTCTCAAGAGTCACAATTTTACTTGACCGACTTTCTCTACATCTTATAACTTGTATGACATTCATACCTGAGCTGGACATTCCAATCTTCTTTTCTTTCCGTCTCTAAACTTCTTATAGTTTCACTTTCAATATTTATCCCACTCAACAGAAGAATCATCTAACTTTTTAAGAGTGGCGTGAGCCCCCAACCTTCCAGGCATGTAAGTCTTATTACATCCTTTGCTTTTTGTTCTTTGTCTTTAAGCTCTCGCCCTCAACTCATGACTGGCATTCTTCCGGGTCTTACGCATTTCAGTCTCAAACATAGTTGAACACTTCACTAGACCTAGCAAACAAAACACATCTTTAGATATCACATATCTTTTAATCTTTGTTTGTTTCCGAAAACAATTTTCAGTTCCAAGAATATCGCATAACTATCCCAAACATTATGAAGTTCGGGTTTCTCGGAAGCTAGCAGACTATAATGCGATTCTAACTTTTGGATTGAACAAACGTGAGTCTTGTCATCCATAGATTAGCAAGAGAGTATTGTAAGGATGTAGTAGGACAAAATCCTTCTTGGCACTTTTAGAGAGGACGACCCTCTCAATCATAAAGGTTCAACCAGATAAATAACAGCTAATCAATTTCAACAACACAGGTGGAACAGTGAGCCATATCTACAACTGTAATGCAAGCTACACATAGACACCGTTCATAATTAATTTGCACTCGTGATTAAACTAAATTAATACATTATTGTGCTCCCACTCAAATCAATATCTCTCATAATTGATTTTAAGTGATTTAAGATCCAAATCTATTTCTCAGCCATTGATGTGGACATCATTGATCACGAGAATTTTGACCGGTGGGCAAACTTTTGCCGATCAAATCTCCATATGACTCTTGTTCATCTTTTGATGCTTCGTACTCCGAGCTCAGAACGATTCTGCTAGGACTTCGATACAACCAGGTGCTATATAAATACATGGCCTGACCATCCCCGTCTTACACCTCACGTCCCATTTGTAGGACATGACGCACTCAAGAACACTACATGTTATAGACGGTTGCAACACCGGGAAGAGCACCTTTTAACTTGATATTTACTATGAGAGATCACCCTAATAATTAACTACTACACAATCAAAGTGTGCAAACAACAAAGGGATAAACATCTCAGAAAATTCATAATTAATAACATGATATGGTATAGCCCTAGGCGCCGGGAGTCCTCCATGATCATCTTCAATCTCAAGTTGGAGCGACGTGATGACCAATATTTTGTTGCCGTGGCAACTGTTTGAAAAACATTGTCGTGCCGACAATTTCAGAAAACGTTGATAACCCACAAGTATAGGTGATTGCAACAGTTTTCGAGCGTAGAGTATTCAACCCAAATTTATAGATTCGACACAAGGGGAGCCAAAGAATACTTGTAAGTATTAGCAGCTGAGTTGTCAATTCAACCACACCTGGAGATTAATTATCTGCAGCAAAGTGATCAGTAGCACAGTAATATGATAGTTTTGATAGCAATGATGATAGTAGCAGTAACAGTAACAGTAATAGCAATGATTTTGTAGCAAGTATAACGGTAGCAACAGTAGTAGTAACTTAGCAAGAACAATATGTGGTAAATTCGTAGGCATTGGATCAGTGCATTCGTTGGATGATATTCATCATATAACAGTCACAACCTAGGGCGATACAAAACTAGCTCCAGTTCATAAATATAATGTAGGCATGTATTCCGTAAATAGTCATACGTGCTTATGGGAAGAACTTGCATGACATCATTTGTCCTACCCTCCTGTGGCAGCGGGGTCCATAAGGAAACTAAGGGATATTAAGGCCTCCTTTTAATAGAGAACCGGAACAAAACATTAACACATAGTGAATACATGAACTCCTCAAACTACAGTCATCACCGAAAAGTATCCCAATTACTGTCACACTAGGGTTTACGGATCATAACACGTAATAGGTGAATATGACCTGCAAGATCGGATCTAGAACATAGATATAATGGTGATAACATAAACGGTTCAAATATGAAATCATGGCACCCGGGCCCAAGTGACAAGCATTAAGCATGACAAAGTCATAACAACGTCAATCTCAGGACATAATGGATACTAGGGATCAAGCCCTAACAAAACTAACTCGATTACATGATTAATCTCATCCAACTCCTCAACGACCAGCGAGCCTACGAAGGAATTACTCACTCCCGGTGGGGAGCATCATGGAGTTGGCGACGGAGAAGGGTTGGTGATGATGAAGATCGAAGATCCCCCTCTCCGGAGCCCCAAACAGGCTCCAGATCTGGCCTCTCGATGAAGAACAGGAGATGGTGGCGGCTCCGTATCGTGAAACGCAATAATTCTTTCTCCCTGGTTTTTCTCTCTCCAAAAATAGGACTTTATAGCATCGGAGTCAGGGTCTGCAGGGCCACCTGGTGGGCACAACCCACCTGGGCGCGCCTGGTGGAGGGGGTGCGCCCTGGTGGGTTGTGCTCACCCAGGCCCCCCTCCAGTGGTTCTTGGCTCTAGTGTTTTTCTTTTATTCCACAAAAATTCTCCAAAAAGTTTCGTTCCATTCCGAGAACTTTTATTTCTGCACAAAAACAACACCATGGTAGTTCTGCTAAAAACAGTGTCAGCCCGGGTTAGTTTCATTCAAATCATGCAAATTAGAGTCCAAAACAAGAGCAAAAGCTTTAGGAAAAGTAGATACGCCGGAGACGTATGAAACGTTGTTGTGGCGATCGTTTTAGAAAACATTGTTGTTGCACGAAATTCAGAAATTTCCCCATGGGATGAAATTATAGCTTCTCGTACCACGCCAAGTACACATTCTCCTCGCCGGGGTCCACGCCAAGTACACATTCTCCTCGTCGGGGGTCCTCCATGTATGGTTGCCATCGTCACTTGTAACATGTAGGCTATTTCTACAATTTTTAAATTAACGTGGCAATCTCGTGGCTCCTGCCATCATGCCATGACGTGCAGGCCACTTAATATTACAACATATAACCATCTCATACATAAACTCATTATCATGAAGAAGGCTATACCACATCATGATGCATACCCTGCAAAACCAAGTTAGACATTCTCTAATCTGTTTTGGCAAAATTTTAGTTATGCGGCTGACCAGTTTAACAAATAATACTATCTACCTACGTCTGCAATTCAAGCGATGATTCTTGATGCTAGATTAAGTTTCGGGGTGTGTGAAACAAGAGACTTAAAATCTCTAGCCCCACACTAAACTTCATCAATACGTGTGACCCCCTGGAAGATCATCCATCTTCGGCACCATCTTGTGTACGCGACGGTTCACTTTTCTCAACTATGGTGAAGCCCAAGGAACTGCTAGCAGATCGTCGACACCCAAAGTCGATCAATTGTCAGAACCTTGTAACAAAACAATGCCATGTTGTTGATGAATTGAACCAAAGTAACACTCGAGGGAAGCATAGCAAGAACATCAACCCTCACAATCACATGTGATCTAGATCACAACCTGCACCTACTCATAATCCTGCTCATGATGGCATTGTTGGGAAACGTAGTAGAAAACAAAAAAATCGTGCCTACGATCACCCATGATCAATATAAAGATGCATAACGGGTTGGGATCACGACCGTTACCATAAGCGAGTTGCAACGGAAGAACGTGTCGGTGTAGGTCATACTTGGAGTCCCTTGAACCATAGATGTGAAGGAAACATGCCCTAGAGGCAATAATAAAGTTGTTATTTATATTTCCTTACATCATGATAAATGTTCATTATTCATGCTAGAATTTTATTAACCGGAAACTTAGTACATGTGTGAATACATAGACAAAACAGAGTGTCCGTAGTATGCCTCTACTTGACTAGCTCGTTAATCAAAGATGGCTAAAGTTTCCTAGCCATAGACACGTGTTGTCATTTGATGAACGGGATCACATCATTGGAGAATGATGTGATGGACAAGACCCATCCGTTAGCTTAGCATAATGATCATTTAGTTTTATTGTTATTGCTTTCTTCATGACTTATACATATTCCTTTGACTATGAGATTATGCAACTCCTGAATACCGGAGGAACACCTTGTGTGCTATCAAACGCCACAACGTAACTGGGTGATTATAAAGATGCTCTACAGGTGTGTCCGAAGGTGTTTGTTGGGTTGGCATAGATCGAGATTAGGATATTTGTCACTCCGAGTATCGGAGAGGTATCTCTGGGCCCTCTCGGTAATGCACATCACTATAAGCCTTGCAAGCAATGTGACTAATGAGTTAGTTGCGGGATGATGCATTACGGAACGAGTAAAGAGACTTGCCGGTAACGAGATTGAACTAGGTATGATGATACCGACGATCGAATCTCGGGCAAGTAACATACCGATGACAAAGGGAATGACGTATGTTGTTATGCGGTTTGACCGATAAATATCTTCGTAGAATATGTAGGAGCCAATATGAGCATCCAGGTTCCGCTATTGGTTATTGACCGGAGATGTGTCTCGGTCATGTCTACATAGTTCTCGAACCCGTAGGGTCCGCATGCTTAATGTTCGATGACGATTTGTATTATGAGTTATGTGTTTTTGGTGACTGAAGTTTGTTCGGAGCCCCAATGAGATCATGGACATGACGAGGAGTCTCGAAATGGTCGAGAGGTAAAGATTCATATAGGACGATGATATTTGGACACGGAAGTGTTCCGGGTGATATCGGGTCACCGGAAGGGGTTCCGGGCACCCCCCCCCCCCCGGCAAAGTAATGGGCCTATTGGGCCAAGTGAGGGACAGACCAGCCCCTGGTGGGCTGGTGCGCCCCTCTAGGACGAATAGGAGTAGTAGGAAAGGAAGGGGAAGAAGAAAGGAAGGAGGAGGGTTCGGCCTCCACCCTTTCCTTCTCTTCCCCCTTCTCTTTCCTTCCCATATGCTGAAATAACGAACGGGGGGGGGGGGGGGGGGGGGGAATTGGGCTTGCACCCCAAGTAGGATTCGGCCTACTTGGGGGCGCCCTAAGGCTGCCTCTTCCCCCCTCCAACCTATATATATCTGGGGAGAGGGGGCACCTAGGACACACAAGTTTCTCTTAACCGTGTGCGGTGCCCCCCTCCACAGATTACACCTCAGATTATATAGTCATGGTGCTTAGGTGAAGCCCTACACGGATCACATCACCAACACCGTCACCACGCCATCGTGCTGACGAAACTCTCCCTCATACTCAACTGGATCAAGAGCTTGAGGGACGTCATCGTGCTGAACGTGTGCTGAACACGGAGGTACCGTACGTTCGGTACTTGGATCAGTTGGATCGCGAAGACGTTCGACTACATCAACCGCATTACTAAACACTACCGTTTTCGGTCTACGAGGGTACGTGGACACACTCTCCCCTCTCGTTGCTATGCATCTCCTAAATAGATCTTGCATGACCGTAGGTAAAATTTTCTAAATACTACGTTCCCCAACAGTGGCATCAGAGCCAGGTTTATGTGTAGATGTTATATGCACGAGTAGAACACAGTGAGTTGTGGGCGATAATAGTCATACTACTTACCAGCAACGTCTTACTTTGATTCAGCGTTATTGTTGGATGAAGCGGCACGAACCGACATTACATGACTGCGTTCATGAGACTGGTTCTACCGACGTGCTTCGCACATAGGTGGCTGGCGGGTGTCTGTTTCTCCAACTTTAGTTGAATCGAGTTCGGCTACGCCCGGTCCTTATTGAAGGTTAAAACAGCACACTTGACGAAAAATCATTGTGGTTTTGATGCGTAGGTAAGAACGGTTCTTGCTAGAAGCCCGTAGCAGCCACGTAAAACTTGCAACAACAGAGTAGAGGACGTCTAACTTGTTTTTGCAAGGCATGTTGTGATGTGATATGGTCAAGACGTGATGAGATATAAATTGTTGTATGAGATGATCATGTTTTGTAACCATTATCGGCAACTGGCAGGAGCCTTATGGTTGTCGCTTTATTTTATGAAATGCAATCGCCATGTAATTGCTTTACTTTATCACTAAGCGGTAGCGATAGTCGTTGAAGCAATAGTTGGCAAGACGACAATGATGCTACGATGGAGATCAAGGTGTCAAGCCGGTGACGAGGGTGATCATGACGGTGCTTTAGAGATGGAGATCAAAGGCACAAGATGATGATGGCCATATCATATCACTTATTTTGATTGCATGTGATGTTTATCCTTTATGCATCTTATTTTGCTTAGTACGGCGGTAGCATTATAAGATGATCTCTCACTAAATTTCAAGGTATAAGTGTTCTCCCTGAGTATGCACCATTGCTACAGTTCGTCGTGCCGAGACACCACGTGATGATCGGGTGTGATAAGCTCTACGTTCAGATACAATGGGTGCAAGCCAGTTTTACACACGCAGAATACTCGGGTTAAACTTGACGAGCCTAGCATATGAAGATATGGCCTCGGAACACTGAGACCGAAAGGTCGAGCGTGAATCATATAGTAGATATGATCAACATAGTGATGTTCACCATTGAAAACTACTCCATCTCACGTGATGATCAGACATGGTTTAGTTGATATGGATCATGTGATCATTTATACGACTAGAGGGATGTCTATCTAAGTGGGAGTTCTTAAGTAATATGATTAATTGAACTTTAATTTATCATGAACTTAGTCCTGATAGTATTTGCATATCTATGTTGTAGATCAATAGCCCGCGTATAGCTCCCCTGTTTTATTTTTGATATGTTCCTAGAGAAAAATAAGTTGAAAGATGATAGTAGCAATGATGTGGACTAGGTCCGTGATCTGAGGATTATCCTCATTGCTGCACAGAAGAATTATGTCCTTGATGCACCGCTAGGTGACAGACCTTTTGCAGGAGCAGATGCAGACGTTATGAACGTTTGGCAAGCTCGGTATGATGACTACTTGATAGTTTAGTGCTCCATACTTTACGGCTTAGAACCGGGACTTCAAAAACGTTTTGAACGACAAGGAGCATATAAGATGTTCCAAGAGCTGAAATTGGTATTTCAGACTCATGCCCGAGTCAAGAGGTATGCGACCTCTGACAAGTATTTTGCCTACAAGATGGAGGAGAATAGCTCAACCAGTGAGCATGTGCTCAGAATGTTTGAGTACTACAATCGCTTGAATCAAGTGGGAGTTTATCTTCCAGATAAGATAGTGATTGACAGAGTTCTCTAGTCACTATCACCAAGTTACTGGAACTTCGTGATGAACTATAATATGCAAGGGATGACGAAAACGATTCCTGAGCTCTTCGTGATGCTGAAATCAACGAAGGTAGAAATCAAGAAAAGCATCAAATGTTGATGGTTGACAAGACCACTAGTTTCAAGTAAAAGGGCAAGGGAAATAAAGGGAACTTCAAGAAGAATGGCAAGCAAGTTGCCACTCCCATGAAGAAGCCCAAAGCTAGACCCAAGCCTGAAACATAGTGCTTCTACTGCAAAGGAAATGGTCACTGGAAGCGGAACTGCCCCATATACTTGGCGGATAATAAGGATGGCAAAGTGAACAAAAGTATATATGATATACATGTTATTGATGTGTACTTTACTAGTGTTCATAGTAGGCCCTGGGTATTTGATACTGGTTCAGTTGCTATGATTAGTAACTCGAAACAGGAATTACAAAATGAATAAAGATTAGTTGAGGGCGAGGTGACGATGTCTGTTGGAAATGATTCCAAGGTTGATAAGATCACCATCC
Source organism: Aegilops tauschii subsp. strangulata (assembly GCF_002575655.3). Lineage (NCBI taxonomy): Eukaryota > Viridiplantae > Streptophyta > Magnoliopsida > Poales > Poaceae > Aegilops > Aegilops tauschii. Next base: position 333,680,216 of record NC_053038.3, read on the forward strand.
CACACTCCCTTTACCTTCGGGATTAGTGTTGAACCTGAAATAAATGTTATTTGGTGTTCGCGTTGAGCATAATATGATTGGATCATGTTTATTGCAATATGGTTATTCATTTAAGTCAAAGAATAATTGTTATTCCGTTTACATGAATAAAACCTTCTGTGGTCATGCACTCAAGGTGAATGGTTTATTGAATCTCGATCGTAGTGATACACATATTCATGATATTGATGCCAAAAGATGCAAAGTTGATAATGATAGTGCAACATACTAGTGGCACTGCCGTTTAGGTCATATTGGTGTAAAGCGCATGAAGAAACTCCATGCGGATGGACTTTTTGAATCACTTGATTATGAATCAATTGATGCTTGCGAACCATGCCTCATGGGCAAGATGACTAAAACTCCGTTCTCCGGAACAATAGAGCGAGCCACTGTCTTATTGGAAATAATACATACCGATGTATGCGGTCCAACGAGTGTTGAGGCTCGCGGTGGATATCGTTATTTCTGACCTTCTTAGATGTTTTGAGCACATATGGGTATATCTACTTAATGAAACACAAGTCTGAAAATTTTGAAAAGTTCAAAGAATTTCAGAGTGAAGTTGAGAATCATCGTAACAACAAAATAAAGTTTCTACGATCTGATCGCGGAGGCGAATATTTGAGTTACGAGTTTGGCCTTCATTTGAAACAATGTGGAATAGTTTCGCAGCTCACGCCACCTAGAATGCCACAGCGTAATGGTCTGTCTGAACGTCGTAACCGTACTTTATTAGATATGGTGCGATCTATGATGTCTCTTACCGATTTACCATTATCTTTTTGGGGTTATGCATTAGAGACAACTGCATTCACGTTAAATAGGGCACCATCTAAATCTGTTGAGACGGCACCATATGAACTGTGGTTTAGTAAGAAACCTAAGCTGTCGCTTCTTAAAGTTTGGGGCTGCGATGCTTATGTGAAAAAGCTTCAACCTGATAAGCTCGAACCCAAATCGGAGAAATGCATCTTCATAGGATGCCCAAAGGAGAATGTTGGGTACACCTTCTATCACAGATCCAAAAGGCAAGGTATTCGTTGCTAAGAATGGATCCTTTCTAGAGAAGGAGTTTCTCTCAAAAGAAGTGAGTGGGAGGAAACTAGAACTTGATGAGGTAATTGTACCTTCTCCCGAATTTGAAAGTAGTACATCACAGAAATCAGTTCCACTGATTCTTACACCAATCAGCGAGGAAGCTAATGATGATGATCATGAAACTTCAGATCAAGTTACTACTGAACCTCGTAGGTCAACCAGAGTACGGTCCGCACCAGAGTGGTACGGTGATTCTGTTCTGGAAGTCATGTTACTAGACAATGATGAATCTACGAACTATGAGGAAGCGATGATGAGCCCAGATTCCGCGAAATGGCTTGAAGCCATGTAATCTGAGATGGGATCCATGTATGAGAACAAAGTATGGACTTTGATTGACTTGCCCGATGATCGGCAAGCCATTGATAATAAATGGATCTTCAAGAGGAAGACGAACGCTGATAGTAGTGTTACTATCTACAAAGCTCGAATTGTCGCAAAAAGGTTTTCGACAAGTTCAAGGTGTTGACTACGATAAGATTTTCTCACTCGTAGCAATGCTTAAGTCTGTCCGAATCATGTTAGCAATTGCCACATTTTATGAAATCTGGCAAATGGATGTCAAAACTACATTCCTTAATGGATTTCTAAAAGAAGAGTTGTATATGATGCAACAAGAAGGTTTTGTCAATCCTAAAGGTGCTAACAAAGTGTGCAAGCTCTAGCGATCCATCTATGGACTGGTGCAAGCATCTCGGAGTTGGAATATACACTTTGATAAGGTGATCAAAGCATATTGTTTTATACAGACTTTTGGTGAAGCCTGCATTTACAAGAAAGTGAGTGGGAGCACTACAACCTTTCTAATAAGTATATGTGAATGACATATTGTTGATCAGAAATGATGTAGAATTTTTTGGAAATCAAAAAGGAGTGTTTGAAAGGAGTTTTTCAAAGAAATACCTCAGTGAAGCTGCTTACATATTGGGCATCAAGATCTATAGACATAGATCAAGACGCTTGATAAGTTTTTTCAATAAGTACATACCTTGATAAGATTTTGAAGGAGTTCAAAATGGAACAGTCAAAGAAAGAGTTCTTGCATGTGTTGCAAGGTGTGAAGTTGAGTAAAGACTCAAAACCCAACCACGGCAGAAAAATAGAAAGAGAATGAAAAGTCATTCCCTATGCCTCGGTTATATGTTCTATAAAGTATGCTATTCTGTGTACCATACCTATTGTGTACCTCACCATGAGTTTGGCAAGAGGGTACAATAGCGATCCAGGAGTGGATCACTGGACATCGGTCAAAATTATTCTTAGTGGAATAAAGACATGTTTCTCGGTTATGGAGGTGACAAAAAGTTTGTCGTAAAGGGTTACATCGATGCAAGTTTTGACACTATCCGGATGACTCTAAGTCTCAATCTGGATACATATTGAAAGTGGGAGCAATTAGCTAGAGTAGCTCCGTGCAGAGCATTGTAGACATAGAAATCTTGCAAAATACATACGGCTCTGAATGTGGCAGACCCGTTGACTAAACTTCTCTCACAAGCAAAACATGATCACACCTTAGTACTCTTTGGGTGTTAATCACATAGCGATGTGAACTAGATTATTGACTCTAGTAAACCCTTTGGGTGTTACTCACATGGAGATGTGAACTAATCACATAAAGATGTGAACTATTGGTGTTAAATCACATCACGATGTGAACTAGATTATTGACTCTAGTGCAAGTGGGAGACTGGAGGAAATATGCCCTAGAGGCAATAATAAAGTTGTTATTTATAATTCCTTATATCATGATAAATGTTTATTATTCATGCTAGAATTGTATTAACCGGAAACTTAGTACATGTGTGAATACATAGACAAAACAGAGTGTCCCTAGTATGCCTCTACTTGACTAGCTTTTTAATCAAAGATGGTTAAAGTTTCCTGACCATAGACATGTTTTGTCATTTAATGAATGGGATCACATCATTGGAGAATGATGTGATGGACAAGACCCATCCGTTAGCTTAGCATAATGATCGTTTAGTTTTATTGCTATTGCTTTCTTCATGGCTTACACATATTCCTTTGACTATGAGATTATGCAAATCCCGAATACCGGAGGAACACCTTGTGTGCTACCAAATGTCACAACGTAACTGGGTGATTATAAAGATGCTCTACAGGTGTCTCCGAAGGTGTTTGTTGGGTTGGCATAGATCGAGATTAGGATTTGTCACTTCGAGTATCGGAGAGGTATCTCTAGGCCCTCTCGGTAATGCACATCACTATAAGCCTTGCAAGCAATGTGACTAATAGTTAGTTGCGGGATGATGCATTATGTAATGAGTAAAGAGACTTGCTAGTAACGAGATTGAACTAGGTATGATGATACCGATGATTGAATCTCGGGCAAGTAACATACCGATGACAAAGGGAATGACGTATGTTGTTATGCGGTTTAACCAATAAAGATATTCGTAGAATATGTAGGAGCCAATATGAGCATCCAGGTTCCGCTATTGGTTATTGACCGAAGATGTGTCTCGGTCATGTCTACATAGTTCTCGAACCCATAGGGTCCGCACGATTAACGTTCGATGATGATTTGTATTATGAGTTATGTGGTTTTGGTGACCAAAGTTTGTTTGGAGTCCCGGATGAGATCACAGACATGACGAGGAGCGCAGACATGACGAGGAGCCTCGAAATGGTCGAGAGGTAAAGATTCATATATAGGACGATGATATTTGGACACCGGAAGTGTTCCGGGTGATATGGGTCACCGAAAGGGTTCCGAGCACCCCCCTCCCTGCAAAGTTATGGGCCTATTGGGCCAAGTGAGGGACAGACCAGCCCCTGGTGGGCTGGTGCGCCCCTCCTAGTCCGAATAGGAGTAGGAGGAAAGGAAGGGGAAGAAGAAAGGAAGGCGGAGTGTTCGGCCTCCACCCTTTCCTTCTCTTCCCCCTTCTCTTTTCCTTCCCATATGCTGAAATAAGGAAGGGGGCGAATTGGGCTTGCACCCCAAGTAGGATTCGGCCTACTTGGGGGCACCCTAAGGCTGCCTCTTCCCCCCTCCAACCTATATATATGTGGGGAGAGGGGGCACCTAGGACACACAAGTTTCTCTTAATCGTGTGCGGTGCCCCCCTCCACAGATTACACCTCAGATTATATAGTCGTGGTGCTTAGGCAAAGCCCTGCGCGGATCACATCACCAACACCGTCACCACGCTGTCGTGCTGACAAAACTCTCCCTCGTCCGCAACTGATCAAGAGCTTGAGGGACGTCATCGTGCTGAACGTGTGCTGAACACGGAGGTGCCGTACGTTCGGTACTTGGATCGGTTGGATCGCGAAGACGTTCGACTACATCAACCGCGTTACTAAACACTTCCGCTTTTGGTTTACAAGGGTACATGGACACACTCTCCCCTCTCGTTGCTATGCATCTCCTAGATAGATCTTGCGTGATCGTAGGTAAATTTTTTGAAATACTACGTTCCCCAGCAAGATGAACGATCCCGCGTACCACCCACGAACAGTCCCTCGAACTGAAGATTGAAAGCACGACCTCTCTACTTGGTTGCAAGCGTGCATCCTTCATGATCCGGCAGCGCTTCACCGTCCAGAGCTAATCATCACCAGAGAATTAGAGAGAGGATTTTAGAACCACACTAGGCTTCTAATTATGAGGAGAAGAGGATTAACCACACTCTAATTAGTCAACTAGCACCAATAAGAACATGAGCTAGAAGAACTAGAGGAGGCTCCAAAACTTGTATATTCAATTATGGTGAAAGCACAAGTGCTCCCTGGGTGATTTTGGTAATTAATGTCAACTTATCTCTTGTTGGACTAATATTTTTGTCCAGTATATTTCAGATGAGTTCAACAGTGGAGTGTCATGGACAAGAGGATGTGGAACCCCTTCAAGATGCTAAGGACAAACATTGGCAAAATCTCAAGACTCTACATTTTCATTTTAGTGGTCCAAGATCACATTGAGTCCATAGGAAAAGCCAATACTATTAAAAGGGGATGAGGTGTTGTTTAATGGCTTGCTTGCTCAAAGTGCTTAGTGATATGCTCCAAAGCCCTCAACCACTTTCTCATTTTCACATATGTCCTAAACCTAAAGTCAAACTCGGCCACCGATTTGATTTATCCGGCGCCACTGAGTTCACTTGACATAGCCACTGCTAGAAATCCTAATCAGTTCGGTCTCACCGATGGGATCTCGGTCTCATCGAGATGGGCTTGGAAACTCTCTGATTGCCTGTTGCAATTATTTCAGTCCCACCGAGATATGCAATAGGTCCCACCAAGTTTGCTTGACCAACTCTCTGTTTGCTTATTACCAAAATTGGTCTCACCGAGTTTGTGTAATCGGTCAAACCGAGTTGTGGTTTTACCCTAACCCTAGCACATAGGTCCCACCGAGCTGATCATGTCGGTCCCACCGAAAACTCTAACGTTCACATTTTGAACCATATCGGTCTGACCGAGTTTCACTGTTCGGTCCCACCGAGTTTGGTAAATTGTGTGTAACGGCTAGATTTTGTGTGTAGGCTATATATACCTCTCCACCCATCCTCCATTCATGGAGAGAGCCATCAGAATGTGCCTACACTTCCAGCATTCATTTTCTGAGAGAGAACCACCTACTCATGTGTTGAGACCAAGATATTCCAATCCAACCACAAGAATCTTGATCTCTAGCCTTCCCCAAGTTGCTTTCCACTCAAATCATCTTTCCACCATATCCAAATCTATGAGACAGAGTTGAGTGTTGGGGAGACTATCATTTGAAGCATAAGAGCAAGAAGTTCATCATCAACACACCATCTATTATCTTTTGGAGAGTGGTGTCTCCTAGATTGGTTAGGTGTCACTTGGGAGCATCCGTCAAGATTGTGGAGTTGAACCAAGGAGTTTGTAATGGCAAGGAGATCGCCTACTTCGTGAAGATCTACCCAAGTGAGGCAAGTCCTTCGTGGGCGATGGCCATGGTGGGATAGACAAGGTTGCTTCTTCGTGGACCCTTAGTGGGTGGAGCCCTCCGTGGACTCGCGCAACCGTTACCCTTCATGGGTTGAAGTCTCCACCAACGTGGACGTGCGATAGCACCACCTATCGGAACCACGCCAAAAATCTCCGTGTCTCCAATTGCGTTTGCACACTCCAATCCCATCCCTTTACTTTCTTGCAAGTTACATGCTTTACTTTCCGCTGCTCATATACTCTTGCCATGCTTTCTTGAAACGTATTGTGAATGTTTAAACTTGTGCTAAAACTCCACCTTAACTTAGAAGAAATAAAAAACTGCTACTTTTCTTTGTTGAGGGTCTAATCACCCCCTTCTAGACACCTCTTCTCAATCCTTTCATGTGGCCAATACCTCAAGTATATATAGGTTAGAGGGGGAGAGGAGTGATGCCACCAAGGAGGGAACCATCCAAAGGGGGGAGGAGTTGGACTCCTTCCCTAGTAGGATTCACACCCCCCCACACAAGGAAAGGGGCACCTCTTGGCCTTTTAAGGCCCGTTGATATATAAATTAAATATAAAATGTTCTAAATACTTATAGACCATTATATTTTTTTAATATCTTCAAAAACATTTTCCACCTATATATAATACTCCCTCCATCCTGAAATACTTGTCGGAGAAATGCATAAAAATGAATGTATCTAGAACTAAAATACGTCTAGATACATCCATTCCTCCAACAAGTATTTCCGGACGGAGGGAGTATATCGACAATACCCGGTATTACCCGATATTCACCGAAACCCTTCGGGTGACCCCGAAACACTTCCGGATCCTCTCAAAACTATTCTAAATATTAATAAAACAATTCCACAAATATATTCTCATCACTCCTGTCCTACTAACACTCAAAAGATCATGTTTTCCTTAAGCTTGTGAACCCTAGGTTCGTTAACTCATAGACATGAACGAAACAATTCATTCAATGACCGACAGCGGGACCGTGGAAGTCCGTATCGGTCCCTATGAGTACACGAATGATATTCGAGTGAACCTTAGGTTATCATGGGATGTTCCCTTTGCTTCACGATACTTTACAAAACCCGCTTTGCATCGGTATGCTCCTGAGTCATCACCATGCTCACTATACCGTTGCCACCGTTACCGGTTTTGTTCTTCTTTCTCGTTAACGTGTTCCGGCATCCCCGTGACGTAGTCACCTGTGTCTGGACATATGATGATGGATGCCGTCACACCGAGAGGCCCCTAAGAATATATCTCCATTGTTGGAGGAGCAAATCCCACTCTTGAGCTATCCGACCACTTGTCAAACTTTCCGATGAACTTGTAAGTTGTCGTTATGATCATCGTGTTACATGTGACGTTTGAGAAACCCCAAAGCCCACCGCATGGTAAGAAGTGACCATGATACTCTCATGGTCTAAGGAGCAAAATCACACGTTAACACTCCATGTTATTACAATTGAATACAAACAATATTAATTCAATTCAAAACAAACAAGTTTGGGTCGATTCAATATGATCATTCCAACGTCATAATCTCAATGTTGTTTCAGGACTATAGTTACACTTAATGCTATCCTAAGATCCGGAAAACGTGATCACCCACAACACTTGAGTTAGTCCCAGAGGCAAGACTAGGAACCTTTTATTTAACCATTTATCATTCCACGCGTGCATATGAGTTTTCCACTGAATCACATATTCTAGGATCATAGCAGTTATAGCATGAAATATAAACTCTTAATTGTGAATATGGAAATATAATAATACAAATATTGTTGCCTCTAGGGCATATTTCCAATAGTTACACCCTCTTTTGGATGTGGTGGTAAGATGCCACAATAGTAGTTAGGATGAAGTCGTTTTGCCTTTTGGGTATATGATGGTGCATGCATAAGTTTTTTTGTTCCATGTGTAGTGTATTCCTTTGCTTGTTGCTTGAATTGTTACTCTTTTGTCAATGCTAGGTGAAGTGGTATGTGGTGCAGAGAGGGAAGGTTCTAGGGGTTTACAGTTCATGACAAACAACCAATAATAAGTGCCTCGTTACACATTCAACTTCTTCAAAGGGTCTAAGAGTAGATAGAACGCACAATATGCTTATTCCAAGTTTGTGCTCAAATAGAAAAGCAATGTTGAAGCAGGCAAGTCTCCTGTTCAGTTTGGGCCATGTGAGATGATTGTAACGCTGTTTTATTTGTGTGATTGTTCTGATCGTATGTAAGGTATATATGATAAGATCATCACATGGGATACAAAGTAAGTAGACCTGGCCAAATTTACGCAACCAAATGGCATGCAATCCATCAACACAAGTATTTGAATGTCCCAGGTGAGATACATATGCAAGGAGAAAAAAGATACAAGCAACCAAACATGCTCATAGTAGATTGATGACCATGCCTAAACTATAGCTGGCCAAGTGGGTCGGGCTAACCAGGCCGACCCATGAGCACGCCGGCATGGCCCGCCATAGGCCAGGCACGACACGGGCTAAACGGGCCGGGCCCGACACGTGGCATGCCCTAGGCCGTGCTTGGTCTGCTAGCCTAAGCACGTGGGCCGGCACGGCACGACCCGATTACGTTTTTTCTATACATCTCTATATGGCCCAACAGGTAAAAATAGGCTAAAAAACGTCCAGTGTGTCAAATAGCAGACGAACTAGCTGGCCTGGCGTGCTAGTGGGCCGACTCGATTAGTAGCTGGGCCGTGCCTGGGCTGCGACCTCCCGCCCGTGGGCCGGCACGACACGGCCCGGCTATCAGTCGTGCCGTCGCGGGCCGTGTCGTGCCAAGCACGTTTACCGCGGGCCGAGCCGTGCCGGCCCGTTTGGCCAGGTATGGCCTGAACAACAAAATATGTATATGCACCCTATTCAGAAAACAGAAGAAGTATATTTAGCGAGAATCGGAAGATTTGCAACAATAGCACATGGGTCCATGACTTCGCACCAAAACCATCAATGGTCAACATGACATCCAGTTTAGCCAGCAACATGGTTCCACAGAGAGAAAAGACATACACACTCGACGGTCAGACGACAAGCAGGAGCAAATCGAGAGAGACACATGTTTCTTAATCTAAAGCTGTAAGCCACCATTGACCTCCTATAGCTAAGTTAATCAGCACTAGTCCTACGTAGCCCAACTGGGCTAGCCACCCCACTACTCTTTATTTATTTTATTAAAAGCTTGCGAGTACTCTTCATTTTAGTAAGTTTTTAGCTTGAATAATTTGGACCAAACCAAACCCCCCACTATGTCTCCAAATCATAATACTCCACTCCTCTCCACCTTGTCACTCTAGAGTCGGCGGACTTCCTCTGTCCCTTCTGCCTTTACTCCCTTCACCGAATTCCCCAAACCCCAGCTCGCCGCCGCCCGCATTGCGACGCCGGCCCCGGAATACGAGGACCCGTCGCGTCGTCTCAGATCCAACTCGGAGCCTTCCCCGCCGGGGCCGCCGACCAGAGCTTTTCCCCGCAAGAAATGGCGCCATTCGAGCGGGTTCTTGGGAAGACGCTTCTTCGCTAGGACCGCAGCAGGGGGCTGTGATGGAGAGCGCCTCCAATGAGGAGATGCTGCCCCCGGCGCTGCCTCTGGCGACGCTGATCGGCCGCGAGCTCCGCGGCGGCGGCTCCGAGCGCCCGCTCGTGCGGTACGGCCACTCTGGCTTCGCCAAGCGCGGCGAGGACTACTTCCTGGTCAAGCCCGACTGCCTCCGCATCCCCGGCGACCCTTCCTCGGCCTTTTCCGTCTTCGCGGTACGCGCACTGTCTTATTCGCAGCGCCCCTTTTGTTTTTTCTCTCTCGGGTTCGGCCATGTGAGGGCGTGTTTGTTTCTCGGATCTGCTGACTGTAGGTGTTCGACGGTCACAATGGCGTGTCCGCGGCGGTGTTCAGCAAGGAGCACTTGCTCGACGACGTGATGAGCGCCGTGCCGCAGGGTATCAGCCGCGAGGACTGGCTGCAGGTGCTGCCGCGCGCGCTTGTGGCAGGCTTCGTCAAGACAGACATTGACTTCCAGCGCAAGGGTGAGACTCAGAGAGAAGGTCCTTGCAATGCCGTTATATTCCCCGGCGAATCTCATCACTAAGATGCTGTTAACTCTGGGAATTGGTGCAGGGGAAATGTCAGGGACGACGGCGACGTTGGTCGTCATCGATGGATTCACCGTGACTGTGGCGTCAGTCGGAGACTCCAGGTGCATCCTTGACACTCAAGGTGGTGTGGTCTCTCTGCTAACCGTTGACCACAGGCTAGAGGAGAATGTAGAGGAGCGGGAACGTGTCACGGCGAGTGGAGGGGAGGTCAGCCGGCTGAACCTCTGCGGTGGACAGCAGGTAGCGCTCTACTGGGAACAGCTTGGGGATACAACTGCATGTTTGGATATAAACTTTGGGGTAAATTGTTCTGTTTATTTTTATATAGGTTGGCCCTCTCCGATGCTGGCCAGGTGGACTGTGCCTTTCAAGATCAATTGGGGACACCGATGTTGGGGAGTTCATCGTGCCAATTCCACATGTCAAGCAAGTGAAGGTGAATTTTGGAAGTTTGATCAAATGCCATGAGCGTAGCTTATTCTAGTGTATCTTGACTAACATGTGTGTCTTGGGCTTGCCATAGCTATCCAATGCTGGAGGGAGGCTAATAATTGCATCAGATGGAATATGGGATGCAGTGTCCTCAGAGATTGCAGCGCAGGCGTGCAGAGGTTTGCCTGCGGAATTGGCTGCAAAGCTTGTTGTTAAGGTCAGTAAGCATTTCACCGCAGTTGTTAAATTGTCCCATACTTCGATGGTATGCTTGATTGTCTTGACCATCTAACTGAGATCAATTTTGCTTGTACAGCAAGCTCTAAAGACAACTGGATTGAAAGATGATACAACTTGTGTAGTTGTTGATATCATCCCATCTGATCATTGTTCAACACCACCGCCGTCGTCTCCAAAGCAAAATCAGAGCAAGTTGAGGTCTCTTCTTTTTGGTAGGAGGTCCCATAGCTCTGTTGGAAAGCTTGGTAACAAAAAAAAGTCTGCTTCATTTGGATTTGTGGAGGAATTATTTGAAGAAGGCTCTGCATCGTTGGAAGAAAGGCATGTTCTTATTTTTCTCTTACAGTTCATATTGTTTTATATACTATGCATATCAGTAAAGTACATGGTTTTTAGTTGTGCATTTATTTGTCATATGTGAATCTTGTGTTTGTCATTGGATAATTTCCTTTTGCTTCACTTTTATCTCCTTATCCCTGGTTTAGTTTGATGATATACAATACATCTTTGGGATGGTGAAGAACAAGTGGTTGTATCCACCCCCTAACTGAACGTTTCTGGATTAGCACTGGTAGTCTTTTTTTTTGGGGCGTCAGTTGTTCAATCTCATCTGTAGCTATTTAATATTTCATGAAAAGCAGTAAAGCAACATTGCACAAGCTCCCCATGAATTGGTCTTATGTATCATGTCCTGGGTACCAGACATGCCTTTATGTTTGGTGCTGTTGAATTACTGGACCTATTTTTCCACTCTCTTGGTTAGGTGCATATAGCTGGTGTACTTGCCAGATATGTATTCACGCTCATGGTGACAGTTTTCTGTTCTTTGTGGTGGCCTTGTCCATTTCTCTTGGTGGCATTGTCCTTGAGGCATTACTTAAATATGCCGTCTAGTTGAAAATTAGAATGTAGACCAAGGTCAAAGGAGCCAAGTAATACACGAAAAATATTTTGCTCGTCACATTCTGACTGGAGATGGACAACCAGGATTTTGAGATGACTTCTATTTGTATAGTCATTTGATGAGTTGTTGTGCTTCTTCCAGTCACAGAACATAGGTAATGTAATAGAATATCACCTTTCTTAGTTTGCATTTATCTTGCAGTAGTACTTCTGTAGACTAGTAGGTGGTCTAGAAAGATAGGATTCTTATCTTGGATGCCACTACAGCGCCTTAATACGGATCCTACTTTTCTCATTGTCAGTAGAGGATCAGGTTTGCAAGAATGGTTAGCACTGGAATGAACAAACTGCATCTGCCGCTAGGAGCATCTCACTTTGGCTCTTCCATATACGATTTGCTGTATAATAAATTAATGGCCTCAGTCATTACATGCTTCTCTTATCAGTTTGTCCACTTGGCTGTTGAGATATATTGCTGATTGACATTTTGTTTGTTTGAGGAATGCCATCTGGTATTCTACTTCACCGTGTTCATTTTAAGCCTTTTGACAGCATACTAACATCTTGTCCCCTGGCTTTTGCAGGTTGGGTAGGAATTCCCTGTCAAAAGCAAATTTGCCCCCATTTCGCTGTGCAATCTGTCAAGTGGACCAAGTGCCATTCGAAGATTTAATAACAGATAATGGGGGAGGTTACTGCTCTGCCCCGTCAACACCATCGAGCTGTCCTTATCTTTGTTCCGGCTGTAGAAAAAAGAAGGATGCAATGGAAGGTAAAAGATCTAATCGCTCGACTGCATGCACTTGAAAGTACCAATAGCACTGACTGGTGCTCGTCCATGAGAACTAGTATTCTGGTTCAGTTTTTCTGCTCTATGTGAAAAGAGGAGAGAATAAACTGTTTGTCACTGGATCGAAGAATTATTTGGGTGAAACTAACTGTGTTCTGGCCTGAACTGAACAAATTGGGCCGCTAACAAGCTTGTTGTCTATCAAGAGCGGTGATGAAATTTCCATTTGCTCTGAGAAGATAGCTCCCTGAAATTCAGCACTAGGTTTTTCTCTGTACCTTAGCCTGTAAAGTGAAATTACTAGCTTAAAAATGTTTCAGGAAGCAACGGCAAGACTCCTCCTTGCTGTTTTGAAATGTACCTTGTATGGAACCGAACTGACTAATGTTTGATGCTATCCTTATCGAAGCTACTACTGCATTCTGGGTTGGTTTTTGTTGTGCTTGTCATGTAATTTCACTACTAAATCTGATCAGCAGGGAGACAGCGGCGCAACTTGTCTGGAGGTAAGATAAAACTCTTGACTGGAGATTGGTTGATCTCATAACCCAAATGCTGTACAATTGTTTCCCGCTGTGTTCTGATGACTGGATCCTCTGACATTTAGGAGGCAAGTTAGGTAGGTACAATGGCCTCCATGTTTAAAATAGAGAAGGCAAGTCATAGAGATGATACTGTTCGCATATATGTATACTAATAACTTCCCTTGAGTCAGAGTATCTCGTTCCCACTGCAAGGTGAGGATAACAGAAAGCATACTATGAATATTGACATATGGTAGAGGACATTGCTTTCTTCCTTTTTGTTGAAGTGTTGTTCCTGGCCTTGAGCGCTGAAGCATCCAAATATCGTCATGTTAATTTATAGAGCTGCCGCTGCCAGCTATGCCCATGTCAGCAAAAGATTACAGGCTTACTTCCTTGAGCTGTTTTTTTTTCAAACCTAGTTCCTTCAGCTGTTCTTTTTGAGCAAATAAAGAACTGTAATCTAAACAAGGAAGTCCCAAACCCTATTTGGCGCCAGGCACCGATGACGGTACAAACCACACCTCCTTCATCTAAGTGTAATCGGTCCCTCCAAAAGGAAAGTTTTCAGAGACACCAGACTTGAACCTTCTACAATCTTAATTCTCGGTCATACCGAATGAACCTCACTCAGTGAAACCGAAATATTCAATCGCTTATTCCATGGCACGTCGGTTAGACCGATGAAAAATGCTACTCCCTCGGTTCTAAAATAGATGACCCAGAGGGAGTAGGTAATATAGAAGCATGTACCTTGTCATTAACTAGCCATCGGAAAATCCGATTGATTTTGCTCGGAGACACCGAACCGCATAGATAAGAGAAAGTTTGCTAAACGTTTTCTATTGAATCATACTTTCCCGGCTTTACTCAATGACTATTACAAACTCTCCAAATTACCATGACGCTTCTTGTGCAAATTTATAATCCTTACCATTTGACATATACAAACAAGAGGACTTAACCCTTCTTGGAAATTGATGTCAAAGGGAAAGAGATATGCACATCAAAGCTTATATCTAAAGGGAGAAAACTTATCTATTCAAAGTGATATGCACATCGGGAGAAACTGGTATTGAAACTGTTATTTGATATTTATCAAGATTTTCTCTTACCTCATAAACCTACTCCCAATAAAAGTCTCATGATACATGGGGAGAAGAAATCGAATAGGGGGGGGGGGGGGGGGGGGGGATCTTATTAAGATCCTATTGAATTTGTTTCAGTCAAATTCTTTGGGAACATTAAATTTCATACATGTAGTATTACTACTTTTCATGTTCATGAAGTGAGATCCTTGTGTTTTCTAACCTTATTTTCACAAGTTCATCTCTTCATGAATCTCTGCTTGGTATTTCAGTTTTGTGTGTTCATCTTTCACTTTAATGTCATGATTCCTTCTTGTTGTAAATATATGTATTTAGCTAGGGTTCATGTCCCTTTGCTCTGATGCACTCCACCAAAGATTCATGTGATATAGAAGAGTCTCCAATACCTATTCAATCGTGCATTTGCATTCCAAAAGAAAATTTCTAAATATGCATAATCTTAGGGGAGCTCCTATATTTTCCATGTTTGTCAAAACTTCATATTGTTCTTCAATTAATATTTCTTCATTTAGAGCTTTGATGTATGTTGTCATCAATTACAAAAAAGGGAGATGTTAAAAGCACATTCACTCCCTTGATGGTTTGGTAATTCATGTCAACATACATATTGTTGGGCTAATGTTTTCCTTGAGTATATTTCAGGAAGTTTAACTTAGGCAGAACTTTGGAAAGTGTATGTGGACCCCTCAAGATACTAACAACAAGTGTTGGCCAAGCCCCAAGACTCCATTTTATGTTTAAGTGATCCAAGATCACACTGAGTCCATAGGTATGCCATATCAAAAGGGGATGAAGTTGTGATCATGGACTCACTACTTAAGCGCTTAGAGATCAAGCTCCAAAAGCCTAATTCAAATTCTCACATTCCACTATGTCACAAACCCTAAGTGAAACTCAGACTCACCGAAAGAGACACACCTGGTTTCACCGAACCATTCATGACCTAGTCGCTGCAAAACCCTAGAACTTTGGTTCCACCGAATTGACACTTCGATCCCACCTAAGAGCACTTACCAACCTTCTGTTGTCAACTGAAATTCATTCAGAATTTCTGAGTGGTTTTAATCGGTAACACTGAACTATGGAAAGTGCTTAGGTCATCACAACTCAGAGCCACCGAACGTTTTGACCCTACCTCATTGATTGAAAACGCCTAAAGTTCAATACTTTTGTACTGATTGGTCTCATCGAGTGGTTTCACCCGAATAAAACCGCTCACCCACTCCACCAAACTCTCAGAGAGCAACTAGAGGGAAGCATACACATTCCATACCCATATTTCTGAGAGAGAGAGCTCCCCATCCTTCTGTTGAGATCAAAGAGGTTCCACTCCAGCCATAGAACCTTGATTTATAGTCATCTCATTGCTTTCCACCCAAACCCTCTCCTGACCCAAGGCCAAAATCTGTGAAAGAGTGTTTCAGTGTTGAGAAGATTATCTTTTGAAGCACAAGAGCAAGAAGTTCATCATCAACAAACCCACCTATTACTTTTTAGAGGGTGGTGCCTTCTAGCTTGACTAGGTGTGCTTGGGAGTCTCCAAATCGTGCGGAGAAACCAAGAGGTTTGTGAGGGCAAGGAGATCGCCTACTTCGTGAAGATCTACCCGAAGTGAGGCTATTCCCTCATGGGCGTAAGCCATGATGGGATATGCAAGGTTGCTTCTTCGTGGACCCTTTGTGGTAGAGCCCTTTATGGATTCGATTCCTCCGTGGAACCTTGAGATCATTGATCCTGGAGATTGAAGCCTCTATCAACGTGGACGTACGATAGCACCACCTATTGGAACCACGGGTCAAAAATCTTTCCTATCAACCCTTGTTTTCGAATCTCAAACTCTAGTACCTAACTACGTACATTTGCTTGATTGTTATTTTTCATTGCCCATACTCTAGATATGCATGTGTAAGCTATACTTGTTGCTATTTAGCTTGCGCCAAAATCTGCCTAAAAGTTATGAAACATTAAAATTGCTAATCTGGCCTTGGTAGTGTCTAGCCATCACCCCTCTAGACGCCTTTCAATCCTGTGGGCAATATCTGTGCATATTCTGGCGAATTTTCTTTTTTAGAACTATTTCAGTTTCGACAATCTTATTTGGCTGTGCTTAGTTAAATCACACACGGTTCTCTACAACTGAGTGTATGGTAGGATAGGAAACATGTTGTCGAGAATCAAATCGTATGCGTTTGCACAATCATCGCACATGGTATGAAACAGCGAAACAAGTGTGATTGGACCCTACAACAGACCCCCCACCCCCCCCCCCCCCACACACACAATCATTTTGGATGGTGTGCGATAGCGATAGCTCCTAGTCCCACACATGAGCTTTAAATCAACCTTGTCCGATGCTAAACGTAATCTCAGTCATAAACTAGAAGATCAAGCGTGCACAATGGAATGAACCATCACGGACTTAGATAAAGCGTGTGCCGGGTTGAAACAATCACACACATTTACCTTTTCTGAACCGTGTCCAATAGGACCTCAATCACAAATGTTTCTCCTTATGTGATCGTGTGAAATGGTCCAAACAATCACACACATTTAAGCTATAGATCCCTGATCGCAAATGTTTGCATATTTTTTGACCTTGTGCATTTGTTTAATCATCGCACACACATTATTTAAGAAATTTGTGTGCGGCAGACTACCCATTCACACATGTTTTCTCCAGTCACGTGGATGACTCCTCCCCTTTCACCCACACCCACACGCGCCGACTGCTCATGTGGTTTTAAACCGTATGCAATGACCCTATTTGTACCAACTGTCACTCTAATGACTTGATACTTCATAGCTACTAGAGGATAACATGCGCTTTGCAGCGTCGTTCTTTGGTTTTGAAATTAAGCCTATTTTTCTCCAAAAACTTATTATGTCAATTCACATTCCGTGCTTACTGTGGAAGCGGTCGAGTAAACACGGACCCCCACGGGTTGTATTGGGTTGGCCATGTAGGACGGTCCTTGAGGTTTTGGTCTTGTTTGTCTACCTTTTATTCCATGTTTTACTCTCCTGTTTATTTTATATTGTTTTATTTTTATTTTACAAAATTCAAGAATGTTTTTCAATTTTGGGAACATAATTCAAAATCTTGAACATTTTTTAAAATTCATTTTTTATAAGCGTGAACATTTTTTTAGAATACATGATTTTTTAAATTTACAAACATTTTTAAAAATATGCAATTTTTTTTAAATTTGTGACTATTATTAGAAATCATGACCAATTATAAAACTCGTGAACATTTTTTAGAATTCATGAATATTTTTTGATAATCATGAAGAATTTTTAAATTTATGAACATTATTTAAATTCAAGAATGTTTTTAAAATTGTGAATATTTTTGGAAATTCACAAAAGAAATACATTTTTTTTTGAAAAATGCTTTAATGGGATGTGGGTTCCGATATTGTCATGCGGGACCGATGACCCTACAAGACCCTTACATGTAGGGTCCACTTTGAGGAAAAAACTTTGGAGCTCTACTATGCCTCTACTGCTCGGGAGCTTAACTGTAAGGATTACCCGGGGCACGTGGACGAGAGCAAAGCTACGAGGCGCCGTACGCTAAAGCAGTATTGGCACGTCCGTTGTGGTCGTTTCCAAGAAAGATTACAGGCTTACTTCATTTAAGTGTACTCTGTCAGCAGAGAAAGTTTACAAGTTCATTCATTTCACTGTCCTTTGCGGACAGAGAAAGGTTACAACTTACAAGTGGGGCATCCTTTGCCTTGGGAAAAATTGACACACAACCGAATAAAGTCTACTAAGCAGCAAGTACCTTTTACACACAGGAGATGGAGGCTCCTAGCATGGAGAAAATCCAGATTAGTGCTTTTGTAATATCACATTTTACAAGACCCCCATGTGCTACAAATCCTATCACGCTACCTACTTTTATTGCCTTCTCTCTGCATGCATCACCCCAACCCACGAAACAACAACGACATGTGAGTAGTACGTGTTAGCAACTTAGCACTTAGCAGACAGTTAGTCACAGCGAGGCACTGCATGCATGGATCACAACCTCGCCCCGGTGCTGGAGAGCAGCAGCCCGCACGGCTGAGACGAGCCACTGAACTGCAGCATGTCGAAAGGGTCCCTCGTCGCGTCGAAGCCATTGGTGATCCAGGGCTCGCTATGGTGGTGGCGGTGGTGCTGGTGCAGAACATCCTCCAGGCCCAGGGCGGCATCGTGGAGGGGCAGCAGGCCATGGTCCTGTGGCTGTGGGTTCGCCTCGCCTGATCATCAGACACAAGAAACAAAAGTAAGAGTGAGATGATGGGGGGCTACGGCCTTAGGACGGAACCAACCAACAAACACCTGGTGGGAGAAGACTGACCACCTTGAGGAGGAAGGCCCGGCATCTGCGTGCTCGCTGGACCCGGCGGCACCGGCGCTGTCGGCGACTGGTCGGCGCTCTGCGACTGCACCTTGAATTCCACGATGCGGCTCGGGAACTTGTACGCGTCCTGCTGCAGCTTCACCACCAGCGCCTGCATGCAACGGGATGCTGTTATGTTTACGAACGATCCACCCGTTGTTCATGAGACAGAGACGTCTCTGTCCGAAATGAAGTGTTTTCAGAGGTTCTAACCACCTTCTGCGTTGCGGTGAGGGCATTCACGGAGAAGCAGTTACTCCCGACCACGACCCCGATGTTTTCATGGATGCAGTTGAAGAGCAGGATGATCCCGTGCCCGCTGCAGTAGGAGTAGAGCTTGTCGTCCAGGACGCACTCCCGGGCATGCTCCACGGTTGACTCCCACATTTTGTTCGACATCCCACTGCCGAGCAACTGAAAATGGCACACGTGATGAGAATATATAGTTTGTACGTGCGAAGCAGTGAACCTATAATACAGAAAACTCTGTAGAAAGAGGCAGGCCAGGTTCTTACGCCGCGCAGTCCATATTGGTCCATCACCAAGTTCCTGAGGAAGTCCTGAACGGTGTGGATGCCAAAGTCAGCGAGCTTCTTGTGGAAAACGCCGTCTTTCCCAATCTTCTCCAAACGCCATACGTCGTCAGCCAACGCAGGAGGGTGATGCTTCTTGTAAACTGAAGAATAAAAAGTTCAACCAGTTAGAAAACTATACAAGGAAAAAAAAACATTGCGTTTGGTTAAAATATGTACTGTATTAATAATCACAAACCTTCACCACGGTGATCCTTCACCAGGAAGGGGTTGCTGACAGCCTCCTGCACCCTCTCTTCGATGGAGCTGGCGCGAGACATCCTCGCGCCGAGCCTGAACTTCCTGCTCCTGATCCAGCTGGAGTTGTCCGTGAAGGAGATGTCGCGGACAGAGGCCACGCCTTTCTCGAGCACAATGACCACCTCACCGGACAGCAGCGGCCTCTTGCCTTCTCTCTCGAAGACTATGCTCTCGCTGAACTCCTTCTCGGTGTGCTCAAGGCGCTCGTCGGCGTTGAAGTCGCCGTCCAGGACGAGGAGCTCCACCTTCATGGAGGACAAGGGGCCTGAGGTGATCAGCTGGTTGTTGACGGCGTCGGTGAGAACAATTCGAAGTGGCTGCTTGTTCTCTGCCTCTACCCTGTTGCCCGTGAAAAGGGTCTGAGGCAGGTTGCCCTGGAACTGCAGCTTGTATCTTTTACTGCTCGTCTTTAACTGAAGTGGAAGCCTGAGTAATGCAGAGCAGAAATTTAGTCAGAAAAACAGGAAGGAACCTAGTATAACGTAACACTTTCGGCCAAGGTAGAATTAGCAGCCCTATAATAAAGTTAAAAAAGGAACTACTACACTGGCTAATGTTTGTAACAACCATAGGCTGGCAATTTAAAGGGTTTTCAACAGCATTACGAGTAGTACATTCAGGTCCATATTGTTTGTTACGACTTCAAAATTGCAAATTCAGCAGTGAAAAGGACCTTCAGATTTTTATCTGCTCCATATTATTGTTGCTACGCTAGTAGTGTTTCAGTAGTAACCTTGTATAGTAGTATGTTAATGAAGCATGTAACTGCACACAGAACATTGAATCACTAAACACAGTTATTATTTGTAGTATTTAGGCGCTAACCTGTGCGCCGAATCGATGTGGCGGATAAGAACATTGTGCACTTCTTCCTGCACCTGAATTCGCAACAGAGTCAGTGCATTGCTACCGAAGAAGCCGAATTCTGCAGAGTAAAGATGAAGAGAAATGTGCTTACAACTCTGCGCAGAAACGGCTCCAGCTTGGGCAGATGCTTCTGCATGTACTGCGCGCCAATGGCCTCCTGCATCGAGCTACTACTGCACAGAGCAAAAGGTACCGAGCATCGTCAGAACCAAGCAAACTCAAAGCCTGAAACCATTCTGTAGAGAAGCAAGAATGCACTCACTTGAGAAGCGTTCGCCGGCGCTTGGCGTCCGGGGAGGCGAGCTCCTCCTCGTCGCCGTCCACCACCTCCTCCTCCACGATGTCCAGGACCCTCTTCAAATCCATCACGGACTTGACTTGCCTAAGCTCACTTCACTAGCTAGCTTCACCTGAGGTGAGTGAGGTACGTGGGCGGCGTAGGAGTCTGAGCTGGCTGTGCAAGTGATGACCACGTACGTACGTGGGCTATAAATAGCGGCGGCAAGGAGCAGAGGAAGCAGCGCCGAAGCTTCTCTCCCCCTCTCCGCAGGGTGGTGGCGGGTCGGTCTCGTCAAGGACACGCTCCCCTCGCCGGCAAGCCAAAAGACCGTAAAGCCTCATCAGAATCCCTAGAAATGCCAAGATTCGGCTCGGGCACGCCCACCCACCCGGGGCTTTGGGCCTTTTCCTCCCCGCCCCTCCTCCCTCCCCTCCTCCTCTCTTTCAGTGCCCGTCGACAAAAAGGGCGCGGAATTTTGTCAGAAAGCGGCAAAGCGGCGAGGCGAGCCGTGCATGCATGGAGATCATGGAGATGATGATGATGGTGGTGGAGCTGGAGATGGGCTAGCGCTCGCCCGGCGCGTGCGTAGGGAGGCGTGCCGGCGTACGTACGTGGTGGTGGTGGTGGTGGCCGGTGCATGGCTGGATATCGATCGGAGAAGCTTCCGGGAAGCAGGCGGAGCTCTAGCATGGCGATGGGAGAGGCTGGGCGCGTAGGCTTTCGGGGACGAAAGATGGGTACAAAGGCCAGCTTTCCGCCGGGAGGGGGGAGCTGCTGCCCTTCTCTCGGGTGCTCGCCTGCTCGGGCGGAGAAGAAAGGAGGAGCAAAGCAGAGCTAGGAGAACAAAGCGAAGAATTTATTCTCCTCCGAGCTCATGCTCCTGCTTTGCGCTGCGTTCGTGTGCCTGTGGGGAGACGAGACGAGAGAGAGAGAGAAAATGAAATGGAGTGGACTTTGTCCATTTCCTTTTCTCTCCTTGTCCTCTTCGTCCGATCCGTCTCGCTTATCTGTAGAATCAGCTGAAAGGACTTTCCCGGTTATTGAACGAATGATGAATTGCTCGGTTATCTATTCATCATTTCTTCTCCACTGTCCCTTGGCATCTTCGTACAGTCCATCTCGCTTATCTGTAAAATCAACTGAGAGGACTTTGCGGTGATTGAGTGAATGATGAAATGTACAGTCATGAGTTCATCATTTCTTCTTTACTGAGCCGTCGAGTAGCACTGACTTGAAAATCACGGCCGCGGCTGGTCTTATTTATCTCCGGCGCGCAGATCCGCAGCCAACCATATGCCCGTGGGAGGACGGACAGAAGAGCGGATTTTCCATTCTCGCCCGAATTCCCGAAAAGGAATCCTAGAAAGCGAGGAGATATCCGGGTTTCTGCAGGCACCCTCCCCTGCAGAGAGCAGCTGCAGGATTAGATTACGAGGTATGTCTCTGGCTCTGGTGTGGGGGTCAGTCGGTCAGCTCTACCGTCGCCTTTGCTGGCCCCTAGAAAAAGCGGCTTATTACATCATGCTTGCTCCGGCCCTTTATTGCCACTGCTGCTATCTCCAAATCTCCCAGAAAGCACCCACCTCCCATGCATGTGAGGGGGGCGAAAGCCGGCTTTAGCATACGATGCTGATGCTCTCAGTCCCAGCCACTTTGGGCGTGTGCGCGCGCCATGTCCCTAGCTACTACTCACGTATCGGTATGGTGGTATCCGAGGCAATCGCCTGCTTCTCAGGGTTTCTCTTGGAGGTTAGGATTAAGGAGACAATTGGTCACACAGATGCTGCCGTGTGTTAGAAATATAGTACTATTTAGGTCTGAGTTAGAGATAACATCAACAAGTCTCCCTCCTTATTGTACACAATATACACCCCCATATCGATACAACACAACATCATCAGAAATATTTCATCATATAATTTGAGGACCGGACTAACTGTCGATCGTTATGTATATAGCGATAGATATGAACAATTCCCACATCGCGATGTCAAGCCGTCATGTGCTACAAACTTGGCGCACCACGACCCCGCACTACCACCACTCGAACCAAAAGCGCCGAGCAACCCCCCACGCCGCCCACACCACCACACCCTTCTTTGTCTCTTACCCCCGACGCAAGAAACGGTTTCTTCTCGGCTTCAGCGACCGCCAAAGTTCTCTTGTCTCTCAATCTAGAAGCCGCTTCACCACCATGATGGGTTTCTCTAAAGATCCCAAAAATCTCTCTTCTCTCCATCCTCTAAAGACCACAATTATGAGCACTGAATCAAAAAACTTACAAGGGGAGCATTTTTCTTGGGCGTAGAAATAATTCAAAAAAAATATTGTGTTCAAATGGGAGTTGTTGGTGGTATATGGACCGGTGGATATGCTCGATCTGCCCAGTTCTTAGGCGAGCTCTACAAAAAAATTCAAACAGTGACATGCCCTTTTTGTGATCGTGGCGATTTTAACTTAATCTGAGGGACGGTGGATAAGAGCAATCTTCGTATAAATAATCAAAGGAGTGTGGACATGTTTAATGATTGGGTTGCGGAACTCGAGCTAATCGAGCTCCATAGGATTGGCACTAGGTTAACCTGATCAAATAATCAGGACGACCCGGGGCGGGGCGTCCTAGATAGGGCGTTTGTGTCTACGAATTGGAAGAGCAAGTTCCCGAGGTGCTCTCTCATGGCGGAAATTCACCTAGGATCCGATCACTGTCCTCTAATCCTATGTTTTGGTGAAATATCGCGGCGAGCATCGAAAAGGTTCTTGTAAGTGCATCAAGTGCCCCCTTTGTTCAGCGTAGAGATGCATATGTTGCAACAGTATTACAGTCAAACCCTGTTAGTGCATCTAGTGCCCCTTAGTGATTTTGGTGTATTGAAGACTTGTAGGTTAAGGGACTAATGCGTCTGTGAGTGTATACAGGTCTATAAGTCTATGAGGAGTTTGATATTTACAGAGAAAATTGACCCCTAAAAATGAATGTCTTCAACTGAAGACTTTGTGAAAGTGCGTTATATCTACTAGAGGGGGGTGAATAGGCGATTTTTATGAATTCTTCACTGAAGAATTTCAGGGTGAGGAAATTCCTAAGTGAAGAACTACTTGCAGCGGAATAAGTACTCAAGAGTAAGCATAGCAGAACATAGGCATGGTCATCATGATGAAATAAAGACAAACACAGAGTACAGAAGCGTAAACACAGGATAGCACAGGATGAAGACAAACAGACTGAAGAAATTGAACTGAGGAAATTGAGAAAGTCTCAGTCAAATTCTTCAAACACAGATATGAACAAGCACACAGCACAGTTATGAGGAAATGAAAGAGTTGAGGAAATAGAACCAGTAAGCTTGGTGAAGACAGTGATTTGGTAGACCAGTTCCAACTCCTGTCTCAATTGTACATCTGGTTGGAGCGGCTAGGTATTTAAACCTGAGGACACACAGTCCTCACCGTATTCTTCTTGAGCTAAGGTCACACAGACCTCGCCCAATCACTCGTGGTAAGTCTTCAGGTGACTTCCGAACCTTCACAAACTCGGTCACTCGGCGATCCACAATTTCTCTTGGATGCTCTAGACCATGACGCCTAACCGTCTGGAAGAAGCACAGTCTTCAAAGGTAACAAGCGTCGGATCCACGCAGGATCAATCTCTCCAGTGATGCTCAATCACTTTGAGTTTGTAGGTGTTTGGGTTTGGGTTTTCCTCACTTGATGATTTTCGCTCAAAGTCCTCGGAGGATGAGATGCTCTCAAATGACAAGTGTCAGTTTCTCTCGGAGCAGCCAACCAGCTAGTGGTTGTAGGGGCGGCTATTTATAGCCTAGGGAGCAGCTCGACATGATAATACATAAATGCCCTTCAATGATATGACCGTTAGGTGGGTAGATATTTTGGGACAGCTGGCGCATATCACAGGAACGGTCGGAAATTTGAGTATCAAATTCCTCAGGGCCATCATGTTCCTCACTGTGTAGGCAATCCGCACTAGCGAATTCCTAACTCCTCAGTCAGAACAAATTCTGAGAGACCAGAAGAACTTCGTCTCTATCACTGGAGAATATGACTGAACTGTATGAGATTTCCAATGGCTTCACTCGAAGGGATTGGTAGGTGTAGGATTTTGAGTTGAGCATCACATGGAAATTTTTTCTTAGTATTTCCTCGACCCCCTTTAACAGTACGGTGTTTCCTATGACTCAAGAAAGAGAACATGAAACTACGAAAACAAAAGTCTTCACGCTTCATGTTCCTCGAATGAATACCAAGTCTTCAAGGTCACACCAATTTCTTCACTTTCAAAGTCTTCAGAAAGTCTTCAGAAATCCAAAGTCTTCAATCGAGGAACTTCATTTTAGGGGTCGACTTTCTCTGTAAATATCAAAATCCTCATAGACTTATAGACCTGTGTACACTCATAAACACATTAGTCCCTTAACCTATAAGTCTTCAATACACCAAAATCACTAAGGGGCACTAGATGCACTTACAATCTCCCCCTTTTTGGTGATTGATGACAATATAGGTTAAGTTTTCAACGGGGATAAACATATGAAGTGTAAATACTGATATTGAGGAATTTGATTGCAAGATATAGAAGAACTCCCCCTGAAGATGTGCATAGTGAGGAATTTGCTTTTGAAGCAATGCACACTTGAAGAGTAGAATCATGGAGAACTCCCCCTATATCTTGTAATTCATACACGCATTTGACATATAATATGAAGAATTTGAAATGCATGATGAAATATGGTGACTGATGTAATTCAGCATGCGTGCATTAACGTTAATGAGGAATAAGCATGCAGAAAATCACAGCAAAAGTATTAGGCCACCATAGAGTTTAAGTTTACAACTTGATCCAGCAAAGTCTTCAAAGAACGAGAGTTGCAACTTAGAAAAAAAACGCCCATATAAGATAGACCCGCTTGAAGACTAACTCAAATTTCTCCCCCTTTGTCATCGAATGACCAAAAGGATCAAAAAAGAGGACTAACGCCCCTGAAGAATATCAAGTTGATGAAGGAGCGCCAGCGTTGTTGGGGTCGTTTGTTGATGTAGGGCCTGCCGCAGTGTCGTCCAAGTCTTCATGCTCATCGGTGTCGCGCGATGAAGAATAGGAGCTGGCCACCAAGGAAGGAACCTTGACTTTCTTGTATTTCTTCGGTGGAGGTGCAGACCAGTCAAAATCTTCCTTGAGACCCATGTTCTTCAGATCTTCTTCACCATATACATGTGATAGAATGGCCCAGGTGCGACCGAAGACTTCATGGAGGTAGTAATAGTTTTTCTTCACTGCATTATGTGTAGCAGTCATGTTGTGAAGAATTGAACCAAACTGATGCTTAACCCATTTATGGTTTCGATACACCTTCTGGTGAAGACTTAGCAGAAGCTCACGGTCAGTCATCACACGGGGAGCAGTGGCTTGAGGATTTGGCTTGGATGCATGAGCTGCAGAATCATGAGTGGCAGAGTCATCATTGGTGGAATAAGATGCAGCTTTGCGAAACTGACCATCCAATGGACAAATACCTTCATCAATAATAGCTGGTGCCTTGCCCTTTTCATCAGCTGAGGAATAGGTCCGCTTGAGGACTTCAATCGGGGGCAAGTAGCTGAGGTGATTCTGAAAATCAGCCTTGTAGTTGAGTGAAGACCTTGTCCTGAGGAATCTCATAATCCAAGGTGCATAAGGCTTCAGCTCAAACGGAGAAAGTGAAACATTTGCCAGAGTCCTCATGAAGAAATCGTGATAATTGACAGGAATGCCATGAATGATGTTGAAAACCATATTCTTCATGATGCCGACAATTTCCTCATCAGATGAGTCATGGCCTTTGATTGGACTCATAGTCTTCGTCAGAATGCGATAGACTGTCCTTGGTACATACTGCAATTCCTTCACGAGGAATTTTTTCCTTGAGGCTTGACCAGGTTTCAATGGCTTCATCAGCACTTGCATATAGTGATCAGTAAGCTCAGGCTCTTGGTACATGCAACGAGCTCCTTCAGGTGGAGGACTGATGGGCAGGGCGTGAAGTAATTCAGAGGCCGGTGCTTTGTAGTGAGTGTTTTCGGTCATCCAGTCCAAAACCCAGGAGTTCACATCGTCAACATCTCCTGTGATGTGCAATGTTGCGTAGAATTGAAGAATGAGTTCTTCATTCCAATCAACTATGTTTGTGCAAAAGTTGAGGAGGCCTGTGTCATGAAGCACACTGAGGACAGGTGTGAAGCATGGCAGTGATTCCATGTCCACATGAGGAATATGCTCGTGGTCGAAGACTTTGTCCTTGTTGAAGAGCACTGAGGAATAGAAGTTGGCCTGGCTGGCGGTCCAGAAGCGCTTCCTTCTAAGACGAGCAGAATCATAGGGATTGTAGTCAGTGAAGAACACGTGCTCGCCGAAGAAATCATCAGCCTTGAATTTCTGCTTCTTTGAGAATGGATCCTTTGGCTTGGGCTGAGGAGTGTCAGTCAATTGCATTATCACCTCAGGAATCACAATCTCAAGTTCTTCAGGCTGAGGAATTTCAGCTTCTACTCCAGTAACAGCCTGGGTCTTCAATTCTTCATTTAAATTTTCTTCAGCACTAGTGGCTGGAATTTCTTCACGGATAGACGGTGTGGCATGTGGTTCATCAGATCCCATTTGAACTGTAGTTATTGGGGATTGAGGAATTTGTTGCAACGGTGTGAACAGTGGAGAGTTGGGGTGCTGACTTTCCCAAAAGTCATCATTCAGCACAGGTGTGGTATAGCCAATGTCCACATCCTCATCTTCCATTTCTTCGACGCCGGCCTCTTCAGCAGTAAACTGAGGCATAGGCAAGGAGACAACTGGTGTTGAAGGGATTTCATCCACTTCAATTTCTTCATCCATCTGCTCTGACGAAGCAGTAGAAGGATTTTCTTCATCATATCCGCTAGGGATCACATATTCTTCATCAAAAGGGATGATTTCCTTTGATGGCATGCTGGAAACAGGAACAACATCAATTGGATTTTCAAATGAGCTGATCAATTTCTTCATCTTCTTCGGAGCTGAAGAATCTGATGAAGCTGATGCTTTCCTTTTCCTCACTGCTGCACGCTCTGCAGCCTTAGTCTTCTTCACATCTGAAGCGGATGGAAGGATCAGAATTGGGGTAGGCGCAGGAGGAGCAGAGGAATGTGGTTGATTTTCTTCAGGCACAACCGATGGAGTTGCCCTGACCTCTTCATTTTCTTCAGGCGCACCACTAGTGGATGCCCTGGCAATTTCATCAGCGGCTGGAATGCAGTCATCAGCCCTGGAACTCACATTTTCTTCAGCAGCCTGAATGTCATCCGCGGTGCTGGCATGTTCTTCAGTCGGCCGAGCAGATGCTTCAGCCTGAGGAATTTCTTGTTGCGATAGGGCTGCAACATTTGACGTGAACTTTTCAGTTATCTTGACAAATCTGACTTCGGCTCCAAGCCAGTCAGCATAGTAACGATCAAATTCATCACTCAGTTGCTTGATCTCAGCTTGTAAGGCAACGAGTTGTTCAGGGGAAAGCTTCAGGACATTTTGCTTCAGAAAGCGTTCTTTCTTGTACTGCGCTTTCTTTACTCTTCTTCCTTGTTCAAATTTCCACTTTTCTTCTTCAATGAAGGCAGTCAAAACATGACTTTGACCAGGAGTGAGGTTCATCTCTGGCAAGGGCGTGTTGGGATCCTTGTGCCATAAGTCAATGAAGTCTAGGATCAGCTTTGGATCCAAAAGTAACGACACATTGCTGCCTTTGGCTCTAGTGCCCTTGACTTGTCTGTCTCTGATGATTTCAGCTAGTTCATCATCATCAGCTTCGTCTTCATCAGACGACACTTGGAAGGCGACCTGCTTCTTGTGAGGACTTGGGCGAGAACCTCGTCCAGCAGTGGCCTTTGTCTTCAGCAGAGAGGGGCCAGTTGAAGAATTTGGTGCAGCTGAAGAACTAGCAGAAGCTCCTGAGGCAATAGAGATGCCTGTCGTCCTTTGGCACGTGGCAAGATGCACAAGTGCTGAGGATTTTGTCGGAGCAGCTGAGGACTTTGGCGGAGGAGCTGAGGACTTTGGAGGAGCAGGAGGAGCTTGAGGAGTTGGCAGTGAGGGCTTTGAGGATTCTGGCCTTGAGGGCATAGCTGAGGAACTCGGCCGTGAGGGCAATGAAGAGGAAGCACTCGGCTTATGTGCAGGCTTCTTTGCCATGGATTTCTTCAGCTTGCTAGCAGAGGCCTTAGTAGAGGCAGCAACAGCAGCAGAGTCCTCGTTGAATTTCCTCATTGCTTCTCTGGCTTGTCTAGCCAGCTTGGCTTGGCGCTTGGCCCATTCATCAGGATAATCCTCACCACGCTTGAGGCTAGTGGGATCTGCTTCTTGGCCAGGTGCCAATGGAGGTCTTGGGCATGGAGGGTTGAGTGCGAATTTCTTCATGTACTTGGGAGTTACATACCTGTACTCCCTCCACTCTCTTGCCCATCTCCTCTCTATCCTCTGTATGCGCACCTTGCGCTGATTTTTGTCCTCTTTTCCAAACTTGGCCTCATCAGGAGTGCAATAGTCTTTGTATATGTCATCAGGGATCTCAAAGGCAGTATTGATTTCAGGCCTTTTTCCTCCTTTCTGTGGCTTCTTACCGTCAGCCATTTTCTTCAATTGAGGAATTTGAACAATTGAATTCTCTGAAGAAGTATGCAACTTTTCTTCGAGGAACGCTGCAAATGAGTTAAGTTGATGAGAACCTAGTGATTCAGCAGCGGACATGAGTACCTGTGAACAGAGTATAGTTGCGAGGAATTTGGAGAGGTCATATGCGTTCTCAGAAGGTTTTTCAAAAAGAACAAGTTTGAGGAATTTGACCAGATGAGTCTTGAAGAATTTCACTAAGCTTTCTTTGTCTTAGGTTCCAGAGTTGTATAGATCGAAGATCCACACAAATGAGGAATCTTGAAGAAAAACGTAGCTTAGAGAAATGTATCAAGAATAGATAACATGTGAGGTGTTTAGTGTGTGAAGATTTGAAGAAAAACACATTTGAAGATTTTGTAGAAATCATTTGAATCAAAGAGGGAAGTAAAAGTAACTTTTAATTACCCTGGACGAAGAACACGATGAACTGGGAAGTGGAGATGTGAAGTTCGTCAGTGCAGATCTTCCACGCCCTAACTTGGCGGAGGAAGACAGGTACAACGGCGGCGGAGTGAAGAAATCCGCAGCCGGCGCGAGTACGACGGCGACGAGGTCGAGGCAGTGAAGCTCTTCCTCACCGACGACGATGAAGTAGCGGCGGCGCTAGGGTTTGAGAAGCTCGAGCTGAGAGAGGTCGAGCGGAGTAAAGGAAGTGAGGAAGGGGAGGGGAGTATTTATAGCCACGGTGAAAAACTGTTCGCCCGAAGAATTTGGACGAACGTGCCCCTGACCCTTCTCATTCGCTTGACATGTGTCACCCACATACTGAGAAGTGGAGATCGTGTGAGATCGTGGGTGAATAGATAAGTGTTATCGTGGAATGCGGAACGGTTTGAGCGGCAAGGCCGAAAGTTTGGATAAGATAAGTTTTAACGTTCCGTTCGCAAATTCTTCAGCTGACAAGGACACAGTGAAGATTTTGAACGAGTTTCAAATAGGACGCACATGAAGAATTGGTGAATAGATTCGGTTGAGTTTAGCATAGAGGGGGTAGGGTCCGATCACATTCACTTAGCAGAAAAACAACAACTTGAAGAAATAGCAATAAGTGAATGCTGTAGAGGACATAAACTGATGATTTCAGACACCGCGTACAATTGTCGTAGGGTTCTGAGAATCAAATTCTTCGTTAATTTCTTCACACTTAGAGTGTTATTCTTCATTGATTGAAGAAAAACGTTTCTTCGTGTGTTGCACATCAAAGTCATCAATTTTGCATAAGTGTTAGGATGAGTGTCCTTTTCAAAGAACATTTGAAGATTTTAAGATATTTAGCTCACACCGCAACTTGCTAAATCTCTTCTCATCCAAGGGCTTTGTGAAGATATCGGCTAGCTGTTCTTCAGTCTTCACATGCTCAATAGAAATGTCGCCCTTCAACACATGATCATGAAGAAAATGATGATGGATCTGAATGTGCTTTGTCTTCGAGTGATGAACTGGGTTGTGAGCAATCTTGATGGCACTCTCATTGTCATAGAAGAGAGGCACATTCTTCACGTTGACGCCGTAGTCCTTGAGAGTTTGCTTCATCCACAGCAATTGAGCACAGCAAGAACCAGCAGCAATGTACTCAGCTTCAGCAGTAGACAGTGATACGCAGTTCTGTTTCTTCGAGGACCAACAAACCAAAGATCGTCCGAGGAAATGACATGTACCAGATGTTGACTTGTGGTCCACACGATCACCAGCATAGTCAGAGTCAGAATATCCAATGAGATCAAAAGCCGAGCCCTTGGGGTACCATAATCCAAGTGTTGGTGTGTGAGCTAGATATCGAAGAATATGCTTCACAGCCTTCTGGTGTGATTCCTTCGGTGTAGCTTGAAATCGGGCACACATGCAAACACTAAGCATTATATCTGGCCTAGATGCACAGAAGTACAATAAAGAACCAATCATGGAGCGGTATACCTTATGATCGAAGTCAATACCATTTTCATCAGTGCACAGATGGCCATTTGTGGGCATAGGAATTTTGACACCTTTGCAATCTTGCATGCCGAATTTCCTCAGTACATCCTTGAGGTATTTCTCCTGAGATATGAATATGCCATTGCGCTGTTGACGAATTTGAAGACCTAAGAAGAATTTTAACTCTCCCATCATAGACATTTGATATTCTTCACTCATCATATAGGAAAATTCATCACTATAACGTTGGTCAGTACAACCAAAGATAATATCATCAACATATATTTGGCACACAAACAATTCACCATCATAAGATTTAGTGAAAAGAGTAGGGTCGAGTGAACCGGGTTTGAAGCCTTTCTTCATGAGGAATTCCTTCAAAGTATCATACCACGCCCGAGGGGCCTGCTTGAGGCCATAGAGGGCCTTATTGAGTCTAAAGACTTTGTCAGGATTCTTTGGATCTTCAAAACCTGGGGGTTGAGCAACATATACTTCTTCCTCAAGCTTACCATTGAGGAATGCACTTTTCACATCCATTTGATATAAAGTGATATCATGATGGTTAGCATAAGCAAGTAATATGCGAATAGCCTCAAGTCTAGCAACAGGTGCAAAAGTTTCATCGAAATCAATTCCTTCAACCTGTGTGTAGCCTTGAGCTACTAGCCGTGCCTTATTCCTCACCACAAGGCCATTTTCATCTTGCTTGTTGCGGTAGATCCACTTTGTGCCAATGATATTGTGCTTGTGAGGATCTGGACGTTTGACCAGTTCCCAGATGTTGTTGAGCTCGAATTGATGTAATTCTTCTTGCATGGCCTGAATCCACTCAGGCTCTAGAAATGCTTCATCTACCTTAGTGGGCTCTGTGATAGAGACAAAAGCATAGTGCCCAGAAAAGTTAGATAAATGTGAAGCTTTTGAGCGTGTGAGAGGACCTGGTGCTTCAATGTCATCGATGATCTTTTCAACTTGCACTTCTTTTGCAACGCGAGGATGAGCTGGTTGTCGTCGAGGAATTTGATCAGCATTTTCTTCAGGTGCATTAGCTCGACGTTCTTCACGTTCTGGAATGAATTCTTCAGCAGATTCTTCGATAGGAATGACATCCTCAGTAGCCTTGAACTTGATAGTTTCCTCAGGTGCTGGTTCTTCTATCACAGAAGGTAGGTGCTCTCTTTGCGAGCCATTAGTTTCATCGAACCGCACATCTACAGTTTCAACAACCTTGTGAAGAATGTTGTTGAAGACTCTGTAGGTGTGCGAGTCCTTTTCGTAACCAAGCATAAAACCTTCATGTGCTTTCGGTGCAAATTTTGAGTTGTGATGAGGATCTCTAATCCAACATTTAGCACCGAAGACTTTGAAATAACTCACATTGGGTTTCTTGTCAGTGAGGAGTTCATAGGCAGTCTTCTTGAAGAATTTGTGAAGATATACTTTGTTGATGATGTGGCACGCAGTATCAATTGCATCAATCCAGAAACGACGAGGCGTTTTGTATTCATCAAGCATAGTGCGAGCCATCTCAGCAAGAGTCTTGTTCTTGCGCTCCACGACGCCATTCTGCTGAGGAGTATAAGGAGCAGATAACTCATGAGTAATACCAAGTTCATCAAGATAGTCATCAAGACCAGAATTCTTGAACTCAGTTCCATTGTCACTTCTGATCTGCTTGATCTTCACACTAAAGTTGGTTGAAGCCCTCGAGGAAAATCGTTTGAAGACTTCCTGCACTTCATGTTTGTAAGTGACAATGTGTACCCATGTGTATCGAGAGTAATCATCAACAATAACAAAGCCATATTGAGATGCATCATTTGAAACTGCAGAATAATGGTTAGGACCAAAGAGATCCATATGAAGCAATTCAAATGGTCGAGTAGTGGTCATGATAGTCTTCGCGGGATGCTTAGCCTTTGTCATCTTCCCAGCTTCACAGGCTCCGCATAAGTGATCCTTGAGGAATTTGACATTCTCAATGCCAATGACATGCTTCTTCTTCGCAAGCGTGTGCAAATTCCTCATGCCTGCATGACCAAGTCGTCGATGCCAGAGCCAGCCTTCTGAAGCTTTTGCAAGTAGGCACACGGCTGGTTGCGGTCCTGTAGAGAAATAAACAATATACAAGTCTCCTCTCCTAAAGCCTTCGAAGACTTTGGAATTGTCAGCTTCCATAACCACAACACAATGATACTTGCCAAAGACAACAACCATATCAAGATCACAAAGCATTAAGACAGACATGAGGTTGTATCCTAAGGACTCGACAAGCATGACTTTGTCCATGTGTCGATCCTTTGTGATCGCAACCTTACCTAGACCCAATACCTGACTTTTGCCTTTGTCAGCGAAGATGATATGCTTCAGATGTGATGGTGATAAGGGAGCATCCATCAATAGATTCTTGTCACCAGTCATGTGATTTGTACATCCACTATCGAGGACCCACTCAGTGGCTTTGGGTTGATCATCCTGCAGATGAATTAGTGCAGCTTACGAACTCATATACTTCATCAGTGAAGAATATGACATCAATTCATCAGATCAATTTCATCAAGTAATAGAACAGATAAAGCAGTATGAGGACGTGAGAAATGAAAGTTCATTTCTTCATGATTAGCCTGCGTCCTTTCAGGCAATTTTTCAGGTATCCAGCAAATTCTTCAGACGTTCACGCACGTCTGGAGACCTGACCTTGCAGAAGAGATTAGTTCTTTTTCTTCACCACCCACATCTGAAGGGGTGGCAAAGAGTTCATCACTCTGCGAGCTCCATACGAGAAAGGTGGCATAGAAACCAATCCATTTCGTTTCACATAAGAGGAGTTAGGGTAAGCATATGAATAAGCAGAGAAATTCTTCGAGGACTTATGAACATAATGATTAGAAGAATAATGCTCATATTCATAGCCCTTAGCTCTTCCCTGTGAAACAGAGTTGTTAGCACGATGATATTCATATGAGGACTTTGATCCTTTTGAGGAATTTGATCCACGTGAGGAATTCGATCCGTATGAGGACTTGGATCCATATGAAGAATTTGGTCCATATGAAGAATTTGATCTGGGGTTCCTATTCTTCACAGGTGGTGTCATGAGAACATTCACCTGAAGACTTTCAAGGCACTTTTTGGGAACCCAGATTTTCTTCATAGGAGAACCATTCCTGCAGTTAGTGCCAACATATCTAGCAAATACTTCACCATTCTGATTTTTAAACAGTTTATAGTTGGAGTCAAATGACTCATCAGAAGAATGAGAAGATTCACATGTAAAGCCAGATATAGATGGATCAACTGGAGGTCCCTTTGCAGCAACCCATGAGGTTTTGGGGTACTGCTCAGGCTTCCAATATGTACCATCAGCATTGAGTTTCCTTTCAAAGGCAATACCCTCTTTCCTAGGGTTCCTGTTGAGGATCTGCTTTTTAAGCACATCACAAAGAGCCTGATGCCATTTGAGGCTTTTGTACATGCTTGTCATGTACAATTCCTTCAGCCCTGCATCGTCAGTGATACTAGCAATGTCCTCAGATGAGGAATTAGTGATAGCAGAGGCAGGTGAAGAATTTGTAACATTAGAAGCATTTGAACATTCAGGTGAAGAATTAGCAGATTCACCTTCAATGCACTTCAAACATGGAGGGACAAATTCTTCCTGAGAAGCGCTGATTTGTTGAGCAAGTAATGAATCACGCTCCTTCTGAAGATCTTCATAACTCACTTTTAGCTTTTCAAGATCTTGCTTTCTTTGAAGAAATTCATAAGAAAGCTTCTCATGATCAGATAAGAGAGTGTTATGATGACCTTGAAGGTTGTCAAACCTAGTCTGAGGTCTCTGAAGATTTTCAGCCAAGGTTTTAGTGCGATCCATTTCTTCACCCAACATATCATCACTTTTGTCTAGCATGTTTTGAACCTTTTCAAAAGCCCTTTGTTGTTTCACAGCAATCTTTGCAAGTTTAGAATAGCTGGGCTTGAGGTTTTCATCAGATTCATTCTCACTTGATTCAGAGGAGGTATATTTGAGTACCTTGGCACCCTTTGCCATGAAGCAATAGGTGGGAGTGTAGTCATCATTGCCTTCATCAACCTTGTTGGTCAGGTCATTTTCTTCAGAGTTGAAGATAGACTTGCTCACGAATGCAGTAGCGAGAGCTAGGCTCGCCACACCAGATTCGGACTCCTCAGACGCCTCCTCTTCCTCATTTTCTTCAGATTCAGCCTCAGAGCCCAGTTCCTTGCCAATGAATGCCCGAGCCTTCTTGGAGCTGCTCTTCTTGTGAGATGAAGACTTTGAGGATTTTGATGATGAAGACTTTGATGATTTCTTCTTTTTCTTCGCATCATCAGAACTGTAATCCTTGTATTTCTTCTTCTTTGATTCCTTTTCCCACTGAGGACAATCTTGTATGTAGTGTCCAGGTTTCTTGCATTTGTGACAAAGCCTTTTCTTGTAGTCACTGGACGAGGAATCATTGCTCCTTGAGGATCTTCCAAAGCGACCACGTCTTGAGAACTTCTGGAATTTCTTCACGAGCAGTGCTAGTTCATGGCTCAGTTCTTCAGGATCACCAAGGCTGCTGCCAGAGTCTTCATCTTTAGACTTAGAAACTACCTTGGCCTTCAGTGCACGTGATCTGCCATAGCTCGAACCGTAGAGATCTCTCTTTTCAGCAAGCTGGAACTCATGAGTATTTAGCCTCTCGAGGATATCAGCGGGATCAAGTGACTTGTAATCAGCACGTTCTTGTATCATCAATGCCAGAGTATCAAATGAGGAATCAAGCGATCTCAACAATTTCTTCACCACCTCATGGTCGGTGATGTCAGTGGCACCAAGCGCAAGCTCATTTGAGATGTCAGTGAGGCGATTGAAGGTTTGTTGAACATTTTCTTTGTCGAGTCTTTTGAAGCGGTTGAAGAGATTGCGAAGAACATCAACTCGAGAGTCACGCTGAGTTGAGACTCCTTCATTCACTTTGGACAGCCTATTCCAGATAAGCTTAGCAGTTTCCAAAGCACTCACTCTTCCATACTGTCCTTTGCTCAGATGGCCACATATGATATTCTTCGCTTGAGAATCGAGTTGCTTGAATCTCTTCACATCAGCAGCATTCAGAGAAGGTGTGACTTAGGGAACACCATTTTCCACAACATACCAGAGATCGTTATCAATTGCCTTAAGATGCATTCGCATCTTATTCTTCCAGTAGGGGTAGTCCGTCCCATCGAAGGTAGGACACCCAGCAGAGACCTTGATCATACCTGCGGTCGACATAACTAAAACTCCAGGCGGTTAAACCAAAATCACACAGAACAAGGGAGTACCTTGCTCTGATACCAATTGAAAGTGCGTTATATCGACTAGAGGGGGGTGAATAGGCGATTTTTATGAATTCTTCACTGAGGAATTTCAGGGTGAGGAAATTCCTAAGTGAAGAACTACCTGCAGCAGAATAAGTACTCAAGAGTAAGCATAGCAGAAGATAGCCATGGTCATCATGATGAAATAAAGACAAACACAGAGTATAGAAAGCGTAAACACAGGATAGCACAGGATGAAGACAAACAGACTGAAGAAATTGAACTGAGGAAATTGAGAAAGTCTTCAGTCAAATTCTTCAAACACAGATATGAACAAGCACACAACACAGTTATGAGGAAATGAAAGAGTTGAGGAAATAGAACCAGTAAGCTTGGTGAAGACAATGATTTGGCAGACCAGTTCCAACTGCTGTCTCAGTTGTACATCTGGTTGGAGCGGCTAGGTATTTAAACCTGAGGACACACAGTCCCGGACACACAGTCCTCACTGTATTCTCCTTGAGCTAAGGTCACACAGACCTCGCTCAATCACTCGTGGTAAGTCTTCAGGTGACTTCCGAACCTTCACAAACTCGGTCACTCGGCGATCCACAATTCCTCTTGGATGCTCTAGACCATTACGCCTAACCGTCTGGAAGAAGCACAGTCTTCAAAGGTAACAAGTGTCGGATCCACGCAGGATCAATCTCTTCAGTGATGCTCAATCACTTTGGGTTTGTAGGTGTTTGGGTTTGGGTTTTTCCTCACTTGATGATTTTCGCTCAAAGTCCTCGGAGGATGGGATGCTCTCAAATGACAAGTGTCAGTTTCTCTCGGAGCAGCCAACCAGCTAGTGGTTGTAGGGGGCGGCTATTTATAGCCTAGGGAGCAGCCCGACATGATAAGACATAAATGCCCTTCAATGATATGACCGTTAGGTGGGTAGATATTTTGGGACAGCTGGCGCATAGCACAGCAACGGTCGGAAATTTGAGTATCAAATTCCTCAGGGCCATCATGTTCCTCACTGTGTAGGCAATCCGCACTGGCGAATTCCTAACTCCTCAGTCAGAACAAATTCCTCAGAGACCAGAAGAACTTTGTCTCTGTCACTGAAGAATATGACTGAACTGTATGAGATTTCCAATGGCTTCACCCGAAGGGATTGGTAGGTGTAGGATTTTGAGTTGAGCATCACATGGAAATTTTTCCTTAGTATTTCCTCGACCCCCTTTAACAGTACGGTGTTTCCTATGACTCAAGAAAGAGAAAATGAAACTACGAAAACAAAAGTCTTCACGCTTCATGTTCCTCGAATGAATACTAAGTCTTCAAGGTCACACCAATTTCTTCACTTTCAAAGTCTTCAGAAAGTCTTCAGAAATCCAATGTCTTCAATCGAAGAACTTCATTTTTAGGGGTCGACTTTCTCTGTAAATATCAAACTCCTCATAGACTTATAGACCTGTGTACTCTCATAAACACATTAGTCCCTTAACTTATCAGTCTTCAATACACCAAAATCACTAAGGGGCACTAGATGCACTTACACTTTGGATTCCTGAAGACTTTCTGAAGACTTTGAAAGTGAAGAAAATGGTGTGACCGTGAAGGCTTGGATTTCATGCGAGGAACATGAAGTGTGAAGACTTTTGTTTTCGTAGTTTCATTTTCTCTTTCTTGAGTCATAGGAAACACCGTACTGTTAAAGGGGGTCGAGGAAAAACTAAGGAAAAGTTTCCAAGTGATGCTCATCTCAAATCCTACACCTACCAATCCCTTCGAGTGAAGCCATTGGAAATCTCATGCAGTTCAGTCAATTTCTTCAGTGACAGAGACGAAGTTCTTCTGGTCTCTGAGGAATTTGTTTTGACGGAGGAGTTAGGAATTCGCCAGTGCGGATTGCCTACAAGTGAGGAACATGATAGCCCTGAGGAATTTGATACTCAAATTTCCGACTGTTGCTGTGCTATGCGCCAGCTGTCCCAAAATATCTACCCACCTAACGGTTATATCATTGAAGGGCATTTATGTCTTATAATGTCGGGCTGCTCCCTAGACTATAAATAGCCGCCCCCTACAACGACTAGTTGGTTGGCTGCTCCGAGAGAAACTGACACTTGTCATTGAGAGCATCCCATCCTCCGAGGACTTTGAGCGAAAATCATCAAGTGAGGAAAACCCAAACCCAAACACCTACAAACCCAAAGTGATTGAGCATCACTGAAGAGATTGATCTTGCGTGGATCCGACGCTTGTTACCTTTGAAGACTGTGCATCTTCCAGACGGTTAGGCGTCAAGGTCTAGAGCATCCAAGAGGAAATTGTGGATCGCCGAGTGACCGAGTTTGTGAAGGTTTGGAAATCACCTGAAGACTTACCACGAGTGATTGGGCGAGGTCTGTGTGACCTTAGCTCAAGGAGAATAAGGTGAGGACTGTGTGTCCTCAGATTTAACTACCTAGCCGCTCCAACCAGACGTACAATTGTCACAGCAGTTGGAACTGGTCTACCAAATCACTGTCTTCACCAAGCCTACTGGTTCTATTTCCTCAACCCTTCCATTTCCTCCTTACTGTGTTGTGTGCTTGTTCATATCTGTTTGAAGATTTTGACTGAAGACTTTCTTAATTTCCTCGGTCCAATTTCTTCAGTCTGTTTGTCTTTATCCTGTTTATCCCGTGCTTACGCTTTCTGTACTCTATGTTTATTTTCATTTCATCATGATGTCTATGCTTATGTTATGGTATGGCTGCATCTGAGTACTTATTCCACTGCAAGTAGTTCTTTGCTAAGGAATTTCCTCACCCTGAAATTCCTCAGTGAAGAATTCATAAAAATCGCCTATTCACCCCCCTCTAGTCGACTTAACGCACTTTCAATTGGTATCAGAGCAAGGTACTCCCTTGTTCTGTGTGATTTTGGTTTAACCGCCTGGAGTTTTAGTTATGTCGACCGCAGGTACGATCAAGGTCTCTGCTGGGTGTCCTACCTTCGATGGGACAGATTATCCCTACTGGAAGAATAAGATGCGAATGCATCTTGAGGCAATTGATAACGATCTCTGGTATGTTGTGGAGAATGGTGTCCCCTCTGTGAGTCCTACCATCAACGCTGCTGACGTGAAGAGATTCAACCAACTCGACTCTCAAGCGAAGAGCATCATATGTGGCTATCTGAGCAAAGGGCAGTATGGTAGAGTGAGTGCTTTGGAAACTGCTAACCTTATCTGGGATAGACTGTCCAAGGTCAATGAAGGAGTCTCAACACAACGTGACTCTCGAGTTGACGTTCTTCGCAATCTCTTCAACCGCTTCAAAAGACTCGACAATGAAAATGTTTAGCAAACCTTCGATCGCCTCACTGACATCTCAAATGAGGTTCAAGCACTTGGTGCCACTGACATCACCGACCATGAGGTGGTGAAGAAATTGCTAAGATCGCTTGATTCCTCATTTGATACTCTGGCATTGATGATACAGAACGTGGAGATTACAAGTCACTTGATCCCGCTGATATCCTAGAGAGGCTAAACACTCATGTGTTTCAGCTTGCTGAAAAGAGAGATCTCTATGGACTGAGCTATGGCAGATCATGCGCTCTGAAGGCCAAGGCAGTGTCTGAATCTGAAGGTGAAGATTCTGGTAGCAACCTTGGTGATCCTGAAGAACTGAGCCAGGAGCTAGCAATGCTCATGAAGAAATGCCAGAAGTTCTCAAGACGTGGTCGCTTCGAAAAATCCTCAAGAAGTGATGATTCCTCATCCCGTGACTATAAGAAGAGACTGTGCCACAAGTGCAAGAAACCTGGTCACTACATTCAAGACTGTCCTCAGTGGGAAAAGGAATCAAAGAAGAAGAAATACAAGGATTACAGTTCTGATGATTCAAAGAAGAAGAAGAAAGCTTCAAAATCTTCATCAAAATCCTCGAAGTCTTCATCTCACAAGAAGAGCAGCTCCAAGAAGGCTCGGGCATTCATTGGCAAGGAAATGGACTCTGGGACTGAGTTTGAGGAACATGAGGAGGAGGAGGCATCTGAGGAGTCAGAATCTGGTGTGGCGAGCCTAGCCCTCGCTACTGCGTTCGTGAGTAAGTCCACCTTCAACACTAGTGAAAATGGCTTCCACAACAAGGCTGGTGACAACGATGATGACTACGCTCCCACCTATTGCTTCATGGCAAAGGGTGCCAAGGTACTCAAATATCCCTCCTCTGAATCAAGTGAGGATGAATCTGATGAAAACCTCAAGCCTAGCTACTCTAAACTTGCTAAGATTGCTGTGAAACAACAAAAGGCTTTTGATAAGGTTCAAAATATGTTAGATAAAAGTGATGATATGTTGGGTGAAGAAATGGATCGCACTAAAACTTTGACTGAAAATCTTCAGAGACTTCAGTCTAAGTTTGAAAACCTTCAAAGTCATCATAACACTCTCTTATCTAATCATGAGAAGCTTTCTTATGAATTTTTTCAAAGAAAGCAAGATCTTGAGAAGCTAAGGGTGAGTTATGAAGATCTTCAGAAGGAGCGTGATTCATTACTTGCTCAACAAATCAGTGCTGGTCAGGAAGAATTTATTGCTCCATGTTTGAAGTGCATTGAACGTAACTGCTAATTCTTCACCTCAATGTTCAAATGCTTCTACTGCTACAAATTCTTCACCTGTCTCTGCTATCACTAATTCCTCATCTGAGGATATTGCTAGTATCACTGACAATGCAGGGCTGAAGGAATTGTATATGACAGACATGTACAAAAGCCTCAAAGGGCATCAGGCTCTTTGTGATGTGCTTAAAAAGCAGATCCTCAACAGGAACCCTAGGAAAGAGGGTATTGCCTTTGAGAGGAAACTCAATGCCGATGGAACATACTGGAAGCCTGAGCAGTACCCCAAAACCTCATGGGTTGCTGCAACGGGACCTCCAGTAGATCCATCTACTTTATCTGGCTTTACATGTGAATCTCCTCATTTTTCTGATGAGTCATTTGACTCCAACTATAAGCTGTTCAAAAATCAGAATGGTGAAGTAGTTGTTAGATATGTTGGCACTAACTGCAGGAACGACCCTCCTATGAAGAAAATCTGGGTTCCCAAAAGGTGCCTTGAAAGTCTTCAGGTGAATGTCATCGTGACACCACCTGTGAAAAATAGGAACCCAGATCAAATTCTTCATATGGACCAAATTCTTCATATGGATCCAAGTCGTCATACGGACCAAATTCCTCACGTGGATCAAATTCCTCAAAAGGATCAAAGTCCTCATATGAACATCATCGTGCTAACACTTCTGTTTCGCAGGGAAGATCTAAGGGCTATGAATATGAGCATTATTATTCTAACCATTATGTTCATAAGTCCTCGAAGAATTTCTCTGCTTATTCATATGCTTACCCTAACTCCTCTTATGTGAAAAGAAGTGGACTGGCTTCTATGCCACCGTTCTCTTATGGAGCTCGCAGAATGATGAACTCTTTGCCACCCCTTCAGATGTGGGTGGTGAAGAAAAAGAACTAATCTCTTATGCAGGGTCAGGTCTCCAGACGTACTTAAACGTCTGAAGAATTTGCTGGAGACCTGAAAATGCTTGAAAGGACGCAAGCTAATCATGAAGAAATGAACTTTCATTTCTCACGTCCTCATATTGCTATATCTGTCTTATTGCTTGATGAAATTGATCTGATGAATTTGATGTCATATTCTTCACTGATGAAGTATATGAGTTCGTAAGCTGCACTAATTCATCTGCAGGATGATCAACCCAAAGCCACTGAATGGGTCCTCGATAGTGGATGTACAAATCACATGACTGGTGACAAGAATCTAATGATGGACGCTCCCTTGTATCCATCGCATCTGAAGCATATCACCTACGCCGACAAAGGCAAAAGCAAGGTATTGGGTCTAGGTAAGGTTGCGATCTCAAAGGATCGACACATGGACAAAGTCATGCTTGTCGAGTCCTTAGGATTCAACCTCATCTCAGTCTCAATGCTTTGTGATCTTGATATGGTTGTTATCTTTGGCAAGTATCATTGTGTTGTGATCATGGAAGCTGACCATTCCAAAGTCTTCGAAGGCTTTAGGAGAGGAGATCTGTATATTGTTGATTTCTCTACAGGACCACAACCAGCTATATGTCTACTTGCAAAAGCTTTAGAAGGCTGGCTATGGCATCGACGACTTGGTCATGCTGGCATGAGGAACTTGCACATGCTCGCGAAGAAGAAGCATGTCATTGGCATTGAGAATGTCAAATTCCTCAAGGATCACTTGCGCGGAGCCTGTGAAGCTGGAAAGATGACCAAGGCCAAGCATCCAGCAAAGACTATCATGACTACCACTCAACCGTTTGAATTGCTTCACATGGATCTCTTTGGTCCTAATCATTATTCTGCATTCACTAATGAAGCATCTCTATATGGCTTTGTTATTGTTGATGATTACTCTCGTTACACATGGCTACATATCGTCACTTACAAACGTGAAGTGCAGGAAGTCTTCAAACGATTTTCCTCGAGGGCTTCAACCAACTTTGGTGTGAAGATCAAGTACATCAGAAGTGACAATGGAACTGAGTTCAAGAATACTGGTCTTGATGACTATCTTGATGAACTTGGTATTACTCATGAGTTATCTGCTCCTTATACTCCTCAGCAGAATGGCATCGTGGAGCGCAAGAACAGGACTCTTGTTGAGATGGCTCGCACTATGCTTGATGAATACAAGACGCCTCGTCACTTCTGGATTGAGGCAATTGATACCGCGTGCCACATCATCAACCGGGTATATCTTCACAAATTATTCAAGAAGACTGCATATGAACTCCTCACTGACAAGAAACCCAATGTGAGTTATTTCAAAGTCTTCGGTGCTAAATGTTGGATTAGAGATCCTCATCACAATTCTAAATTTGCACCTAAAGCACATGAAGGTTTTATGCTTGGTTACGGAAAGGACTCGCACACCTACAGAGTCTTCAACTCCTTTGACCACAAGGTTGTTGAAACTGTAGATGTGCGGTTTGATGAAACTAATGGCTCGCAAAGAGAGCACCTACCTACTGTGCTAGATAAACAGTCTCCTGAGGAAACCATCAAAGTCAAGGCTATTGAGGATGTCATTCCCACCAAAGAATCTGCAGAAGAAGTCATTCCTGATCATGAAGAACTTCATGCTAGAACACCTGAAGAAAATGGTGCTGAAGAAAATGCTGATCCAATTCCTCGTCGTCAACCCGCTCATCCTCGCGTTGCAAATGAAGTGCAGATTGAGAAAATCATCAGCCACATCAACGCACCAGGTCCTCTCACACGCTCGAAAGCTTCACATTCATCTAACTTTTGTGGGCATTATGCTTTTGTCTCTATCACAGAGCCCAGTAAGGTAGATGAAGCATTTCTGGAGCCTGAGTGGATTCAAGCTATGCAAGAGGAATTACATCAGTTCGAACTCAAAAATGTCTGGGAACTAGTCAAGCGACCAGACCCTCGCAAGCACAATATCATTGGCACAAAGTGGATCTACCGCAACAAGCAAGATGAAAATGGCCTTGTGGTGAGGAATAAGGAATGGCTTGTAGCCCAAGGCTACACACAGGTTGAAGGAATTGATTTCGATGAAACTTTTGCACCTGTTGCTAGACTTGAGGCTATTCGCATATTACTCGCTTATGGTAACCATCACGGCATTATCTTATATCAAATGGATGTGAAAAGTGCATTCCTCAATGGTAAGCTTGAGGAAGAAGTATATGTTGCTCAACCCCCAGGTTTTGAAGATCCAAAGAATCCTG
This sequence comes from Aegilops tauschii subsp. strangulata, assembly GCF_002575655.3. Lineage (NCBI taxonomy): Eukaryota > Viridiplantae > Streptophyta > Magnoliopsida > Poales > Poaceae > Aegilops > Aegilops tauschii. Next base: position 333,724,500 of record NC_053038.3, read on the forward strand.
ACAAAGTCTACAGACTCAATAAGGCCCTCTGTGTCCTCAAGCAGGCCCCTCGGGCGTGGTATGATACTTTGAATGAATTCCTCATGAAGAAAGGCTTCAAACCCGGTTCACTTGACCCAACCCTTTTCACTAAATCTTATGATGGTGAATTATTTATGTGCCAAATATATGTTGATGATATTATCTTTGGCTGTACTGACCAACGTTACACTGACGAATTTGGTTATATGATGAGGGAGGAATATGAAATGTCTATGACGGGAGAATTGAAATTCTTCTTAGGTCTTCAAATTCGTCAACAACGCAATGGCATATTCATATCTCAGGAGAAATACCTCAAGGATGTATTGAGGAAATTCGGCATGCAAGACTGCAAAGGCGTCAAAATCCCTATGCCCACGAATGGCCATCTATGCACTGATGAAAATGGTATTGACTTCGATCAAAAGGTATACCGCTCCATGATTGGTTCTTTATTGTATTTATGTGCATCTAGGCCAACTATTATGCTTAGTGTTTGCATGTGTGCCCGCTTTCAAGCTACACCGAAGGAATCACACCATAAGGCTGTGAAGCATATTCTTCGATATCTAGCTCACACTCCAACACTTGGATTATGGTATCCCAAGGGCTCGGCTTTTGATCTCATTGGATATTTAGACTCTGACTATGCTGGTGATCGTGTGGACCGAAAGTCAACATCAGGCACATGCCATTTCCTCGGACGATCCTTAGTCTATTGGTCCTCGAAGAAACAGAACTGCGTATCATTGTCTACTACTGAAGCTGAGTACATTGCTGCTGGATCGTGCTATGCTCAATTGCTATGGATGAAGAAAAACCTCAAGGGCTACGGCGTCAACGTGAAGAATGTGCCTCTCTACTGTGACAATGAGAGTGCCATCAAGATTGCTCATAATCCAGTTCAACACTCGAAGACAAAGCACATTCAGATTCATCATCATTTTCTTCGTGATCATGTGTTGAAGGGCGATATCTCCATCGAGCACGTGAAGACTGAAGACCAGCTAGCCGATATCTTCACAAAGCCCTTGGATGAGAAGAGATTTAGCAAGTTGCGGTGTGAGCTAAATATCTTAGTATCTTCGAATGTCCTTTGAAAAGGACACACATCCTAACACTTATGCTAAATAGATGACTTAGATGTGCAACACACGAAGTAACGTTTTTCTTCAATCAATAAAGACTAACACTCTAAGAGTGAAGAAATTAATGAAGAATTTGATTCTCAGAGCCCTACGACAATTGTACGCGGCGTCTAAAATCATCATTCTTATACGGTGGGTCACGCCACCAACAAAAGTTGAAATCTTCAATTTGAGTTTTTCTTCATTTTTTAAATTCCTCAGTTGTTCAATTTCTTCAACTTTGCATTATCTTCACTGTTTCCGTCGTTATTCTTCATTGACTATATATATATATATATATATATATATATATATATATATATATATATATATATATATATGAGTTTATGTCCTCTACAACATTCACTTATTGCTATTTGTTCAAGTTGCTTTTTCTACTAAGTGAATGTGATCGGACCCTTCACCCTCTATGCTAAAATCAACCCAATCTGTTCACAAATTCTTCATGTGCGTTCTGTTTGAAACCTGTTCAAAATCTTCATTGTGTCCTTGTCAGCTGAAGAAATTGCGAATGAAACATTAAAATTTCCTTATCTAAATTTTTGGCTTTTGCCGCTCAAATGTTCCACATTCCACGATATGATTATCTATTCACCCACGATCTCCACCTCTCAGTACATGGGTGACACATGTCACAAGGATGAGAAGGGTCAGGGGCACGTTCGTCCATTTTCCTCGGGCATGCGGTTTTTCACCTCGGCTATAAATACCCCTCACCCTCCTCAGACTGTTTTTACTCCGCTCGACCTCACTCCCTCGCTCGAGCTCTCAAAACCTAGCGCCAGCGCTACTTCCATCGTCGCTGGCGAGGAAGAGCTTCGCTGCCTCGACCTCGTCGCCGTCGTACTCGCGCCGGCCGCGGATTTCTTCACTCCACCGCCACCGTAGCTGTCTTCCTCTGCCAAGTTAGGGCGTGGAAGATCTGAACCGACGAGCTTCAAATCTACTATCCACAATTCGTCATGTTCTTCGTCAAGGGTAATTAAAAGTCATTTTTACTGCCCTTGTTGATTCCTTTGGTTTCTACAAATCTTCAAAAGGTGTTTATTCTTCAATCTTCAAACTCTAAACACCTCACACAAACATCAGTTCTTGATCTGTTTCCCTAAGCTACATTTTTCTTCAAGATTCCTCAATTGTGTGGATTTCCAATCTATACAACTCTGGAACCTAAGTCAAAGAACGCTTAGTGAAATTTCTCAAGACACATCTGGTCAAATTCCTCAAACTTATTCTTTTTTGCAAAAACCTCTGAGAACGCATATGACCTCTCCAAATTCTTCGCACCTATACTCTGTTCACAGGTACACATGTCCGCTGCTGAATCACTAGGTTCTCATCAACTTAACTCATTTGCAGCGTTCCTCGAAGAAAAGTTACATACCTCATCAAAGAACTCAATTGTTCAGAATCCTCGGCTGAAGAAAATGGCTGACGGCAAGAAACCTTAGAAGGGAGGGAAGAAGTTGGAAGTCAACAATGCTTTTGAGATACCTGAAGACATCTATGCAGGATACAGCACTCCTCCTCATGAAATGAAGAATGAGTGCAAAATGCGCATTCAGAGGATTGAGAGGAGATGGGCCAGAGAATGGAGGGAATATCGCTATGTCACTCCCAAGTACATGAAGAAATTCGCTGTACACCCTCCATGCCCAAGACCTCCATTGGCACCAGGCCAAGAAGCTGATCCCTCTAGCATCAGAAGAGGTGAGGATTTCCCCAAGGAATGGGCCAAGCGTCAAGCCAAGTTGGCTAAAATGGCAAAAGACGCAATGAAGAAATTCAATGAAGATTCTGCTGCTGCCACTGCTGAGGCGTCTGCTAGCAAGCCTAAGAAGGCTATGCCCAAGAAGCCCGCTCACAAGCCCAGTGCTTCTTCTCAAATGCCCTCACGGCCTAGCTCTGCAAAGCCCTCACGACCAATTCCTCAAGCTGCTCCAGCTCCTCCTCCAAAGTCCTCAGCACCTGTGCATATCGCCTCGTGCCAAAGGACAAAAGGCATATCAATTGCCTTAGGAGCCTCTGTAAGTTCTTCAGCTCCTCCGCTTTCCTCAACAGGCCCTACCTTGCTGAAGACAAGGGCCACTACTGGACGAGGCACTAGACCAAGTCCTCACAAGAAGCAGGTCGCCTTTCAAGTACCGTCCGATGATGACGAAGCTAATGATGAGGAACTTGCCGAAATCATGAGAGACAGATAGCAAAGGGCCGCTAGAGCCAAAGGCAGTAGTGTGCCATTGATGCTGGATCCAAAGTTGATCCTAGACTTCATCGACTTATGGCACAAGGACCCCAACACACCTCTGCCTGAGATGAACCTCACTCCTGATCAAAGTCATATGTTGACTACCTTCATTGGTGAGGAAAAATGGAAATATGAACATGGGAGGCAGGTGAAGAAAGCACAGTACAAGAAAGAGCGCTTTCTGAAGAAAAACATTTTGAAGCTTTCACCTGAAGAACTTGTAGCTCTGCAATCAGAGATCAAGAATCTTAGTGATGAATTTGATTGCTACTATGCTGACTGGCTTGGAGCCAAAGTCAGATTCGTCAACTTGACCAAGGGATTCACCTCAAATGTTGTAGCCCCAATGCAACATGAATCTCCTCAGGCTGAGGCTTCTACTCAGCCAACTGAAGAATATGCCAGCACCGCTGATGAAAATCAGGCTGCTGATGAAACAGAAAGTACCAGGGCTGATGACTGCATTCCAGCCGTTGATGACATTGCCAGGGCAACCACTAGTGTTGCGCCTGAGGATCAAGCCAGGCCAGCTGAAGCTTCAACCGCTGTGCCTGAAGAATCTGACCAAGCCAGGCCAACTGCATGAGTTGTGCCTGAGGAAAATGAACCAATTTCCTCTGCTCCTCCTGCACCCACACCAAGTCCAGTTCTTCCTTCTGCGTCAGAAGCGAAGACAACTAAGGCTGCAGAGCGAGCAGCAACGAAGAAGAGGAAAGCATATGCTTCATCAAATTCTTCAGCACCGAAGAAGATGAAGATATTGGCAAGCTCACTTGAGAACCCCATTGATGTTGTTCCTGTGTCAAGCATGCCATCAAAGGAATTCGTTCCCTTTGGTGAAGATTATGAGATCCCAAGCAGATCTGATGAAGATGTTCCTTCTGCTGCTTCTTCAGAGCAGTTGGACGAAGAAATTGAAGCGGATAATATCCCTTCACCCCGTGGTCTCATCTCCTATGCCTCAGTTCACAGCTAAAGAGGCATGCGTTGAAGAACTGAATGAAGAAGATGAAGACGTGGACATTGGGAGCACCACGCCTGTGATGAATGATGACTTTTGGGAAAGTCAGCACCCCAACTCTCCTTTGTTCATGCCACTGCAACAAATCCCTCAGTCCCCAGTGCACACTGAAGTTCAAATGGGCTCTGATGAACATCAAGCCACTCCTTCCATTCATGAAGCAATTCCAGCCACTAGTGCTGATGTTAATGTTGATGAAGAATTGAAGACCCAGGCTGCAACTCAAGCAGAAACTAAAATTCCTCAGCCTGTGGTTCCTGAGAATGTGATCCCTGAGGCTGTAATGCAATTGACTGATACACCTCAGCCCCAGCTGAAGAATCCCTTCTCTAAGAAGCAAAACTTCAAGGCCGATGACTTCTTCCACGAGCATGTATTCTTCACAGATTACAATCCCTTTGACTCTGCTCGCCTACGAAGGAAGCATTTCTGGACTGCCACCCAAGCAAACTTCTATTCTTCACTGCTTTTTGATAAGGACAAAATCTTCGACCATGAGCATATTCCTCACATGGACATGAAATCTCTACCTTGCTTCACGCCAGTCCTCAGTGTTCTTCACGGTGCTGGACTGCTCAACTTCTGCATAGATATATGTGATTGGAATGAAGAGCTAATTCTTTAGTTCTATGCAACGCTGCACATCACCGGAAATGCTGAAGATGTGAACTCTTGGGTGTTGGACTGGATGACAGAAAACACTCACTTGAAAGCACCGGCCTCTGAATTGCTTCATGCCCTGCCTGTCAGTCCTCCCCTTGAAGGTGCGTGTTGTATATATCATGAACCTGAACTCACTGATCACTATATGCAAGTGTTGATGAAGCCGCTGAAGCTCGGTCAAGCCCCAAGGACCAAATTCCTGGTGAAGTAATTGCTATATGTGCCACGAACTGTCTATCGCATCTTAACCAAGACATTGAGTCCAATCAAGGGCCACGACTCTAATGAAGAAGAGGTCATTGGTATCATGAAGAATCTGCTATTCAACATCATTCATGACGTTCCTGTCAACTACCATGATTTCTTCATGAGGACTCTGGCCAATGTTGCATTATCACCTTTTGAGTTGAAGCCTTACACTCCCTGGATTGTGAGATTCCTCAGATCAAGGTCTTCAATCAATTACAAGGCTGACTTTAAAAATCATCTCAGCTACTTGCCCCCCATTGAAGTCCTCAAGCGGACATTTTCCTCAGCCGATGACAAGGGCAAGGCCACTGCTATTATTGATGAAGGCATTCGTCCATTGGATGGTCAGTTCCGCAAAGCTGCATCTTACTCCACCAATGATGACTCTGCCACTCATGACTCTGCCGCCAATGCCTCAAAGCAAAATCCTCAAAGCACAGCTCCAAGGGTGATGACTGATCGTGAGCTTCTCCTCAGTCTTCACCAGAAGGTCAATCACAACCACAAATGGGTTAAGCGTCACTTTGGTTCTATTCTTCACAACATGACTGTTACCCACAATGCAATGAAGAAGAACCACTTCTACCTCCATGAAGTATTCAATCGCACCTGGGCTGTTCTGTCTCATCTCTATGGTGAAGAAGATCTGAAGCAAATGGGTTTCAAGCAGGACTTTGACTGGTCTCAACCACCAGCGAAGAAATTCAAGAAAGTCAAAGTTCCTTCCTTGGTGTCCAGCTCATATTCTTCATCGCGCGACACTGATGAGCATGAAGATTTGGACGACACTGCGGTAGGCCCTACTACAACAACCGACCCCAACAACGCTGGCGCTCCTCCATCAACATGATATTATTCAAGGGCGTTAGTCCTCATTTTCGTCCCTTTTGGTCATTCGATGACAAAGGGGAGAAATTTGAGTTAGTCTTCAAGCGGGTCTATATATGGGCATTTTTTTGTTAAGTTACAACTCTCGTCTTTTGAAGGTTCTTTATTGGATCGAGTTGTAAACTTAAACCCGATGGTGGTCTGATACTTTCGCTATGTTCTTCTGCATGCTATTTCCTCATATATGTTAATGCACGCATGCTGAATCACATCAGTCACCATATTTCATCATGCATTTCAAATTCTTCATATCATATGCGTGTATGAATTAGAAGATATAGGGGGAGATCTCCATGATTCTATTCTTCAAATGTGCATTGCTTCAAAAGCAAATTCCTCACTGTGCACATCTTCAGGGGGAGTTCTTCTATATCTTGCAATCAAATTCCTCAGTATCTGTATTTACACTTCATATGTTTATCCCCGTTGAAAACTTAACCTATATTGTCACCAATCACCAAAAGGGGGGAGATTGTAAGTGCATCTAGCGCCCCTTAGTGATTTTGGTGTATTGAAGACTTATAGGTTAAAGGACTAATGCGTTTGTGAGTGTATACAGGTCTATAAGTCTATGAGGAGTTTGATATTTACAGAGAAAGTCGACCCCTAAAAATGAATGTCTTCAACTGAAGACTTTGGATTCCTGAAGACTTTCTGAAGACTTTGAAAGTGAAGAAAATGGCGTGACCGTGAAGACCTGGATTTCATGCGAGGAACATGAAGCGTGAAGACTTTTGTTTTTGTAGTTTCATTTTCTCTTTCTTGAGTCATAGGAAACACCATACTATTAAAGGGGGTCGAGGAAAAACTAAGGAAACGTTTCCAAGTGATGCTGATCTCAAATCCTACACCTATCAATCCCTTTGAGTGAAGCCATTGGAAATCTCATACAGTTCAGTCAATTTCTTCAGTGACAGAGACGAAGTTCTTCTAGTCTCTGAGGAATTTGTTCTGACTGAGGAGTTAGGAATTCGCCAATGTGGATTGTCTACAAGTGAGGAACATGATAGCCTTGAGGAATTTGATACTCAAATTTCCGACCGTTGCTGTGCTATGCGCGAGCTGTCCCAAAATATCTACCCACCTAACGGTCATATCATTGAAGGGCATTTATGTCTTATCATGTCAGCTCCCTAGGCTATAAATAGCCGCCCCCTACAACCACTAGCTGGTTGGCTGCTCCGAGAGCAACTGACACTTGTCATTGAGAGCATCCCATCCTTCGAGGACTTTGAGCGAAAATCATCAAGTGAGGAAAACCCAAACCCAAACACCTAGAAACCCAAAGTGATATAGTATCACTGAAGAGATTGATCCTGCATGGATCCGATGCTTGTTACCTTTGAAGACTGTGCATCTTCCAAACGGTTAGGCGTCAAGGTCTAGAGCATCCACGAGGAAATTGTGGATCGCTGAGTGACCGAGTTTGTGAAGGTTTGGAAGTCACCTGAAGACTAACCACGAGTGATTGGGTGAGGTCTATGTGACCTTAGCTCAAGGAGAATACGGTGAGGACTGTGTGTCCTTAGGTTTAAATACCTAGCCGCTCCAACCAGACGTACAACTATCACAGCAGTTGGAACTGGTCTACCAAATCATTGTCTTCACCATGCCTACTGGTTCTATTTCCTCAACCCTTCCATTTCCTCTTTACTGTGTTGTGTGCTTGTTCATATCTGTTTGAAGATTTTGACTGAAGACTTTCTCAATTTCCTTAGTCCAATTTCTTTAGTCTGTTTGTCTTTATCATGTTTATCCTGTGCTTACGCTTTCTGTACTCTGTGTTTGTTTTCATTTCATCATGATGTCTATGCTTATGTTATGTTATGACTGCATCTGAGTACTTATTCCGCTGCAAGTAGTTCTTCGTTAAGGAATTTCCTCACCCTGAAATTCCTCAGTGAAGAATTCATAAAAATCACCTATTCACCCCCCTCTAGTCGACTTAACGCACTTTCAAACCCTCTAAACATTCAATTCAGATGGATGCTAGCGGGAAACCATTGGAAAGCATGGCTCCATCTTGTGAGAAGATTGATGGATGTCCACCTTTCTCAACAGCTAGATCAGGTACATTGGAAACTAACCAAGAATGGAGTGTTTTAAGTGAAATCCATGTATTTGGATTTAATCAATTCAGTTTCCCTCCCTCGATCTTTGCATATTTGGAAGGTCAAAGTGCTGCTATGGATTAAAGTGTTTGTGTGGTTTGTCCACAAACAAGTAATTCTCACTAAGGACAACTTGGCAAAACGCAACTGGACCGGATCTCGAAGATGTAGCTTCTGTGATCATGATGAATCTATCAAACACCTCTTTCTTGATTGCCCGATGGCCAAAGTTTTATGGCGGTCTATTCATATAGCGTTTAACATCGCTCCTCCTACTAGTATCAACATGTTGTTTGGGACGTGGCTAAATGGAGTTGAGATAGAAACAGCGAGACACATCCATGTAGGCGTATGTGCTTTATTATGGGCTATATGGAACTGTAGGAATGATATGGTTTTTAACAGAGCAAGAAATGTTAATTTCATGCAGGTTATCTTTCGGGCCACTAAGTTGATCCATATGTGGTCGCTACTCACTCCGATGGATGCCAGGGAGCGTATGGTTACTGGGTCTATCCGTTGGGAGACGGTAGCACATGCAATCTTCAACCGGTTTGGATGGCGGTCATGTCATAGGATAGGCGTTTATTTTCCCATCTTCTTTCATATTGCCGGTTGTGGCTATCCTGCTTTCTTTATTTTCAGCTTGTTATGAGCATTTTTTTTGTCGGAGACTTTGTTCAACTATTTACTTATTAATAATATGGTCGTATGCATCATTTTGATGCAGAGACCAGGGGATGACTTCCTTTTCTAAAAAAGTGCCCCCTTTGTGGTTTTGGAGTATTGACGACAAATAGGTTGAGGAACTAATGTTTTTGTGAGTATACACAGGAGACAAAGTCCTAGAAGATTTGGTTTTAACACATGAAAGACGACCCCTAAAAAAGTGTTTCTTCAAGTGAAGAAAATGGTGATGAAATTGGTACGACCTTTGAAGAAATTGATGTGAAAACTTTGAAGCTTGGAGACTTTGTTTTCATAGTTTCTTTTCTTCTTCTTTGAGTCATAGGAAAAACAGTACTGTCAAAGGGGGTCTAGGTGAATCATATTTCACATTTTCAAAGTGATGCGCAAACCTATACACAAAAGCCGCTTCGAGTGAAGCCTTTGGAAATCTCAAGTACAGCTAACGCAATTGCTAGCGCAGTGACGAAGTTCATCTGGTCACGGACGAATTTGATCATGCTGAGGAGTTAGGAGTTCGCCAGTGCGTTCTGGCTAAAAGTGAGGAAATTGAGTGCACCAACGAATTTGAGAGCTCAAATTCCGACTGTTGCTGCGCCGCATGACAGCTGTCGAGTGAATCCTTATCTTGAGAATGGTCGAATCAGAGAAGGACATTTATGACATTCCATGTTGGGTTGCCCCTGGGTATAAAGCCGCCCCCACAACCACTTGTTTGTTGGCTACTCCGAGAGAAACTAACACTTGTCATAAGAGAGTAACCCATCCTCCGACGACTTTGAGATAATCCCAAGTGAGGAAAAACCCAGAGCCAAAGTGATTGAGCATCACTGAAGAGATTGATCTGTGTGATCTGACGCCTGTTACCTTCAAAGACTGTCATTCTTCCAGACAGTTAGGCGTCAAGTTCTGAGTACACCAAGAGTCATTGTGGTGTGCCGGTGAACAAGTCTGTGAAGGTTTTGGAAGTCTACCTTGAAGACTTACCATGAGGGATTGGGCGCGGACTAATTGATCTTAGCTCAAGAGGAATACGGTGAGGATTGTGTGTCCTCTAAGTTGCGACTCAGCCGCCTCAACCAGACGTACAGTTGATGCAGCAACTGGAACTGGTCTTTGTCTTCACTGGGCCAACATGGTTTCAAATTCCTCAACCCTCTCTTATTTTGTTCCGCTGCTGAAGAATTTGTGATCTGTGCTCGGACGAATTTGAACTGAAGAATTTCATCTCGTTATCTTTATTTCCTCAGTTCATTTTCTTCATGCGTGTATGATTATATGATTGCGTGTTCTTCACTCTTATGTATCCTGGTTGCATGTACTCTGAATCTGGGATGACTTAGTTTCCATCATGTTTCTATTTCTTCACTCTAATCTTCATCAAATTCTTTAGAGTTTGATGAATTTCTAAAAATCTCCCATTCACCCCCCCTCTGGGAGTAAACCTGTGCTTTCAATTGGTATCAGAGCAAGGTACTCCCTTATTCTGTGTGATTTTGGTTTAACCACCTGGAGTTTTAGTTATGTCGACTGCATGTATGATCAAAATTTCTTCTGCATGCCCCATCTTTGATGGCACATACTATCCTTACGGGAAGAACAAGATGCGCATGCATCTTGTGGCAATTGATAATGACCTCTGGGTCATCGTTGAGAACGGCATCCCCACTGTTTCCCCAAGCATCAATGCTGCTGATGTGAAGAGATTCAAGCAAATCGACTCTCAAGCGAAGACCATCATATGTGGACATCTCAACAAATGGCAGTATGGCTGAGTGAGTGCACTGGAGACATCTAAGCTGATCTGGGATAGGCTCTCCAAGGTCAACTAGGGAGGTTCCAATCAACGTGACTCTCGATGTGTTTCACAATCTCTTCAATCGCTTCAAGAGGCTTGATAATGAAAATGTTCAGCAAACTTTCGATCCCCACACGAATATCTCAAATGAGCTACAAGCATTGGGTGCTGCTGATATCACTAACCACGAGGTGGTGAAGAAATTGCTGAGGTCTCTTGACAGCTCCTTTGACACCTTGGCCCTGATGATACAAGAGCGTCCTGATTACAAGTCACTTGATCCTGCTGATATTCTTGAGAGGCTCAATACTCATGAATTTCAACAAGCTGAGAACAGAGATATGTGTCCCAGCTATGGACAACCTCATGCACTGAAGGCGAAGGGTAAAGCAAACACAATTTGTTCATCTGAAGAAGAAGAATAAGTATCGGAATGCAGTACAGATGATGCTGAGGAAATTGGCAGAGAACTGGCTATGCTTGTGAGGAAGTTCCAGAAGTTCTCAAAAAGGAACCGCTTTGGAAAGTACTCAAAGTACGATTCAAAGAACACTAAAGCTTCTGCTCGTGACTACGACAAAAGAACTTGCCACAAATGCAAGAAGACAGGCCATTACATCGCTGATTGACCCCTATGGAAAAAGGGCTCAAAGAAGAAAAGATCTAGCAAGGATGATGATTCTGATGACAAGAAGAAGTCATCAAAATCCTCATCAAAGTCCTCTTCAAAGAAGAAAAGCACCTCCCACAGAGCTCACGCTTTCATTGGGAAGGAAATGGATTCTGAGGAAGAATCTGAGGAAGCTGAGGAATCTGAAGAGGAATCTGACTCCGGGGTTGCAAGCTTGGCCCTAGCTACGGAGTTCGTCAGCAAGTCCATCTTCGGTCATGAAGAAAAAGGTGACTCCACCAACACTGAAGACTGTGCTGATGACTATGCTCCCACCTATTGCTTCATGGCAAGGGGTGCCAAGGTAACCTCACGAGAAGCTTACTTTAATACTTCAAGTGATGATGACTCTGAATGTCAAGCAAAACCTAGCTACAAGAAACTTGTTAAAATTGCAACTGAACAACAAAATGCCATGGAAAAGATTCAAAAACTGTTAGAAAAAAGTGATGATTTTTTAGATGAGGAAATGGATCGCAGTCAATGTTTGTCTGAGGATCTCAGACGCCTAAAGTCAAAATATGACAAACTTGAAAGTCGTCATGTGTCCCTCTCAGCTGCACACTAGAAACTGACCTATGAATTTCTTCAAAGGAAGCAAGAACTCAAGAAGCTGAGAGCGTCTCATGATGATCTTCAAAAAGACAACGATTCATTGCTCGCTCAACAGATCAGCACTTCTCAAGATGAATTTGTTGCTCCATGCTTAAAATGCCTTGAACGTGATAATGCAAATTCTTCAGCTGAATGTTCGAATGCTTCAACTGCTGCTATTTCTTCAAATATCTTTGTGGTTTCAATCCCCTCATCTAAGGAGACCACAAGTGTTACTGATCAAAATGCAGGTCTGAAGGAATTGTATGTCATAGGCATGTACAATCCTCAAAGGGCATCAAACTCTTTGTGATGTGCTCAAGAAGCAGATTCTGAACAGAAACCCTAGAAAAGAGGGTATTGATTTTAAGAGAAAGCTGAACACAGATGGATCGTATTGGAAACCTGAGCAGTATCCCAAAACCACATGGGTTGCTGCAAAAGGGCCTCCAGTTGATCCATCCACTCTATCTGGCTTAAACTGTGATCACTGGTACGCGACGGTGCTATACAAACGGTTTTTAACCCCTTTCCGCGAGGGCATTCGGAACCGTCGCCAAGTGAGTGACAACGATAGGGGGGTCCTTCCCACACGACCCAGAAACCGTCGAGGATATGCCCTCCTAGCACACATGCTCGGCAAAATGAGGTCGTGTGCGACCGGCGAGCGCTCAAATACCGAAATACGTACAGTAGAGCTAAAAGAATACAATTATACAGGCGAAATTGTTTCCTGTCGCAAGTACATCCCACACAGCCAGTCCCCGCTAAACGTTTCCGTTGGTATGTACATCCCACACAGTCACTCCAAGGAAAACGTTTCCGTTCACAGGTACATCACACACAATTTTGCCCGTTAAATCATTTGTGTTATTGAATGCATCACACACGGTCCATAGAAGAAATTGTGTGGCAAAGACTGTCCATCACACACAATTTTTATGTGGTAAACGTTTGCGGAAGGTGGCCTAACGCAAACAATTTTCAAGAGAAAGTCGTGTGTGATTGTTCATTGATCCAACACGGTTTATTCCTAGAAACTATGTGCGTTGCCTATGGTCATCGCCCATGGTGATAACCGTTTGCAATAGCAAAACCCAATTAGCAGGCTAATTCGCCATTAGCAGGCTAATTGCCCTATTATTGATAATCCATTTATTAATCTAATTGACATTCATATTAAGCACATAATATATTTCATTTCCATATTAAGGAAGCAGAATTTCATAATTGAAATACATCAGAGTACAACATGATATAGCTTCAGCACTCAGCTACCCCATTACACAACTGCACCAGCACCAAGTTTCACATGGAACATGTAGAACCTTTCGAAATTAGCATCATAGACAGTATATAGACAGATGCATCTCATCTGGAAAACTGCTGAAGCAGAAGGTGAATATTGATCCTTCATTCATGCTGAAGGTCTTTGCAACTTTACGCCAGTGCCTGTGGATGATTGACCGTCCGTCCTTCGTCCTCTTCAGAAACACTTCAATATTGAACCGTGGGTGTTGTATGAAAACCTTCCTCGCCTCCTAGCCATAGAGGTGGTTTGAGAGGTAATCATCAGTGAACTGCTTTGGAAAGGCCTGAAAACAAGGATGTGCATAAATATCTTCTCTATATTGGAAATGGGGCAAAGGAATAAAAAAAGGCAAGGTATAATAGTTAGTACCATCTTGTAGTGAACTGATGTCTTCTTCATTGTGCAGACAAAGATCTTGTTGTTTTTTGTTGCTAATTTCTTTATCCTAACAATCTTTCTGAGTTTCTTGACTTGATTGATATTCATGGACAACTCATTTCCCCATATGAAAAAGGGTCGAACAGTGGGTCAAAACCTCTGACAGCAAGACCTACATGTGCAAGACCAAATTGTTAAAAACCTAAATATTAGAATGGTTCCCGCAATTGCACAATAATGTGCTATTAGACAACGGACCATGCACGTGCAATTAACTAAACACCACAACAAATGAACCAAACGTTAACTGAGCACCACATTGCACAATATAGCATACTCCTAATAGAAGATCAGACAGTTAACGAAACCAAGTATGCTTAACAACTTGGAAATATAGCAATTGTATTTGTTTCTCATGTATTTAGTACAACCAAATTCGATTTATTTCTCACATGGTATACAATAACAGAATGCAGCCACAACAATTGAACATTGCATTGCAGAATTGAACCAAACAGTTAACTAAACACCACAACAAATGAACCAAACGTTAACTGAGCACCACATTGCACAATATAACATACTTCTAATAGAAGATCAGACAGTTAACCAAACCAAGCATGCTTAACAACTTGGAAATATAGCAATTGTATTCGTTTCTCATGTATTTAGTACAGCCAAATTCGATTTATTTCTCACATGGTATACAATAACAGAATGCACCCACAACAATTGAACATCACATTGCAGAATTGAACCAAACAGTTAACTAAACACCACGACAAATGAACCAAACAGTTAACTAAACACCACGACAAATGAACCAAACGTTAACTGAGCACCACATTGCACAATATAACATACTCCTAATAGAAGATCGGACAGTTAACCAAACCAAGCATGCTTGACAACTTGGAAAATTGCACCCTGAAGAATTGAACATCACATTTGCAGAATTGAACCAAACAGTTAACTGAACACCACATTGCACGACATATAGAACATATACTCTAGAGCAGAAGATTGCATGGTAAAAGTAGATAGCACAATTCACTAGAATTTGTTAAGGAAAGGCAGTAGCTAGCAAACTGAACATGGGTCCTTATAGTGAGCTAATAAGACAAGCTACTCCTCATTGTCGGAGATATCGATGACGATTGGCTCCTTCGACATGGAAGAGGGCGAGGCCTCCGCTTCGTGGGTGCCCTCGTCGTAGTGGTGAGTTGCCTGAGCCGCTCCGGAAACCAACCTGCTGGCTCTCGAGATGAGGTAAGCACGTGCACGCTGAGAAAACACCTCGTAGTCTTCGTCGAAGGCAGCGACGGTGGCCTCGAGAAAACGCCACAAACTGCCGTTTAAAGCAGCCAACCGCGTCGTGGCGTCGGCGCGCGACGCGTCGACGGCGGCCTCGATGGCGAGGTGCTCCTCCAAGATCTGGGGGTCGGCAGGAATGGCAGCCATCGCGACCTCATCCGCGCGTGCGGCCGCAATTTTGCTTCTCCGCTGCCCAATGCTCCTTGAGATCCTGGCTATACTGCGTGCACCATGGCTTAGGGCGGTGCTTATTTGGTGGAGCGGTTGGTGATTTGGGTGGAAGGTGTCGCACTCGTGCCGGCGGTCGGGGCATGTGGGATGTGGAAGGAGGAGGAGGATGGGGGTCGGGTGTGGATTACCTGCCTGGATAGGCAAGGCCGAGCAGCGTGAAGGAGGGTCGCCGGCGAGGAGGCGGTGCTGCAAGCAAGGAGTGAAGGTTTCAACTTGGAAAGAAAGGCGAAAATAGGGGAAATGTGGCTTTTGGTAAGGGGTGATACGTCTCCAACGTATCTATAATTTATGAAGTATTCATGCTATTATATTATCCATCTTGGATGTTTTATGGGCTTTACTATGCACTTTTATATTATTTTTGGGACTAACCTATTGACCCAGAGCCCAGTGCCAGTTCCTGTTTTTTCCCTTGTTTCAGTGTTTCGAAGGAAAGGAATATCAAACGGAGTCGAAACGGAATGAAACCTTCTGGAGAAGTTATTTTTGGAAGGAAAGCAACCCGGGAGACTTGGAGTGCGCGTCAGGAAATCAACGAGGGAGGCACGAGGCAGGGGGCGCGCCCACCCCCTGGGCGCGCCCTCCACCCTTGTGGGCCCCTCGTGGCTCCCCTGACATACTTCTTTCACCTATATATACCGATATACCCTAAAACCTTCGGGGAGCAGAATAGATCGGGAGTTCCGCCGATGCATGCCTCTGTAGCCACCAAAAACCAATCGGGACCCTGTTCCGGCACCCTGCCGGAGGGGGGAACCCTCACCGGTGGCCATCTTCATCATCCCGGCGTTCTCCATGACGAGGAGGGAGTAGTTCACCCTCGGGGCTGAGGGTATGTACCAGTAGCTATGTGTTTGATCTCTCTCTCTCTCTCGTGTTCTTGAGGTGATACGATCTTGATGTATCGCGAGCTTTGCTATTATAGTTGGATCTTATGATGTTTCTCCCCCTCTACTCTCTTGTAATGGATTGAGTTTTCCCTTTGAAGTAATCTTATCGGATTGAGTCTTTAATGATTTAAGAACACTTGATCTATGTCTTGCTGTGCGTATCTGTGGTGACAATGGGATATCACGTGATTCACTTGATGTATGTTTTGGTGATCAACTTGCGGGTTCCGCCCATGAACCTATGCATAGGGGTTGGCACACGTTTTCGTCTTGACTCTCCGATAGAAACTTTGGGGTACTCTTTGAAGTTCTTTGTGTTGGTTGAATAGATGAATCTTAGATTGTGTGATGCACATCGTATAATCATACCCGCGGATACTTGAGGTGACATTGGAGTATCTAGGTGACATTAGGGTTTTTGTTGATGTGTGTCTTAAGGTGTTATTTTACTACGAACTCTAGGGCTGTTTGTGACACTTATAGGAATAGCCCAATGGATTGACCGGAAAGAATAACTTTGAGGTGGTTTCGTACCCTACCATAATCTCTTCGTTTGTTCTCCGCTATTAGTGACTTTGGAGTGACTCTTTGTTGCATGTTGAGGGATAGTTATATGATCCAATTATGTTATTATTGTTGAGACAACTTGCACTAGTGAAAGTATGAAACCTAGGCCTTGTTTCCTAGCATTGCAATACCGTTTACGCTCACTTTTATCATTAGTTACCTTGCTGTTTTTATATTTTTCAGATTATAAAAACCTATATCTACCATCCATATTGCACTTGTATCACCATCTCTTCGCCGAACTAGTGCACCTATACAATTTACCATTGTATTGGGTGTGTTGGGGACATAAGAGACTCTTTGTTATTTGGTTGCAGGGTTGTTTGAGAGAGACCATCTTCATCCTACGCCTCCCACGGATTGATAAACCTTAGGTCATCCACTTGAGGGAAATTTGCTACTGTCCTACAAACCTCTGCACTTGGAGGCCCAACAACGTCTACAAGGAGAAGGTTGCATAGTAGACATCAAGCTCTTTTCAGGCGCCGTTGCCGGGGAGGTGAGTTCTTGAAGGTATATCTTTAGATCTTGCAATCGAATCTTTTTGTTTCTTGTTTTATCACTAGTTTAGTCTATAAAAGAAAACTACAAAAAAATGGAATTAAGTTTGCCACATACGCTTCACCTTTTTAATATCTTTCGTGAGTATGATGGAAAAGAAAATTGTGCCAAAGTGTTAGAAGAAGAATGCATTAAAATGTTTGGCACTAAATCTTTGAATGATGAGCATGATTGCAATGTTGTTAGTATGAATTCCTTGAATATCCATGATGCTAATGATATGCAAAGCCACAAGCTTGGGGAAGCTATGTTTGATGAAGATGATATTTTTTGTCCCCCAAGCTTTGATGAGAAAATTCACTATGATGAAAGCATGCCTCCTATCTATGATGATTATTGTGATGACACGTATGCTATAAAGAATAATGATAACCATGAAACTTGTCATCTTGATCTTAATTTTCAATCACATGATAGTTATTTTGTTGAGTTTGCTCCTACTACTATTGATGAGAATAAATTTGCTTACGTGGAGAGTAGGAAAATTTCTATGCTTGTAGATCATGAAAAGAATGTTTTAGCTGCTGGTTATATTGTGGAATTCATTCATGATGCTACTGAAAATTATTATGAGGGAGGAATATACGCTTGTAGTAATTGCAATAATATCAAGTTTCCTCTCTATGTGCTTAAAATTTTAAAGTTATACTTGTTTTGCCTTCCTATGCTAGTTGATTATTGTTCCCATAAGTTGTTTGCTCACAAAATCCCTATGCATAGGAAGTGGGTTAGACTTAAATGTGCTAGTCATATTCTTCATGATGCTCTCTTTATGTTTCAATTCTTATCTTTTATGTGAGCATCATTGAAATCGGCATGCCTAGCTAGGGGCGTTAAACGTTAGCGCTTGTTGGGAGGCAACCCAATTTTATTTTAGTTTATTGATTTTTGGTTCTGTTTAGTAATTAATAATCCATCTAGCTTCTGTTTAGATGTGGTTTTGTGTTTTAATTAGTGTTTGTGCCAAGTAGAACCTTTGGTAAGACTTGGGTGAAGTCCTTATGATCATGCTGTAAAAAACAGAAACTCTAGCGCTCACGAGATTAGCTAAAAGTTTTTACTGGAGAGTGCTATTTAGTTGATTCTTTTTGCATATGATTACTAGACAAATTCCTCAGGTCCACCAATTTATTTTAGAATTTTTGGAGTTCCAGAAGTATACGTTTGATACAGATTACTACAGACTGTTCTGTTTTTGACAGATTCTGTTTTTCGTGTGTTGTTTGCTTATTTTGATGACTCTATGGCTAGTAAAATAGTTTATAAACCATAGAGAAGTTGGAATACAGTAGGTTTAACACCAATATAAATAAAGAATGAGTTCATTACAGTACCTTGAAGTGGTGTTTTTTTTCTTATACTAACGGAGCTTACGAGTTTTCTGTTAAGTTTTGTGTTGTGAAGTTTTCAAGTTTCGGGTAAAGATTCGATGGACTATGGAATAAGGAGTGGCAAGAGCCTAAGCTTGGGGATGCCCAAGGCATCCCAAGGTAATATTCAAGGATAACCAAGCGTCTAAGCTTGGGTATGCCTCGGAAGGCATCCCCTCTTTCGTCTTCGTTCATCGGTAACTTTACTTGGAGCTATATTTTTATTCACCACATGATATGTGTTGTGCTTGGAGCGTCATTTTATTTTCTTTAGCTTTGCTTGATGTTTGAATAAAATACCAAGATCTGAAATTCTTAAATGAGAGAGAGTCTTCATATAGCTACATAATTATTCAACTACTCATTGATCTTCACTCATATCTTTTTGGAGGAGTTTGTCATTTGCTCGTGTGCTTCACTTATATCCTATGAGTAAATGGTTGAATGATTTGAATGTCATAAATCTAAAATTATATATGCTTCATATGCCTTTCCCATGGGGAGTAATACCTTCACATATAAGAAGTAGAGGTGGTAAATTTATCGAAGGTTAGCAAACATTGTATTGGTCACTTGAACAATTCATGAAAGAATATTGAAGGAAGAGAGATTTCACATATAAATATACTATCTTGGACATCTTCTATGATTGTGATACCCATTAATTATTTTCAAACCTGAGCAAATTAGTTGAAGTTGGACAATGAAGACAACATAATGAGTTATGCTTGGGTATATTTGTATAAGTTATATTGTTTTGGATCCTCTAACATGTGGTGCTTGCTATTTAGAATCCTTTGCTAGCCAAAATATCTGTACTAAGCGGGAATACTGCTTGTGCATCCAAATTCCTTGAACCAAGTTTCTTCCAAGAGTGTCCACCATATCTACCTATATGCGGTATTTACCTGCCGTTCCAAGTAAATTTGCATGTGCCAAACTCTAAACCTTCAAATAATAATCTGTTTTGTATGCCCGAATCACTCATGTAGCGACTAGGGGCTAGCAGTATCTTCCATGCTAGGTGGGTTATTCTCACGATGAGTGGACTCCGCTCATCATTCACGAGAAAATGGCTGGTAACTGGGATGCCCAGTCCCATGATCAAAAGATCGAAATCAAATAAAAAATAATTGCAAACAAAACTCCCCCAGGATTGATGTTAGTTGGAGGCACCCGTTGTTTCGGGCAAGCCATGGATTGATGATTGTTGGTGGAGGGGGAGTAAAAATCTTTACCTTTCTGTTTGGGAACCGCCTATAATGTATGTAGTATGGAAGATATTGGGAACTCTTGGTCGGTATGTTGACAATGAAAGCATACCTGTCAAAATTATTTTCATCTCTATTTTTGCTTCGAGCTCTGGCACCTCTGCAAATCCCTGCTTCCCTCTGCGAAGGGCCTATCTTTTACTTTTATGCATTAGTCAATAGTATTCCTTCTCATTCCAACCTACTATTTAGTTGGCAAGCATCATGTGATGGAAAGATCTAAGCATATATGGCCATTCAAATATATTTGATCATGAATTATTATTGTTGACATTACCCTTGAGGTAAAAGGTTGGGAGGCGAAACATTAAGCCCCTATCTTTCTCTATGTTCGATGAATACTATTTGTTCTAAAAATATGCTTTGAGTGGTAGCAATCATGGAAGACTAAATGATAGTTGAGTATGTGAAGTTTGCTGAATCAAAGCTCTGACATAGACTCTTCCTGAAAATAAGATGAATTGCAATTGTTTGATGACTGAGAACTGTTTGTTAGTTTTCAAGAAAGTTTATGATCTATACTTTAACATGTGAATAGTTTGTTACTTGATCAAGAAAAGTTCTATGAGTTGAGCTACTGTTTTGACATATAATGATGCTAGAAAAGGTGATTGAAATTATCATTGATCAAACTTATGCACCTGCTAGCATTCCCACTTCATAAATTATTTCTTTTCTCATTTACCTACTCGAGGACGAGCAGGAATTAAGTTTGGGCATGCTGATACGTCTCCAACGTATCTATAATTTATGAAGTATTCATGCTATTATATTATCCATCTTGGATGTTTTATGGGCTTTACTATGCACTTTTATATTATTTTGGGACTAACCTATTGACCTAGAGCCCAGTGCCAGTTCCTGTTTTTTTCCCTTGTTTCAGTGTTTCGAAGAAAAGGAATATCAAACGGAGTCGAAACGGAATGAAACCTTCTTGAGAAGTTATTTTTGGAAGGAAAGCAACCCGGGAGACTTGGAGTGCACGTCAGGAAAGCAACGAGGGAGGCACGACGCAGGGGGGCGCGCCCTCCACCCTCGTGGGCCCCTCGTGGCTCCCCTGACGTACTTCTTTCACCTATATATACCAATATACCCTAAAACCTTCGGGGAACAGAATAGATCGGGAGTTCCGCCGCCGCAATCCTCTGTAGCCACCAAAAACCAATCGGGCCCCTGTTCCAGCACCCTGCCGGAGGGGGGGAACCCTCACTGGTGGCCATCATCATCATCCCGGCGTTCTCCATGACGAGGTGGGAGTAGTTCACCCTCGGGGCTTAGGGTATGTACCAGTAGCTATGTGTTTGATCTCTATCTCTCTCTCTCGTGTTCTTGAGGTGATATGATCTTGATGTATCGCGAGCTTTGCTATTATAGTTGGATCTTATGATGTTTCTCCCCCTCTACTCTCTTGTAATGGATTGGGTTTCCCTTTGAAGTAATTTTATCAGATTGAGTCTTTAATGATTTGAGAACACTTGATGTATGTCTTGCCGTGCGTATCTGTGGTGACAATGGGATATCACGTGATTCACTTGATGTATGTTTTGGTGATCAACTTGCGGGTTCCGCCCATGAACCTATGCATAGGGGTTGGCACACGTTTTCGTCTTGACTCTCCGGTAGAAACTTTGGGGCACTCTTTGAAGTTCTTTGTGTTGGTTGAATAGATGAATCTGAGATTGTGTGATGCACATCGTATAATCATACCTGCGGATACTTGAGGTAACATTGGAGTATCTAGGTGACATTAGGGTTTTGGTTGATGTGTGTCTTAAGGTGTTATTTTACTATGAACTCTAGGGCTGTTTGTGACACTTATAGGAATAGCCTAATGGATTGATCGGAAAGAATAACTTTGAGGTGGTTTCGTACCCTACCATAATCTCTTCGTTTGTTCTCTGCTATTAGTGACTTTGGAGTGACTCTTTGTTGCATGTTGAGGGATAGTTATATGATCCAATTATGTTATTATTGTTGAGAGAAGTTGAACTAGTGAAAGTATGAACCCTAGGCCTTGTTTCCTAGCATTGCAATACCGTTTACGCTCACTTTTATCATTAGTTACCTTGCTGTTTTTATATTTTCAGGTTACAAAAACCTATATCTACCATCCATATTGCACTTGTATCACCATCTCTTCGCCGAACTAGTGCACCTATACAATTTACCATTGTATTGGGTGTGTTGGGGACACAAGAGACTCTTTGTTATTTGGTTGCAGGGTTGTTTGAGAGAGACCATCTTCATCCTACGCCTCCCACGGATTCATAAACCTTAGGTCATCCACTTGAGGGAAATTTGATACTGTCCTACAAACCTCTGCACTTGGAGGCCCAACAATGTCTACAAGGAGAAGGTTGCGTAGTAGACATCAAGGGGGAGGGGGCGGGGAGGTAGATATTTCCGTGGAAGCCGAAAATTTGGAATCGCTTCAGCCAAAAAACTGGCGTGCAAAGTGTCATCAGACACGGTCCCTTATTCAGAGCGGGCTGTGGACTATAGCCGTCCCACCTTCTCGCGTAAGCTTTATGCGTACTATAATCCGACGGTGCTCCAAGATATTTTGTGCTGCATCTCACACGGTTGGTGATAATAAACTATGTGGGATCTACTTGATTTGTATTACATAATGGGGTCACAGTGGCAATGGACGGTGTTTGAATTGCTAGACCTTTTATCTGCAGTGAACATGCAACTATATGTGTGTCGTAAAGAAATTGGAATTATTCAGGGTTCGTTTGGAAATTTTGTACATTAAATTGGTTTTCTAGCCATTTCAGGTGCACAATTCAAAATTAAAGCACATGCACATGGTCTGGTGCACCAACATGGGTTGTAAAATCATATATTTGTCCATGGGTTTATGCTTATGTCCCATGCAAGAAATGGGGATGAATGTCAAACACCCTGCCACGGTCACTCGGCCACAAACATTGAGATACTTGGTTTTTAAATTCTAGTAAATCCAAAGCTCGTCTGACATTAAAGAAACTTGGCATGCTATCATGGAGCGGCATCAACATGCCGTGGTAAATTTTTTGTCCCATTTGGGGCAGGTTTGGGGATATGCTTCTCACAAACCAGAGCTTCTCACAACAAGCCTGATGGTTTCGGTAGGGAACGTCCCACCTTTGGGGACGAAACGATATCCATTGCCTCTTATTGCCTTCAAAAAATTTCTCGTGTCAACATAGAACAACAGGAGTGTTGTGTCAATTTTTGGGAATTTTCAGGGTTCGTTCGGACACTTTTATGCATTAATTGAGTTTTCAATGCATTTATGTGCATAATTCAAATTTGAACTACATGCACATGCTCTAATGCATATAAATTGGTTGAAAAATCAAATATGTGTCCTTGGGTGCATGCTTAGGTCCAATGCAAGAAATGGGAATGAATTTCAAACGCCAGGGCACCGTTGATTGTCGGCAAAACATTGAGATACTTTGTTTTTAAATTCTAGTAAATTCAAAACTCGTCTGAAATTCATGAAACTTGGCATGCTATCATGGAATGGCACCCGACATGCTGTGGTATTTTTCATGTCCATTTTGAGAGAAGGCACACTCGAATAACAGCCAACAAAGGCATTTTGAAAATCGTGTGCGTTCTGTTAACCATTCTGTGATGCCACGTGTCTTCATTTTAATGGCTATAGGAGGTGCCGTGCGGACAGCTGCTTGACCTTGATTGAACGGGAGGCGTGCGAGCGGAGTCCGGTGCGCAGGCTGACCGAGAGGTGTGCAAGCTGTCCTCCAATGCGCAGGCTCACCGGGAAGCGTGCGATCTGTACACTGCGCATGCTCATTGGGAAGCGAGCCCTTTGACTTCCATGGCCGCCCGCCTTCCTCTCCATTAATGGCGCCCGAGCCGCTGTTTAATACGGGCGGCCTTACTGTTCGCCTCCCATTCCCCTCCCTCCCGCAGACCTCCACCAACGCCATGGCGCAGAATGATCATTTGCCACTAGTCTTCAAGTTTGGTGAAGTCGACTCCGAGCCGGAGGAGATAGAAAATAAGGAAGAATGGGGCCTCATGGACATGGACCAGAACGAGCTGGCCGCGGTGGTTGCTGCCCCCGCTCTGGTCCCAGCTCCCATCCCTACGCCCACGCCAGCGACCATCCCCGTAGCATTGACGGGCTGGTCGCCGAGCACTATCGCAGAGCTGGAAGCCGCGGGCGTCAGCGAGGTCTCCGCGGACCTGCGCGAGCTCGTGTACATGCCAGCGCCAGCGCCCGTGCCCGTGCCCGTGCGCGCCCCTCCACCCACCATGGCGCCGACCCCCGTGCGTTTGGCTGCACCCGCCGTGCCCGTGCCCCTGCCCGTGCGCTCCCCTCCACCCACTGCGGCCCCGGTCCCCGTGCGTTTGGCTGCACCCGCCGCGCCCGTGCCCGTGCGTGTGCCCCCCTCAGCGGCATGGGACGCTGCCGTCGACCGCTACCTCTCAGCGGCGCCAGTTGCCGTCCTCCCGCGCCCCGTGATATGTCTCTTATGAAGTATTCATGCTATTATATTATCTGTTTTGGATGTTTATGGGCTTTACTAAACACTTTAAATATTATTTTTGGGACTAACCTATTAACCGGTGGCCCAGCCCAAATTGCTGTTTTCTTGCCTATTTCAGTGTTTCGAAGAAAAGGAATATCAAACGGAGTCCAAACGGAATGAAACCTTCGGGAGAGTTATTTTTGGAACGGAAGCAATCCAGGAGACTTGGAGTAGACGTCAGGGAAGCTTCAAGGAAGCCACGAGGCAGGGAGGCGCGCCCTACCCCCTGGGCGCGCCCCCACCCTCGTGGCTCCCCTGACCGGCTTCTTTCGCCTATATATGTCCATATACCCTAAAAACATCGGAGAACACAATAGATCGGGAGTTCCGCCGCTGCAAGCCTCTGTAGCCACCAAAAACCAATCGGGACCCTGTTCCGGCGCCCTGCTCGAGGGTGGATCCCTCACCGGTGGCCATCTTCATCATCCCGGCGCTCTCCATGACGAGGAGGGAGTAGTTCACCCTCAGGGCTGAGGGTATGTACCAGTAGCTATGTGTTTGATCTCTCTCTCTCTCTCGTGTTCTTGAGGTGGTATGATCTTGATGTATCGCAAGCTTTGCTATTATAGTTGGATCTTATGATGTTTCTTCCCCCCTCTACTCTCTTGTAATGGATTGAGTTTTCCCTTTGAAGTTATCTTATCGGATTGAGTCTTTAAGGATTTGAGAACACTTGATGTATGTCTTGCATGTGCTTATCTGTGGTGACAATGGGATATTCACGTGATCCACTTGATGTATGTTTTGGTGATCAATATGCGGGTTCCGCTCGTGAACTTATGCATAGGGGTTGGCACACGTTTTCGTCTTGACTCTCCGGTAGAAACTTTGGAGCACTCTTTGAAGTTCTATGTGTTGGTTGAATAGATGAATCTGAGATTGTTTGATGCATATCGTATAATCATACCCACGGATACTCGAGGTGACATTGGAGTATCTAGGTGACATTAGGGTTTTAGTTGATTTGTGTCTTAAGGTGTTATTCTAGTACGAACTCTATGATAGATTGATCCGAAAGAATAACTTTGAGGTGGTTTCGTACCCTACAATAATCTCTTGATTTGTTCTCCGCTATTAGTGACTTTGGAGTGACTCTTTGTTGCATGTTGAGGGATAGTTATATGATCCAATTATGTTATTATTGTTGAGAGAACTTGCACTAGTGAAAGTATGAACCCTAGGCCCTGTTTCCTAGCATTGCAATACCGTTTACGCTCACTTTTATTAGTTACCTTGCTGTTTTTATTTTTTTAGATTACAAAAACCTATATCTACCATCCATATTGCACTTGTATCACCATCTCTTCGCCGAACTAGTGCACCTATACAATTTACCATTGTATTGGGTGTGTTGGGGACACAAGAGACTCTTTGTTATTTGGTTGCAGGGTTGCTTGAGAGAGACCATCTTCAACCTACGCCTCTCACGGATTGATAAACCTTAGGTCATCCACTTGAGGGAAATTTGCTACTGTCCTACAAACCTCTGCACTTGGAGGCTCAACAACGTCTACAAGAATAAGGTTGTGTAGTAGACATCACCCGTCGATCGCGTGACGACATGATGTTTGATTTACAAGTGAAGAACATTTTGTGCTGCCTTGAAGACTTCAACATCGGCATCCCGGAGGACAACAACGACAACGACGGCGCGTCATGCCGCCTCCGCCATTGCCGGAAATAGTTTTTTTGGGGTTTAATACTGTATCTCGAATTCTCGATCATATGAATATAAATTCGCAGCATGACTGAATGAAATATATGGTTTGAACGAACTTGCGTTTTTCTCTGTTAATGTACAGACTTATCAAACGATTTTCTTTTGAAAAAAACATCAATGTTTTTTAAATATAAAACACTCATAGCAAACATTTTAGTTAGAACACCCGTATGCAAACTGACAGCTTCCCCAGGAAGCCAAGGGAAAATTTGCAGTGCAGGATTTGTGCATCCCTTCAACGCAAATGGTTGTTTTGGATGACCCGTGTGCAACCACGTAGAAAAAATTGGGTAAGATTTGCATCTGTCATATTGGGTATGTTGCCATTTGTCAAACTGGAAAGATTGACATTTGTTTATCTAGTAACATTGCCATTTGTCAACCCTGTAACACTGCGATTTGTCAAAATATGTAGCTAAAAATCACTAGAACTATCTTTTTTTTGCAACTAAAATCACTAGCACTGTTCATATGGACACCACTAGCAGGCGTGAGTTGATGGACGCATATGCAAATGTACCTTTGATTACATACAACAAGTCATCAACCCACAACGACAACGAGGATACATGTTGCATTATAGATCATCTCCAACAAAACATTCTAGTAAAGTAAAGTTTTTCTCACACAACAAATAAGAAAGCGATGAAATGAACTTTAGCTCAACCACTCGTCGGCGTTGGAAACGCTTGCTTTGAAACAGAAGTGATTCTCTGGGAAGGGCCACCTACTGTCAATCTCGAGACCTACGCAGGACTGATCATCCAGGCTGAAGCGGCCTATTTCAATACCCATATTGTGATAGCCACAGTAGGGAAGCATAGCAATGTCCGAGGTATACATACAATTGCTTCTCATAAATGGTAGTAACGTTGTGTCAACAGCAGCTGGATCGCCTTTCACCATCATTGGATAGTTTTGTCCAAGGAAGAGTGAGTTTTCTCCAAGACTATCAATACTGAACCAGGGAGAAGGTGTTGGAGCTAGCACACAAGTATCCATCCCGAATACCCTGCAACGGATGTTGGAATAGGTCCGGAGAGTGCGACCATGCCAGACAACACCTGCTTCCTTACTAACATCAGCAGTGCCCCGTATACAGACAAGAAGAGGTGATCCATCAGAATAAGTTGCCAGGCGCCACTGAGTATATGGGTCCTGCTCGTCCTCATGCTCGTGATCATCACCATCGTCATCTCCCCCTTGGTTATAAAATTTTTCATGTATAGGTGGTGGAATGTTCACAGGACCTTGGAAACACAAGAAGGTTAATTAGTAAAGCGAAACTAGCTAGCTAACCCGCATGCATGTGGATGAAACAATTATAATTACGCTGGAAGACAAGCGTACCGAAACCATAAGGATTCCATGAAAAAACATTGCCACGAGTGGTGGCAGCAAACACAAGACCCTCGTATTGAATTGCATCACAGTACTCATCCATGTACAAAAATTGATTTTTGAGCAATATCCATCGAGTCGTGGAAGCAAGGACGGCAACAAGCTTGTCGAAGATAGCAACAACTTCATAGTTCGTGTAGTTCCAAGAGCGGTTGGGAACTCGACAAATTGCTATCTTCTGTAGACGACAGTCGCCATGATCGTATTTGAACGTGCGTAGAATACCGGTGTGCTCAACTTTAGGGCAGTCTGAGATTTTTGAAGTGGAACCCGGTGACGAGTGTACACATTCACAAGTTCGCACTCGCAGTTGTACCCAATATAAACAACCCAATCTCCATTTGCGCCTGCCCAAGCCTTACGCTCAAGCGATGGCATCTTAACATCATACGTATCATTATCAAGCGGCATCAACTTGCACAAGGTGAGGCTTCCGTTGTCCCCGCGCCAGTGATCAGGGTTACGGCGAAGAAGATAGGGGAGATCAAACCGCTCATGGACCCTTGGGTTGCTTGTAATGATGTTATTAGTTGAGTCGAGAATGGTCTTGAACAAACCTTCCATGCTAGTCGAGGTGATGGCGTCGCATCGATCAATGAGTTCCTCCACCATCATGTCATCTTTTAGATCAGGGCAAGAATAACGGGGTCGTTTCTGGCCTGCTCCTTCCAAGGAGAAGACGATCGAACAATGGCAGAAGGAAAGGGTGAAGGCAAATGGAGGGAGGAAGAGCGTGCGACGGGAGTTCCAAATTGAGAGGGAAAGGCGAAGAGGCGGTGGACGGTTGCCACAGTACAAGAAGAGGCTAGTGGGGAGCGGACGGTTGCCACAGAGGTCACACACTGACGACAAGGCTGAGTGAACCGCATGCCATATATCGCACACACCTTGATCTGGCTGACCGTTTCTTTTGTGTTGCCTAATCACAAATAGTTCATTCGAGTGAACCGTATGCTGTACATCGCACACACCTTCTTCTGGCTGCCAGTTTCTGTTGAGTTGCCTCATCGGAAATAGTTAATTGAATTGAACCGTATGCCCTGCATCGCACACGCAACTAAAATCTGAACCGTGTTTGATGCATCCGTCATCGCAAATGTTTTGCACCTTTTCTGACGGTTATTTTACACCACCGTTTGTGATTATTGCATTGCACACAGTTTTGTCGAAGGGTCTCTGATCGTAGTGTCGCGTTAGCAGCATCCTGCAATAGTAGATACTCCACATTCTTTTGATGAGTCATTTGACTCCAACTATAAGCTATTCAAAAATCAGAATGGCGAAGTATTTACTAGATTTCTTGGTACTAACTGTAGGAATGGTTCCCTAGTGAAGAAAATCTGGGTGCCCAAAATTGTTCTTCAAAATCTTCTGGTGAATGTCATCATGACACCACCGAAGAAAAAGAACAATTCTAGGGCAAATTCTTCACCCGGACCAAAGTCGTCAGATGGACGCAAGTCAACTCGTGCTCGTACTAACACTTCAATGCAGGAAAAAAAAGTGATATGATGAATATGTGCATTATTCTTCAAATCATTATGTGCACAAAACTGCTAAGAATTTCTCTGCATATTCTTATGAGTACTATACTCCTCCTATGAAGAGAAATGCATATTCTTCAATGCCTAAGTTCTCTACCAATGCTTTGCGCTACATTGCTTGTCAGCCACCCATTCATATGTGGGTGGTTAAGAAGAAGAACTAATCTCTTTTGCAGGGTCAGGTCTTCAGACACAATAAATGTCTAATGAATTTACTAAAGACCTGACATAAATGCTTGTTGGGATGCAAGCTAATCATGATGAAATGAATTCCTCATTTCACACATCCCTATGCTTCTTGTTATATGCTTACTGATGAAATTCACTGACGAAATTGACCATCATATTCTTCAACTGAAGTATATGAATTTGTAAGTGAGACTAATGCTTCTATAGGATGATACTCCAAAAGCTACTGAATGGGTTATGGACAGTGACTGCACAAGTCATATGACTAGTGATAGGAATCTCCTCACCAATGCTCCCCTTACTCCGTCTCATCTGATGCATATCACCTACGCTGACAAAGGAAAAAGCATGGTATTGGGTGTAGGTAAGGTTGCTATCTCAAAGGATCGACACATGGAAAAAGTGATGCTTGTCGAGTCCTCAGGATACAAACTCATGTTTGTCTCAATGCTTTGTGATCTTGATATGATTCTCATCTTTGGAAAATATAGATGCATTATGCTAATGGAATCTGACAAGTCCAAAGTCTTTGAAGGCTTTAGGAGAGGTGATTTGTATATTGTAGATTTTTCTCTAGGTCCTCAACCGGCCACATGTCTACTGGCAAAAGCTTCAGAGTGCTGGCTATGGCATCGACGACTTGGACATGCTGGCATGAGGAATTTGAGCACACTCGTCAAGAAGAAGCATATCATTGGTGTTGAGGGCATCAAATTCGTCAAAGATCACCTTTGTAGTGCTTGTGAAGCTGGAAAGATGACCAGATCCAAGCACTCCGCGAAGACAATCATGACCACTTCTCGTCCCTTTGAATTACTTCACATGGATCTCTTTGGTCCCACTCATTATGCTACACTAACCAATGCATCATCACTCTATGAATTCGTCATTGTTGATGATTATTCTCATTACACCTAGGTGCATATCATTACCTTCAAGACTGAAGTGTAGGGCATCTTCAGACGATTTGCTAACTGTGCCATGACGAATTATGGCATCAAGATCAAGCATATGAGAAGCGACAATGGCACCAAGTTCAAGAACATAGGCCTTGATGACTATCTTGATGAACTTGGTATGACTCATGAGCTCTCTGCTCCCTATACTCCTCAGCGGAATGGAATTGCTGAGTGCAAGAATAGGACACTCATTCAGATGGCCCGCACTACGCTTGATGAATACAAGACACCTTGTCGATGGTGGCCTAAAGCAATTGATACTGCTTGTCACATCATCAATCGGGTATATCTTCACAAATTCCTCAAGAAAACTTCATATGAGCTCCTCACTGACAAAAAGCCAAAGGTAAGTTATTTCAAAGTCTTCGGTGCTAAATGTTGGATCAGAGAT
The DNA here is from genome assembly GCF_002575655.3 of Aegilops tauschii subsp. strangulata. Classification (NCBI taxonomy): domain Eukaryota; kingdom Viridiplantae; phylum Streptophyta; class Magnoliopsida; order Poales; family Poaceae; genus Aegilops; species Aegilops tauschii. The sequence goes on from NC_053038.3 coordinate 333,755,246, forward strand.
CCTCATCACAATTCTAAATTTGCACCGAAAGCACATGAGGGTTTTATGCTTGGTTACGAAAAGGACTCGCACACCTACAGAGTCTTCAATACCTATCACAACAAGGTTGTTGAAACTGTAGATGTGCCGTTCGATGAAACTAATGGCTCACAAAGAGAGCACCTACGTCCTGTGCTAGATGAAATGCCTCCTGAGGAATCTATCAAGCTGATGGGCACTGGTGAAATAGTGCGCAGTGAAGAAGAAGTGATTATTCCTCGACCTGAAGAAACTGATGCTCCTGAAGAAAATGATTCTGAGGAAAATGCTCAACCTCAACAAGGCCATCGTCTAGCTCATCCACGAGTGGCGAATGAAGTGCAGATTGAGAAGATCCTTGACACCATCAATGCACCTGGTCCCCTCACTCGCTCAAGGGCTTCACATCTAGCTAACTTTTGTAGGCATTATGCTTCTGTCTCCATCATAGAGCCCACCAAAGTTGATGAAGCATTTCTGGAGCCTGAGTGGATTCAAGCCATGCAAGAAGAATTGCAACAATTCGAGCTCAACAATGTGTGGGAGCTTGCGAATCGACCTGATCCACACAAGCACAATATCATCGGCACTAAGTGGATCTACCGCAACAACAAGACGAAAATGGCAAAGTGGTAAGAAACAAGGCTCGTCTTGTAGCACAAGGCTACACACAGGTTGAGGGCATTGATTTCAGTCAAACATTTGCACCTGTTGCTAGGCTTGAAGCTATTCGTATACTGCTTGCATATGCTAACCATCACAATATTCTCTTATATCAAATGGATGTGAAAAATGTATTCCTTAATGGTAAGCTTGAGGAAGAAGTATATGTTGCTCAACCACCAGGTTTTGAGGATCCAAAGCATCCGGACAAAGTCTTCAGACTGAATAAGGCTCTCTATGGCCTCAAGCAAGCCCCACAGGCTTGGTACGATACACTGAAGGAATTCTTGAAGAAAAAGGGTTTCGAACCCAGTTCACTTGATCCTACTATTTTTACTAAATCTTATGATGGTGAACTTTTCATATGCCAAATATATGTTGATGATATTATCTTTCGTTGCACTAACAAGCGTTTCAGTGACGAATTTGCATACATGATGCGTGAAGAATATCAGATGTCTATGATGGGAGAATTGAAATTCTTCCTTGGCCTTCAAATTCGTCAACAACCCAATGGCATCTCATTTCTCAAGAGAAATACCTCAAAGATTGCCTGAAGAAATTCGGCATGCAAGACTGCAAAGCCCTCAAAATTCCAATGCCTACGAATGCTCAACTCAGCACTGACAAAAATGGTAAAGATTTCGATCAAAAGGTATATCGCTCCCTCACTGGTTCGCTTCTTTACCTATGTGCATCTAGGCCAGATATTATGCTTAGCATTTTCATGTCTGCCCGATTTCAAGCGACACCAAAGGAATCACACCATCAGGCTGTGAAACGAATTCTTCGATATTTAGCTCACACACCAACGCTTGGATTATGGTATCCCAAGGGCTCATCTTTTGATCTAGCTAGATTTTCTGATTCTGATTACGCTGGAGATCATGTGGATCGCAAGTCTACATCAAGCACATGCCATTTCCTCGAATGATCTCTTGTCTGTTGGTCCTTAAAGAAGCAGAACTGTGTTGCACTTTCCACAGCCGAGGCTGAATACATTGCCGTTGGTGCCTGCTGCTCATAGTTGCTATGGATGAAGCAAACCCTCAAGGACTGGCGTCAACGCGAAGAAAGTCCCTCTCTACCGCGACAATGAGAGTGCTATCAAGATCGCCCACAACCAAGTGCAACATTGCAATACGAAGCATATTCAGATTCGTCACCATTTTCTTCATGATCATGTGCTGAAGGGAGACATCGTCATCGACCACATGAAGACCGAAGACCAGCTTGCCGATATCTTCACTAAGCCCTTGGATGAAAAGAGGTTCTGCAAGTTGCGGTGTGAGCTAAACATCCTAGAATATTCAAATGACCTCTAAAGTGGACACGCATCCTAACACTTATGCATTGTTGATGACTTTGATGCACAACACATGAAGTAACTTTTTCTTCAATCAATGAAGACTAACCCTCTAAGTGTGAAGAAATTAATGAAGAACTTGACTCTCAGAACCCTACGACAATTGTACGCGGTGTATGAAGTCATCAAAGTTCTTATATGGTGGGTAACGCCGCCACCTCTTATATGACAGTCTTCAAATTTGAGTTTTTCGTCATTTTGCAATTTCATCAAACTTTTCAAATTCATCATTTGAGGTTATTCTTCACTGATATATATATATATATATATATATATATGTGTGTGTGTGTGTGTGTGTGTGTGTGTGTGTGTGTGTGTGTGTGTGTGTTTATTCGATCTTTTCATGTCCTCAACAGCATCCACATATTGCTAATTCTTCAACTTGATTTCTTCGTCTATGTGGATGTGATCGGACCCGATCCCCACCATGCTAAGCTCAACCACTCTGTTCATACGTTCTTCATATGCGTTCTACTTGACACTGTCCAAAGTCTTCACTGTGTCCTTGACAGCTGAAGAAATTGCAAACACACTTTAAAAATCTCAAAGTTTCTTTTCTGGCGGTTGCCGTTGTAACTTCATCCCGCGCTTTCACCTTGACAGATAAGTGTGAATATGCATGCATGGCGCGTGTCACAGAGATGCGAATGGTCAGGGGCTTATCCATCCAAAATTTTCGGCCCCCTCAGTTTTCACTACGGCTCTAAATAGCCTTGACCCTATCAACGTCAGTTCACTCCATCCCTTCGCTCTCACCTCAAACCCTAGCGCCGCCGCTGGATATCATCGCCTCCGGAGAAGAAGAGCTTCACTGTCTCAACTTCTTCGTCTACATACTCATGCCAGACACGGATTTCTTCACCCCCGTCGCTGCCGTAGACGTCTTTCATCACCATGTTAGGGCACCGAAGATCTGAGCTGACGAGTTCCTTCGCCTCATCATCCAGTTCATCTAGTTCATCACAGCGGTAATTAAATGCTTATTTACTGCCCCTCTTTGATCTTCACTCTACTCGAAATTCTTCAAGTGTTGTTTTTACCACTCCTCAAATTCTTCAGCACTTCAATCTGGCTAGTCTTGTATATTTCATCATTGACATGCTTAACAATTAGAATCCTCAGTTGTGCAAATTGCTAAATCTGTACAACTCTAGAACCTAAGTCAAGAACACTTGATGAAATTCTTCAAGACGACAAGGGTTAATTTCCTCAACTGGTTTATTTTGAAAATCTCTGAGAACGCATGTGAAACTTTCCTATTTCCTCGCAACTATACTCTATTCACACGTACAATGTCTGCAGACGAATCTCTAGGTTGTCATCAACTTAATTCATTTGCAGCACAACTTGAAAAAAAACTTCAAACTTCATCAGAGTCCTCACAGGTTCAAAATCCTCAGTTGAGGAAAATGGCTAATGAAAAAAAAACCACAGAAAGGTGGCAAGAGAAAGGAAGAACACATAGCTTTTGAAATCCCTGATGATCTGTATGCTGGGTACTGCACGCCTGATGAAAATGTTCATGGCAAAGAAACTGATAAGCAACGCAAGTCTCGCATGCAGAGGATGAAACAATACTGGTCATATGAATGGAGGTCTTACAAATGCGTCACTCCCAAGTATCAGAAGGGGTGAAGAATTCGCAGTTAAGCCTCCGTGTAAAAGAAAACCGCTTGCTCCTGGTCAACTTGCTGATCGAACAAGTATCAGAAGGGGTGAAGAATTCCCCGAGGAATGGGCTAATCGTCAAGCCAAATTGGCCAAACAACCAAAGAAGGCTGTTGATGAATTCAACTGTGCCTCAAAGGCGTCAGCTGAAGCAAGTGGCAGTGGAAGTGCCAATCCCCCAAAGAAATCTATGCAAAAGAAGCCTGCACACAAGCCAAGGCCATCTGATCCAATGCCCTCAATGGCCAAGCCTAAAGTTTCAAAGGCTTTAGCACCAAAAGTTTCAAATTCTTCAGTGCCTCCTCCTTCATCAAGTTCCTCAATGGCAGTAGTAAGAGCTTCAACATCGGGGGTGCTTGCATCATGCCAGCGCACCGAGGGCTTTCCAATAGCCTCAATTGTAGCATCAAGTGCCTCAGCTTCCGGACCACCAACTTCTTCAACTCCCAAGCTGAAGCCAAAGGCAACTGCTGGCCGTGGAACCAGGCCAAGGCCCATGAGCAAGGTTGTTGTGCCTCAAGTTGATGAACACGGGCTCGCTGACGAAGATGAGCTCGTTGAGTTCCTCAGAAGAAAACAAGAGCAGGCTCGTATTGCCAAGAATTCTTCTGTTCCTATGCTGCTGGACCCAAAGAAATTGCTCGATTTCATTGACATCTGGTGCACAAATTCAGAGACTCCTCTTGATGACCTCAACCTGCCTCCTGGCCCAAGCCATATGATTTCTTCATTCATATTGAATGAGGAATACAAGATAGCACAAGCTAAACTGGTGCACAAACAGAAAGTGCAAAAGGAGAAGGAGTTGAGGAAGACATGCTTTCAATATCTCCTCAACAGCTCGTGACTCTACAGTCTGAAATTCTTCAGCTGTCTGAGGAATATGAAAGGCAGGCCAATCATTGTTGTGGCATCAAAGAACTATTCATCACTACCTCAACTAACGTAGTTGAAGACCACAACTCGAGAGAAGCCGTCAAGTTTGGCTATGCTCCACCATCAAGTTCATTAGCTCCACCACCAACCACATAGGCCAGTGAGACCGCGCCTTTAAATTCTGAAGAGACGGTCAGGGCAACTGAAGAAGTTGCGCCTGAAGAAACTAAACGGGCAATGGATAATGATGCACTTGAAGAAATTCCAAGGGCGACTGAAAGTGTCGTGCCTGAAGGACATGTTAGGGCTTGCTCCTAGCGCTCTCCTCCTCCTAACGCTTCGCGCCGGCCGCCACTCCGGCGCCGTCGGCCACCAACCGCGCTGCCCTCCACTCCAGAGGCGGCGCCCACCGCTTCGCTGTGCCATGGCTTCAAGGGTTTCTCTCTCTGGTTCCCTCTCCTCGGAGTCCGACTCCTCCTTGCCGTCTCTGCCGCCACCCCCTGCTCCCGCGCCGCGGCGACCGGTGCTCAAATCCATCATCGTGCCGCAGGTCCTGGGCACGGCCTTCGACCCGCTCGTCCAGGGTGGCAGGGCAGGGCCGTCGCACGCTGCTGTTCCTCTGCCCTTGCCGGACGGGGGGTGGCGAACCAAGGCTGGTCGTCGCCCGCGGGCCACGCGGGCTCCTGCTCCCCATGAGCGGTAGCGACGTTCCGCCAGGCGGCCCCACGTGTTGCCTGCCTCCCGCCCGCCGCCTTCCTCGAAGCTACCGCCGGAGCTGTACGGCTGCTGCTACAACTGCGGCAGCAAGCGGCACATCTCGGCGGACTGCACGAACCTGTTGTTCTGCGTGTGGTGCCATGGGGTGGGGCACATCTCGCGCGGCTGCACTCGCCCTCACATCCCTTCTCTGGTGGAGCAGCCGTCGCGTCCTCCGCCCGCCCTTTGGTGCAGGATGGCTGTCGACCGCACCTCGCCATCGCCACCGTCACCGCCAAGGTGCTCGCTTTCCCCTCCACTGCCACCACCGCCACCTGGCCCGCCGCCTCCTGGTGCTGTCCGGCTCCGGAGTGACGTCGTGCGCGTGTCGCCCGTGCCGCGGCCGTCTTCTGTGTGCGCGCTGCCTCAGCTGCGGCTGCCGTCTGTGGGAGATGCGGCGGGGCCTGAGTTCTTGGCGCCTTTCGGCATGGCGGAGGCAGGGCTGTCGCGGCAGGATCTCGCTCGTGAGGACATGGTGGAGGACTGCTTCCTGGAAGCGGCCGAAGATACGTGACGGATGGAGGCGGAGCTCGCCAGGGCCGTGCTCGTCACGGTCACCGGCACGAGGCCGCAGGTGGATCTGGCTTCCGCAGCGGAGGCACTGCATGCCGCTTTCGACGTTGGTCCGGCGGACATGTCCATTCGGGCGTTCTTACCCGAGGACTTCGTCGTGCTCTGTCAGGATGGTGCGGTTCACGATCGGATGGTGCATGATGGCTGGGATTACTCCCCATGGTTTGAGCTGTCCCGCAAGCCATGGATTAGGCAGGCGTAGGCCACTGCGGCCCCTCTCCCTACCTCGTCCTGGTCTCGCTGAGGGGCGTGTCGGCGCACGCGTGGTGCCAGCGGACGGCGAGCGTGATCTTGCGTGGCCTAGGCTACGTTGTGGGTGTTGATGACAATACTGTATGCCAGTTGGACATGGCGGATTTTCGTGTCTGGCTGCGCACGGACCGACCCCGGCAAATCCCGCGCCGTCGTCTTCTCTTCATCGACGAGCCAGGGCGTACTCTCTTGGCGGAGACAGATGGGCAGAGGACGTCGACTGGCCAGAGGACGAGCACGCTATGGTACCCCATTGAGATTTCTGTCCTGGCGAATCCTACTCGGGTGGATGATGGTGCTCCGGATGGTCTGCAGCAGCCGCCGCCATCACCGCCCTCGCCACCCTGTGGTGATGGTGATCATGAGCCCCGGCAGGCTGGTGGTAGGGCTATGAGGAACAATGCAGCAGGCCATGGCGGTCCCAGTGTCAATTCTTCGGGCTCGGTTGGGTCAGCCACGGTGGCGCCGTTGGCAGCCAGGAACAGGAGGATTGAAACCGATTTGAACCCAGTCGTGGAGGATTCCAGCAACAGTCATGTAGCTGCCATCGCCGGCCAGCTGTCAGATACGGGGCTGGGCACGAATATCGCAGGTACATTGCCGCAGCCAATCGCGGATAGGAGCACGCCTCTACGCGCTAAGGTCTTTGTTGCGGGCCTAGATGATGTGGGCGAGCAGGTGGATCAGGGTGGGCCTCTACCCCCGAGTGGACATGCTATTTCTTCTATCCCGATTGGCTCCCCAGAATTGGTGCATTTGACCAGATGGAGACTAGCTGGTAAGACGAACGAGAGCCTGGGTGCTTTGGATCCGGTGCCCATAGGGGAGTCTGTCCAAATTGGCTCGTATCACATTTCTCTGCAACATGCAAAGGTGGTGGACCAGGCCTTAGACTGCTTTTCAGAAGGTTCTCAGCCCGGTATGGGCCAACTGTCCCAGGATGCAAACGTGGGTTACCAAGTGGTGGATGCCTGGGACACAGTTCAGGTTAGCCTATCAGAGGGGAGTTGCACCCATGCAGCATGCACAACACCCCAGAATGAGATGCCAACTCCAGACGTGGGTGACGCCATGCAGCTTGCAATCTAGGAGCCGAGTGCACCTATGCAACCAGATGTGGGGAGCCCTTTTGAAAGTGCAACTAATCCCGGAGTGGTTTTGGTAATTCATAACAACATATAGCTCATTCAACCAATATCTTTCAAGATGATTATTTCAGAAAGTTCAATGATTGGCATGGCATGGACTAGAGATGTGGACCCCTCAAAGTGCTAAGGACAAATATTGGCAAAAGCTTAAGACTCTTCATTTCTATTTTAGTGATCCAAGATCACATTGAGTCCATAGGAAAGCTAATACTATTAAAAGGGGATGAGGTGTTGCTTAATGGTCTACTTGCTCAAAATGCTTAGTGATATGCTCCAAAACCCTCAACCACTTTCTCGTATCCAAATATGTCCTAAACCTAAAGTCAAACTCGGCCCCACCGATTTGATTCATCCGGCGCCACCGAGTTCACTTGACATAGCCATAGCCAGAAACCCTAATTAGTTCGGTCTCACCGATAGGGATCTCTGTCTCACTGAGATGGGATTGCAAACTGTCTGTTTCCCTTCGTAATCTTTCGGTCTTACCGTAAGGAGCGATCGGTCCCACCGAGTTTGCAATGCAAACTCTCTGTTTCCCTTTCATAATGTTTCAGTCTTACCGAAAGGAGCGATCGGTCCCACCGAGTTTGCCTTACCAACTCTCTGTTAACCTATAACTGAAATCGGTCTCACCGAGTTGAAGTGATCGGTCAAACCGAGATTAAGTTTTGCCCTAACCCTAACACATCAGTACCACCGAGTTGATCATGTCGGTTCCACCGGAAATCCTAACGTTCACATTTTGGACTGAATCGGTCTCACCGAGTTCATACATTCGGTTTGACCGAGTTGGCTCTTTTGTGTGTAATGGTTAGATTTTGTGTGGAGGCTATATATACCCCTCCACCCTCCTCTCCATTAGAGAGAGAACCATCAGAACGTGCCTACACTTCCAGCATTCATTTTTTGAGAGAGAACCACCTACTCATGTGTTGAGACCAAGACATTCCAATCCAACCACAAGAATCTTGATCTCTAGCCTTCCTCAAGTTGCTTTCCACTCAAAACATCTTTCCACCATAGCCAAATCCGTGTGAGAGAGTTGATTGTTGGGGAGACTATCATTTGAAGCACAAGAGCAAGGAGTTCATCATCAATGCACCATCTATTGCCTTTTGGAGAGTGGTGTCTCCTAGATTGGTTAGGTGTCACTTGGGAGCCTCCGTCAAGATTGTGGAGTTGAACCAAGGAGTTTGTAAGGGCAAGGAGATCGCCTACTTCGTGAAGATCTACCCAAGTGAGGCAAGTCCCTCATGGGCGATGGCCATGGTGGGATAGACAAGGTTGCTTCTTCGTGGACCCTTCGTGGGTGTCACGACCGGTTTTTCAATAAAACATCTATTGAGAAACAGACCCCTTTACCGGACCAGTATAGAAAAATCCTTCTTACTAGACAAATTCTTGATTACAGAAAACCAGGAGTACTAAATATAATACAAGGTTGAGCGGAGGCTGCTCAACAATTTATTACAAGCACGCCGATATTATACATAAGGGCGGGTATGACACAAGGGGTATGGTGGCATAGCTACTGACTCGTAATAAAAGTGGTGGTGGATATGTCACAGTGGAATGGATGACATGACTTCTAAGTCTTACAGCTCATCGAGCGTCGGAGTGAGGCTCGAGGACTTTTATTTTGGGTAGCGGAAGCGTATATAATACAAGTGACCAATTCCAGGATCGCACGGGACTGACTGGGACTCCTCTAGGCGTCGGACTCGCTATCGAACTCTTCATCCATAAGATCGCCTTCGTCAACATTTGGCCAAATCAACAAGCCAGGTGAGTACTTCGAAAGTACTCGCAAGACAGTTTGGACATAAGATATAACAAATGCAAACATGATGCACATGAGCAGATTAGTAATGCGCACTCCGATAATAAACTTTACACTGCATGGGAAATAAAAAAGGGAGTCGGGCGGTAGTCCTCCCGAAATCCCAATGTAATGCTGAGGGCCAATCGAGTGTCGGAAATGATGCCTCGAAAGGGTAAAAATAAATCAAACAATGCCTCAGTCGGGCGTCAGGGCGACGCCACATAAAGGGCTTATATTGGAATATAAACGACGGTGCGTGCCACAGTCGGACGTCTGAGCGACATCACATAAAGGGCTTATATCGAAAGTAAATAACAAGAGTGCCACAGTCGGACGTCTGAGCTACATCACATAAGGGCTTATATCGAAAGTAAATAACAAGAGTGCCACAGTCGGACGTCTGAGCGACATCACATAAAGGGCTTATATCAAAAGTAAATAACAAGAGTGCCACAGTCGGACGTCTGAGCGACATCACATAAAGGGCTTATATCGAAAGTAAACAACAAGAGTGCCACAGTCGGACGTCTGAGCGACATCACATAAAGGGCTTATATTTCATTACTCGAAATTCAAGTAGCTCATGAGTTTAAATCATCTCAGGGAAATACTCAGGTACGCAATAATAAAGAGGTTAGTCCATCCACAGGAATAACATTCAACTTGGTTTACCACTCATGTTTGTTCACCGGGAATTTTCACGGAGACTGACACAGAGACTGACATGGATATTGATATGGATATATTGACCAAGGTCCTTGACCATGGACAAAACTTCTCGGAAGATTGTGACTCTGCAGAGTTCGTACTTTTAAACACAGCCAACGGATTTCAGTAGTCACAAAGGACTAGTTCCGTTTATGGTATTTTAGGAGAAACACATCTAACCAGTACATACCCATTCCACATTCCGCTGCCAGGAATCACCCTAGACAACGTTCAAGAAAAACTTTAAGACGGGGAGGCTAGAACCTCGCGTAGCATGGGATCAAATTTATATCGCGCGCTCTAAGGTGTGCCCCCCTCTCGGTCCCAACCGGAAACACCCATGCCCCCTGACCGGATGACTGGCTTTAATCCAGGGCCATGGAACCCTCATCACGGCCTCTCTATTTGGTGTGTACACGGAAAGAGGTTTGCAACTTACTAAACCGTATTCTTTGCAGAAAACATGTGGTAGCATGAAAAGGGGCGGACGGTGACGTGACTCGGTCCACGCTAACGTCGGAGTTTAACGGTTGACATAAGACTGGCATGCTTCAACAATACCATCTCACCACCTTTCATGTCACCACATGATCAGGTTATCTCTCATCCAAGAGATCACATCAATATTCGAAGCATATTGGAAGTTGCCTTGCAGGCAACATAACACTCACTGATGCATACATAAACCTGCTATGCACTAACTATGCAAGCAAACATGCAAAACACTCATCATATCAAAGGTTCAAACGTGCTTGCCTGGTTCGGAGAAGTCGGAGCCTAGCTCGGCGAAGTTCGCGGTTCCGTCACCTCCTCCGGTATCTACGGTATAAAGAAACCGTATACTAACGTGAATACCGTGTGTGTATAAAAATTATTCCAATTTTTTTCCAAATAAATACTATAAAAAAACTAGACAAAAATACAAGACTGACAAAAAAAGAATCAATCAAAAAGCATCTTTTGTTTAAAAGATATAAGGGTTTTAGTCCAAGGACTAATCTGTGATGAAACAGAAAAGATCGAGGGGCTAGTTTGAAAAACCAGAAAACGCTTCGGTAGGAAATACGCCAGCCCAGAAGGAAAACACACTTCGCCCGAAGGCGCCTTCAGAAAACGGTTCGGAGAACAGAAAGAGAGGCTGGCGGGGGGGTCCCACCCGTCAGGTTCAAACTCCGAACAGAGCTCGCCGGCGCCCGAAGGCTGCGGTGGTCGTCGGCGTTGATCCACGGCGTGGTAGGGGGATCGGAGGGTACCTACGGGTTCACTGTGTCCTTCCACATTGGTGGGTGGTGGACTTGACCGTCGGCGAGCACCACGTCGACGGCGGCCTTATCTCCGGCGGACGGTGGTTCGGGCGAGGATGAAACTCTCCGGTGGGTGCTGCAAACCTCAAATTAGGGCGCGGGTTAGAGAGGTGGATGCACTAGGAGGCTACTGGCATGAGTTGAGAGGCGGGGGTGCACGCACTAGAGCGAATCTTGCCGGATCCCGAAGCGGGTCGAGGCGGCCGGAGTTGGGGAAGAAGACCTCCTCGAGGCCTTCCCAGTGGCTTGGCGTGGTTCTTGTGGGGTGGAGTGATGGTGCGTGGTCGAGATCGAGGTCGGGACCTCCTTTTATAGACGATCCGAGGAGGTGGCCGTGAACGGGATAACGCCGGCGAGCAATTACGGCGAGGCAGAGGTCGGGCAGGAGGTTTAGGTGACTTGGCATCATCGTGTTGGTCCACTGTTACCGTTTCTTAGTTAAAACCTTGGTCGGACTTGGGTAATGCTTCGGCCCTCGACGGAACGGCCGTACGGGCACGTCGGCGGCAGGGAGCGTGCTCCGCGCCTTCCAGTTCACGACGACGGCTCTGCAGCGCGCACAGGGGACGGGACGGCCACGCGGTGGCTTCTGGTGGCTTGGGCGGTGCTGGACGGCACCGTCCCTCGCTGCGCCTCTCTGGCAGCCGCAGCGGGTGCTGCTGCCGCCGCTCACGGTGCGACGCACCTCTACCAGCTCGCCGCCGACGCCCGCAAGCGTCCGGGCGACCGTGCGGCGCGGTGGATAAGAAGGAGGAACAGGGAGCAAGGCGCCACCGCGGCTACTGGCGAGATCGAAGTGAGGTTCAGACGAAAACGACACTGACACCTGAAGCTGTTTCTCTGAAACTCTGAACTTCGACAGGCACAGTGCATGCCAGGTGTTCGACGATATGATTTGGCACGAGGAAAAATTTTCTGGAGCTGGGGCTTGGTGAGGTGACCTCTTGATGCAGCTAGAGGCTGCCTGATTTTTCTCAGATTTTTAGGAGGAAACAAATGAATTTCATCAAATTTGACAAATATGGTCCAAACTTGCAGCAAGCACATTTTGAAAATTTTGAACTAGGGACCAGTGGATCTTCCTGGATCTTGGTTGAGGGTCCTAGGGACTAGCCAGGGAAACTTGTTTGGAGGCAAAGCTCAAAGGAAAACTAGTGGTTCCTTTGCAAATTTCTAAGGGCCAAAATAGAAGACAGAAAAGATTTTTGATTAAAAATAAATGGAGATAAAATCATGGGGGAGTTAAACTTGCTGGATTTGAAGCTTGCCTTGACACCAAGTGGGAAGATGGCTTTTGGGAGGGGGATTTCAACTTTGGTCATGGCAAGAGACAATTTTTGAAAGGGGAAGAATCACTCCATAAGCCATAGGGCTATTTATAAAAGAAAAGATTTTCAAAAACTTTCCTAAAGAAAAACATTTGTGTTGAGTCAACACAAGATGAAAAACCTCCAAGGCCAAAGATCAAGTCTTGGATGAACCCAAACAAAATACTTGTCATAAAAGAAATTTTTTGAGAAGGAGAGTCCTTTAAAAAAATGACCTCCTTCAAATCAAATAAATATTTTTGATAAAACCAAATAAAATTTTTGGGTGTCACAGCACCTACCCCCTTAGGAAAAATCTCGTCCCCGAGATTTCAGCTGATCCTCAAATAGATGTGGGTACTCTGCCTGAAGAAAATCCTCTCTTTCCCATGTTGCTTCATCCTCGGTGTGATTGCTCCACTGAACCTTGAAAAATTTAATTGTTTTCTGACGGGTCCTCCTTTCAGACCCTTCCAATATCTTTATTGGCCGCTCTCTGTAGGTGAGGTCTGGTTGCATGTCAATGCTCTCATGAGATACATGCTTTTCCTGGTTTCTTACACATCTCCTCAACTGTGAAACATGGAACACGTCGTGGACGTCTGACAGCTCTTTGGGTAGGTCTAGCTAGTAGGCTACTGTGCCTCTTCGTGCAACCACACAGAAAGGTCCAATAAATCTTGGGGCTAGCTTTCCTTTAATTTTGAACCGTTGCTCGCCCCTCATAGGAGACACTCGTAGGTACACATACTCACCGGGTTCAAAGCTGACCTTACGATGTTTTCGATCGTAATAGCTCTTTTGTCGGCTTTGAGCTGTCTTGAGTCGGTCCCTGATTTGTTTAACTTTCTCCTCGGCTTCCTTGAGCATGTCTGGGCCGAAGAAACGACTGTCACCTGTTTCTGACCAATTTAATGGGGTACGACATCTCCGCCCGTACAATGCTTCAAAAGGTGCCATTTGTAGACTGGCTTGGTAACTGTTGTTGTATGTGAACTCGGCATATGGCAAGCTTTCCTCCCAACTGGTTCCATAGGTGAGAACAGAGGCTCTCAGCATGTCCTCTAGGATTTGGTTCACGCGTTCAGTTTGTCCGTCAGTTTGGGGGTGGTACGCTGTACTGAATGCTAGTTGAGTACCCAGAGCTTGTTGTAAATGATCCAGAAATCTAGAGACAAATTGAGTGCCCCGGTCGGATATTATAGTCTTTGGGACTCCATGCAGACAAACTATACGGGAGAGATAAAGCTTAGCAAGCTTTTGAGTGGAGTAGGTGGTCTTTACGGGAATGAAATGTGCTACCTTGGTTAGTCTATCTGTGATGACCCATATGGCATCATTTCCGTGTTGTGACCGAGGTAGTCCGATGATAAAATCCATCCCAATTTCATCCCATTTCCACTCAGGTATCATGTTTGGCTGTAGCAGCCCTGCTGGTTTTTGGTGCTCGGCTTTAATGCGTTGACATGAATCACAACAAGCAATGAATGTGGCTATATCCCTTTTCATACCGTGCCACCAAAAGCTTTCCTGAATGTCCTTATACATTTTGGTTCCTCCAGGGTGGATTGAATATGGGGCGGTGTGGCCTTCGGTTAGGATTTGTTGCTTGAGGTCCTCAATGTTTGGCACGCAAAGTCTGTCCCCGTACCATAATACTCCCTCATTGTCTATGACGAACTGTGAAGCCTTGCCAAGACTCACTTTTCTCTTTATACCTTCGATGCTGGGATGCCCATGCTGAGCCTTCTTAATCTGTTCCATTAGGGTGGGCTGTATCTCCAGATTTGATACGTTGCCCTCAGTGACTATCACCATGTTGAGTTTGGCGAACTCCTGCTAAAATTCAGGCCTCAAGTTCTGTAGACTGTCGTTGCCCGAGCTGGGGTTCCGACTAAGAGCGTCTGCCACTACATTTGCTTTCCCTGGATGGTAGTGAATGCCGACATCATAGTCCTTGACTAATTCCAACCAGCGTCGTTGTCGTAAGTTGAGTTCTGGTTGTGTGAAAATATATTTAAGGCTTTTATGATCCGTATATATTTCACAACGATTCCCCGGCAAAAAGTGCCTCCACTCTTTGAGTGCATGGATGACTGCTGCTAGCTCCAAGTCATGAGTAGGATAATTTTCTTCATGCTTCCGCAGTTGCCTGGAAGCATATGAGACAACTTTGCCGTCCTGCATCAATACGCACCGAGGCCCTTCCGGGATGCGTCACAATATACTTCAAAACTTTTGTGTATATCTGGCACAACCAAAACCGGTGCTGTTGTTAATTTCCTTTTGAGTTCTTGGAAGCTTTTCTCGCACGCTTCAGTCCATACAAATTTCTTATCCTTCTTGAGTAACTGTGTCATTGGTTTTGCCACGGTGGAGAATCCCTCAATAAACCTTCGATAATACCCAGCCATTCCTAGGAAACTACGTACATCTGTTACGTTGGCTGGTGGTTTCCAGCCAAGTACGGCCTTGACTTTTTCTGGGTCTACGGCAACGCCCTCTTGGGTCAATACATGGCCTAGAAAACCAACCTGTCTTAGCCAAAATTCACATTTGCTAAATTTGGCGTACAATTGATGTTTCCTTAATTCTCCCAGTACATTTCTGAGATGTTCAGCATGTTCTTCCGGTGTCTTTGAGTATACCAGAATATCATCAATGAACACCACAACAAATTTGTCCATAAATTTCATAAACACTTTGTTCATGAGGTGGACAAAATATGCGGAGGCGTTCGTCAGTCCAAACGGCATTACTGTAAACTCATATAATCCGTATCTGGAGGTGAATGCTGTCTTAGGGATATCTTCTGTCCGTACCTTTAATTGATGATACCCCGATCTTAAATCAATTTTTGAGAACACCTTGGCTTGTGTGAGCTGGTCAAATAAATCATTTATCCGTGGCATTGGATATTTGTTTTTGATGGTGACCATGTTGAGTGCTCGATAGTCTATACATAATCTCAGTGTCCCATCCTTTTTCTTGGCAAATAACACTGGTGAACCCCAAGGTGAGGAGCTGGCTCGAATAAATCCTTTGTCCAGTAATTCTTTTATTTGCTTCTTTAATTCTACCAACTCGGAGGGTGCCATTCTATAAGGTTTCTTGTAAATGGGGGTGGTTCCAGGTGCTAGTTCGATGCTGAACTCTATTTCCCGGTCTGGTGGCATGCCTGGTAGTTCTTCGGGAAATACGTCGGGAAACTCACACACCACTGGAAATTTTCTCAATTCTGAAATGTCCACTTTGTTCAACTTTGGTTGCCGTGACCGTGGTCTCTCTTGAGCTGCAACTTTTATTGTCTTGCCGTGATGATGAGTGAGAATCATAGTCCGATTGAAACAGTCGATAAATCCCTTGTTGGTGGTTAACCAGTCCATTCCTAGGATAACATCCAGTCCTTTATTTTCCAACACAATGAGATTCGCCTGAAACTTTAGTCTTTTAAACTCAATAATCACACCTTGGCAGTAACTCTGAGTGATTTGCTTATTCCCCGGGGACTTGATGATCATGGACTTTTCCAAAGGAAGTAACAGAAAACCATGTTGCAAAACAAAACTCTTCGAAATGAACGAGTGAGAAGCTCCAGAATCAAACAAAACCGTGGCAGGTATTGTGTTGACCGGGAACGTACCGAGCACGATATCTGGGGCATTTTGTGCTTCCTCCTTGGTCACATGGTTCAGATGAACCTTCTTGTGAGTGTTATTGGGGTTGAAGTTGTTACGCTTTGGGGCTGGATTATTCCCACCGTTGTTCGGCTTTGGGGCCGAGTTCCTTGGTTTTGGGCACTGTTTGGCATAGTGCCCTTCCTCTCCACAAGCATAGCAAGTAACACCTGGGCGATACGTAAAGTCCTTGTCCCTTGAATGAAAATGTTTGGTTGGCCTTAGAACAGTGGTCGTGGATTTGCTCGCTTCATTTCTCTGAATATCAGCCTTGCTCCGGTTGTTGCGAGCATGAGTCGTCTTGTCCCGTTTGCGCTTGCGAATATCCTCCAGACTGCGGCGCTCATTCTCCAATGTAATAGCCTTGTCAACCAGTGTTTTGAAATCTGGAAAGGTGTGTACGACCAGCTGGCATTTAAGTGCTGGCGCCAGGCCGTCCAAAAATTTCTCCATCCTTTTATTTTCAGTCATATGCTCTTCGATGGCATAACGAGATAATTGTGTAAACTGACTATTGTACTCAGCTACTATCATGCCTCTCTGCTTGAGGTCATCAAACTCCCTTTTCTTGATCTTCATAATGCTCCTGGGAATGTGTGCCCCACGAAAACCTTCCTTAAACTCTTCCCAGGTGATGTTATTTTCATTGGGGTGCATGTGTAGAAAATTTTCCCACCATGAGGCAGCTGCTCCAGTGAGGTAGTGGGGTGCATAAAGTACCTTCTCACGGTCTGAACATTGTGCAATACTTAATTTCCTTTCGATGTCTCGAAGCCAATCATCGGCCTCAAGCGGCCTATCAGTGTGAGTGAACGTTGAGGGACGTGTCTTTTGTAGTTCAGACAACTTTGAATGCGGCTGGTATGGTCCGCGGTGATTTCCCATATTGACAACCTGATTCATCATTTCTTGATGTTGCTGCTGGCTTTGCTCGAAAAGGCGGCATACCAGAGAGAATGCTGCTTCACTGTCCTGCTGACTAGACTGCCCCTGTGTGAAGTTGTTGCTTGTTTGGGTTCCATAAACTTCTTCCGGTGGATTTGGCATGGAACGAGTCCAGGGACGAGGCATTTTCCACTCTGGGGTATTTTTGCAAAACTCATGAGAAAAACTGCGTGGCACAAAGAATAATTTTGCAAAGGCGAAAATTGAAAGGCCCCCAAGATTTTTCAAGAAAAATACTTGATTGCGCATGGAGAAGGACTGCTCAGTACATATCTTACACGCGATTCGTAATTATACAATACATCACTCAGGATGTGCGTACACATTCCTGACATGTTATTTAGGCTAGTGCACTTCCCCAGGTTTCCTATATGATGCGCACACAAACTACTTCTCACCAAACCTATGTACATATAAAACATATCATACAAGCTGGCACATTGCACGGCTGCTAGGCGCACTCAGTCGGAGATGGTGAAAATTTCCTTCTGCCTGCCGAGGGTAAGACCCAGTGGTGCAGGAGACTCAACCTCCTCCTCACAAATAGGCTCCAGGCGCGAAGTACTGCATTGAGGAGTTGGTGCGGGTGCGATCGGTGGTGCAGCTTTGACTGGAGTAGGAGCAATGACTTGGTCAAACTCCTCAGTGGTAGGCAGACGGCGAGCGGTGGCTAAAATGGCAGGTGCATAGGATGCTGAGGACGAGACGAAAGTCAGTGGCGGTGCCATGTGGAGAAGCTCCCTCCTGTTGGCAGAACACCCCTGAACTGAGTCCATACGGGCAGCCACAAGGTCGTCCACGAGGTTGTCAAAAGCTGCCTCAAGAGCTTTGAGATACTCAACAAGCATCTCAATAGCCTCATCTCTCTCTCCCCTATGGCAAGCGAATGCGTAGTGACAAGTATATGGCACATGGCATGGGAGGTAACGGTAGCGACGAGTCTTCATCGCGGGAAGAACATCCCGAAGACGAGCTATTGCCTCACGGGCGGCCATCTGCATGGCATGCCTCTCCGTAGGCATGGCCCTTCCCACAAAACGGAAGTGGCGAGACGCAGAACGTCCTCCCTTGAATTGCACCACGGCCTGATGCATAGACACGTTGTCGCTGATCTTGTGCTGGTAGAGTGTGAACTCTGGACGAGTCGATGGCCCGATCGTGAGCTTGGTGATGGAGACGAGAAGCTTGACAAACCCCTCAGGCACATTGGCGAACACCTGTGACTCGCAGTCGTTTCCAGCCATCTACAAAAGTAGGCAAAAATTCCGAATAGTCAAATCATAAATTTATGATGACCAACAGAAAATAGCTACATTTGCAAAATGCTGAAAAGCACTAAAAACGCTAATAACCGATTAGCGATCGCACCTAGTGGCTTCCTACAGTAAACCTGGCTCTGATACCAAGTTTGTCACGACCGGTTTTTCAATAAAACATTTATTGAGAAACCGACCCCTTTATCGGACCAGTATAGAAGAATCCTTCTTACTGGTAGACAAATTCTTGATTACAAAAAACCAGGAGTACTAAATATAATACAAGGTTGAGCGGAGGCTGCTCAACAATTTATTACAAGCACGCCGATATTATACATAAGGGCGGGTATGACACAAGGGGTATGGTGGCATAGCTACTGACTCGTAATAAAAGTGGTGGTGGATATGTCACAGTGGAATGGATGACATGACTCCTATGTCTTACAGCTCATCGAGCGTCGGAGTGAGGCTCGAGGACTTTTATTTTGGGTAGCGGAAGCGTATATAATACAAGTGACCAATTCCAGGATCGCACGGGACTGACTGGGACTCCTCTAGGCGTCGGACTCGCTATCGAACTCTTCATCCATAAGATCGCATTCGTCAACATCTGGCCAAATCAACAAGCCAGGTGAGTACTTTGAAAGTACTCGCAAGACAGTTTGGACATAAGATATAACAAATGCAAACATGATGCACATGAGCAGATTAGTAATGCGCACTCCGATAATAAACTTTACACTGCATGGGAAATAAAAAAGGGAGTCGGGCGGTAGTCCTCCCGAAATCCCAATGTAATGCTGAGGGCCAATCGAGTGTCGGAAATGACGCCTTGAAAGGGTAAAAATAAATCAAACAATGCCTCAGTCGGGCGTCAGGGCGACGCCACATAAAGGGCTTATATTGGAATATAAACGACGGTGCGTGCCATAGTCGGACGTCTGAGCGACATCACATAAAAGGGCTTATATCGAAAGTAAATAACAAGAGTGCCACAGTCGAACGTCTGAGCGACATCACATAAGGGCTTATATCGAAAGTAAATAACAAGAGTGCCACAGTCGGACGTCTGAGCGACATCACATAAAGGGCTTATATCGAAAGTAAATAACAAGAGTGCCACAGTCGGACGTCTGAGCGACATCACATAAAGGGCTAATATCGAAAGTAAACAACAAGAGTGCCACAGTCGGACGTCTGAGCGACATCACATAAAGGGCTTATATCGAAAGTAAACAACAAGAGTGCCACAGTCGGACGGCTGAGCGACATCACATAAAGGGCTTATATTTCATTACTCAAAATTCAAGCAGCTCATGAGTTTAAATCATCTCAGGGAAATACTCAGGTACGCAATAATAAAGAGGTTAGTCCATCCACAGGAATAACATTCAACTTGGTTTACCACTCATGTTTGTTCACCGGGAATTTTCACGGAGACTGACACAGAGACTGACATGGATATTGATATGGATATATTGACCAAGGTCCTTGACCATGGACAAAACTTCTCGGAAGATTGTGACTCTGCAGAGTTTGTACTTTTAACCACAGCCAATGGATTTCAGTAGTCACAAAGGACTAGTTCCGTTTACGGTATTTTTAGGAGAAACACATCTAACCAGTACACACCCATTCCACATTCTGCTGCCAGGAATCACCCTAGACAACGTTCAAGAAAAACTTTAAGACGGGGAGGCTACAACCTCGCGTAGCATGGGATCAAATTTATATCACGTGCTCTAAGGGGTGCCCCCCTCTCGGTCCCAACCGGAAACACCCATGCCCCCTGACCGGATGACTGGCTTTAATCCAGGGCCATGGAACCCTCATCACGGCCTCTCTATTTGGTGTGTACACGGAAAGAGGTTTGCAACTTACTAAACCATATTCTTTGCAGAAAACATGTGGTAGCATGAAAAGGGGCGGACGGTGACGTGACTCGGTCCACGTTAACGTCGGAGTTTAACGGTTGACATAAGACTGGCATGCTTCAACAATACCATCTCACCACCTTTCATGTCACCACATGATCAGGTTATCTCTCATCCAAGAGATCACATCAATATTCGAAGCATATTGGAAGTTGTCTTGCAGGCAACATAACACTCACTGATGCATACATAAACCTGCTATGCACTAACTATGCAAGCAAACATGCAAAACACTCATCATATCAAAGGTTCAAACGTGCTTGCCTGGTTCGGAGAAGTCGGAGCCTAGCTCGGCGAAGTTCGCGGTTCCGTCACCTCCTCCGGTATCTACGGTATAAAGAAACCGTATACTAACATGAATACCGTGTGTGTATAAAAATTATTCCAAATTTTTTCCAAATAAATACTATAAAAAACTAGACAAAAATACAAGACTGACAAAAAAAGAATCAATCAAAAAGCCTCTTTTGTTTAAAGATATAAGGGTTTTAGTCCAAGGACTAATCTGTGATGAAACAGAAAAGATCCAGGGGCTAGTTTGAAAAACCAGAAAATGCTTCGGTAGGAAATACGCCAGCCCAGAAGGAAAACACACTTCGCCCGAAGGCGCCTTCAGAAAACGGTTCGGAGAACAGAAAGAGAGGCTGACGGGGGGTCCCAGCCGTCAGGTTCAAACTCCGAACAGAGCTCGCCGGCGCCTGAAGGCTGCGGTGGTCGCCGGTGTTGATCCACGGCGAGGTAGGGGATCGGAGGGTACCTATGGGTTCACTATGTCCTTCCGCGTTGGTGGGTGGTGGACTTGACCGTCGGCGAGCACCACGTCGACGGCGGCCTTATCTCCGGCGGACGGTGGTTCGGGCGAGGATGAAACTCTCTGGTGGGTGTTGCAAACCTCAAATTAGGGCGCGGGTTAGAGAGGTGGATGCACTAGGAGGCTACTGGCATGAGTTGAGAGGCGGGGGTGCACGCACTGGAGCGAATCTTGCCGGATCCCGAAGCGGGTCGAGGCGGCCGGAGTTGGGGAAGAAGACCTCCTCGAGGCCTTCCCAGTGGCTTGGCGTGGTTCTTGTGGGGTGGAGTGATGGTGCGTGGTCGAGATCGAGCTCGGGACCTCCTTTTATAAACGATACGAGGAGGTGGCCATGAACGGGATAACGCCGGCGAGCAATTACGGCAAGGCAGAGGTCAGGCAGGAGGTTTAGGTGACTTGGCAGCATCGTGGTGGTCCACTGTTACCGTTTCTTAGTTAAAACCTCGGTCGGACTTGGGTAATGCTTCGGCCCTCGACGGAACGGCCGTACGGGCACGTCGGCGGCAGGGAGCGCGCTCCGCGCCTTCCAGTTCACGACGACGGCTCTGCAGCGCGCACAGGGGAGGGGACGGCCACGCGGTGGCCTCTGGTGGCTTGGGCGGTGCTAGATGGCGCCGTCCCTCGCTGCGCCTCTCTGGCAGCCGCAACGGGGGCTGCTGCCGCCGCTCACGGGGCGATGCACCTCTGCCAGCTCGCCGCCGACACCCGCAAGCGTCCAGGCGACCGTGCGGCACGGTGGATAAGAAGGAGGAACAGGGAGCAAGGCGCCACCGCGGCTACTGGCGAGATCGAAGTGAGGTTCAGAGGAAAATGACACTGACACCTGAAGCTGTTTCTCTGAAACTCTGAACTTCGGCAGGCACAGTGCATGCCAGGTGTTCGACGATATGATTTGGGCACGAGGAAAATTTTTCTGGAGCTGGGGCTTGGTGAGGTGACCTCTTGATGCATCTAGAGGCTGCCTGATTTTTCTCAGATTTTTAGGAGGAGGAAACAAATGAATTTCATCAAATTTGACAAATATGGTCCAAACTTGCAGCAAGCACATTTTGAAAATTTTGAACTGGGGACCAGTGGATCTTCTTGGATCTTGGTTGAGGGTCCTAGGGACTAGCCAGGGAAACTTGTTTGGAGGCAAAACTCAAAGGAAAACTAGTGGTTCCTTTGCAAATTTCTAAGGGCCAAAATAGAAGACAGAAAAGATTTTTGATTAAAAATAAATGGAGATAAAATCATGGGGGAGTTAAACTTGCTGGATTTGAAGCTTGCCTTGACACCAAGTGGGAAGATGGCTTTTGGGAGGGGGATTTCAACTTTGGTCATGGCAAGAGACAATTTTTGAAAGGGGAAGAATCACTCCATAAGCCATAGGGCTATTTATAAAAGAAAAGATTTTCAAAAACTTTCCTAAAGAAAAACATTTGTGTTGAGTCAACACAAGATGAAAAACCTCCAAGGCCAAAGATCAAGTCTTGGATGAACCCAAACAAAATACTTGTCATAAAAGAAATTTTTTGAGAAGGAGAGTCCTTTAAAAAAATGACCTCCTTCAAATCAAATAAAGATTTTTGATAAAACCAAATAAATTTTTTGGGTGTCACAGTGGGTGGAGCCCTCCATGGTCTCGCGCAACCGTTACCCTTCGTGGGTTGAAGTCTCCATCAACGTGGATGTACGATAGCACCACCTATCGGAACCATGCCAAAAATCTCCGTGTCTACATTGCGTTTGCTCCTTCCAAACCCCTCCCTGTACCTTCATATGCAATGATTTACATTCCACTGCTATACTCTTAGAATTGTATGTGTAGGTTGATTTCTTGACTTGTGCTAAGTTGTTAAAATCTGCCAAGACTTAAAATTGGGTAAATGCTAGATTTTTATTTCGTCAAGTAGTCTAATCACCCCCTCTAGACCTACTTTTGATCCTACAAGTGGTATCAGAGCTTTGGTCTCCATTTGCCTTGATTTCCATAACATTGGTGATGATAGCCTTTGTTTCACAACCTAGGAGAGTATGGCGTCTAGTGAGGGAAATTACCACCGTAGAGGTCCTTACTTTGATGGTACTAATTTTGCTAGTTGGAAGCATAAGATGAAAATGCATATTCTTGGACATAACCCCGCTGTTTGGGCTATTGTGTGTATTGGCTTGCAAGGTGAATTCTTCGATGGAAGGGAACCGAATCGTGAATCTACCGCAGAAGAATTGAAGATGTTGCAATACAATGCTCAAGCTTGCGATATCCTCTTCAACGGATTATGCCCCGAAGAATTCAACAAAATCAGCCGTCTTGAGAATGCAAAGGAAATTTGGGATACTTTGATTGATATGCACGAAGGTACCGACTCCGTCAAGGAATCCAAATTGGATGTGCTTCAAAGTCAACTTGATAAGTTCAAAATGAAGGATGGTGAAGGTGTCGCTGAAATGTAGTCTAGGCTTGCTCTCATCACAAATGAGATTGCCGGCTTGGTAAGTGAAGAGATGACTGACAGATTCATCATCAAGAAGATCCTCAGAGCCTTGGATGGAAAATATGATATTGTGTGCACATTGATCCAAATGATACCCAATTACAAAGATCTCAAGCCAACGGAAGTCATTGGTAGAATTGTTGCCCATGAGATGTCACTCAAGGATAAAGAAGAGCTTCACAACAAGTCTAGTGGTGCTTACAAAGCTTCATGTGATGCTCCTACATCATCAAGGGAGAAACAAGCCTTCAATGAGGAATTGAGCCTAATGGTGAAGAACTTCAACAAGTTCTACAAGAGTACAAGCAAAGAAAGAAGTTCCAAGTCAAGGTCCTACAATGACAAAAGATCTTCTAGTCGTGATCGCAATTGCTATAATTGTGGAAGACCCGGACACTACTCAAGTGAGTGTATGGCTCCTTACAAAAGAAGAGAAGACTCACCTAAAAGGAGAAGAAGAAGAGAAGAATCACCACCAAGAGATAGAAGGAGTAGAGATGATCGTTATGAAAGAAGATCCTTTCGCAGAAGCAAGGATTTGGAAAGGAAGGACAAGTCATCAAAGAGCTACACAAGATGAAGACATCAAGCTCATGTTGGTGAATGGGTATCTGGTTCCGACTCCGACAACCACTCTGAGAGAAGCTATCACTCCGACTCTGAATATACTCAAGATGAAGGTGTTGCCGATCTAGCACTTGTGTCATTCAACTCCTACGACATATTTGATTCACTAAATGAAGGGATTGGAAGATGCTTTATGGCTAAAGGCCCAAAGGTATCACACCCCGAGTTTGTTGATTTCAATAGTGATGAAGATGATTTGCTAGGTGATGATGATTTACTTGTTGACAACTCTAGTGATGAAAACTATGATGAAATTGCTATTAATCATGCTACTCAAGATAAAACGAATGATAATGATAAGGATATTGAGCGTCTAACTAAGGAACTAAACACTCTTAAGTTCGCTCATTAAACTACCTTAGAAGATCATCGAGAGCTTTTAAAGACTCATGAGAAGCTACGCTTTGAAAAGCTCAATCTAGAGCAAGAGCAAGGGTTCTTAAAAGCAATCGATGATGATCTTCGTAAGAAAAGTTCTTCTTACATTGCCAAGTGTTTACTCTTGTTTACTTACATGCCACAAGTTAAATCTAGCAACAAGAGTAAGAAAGATTCTTCTTCTAGTAGTAACAATAATCATGTTAAATCCAATACTGTTGTTTCTAGTAGTTCTCTTGATTCCACTAATGATTCTCTTAGCCAAGTTACACTTGACCAAGAAAATAGCTTATTGAAGGGAATTATAGAGAAAGGTGTTTACAAGAGCCTTGCCGGGAGTAAGCAATTTGAGGAAATTGTACGCAAGCAAGGAAGGCACCGGAAGAATCAAGGTGTTGGTTTTGAACGCAAGTTCAATGCCAATGGAGTTGAGTGGGAAGAAGATCAATACCCCAAGACGAAGTTTATTCCTCAACAAGAGAAGTATGATCCCACTTCTTTCAAAGGAACACAAGCTCAAGATGATCTTCCACCACAAGACCACAAGCTAAAAGTCAAGGACAAGCTTCAAGAGGAGATTGATGCATTTGAAGAAGCTCCTAAGGCCTTGGTCAAGTGGGTTCCCAAGACTACATCAAGTTCTACTTCATCAGGTATGACTACAACTCCAATGATTCCCATCAAGATGATGTGGACCCCGAAGAAAAAGAACTAGAGAGTTCCTGAGGGTGACTCCGCCAACATACTTCACTCATATTCATTTGGCAAAGACAAGTGCAATCAACTTTCATATCTTGCACAAGTTCAAGGAATCACAAACCCTCTTGTTGGTAAGACAAGGGACAAGGTAACCTAATGCTTTCATGGACAACATCATGTGTGAATTTCACTCTATGTCTATGGATATCCTTGTGTGTTCCTTGTGGGACTAACCCATGTAGGTATTGAAAGTGCGACTCACTCCAATGGATTGCTCCAAATGATCTACATCAACATTGAGCATCTACATCTCCAACACCTACATGAAGTCATCATCGAGAAAACCCAAGGTTAGTTCATCCCTCTTAAGGGGGGATATCACATCCAGGGGGAGCTTTGCTCTAAGAAATTGAGCTAAAGCAACTCTAATGGTGTGAACCAACAATGCTTTATGTAAAAGTGGTAACCCCACTTGTGCTTAAAAGATGAGTATGACCTATGATCAAATGTTCTCATTTGACTCCTCAGTCAATATACTCATATATATAGATGACCTAGTCATCGCCAATTGCTTGATAGATGCTAGAATGTTTGTGCATGCTTTGTCACCTATTTTATTTGCTATATTATTGTGTGAGCATGTTGAGTGCATATTTTTCTCATTCGAGGACATCCATTTGTTGCTTTGCTTGTTTGGTCCTTTTCTTTTGGCCAAATGGATGGACAAGAATGCCTAAGAACTCCCTCTAGCTATCTATGCTTTTCTCCTCTCAAACTCTATTCATGCTACATCACAAAGTTTGAACAAGCCGAATTCGGACCCTCCGGGTGAGGAGCACTCGGAGTCACCGATTCGTCAAGGGCTTAAACTTCCAAAACCTCTTAGTGCATTTCGGTCTGACTGACCCATTCCATTCGGTCATACCGAGTTCATTAAGTTGATCTAGGTTTTTGATCTCGGTGCAACCGATTAGAACCCTTCGGTCTCACAGAGTTGCAGCAACCGCTTGTGATTCTGCGTCTCGGTGCCACCGAGTTGTTCCACTCGGTCACACCGGCATTGTCTGGATATATATGTATACACGGGTTGAAAATTTGGAAATTTCTCCAAACCCCCTCGCCCACGCCTGTCTAGCTCTGCCTTCTCGTGGTCTGCGGATCATCGCCTCGTCGCCGGCGACCTCCTGCCGCTGGTGTCCTTCACCGTCAACGGGAATCTTCGCCGCCGTTGTCGCCGTGGCGGGTTCATCACCAAGCTAGGGTATGAACTTGACCCTTTGTGCTTTCCCAACTCCGATTCTTAGCACAAAGATCAATGCCAATATTCTTGCGACGATTGAAACGACTCTATCCACTTCAAAACTCCGTTAGATTAGATTTGATGCAAAAATTTAGGTTTAAGTTTCCGCTGAACTCATCTTGGACCGACCGATATTAGGATTTCGGTCTCACCGATTTGGCTTAGGCCATTGCACATGTACTACTCGGTCTGACCGAAGTGTACAAATCGATGTGACCGAGTTTACATTCTCTGTGAAACCTTAGCATCTCGGAGTCACCGAACTATGTCTCGGTCTGACCGATTTCACCAGTTTAGACTCTAAAGCTGCTTCGGTGTCACCGAGTTTGTAATATCGGTAGCTCCGAAATGCTTTCTGTAGAAAACTA
Organism: Aegilops tauschii subsp. strangulata; assembly: GCF_002575655.3. Taxonomy (NCBI): domain Eukaryota; kingdom Viridiplantae; phylum Streptophyta; class Magnoliopsida; order Poales; family Poaceae; genus Aegilops; species Aegilops tauschii. The sequence goes on from NC_053038.3 coordinate 333,782,179, forward strand.
AAACTAAGTTTTTGACTCATTTGTTTTGCAAAATGGTTGTGCTTTGTGATACTCATCTACTCCATCTCAACCTATCTATTCACAGGGTCAGCTTTCAGTGCCAGAGATGTCAGACCAGAGTGACAACCAGAGAAGAAGCTAATCAAGAAAGAGCAAGCTACTGCTGGCATCAAGCCAGGCATGAAAGTGAAGGCTCCTGCAAGAAGAGTGCCTATGTCAAAAGCCAGAGCTTCAACTCAGGAAACAATGGAATTCACTCTTGAACCAAGAGAAGAAGAAGCTGCTGGAGGCAAGAAGAGGAAGGAAAGGGTCAGAAAGACCATTGCCAGAGTGATTGGCAGATCCTCAATGATGAGAGACCCAGTTGAGGATGAGGAAGAGGATGATGATGAAGAGGATGCTGCACCAGCTCCCAAATCTCAGAAGTTAATGGGAGATGCAATCAAGTTAGGGGCTGCTCCATCCAAGCCCAAGACTGCTCCCAAGTCCTCTGCACAAGCTCCAAAGCAGACTACACCCATGAGAAGCACCAGGAACATCCCTGCTGTAGAAAAGAATAAGGCCCCAGTGCTTGAAGTTGAAGAAGATGAAGAGGCCCAAGTGCTTAGAAAGCTCAAGCCCAAGATTCCCGACCATGATGACAATCATCTTGTTGCTGAAAACATGAAGATAAGGAAAGGTGCAGGTCTCAGATTATGGAGACAGTCAGACCCCTATGCCACAAGAAGAAGGATTGTTGTAGACTATAGGTTTCATACTAAGGAACAACAGGATTTTTACGAGACTGTCCTCTTGGACAAGAAGCCCATTGTTTGTGACATGACTTGGGTCGATTGGAAGTTCATTGACAACAATGAAGATCACTTTCTTGGAGTTCATGAGAGCTTCATAATGAATGGAGTTGATGCTTTTGTGGGTCAGAAATTGACCAAATGGAATGATGAGTTGATCATGCAGTTTTGTTCCACAACTCACTTCTACCCAGATGGCAAGATTGTTGGGGAACGTAGTATTTCAAAATTTTCCTACGATCATGCAAGATCTATCTAGGAGAAGCATAGCAACGAGTGGGAGAGTGTGTCCATGTACCCTCGTAGACCTAAAGCGGAAGCGTTTAGTAACGCGGTTGGTGTAGTTGAACGTCTTCGCGATCCAACCGGTCCAAGTACCGAACGCACGGCACCTCCGCGTTTAGCACACGTTCAGCTCGATGACGTCCCTCGAGCTCTTGATCCAGTTGAGGCTGAGGGAGAGTTCCGTCAGCACGACGGCGTGGTGACGGTGATGATGAAGTTACCGGCGCAGGGCTTCGCCTAAGCACTACGACGATATGACCGAGGTGTGTAACTGTGGAGGGGGGCACCGCACATGGCTAAGACAAATCTTGAGTGCCTTTGGGGTGCTTGTCAGTGTCAAAACCGGCGGATCTCGGGTAGGGGGTCCCGAACTGTGCGTCTAGGATCGATGGTAACAGGAGACGGGGGACACAATGTTTACCCAGGTTCGGGCCCTCTCTATGGAGGTAATACCCTACTTCCTGCTTGATTGATCTTGATGAATATGAGTGTTTACAAGAGTTGATCTACCACGAGATCATAATGGCTGAACCCTAGAAGTCTAGCCTATGAGTATATGGTAATGAATCTGTCCTATCCGGACTATGCCCTCCGGTTTATATAGACACCGGAGAGATCTAGGGTTACATGGAGTCGGTTACCCAGGAGGAAATCTTCATAATCGGTCTCCTAGCTTGCCTTCCATGCCAAGTAGAGTCCAATCCAGACACGGGTATAGTCTTCGGTTTTCATGTCTTCATAGCCCATCAGTCCGGCCCAAAAGATAACTGGCCGGACGCCCGAGGACCCCTTAGTCCAGGACTCCCTCAGTAGCCCCCGAACCAGGCTTCAATGACGAGGTGTTCACCGTTTTGGATTGTCTTCGGCATTGCAAGGCGGGTTCCCTTCTCCAAGTAATGTATTCGGTTGTTGACCCAATATTGTTCCCCTCGGTTTCTGCGCGCTAATAACTTCGCCTTCCACGTGTCGAGCGAATACGGAAAGTCAAGGTATTTTTGCAAATAACACCCCGTCCATGCAAGGGAGCGCGCCTATTAAAGATATTGGATCTCAGATCCATGCAACACCACACCGAGAAGATCCCCGGAGACTGCTAGGAGAAAACCATTCCAGCATGGCTAGCATTCCCGGCTCCTCCTCCCGCTCCAGCTCAAAGAAAAGCGAGTGGGAGAAGTGCTCTGTGTCTCATAGTCAGTTAGCAAAGTTGCAGAAGTGATCTGGTCCCTGTTCGAGCAGGGATGGCTTCCTTCAGTGGTGTGACTCAGGCGGAGGACTTCCCTAATCCGTCCGGGGGGAGCGAGTGTGCTTCGTCCCCTATCTGATAAGAGGCGTCGGATTTCCAGTCCATCCATTCCTCCAAGGGCTTCTGGAATATTATGGCCTTCAGCTACATAACTTCACCCCCACCTCTATCCTGCACATCGCAGGCTATGTTGCTTTATGTGAGCTATTTCTGGGTGTTGAAGCCCATTTTGAACTATGGAGAAAATTGTTCTGTCTTGTCCCGCGTAACCATGAGGGGTCAATATTTGAAGTGGGCGGAGCCGAAGTGTGGCGCATCGCCGATACCGGATACCCGTCCGGCACACCAAGGAAGGCATCTGAAGAATGGCCTTCCAAATGGTTCTACATCGAGGATGTTGCGCTTCCCGACCTAGTTCGAAAGGGTCTCCCTGAGTTTGCAAGTGTTCCACTAAAGAAACGCCACAGTTGGCGCCCCCGGAGCCTTGAGGAGGACGACAGTGCGGAGGTTCGTCAACTCTTGGGCGAGATAAAGACGCTCGCCCAGTCCAGATTAACAATGGTCGAGGTAATGGCGACCTCCATAACGCGAGGGGTTCAGCCGCTTCAATACAGAGGGCTCCCAAAAGGTCCGGTAGGACGACGCCTCCCGCTGCGGCCGAAAAGGTCCGGGTACCCCCGCCGCTCTGGCCAAAATACTGGCCGAGCTGTTCAAAGGGGAGGAAGAGGAATTTCTTCGCATCAATCGCAGAGATGGATATTCTATGTATAATCCTCCCAGTTGGGTAAGTCCCCATCCTTCTGTTTACTCATTCCGCGTCCCGGATTACCTTTGATAAATTTCTAATCTGCTTATAACAGCATTGGCGAAGAATCACCGAGGGGTTTTACAGCCCCGCCCCACAGCCTGAGGACCACAACCGGGAGTTGGATCCCGGGTCCGAAGAAGATCCGGACATATTCGTGGTACTCGCGGAAGGGGTGTTTTACCAGGCGAGCTACGATGGCACGGAAGTGGCCGTTATCGCCGATTATCCTGGTCTTCTTCCTGCTTCCCACGTAAGTCGTCGAGAAAAAATCTCTCTCGAAAGAGCTTATTTGCACTGCCTCACCCATCGCACTGTCTCGTGCTCCACAGGGGAGGCGTTCGGCGCGTCACGCTACTCCAGGGCGGCTCCAACGAGAGTGGCTCCGGCGTCGAGCAAGGCTTCTAAAAGGAAGGTCGGTTAAGTCACGACCGGTCCCTCGTCAAAGAGGTAGGGATACAAAGGTATACTTTAGCAGTCACATCCAACTGTAACTTGTACGCTTGTTTGACACCAGGAAAAAGGTTCACCGGACTAAATACGAGGGTCCGGCCAGCCGTACTCCCAGCGCCCGGGATTTAGACCCTGTTGGAAAGGCGGGAGCCGACATAGGAACAGTGCCGGACTGTCCTTCGGCCGAGGGTTCAGAGAATATGTCTGTTACCAACTCGGAAGTGGAGAGCGCCATGAATCATCAGCGTTGCAGGGCTGTTTTACGAGACCCTGAGTTCTTGGAAGAGGCATTTAATGCCTTCAGCTCGGCTGATGCGTACATCCGGACTGCTCGAAATGGGCTTAGTAGAGCCACGAAGCAGTATTTAACAGATGTGCGGGTAAGTTTTCTTTGTTCGAATAGGATAAACATATGCTAGTAGCCCCCGGGACTGAAAGCAGTTGTTACAACTGACTTAAGTACCGTTGTATGACCAGGTTCTTACAGAGAAGAACAACCTGCTATCCCAAGAGCTGGAACAATGTCGGACGTAGCTAAATGCTGCTACCGCCGAACTGGAAAAGTCCAAGAAGGCGTCACCTGGTAATATTCCCTTCCAATGAGAAAATATACTTATATGCCCTCAATACTAACAGTCTTGCCTATACCGTGACATAATGGTCAGGGGGACTCAAAGAGGCGTTGGAAGTCACGCAAGCAAATGAGCAAGAAACCAAAAGGCTACAAGCTACAGGCGATCGTGTACTGAAGCAGGCCATTATTGAGAAAAACCAGCTCCAGGATTGCAAGACCCAGCTAGGCGAAGAGCTGAAAGATGTGCAGGCCTAGCTAGCCGATTCCGTGAAGGAGAACAAGTAGCTGCGGGGCGGCATATTCAGTATGTATCTGAACTATTTTGAAAGTAGTTCGGCGATAGGAGAAACTGATATAGCTATGATTGCAGGTATATTAACGGGCCGTCCTGAAGAGGAGGTGTCCGGATCATCGAGTGATCTGCTGCAAAAGCTGTCGCAAGTGCACGAGCAAGCGCGGCTGGCGATGCGGAGTGTTTCCAAGGCTCTATGGCCACCCGCCTCCCCTCTAGGAAGTTAGGAGCGCGGCGGCGTATCCGGCTATGGAAGATATCGGCCTGTCGAGAGGGTGCGCGAGAGGCTTGGGCCATGGTGAAGACTCGGTATACCAAGCTTGATCCTAATCACATGGCGCGGGTCGGTCTGGTAGGGCTGAATGGGGAAGAAATTCCCATTAGTTTGGTGTATGACCAAGTAGGGGTGGCCGCCAAATATTCCCAACAGGATTGTAAGTTAGATCGTCTGTTGGACGGTATAGAGGAGGAAGTGTTTGAGTCCAAGTGACTATGTACTTGCCTCACCGTATGGAATTCTAGCTGAATTGTATATCATTTGTCATGGCAGACCTTTTCGCTTCAACCTCCGGACCCAAAGGTGCGGAGTGTTTCCGAATACCGTCGCGGCCGAATAGGCTGGGGTATGCGTGGAAAACTAACCGTAGGGGTCATAGTTGCTTGAACAGACAAGTTGTATCCGGCTATTTATGTTATATTACAGTGAGATTGTAAGAAACATTTTCCAGGGAGAATAGTTCCGTTAAGGGTTCCTTTCCCTGGGTATGCATGCGTTAGTAGACATGTTAGAATTGTGATGTGAAAATCACAGTGTGTATAGCTTCTGGGGGTTCACAATAGAGTGAGTGCAAAAGAGTATTTTTCATCCACTGACCGAATATTCCCTTAAGAACGCTAGCTTTCGGCTTCACCCAGTCTGAGGTACACATCCGGATGACCTGACAGTAACAATCGCAGAGGTGCTCCCTTTACCACCTAGCCGAACAATCGGGAACGTAGGGGTAAGCACAGGAGCCAGGCAACCCAGCTTGGCCAAAACGTAAGTCATATCGATGCATATAATGGTGAAGAAAAGACATACAAAAAAACGCGTATGTGTGATGAGCTTAATGCTCGGCAAGTAATATTAACAAGCTTCTGTTAAAAGAAGCCCCCAGGTATAATGAGCGTACGTTGTAAAAATGTGTACGTCAGCAGTATTCGGTCAAGCCGAATGCGAGCTTTAAAGCAGAAAAAATTGTGTAAAAGGGGGAAAGAGTTATGGAAACTGTAAGGGAGAAGGAGACTAACAAAGTGTTCTGTGCTAGGCATAGAACCTTCGGAGTCTGGCCGCATTCCAGGGATTCGGCTCTAGGCGATTGTCTGATGCGTCATGAAGACGGTACGCTCCTCCGGTAAGAACTTTGTCAATTATGAAGGGACCCTCCCATTTGGGCTTGAGTTTGTCCTTTTTCTTCTGCAGCAAGCATAGAACGAGTTCGCCAACGTTGTAAGTCTTGGCCCGTACTTCTCTGCTTTGATATCTTCGAGCCTGCTGTTGATAAAATGCTGAACGGGCTTTGGCGACGTCGCGCTCTTCCTCCAAGGCGTCTAGGCTGTGCTGCCGATCCAATTCGGCCTCTTTCTCTTCGTACATATGCACTCGAGGTGAGTCATGTATAATATCGCAGGGCAATACAGCCTCTGCACCGTACACCATGAAGAAAGGTGTGTATCCGGTAGTACGGTTGGGCGTGGTCCGCAGCCCCCAGAGTACGGAGTCGAGCTCCTCGACCCAGTGTTTGTCTAATTCTTTCAGAGACCGAACTAGTCTGGGTTTGATGCCGCTTATAATAAGACCATTATCTCCCTTGACTTGACCGTTTGTTTGCAGTTGGTAGACAGAGGCGTAATCAAGCTTAATGCCCAGATTAGCACACCAGGTTTTCACCTCGTCAGCTGTGAAATTCGAACCGTTATCGATGATGATGCTGTGCGGTACACCGCAACGGTGTACCACATCGGATATAAATGCAATCACCGGTCCGGACTCGGCCGTTTTAACTGGTCGAGCCTCTATCCACTTGGTGAATTTGTCCACCATGAGCAGCAGATATTTTTTCTTATGGCTTCCCCCTTTGAGGGGTCTGACCATGTCCAAGCCCCAGACCGCAAAGGGCCATGTAATGGGGATTGTTTGTAGAGCGGTTGGGGGCATATGGCTTTGGTTGGAGAAAAGTTGGCATCCGACACAGCGCTGGACGAGGTCCTGTGTGTCTGCCCGGGCCGTAGGCCAGTAAAATCCTGTACGGAAGGCCTTGCTAACAAGTGCCCGGGCTGCGGCGTGGTGCCCACCGAGACCGGCGTGAATTTCTGCCAAGCGTTGCCGCCCCTCCTCCTCGGAGATACACCTTTGAAGGACTTCGGTAGTGCTTTTCTTGTAGAGCTCTCCTTCGTGAACTTTATAGGCCTTCGAACGCCGGACGATGCGGCGAGCCTCGTTCTGATCTTCTGAGAGCTTCTTCCTATTAAAGTAGGCCAAGAATGGTTCGGTCCACGGGGCGATTACTGCCATTATGAGGTGGGCCGATGGCGTTACTTCGGTGGTTGAGCCTCCGATGATATCGGCGTGTTCGTTATCTGTGTTTGTGTTCGGAACGGGACTGTCGTTCCTATCTCCCCCTTGCCATACCACGGATGGCTTAAAGAGCCTTTTGAGGAAGATGTCAGGTGGGACGGGGTCGCGCTTAGCGCCGATGCGAGCAAGGACGTCTGCCGCTTGGTTACTTTCACGGGCGATGTGATGAAATTCGAGTCCCTCGAACCGAGCCGACATCTTCAAAACGGCATTGCGATAAGCTGCCATCTTTGGATCTTTGGCATCAAAGTCTCCATTAATTTGGGATATTGCGAGGTTTGAGTCCCCGCACACCTCCAGGCGTTGTATGCCCATTGATACGGCCATCCGAAGGCCATGTAGCAAGGCCTCGTATTCGGCTGCGTTGTTGGAGTGTGTGTATAATATTTGGAGTACGTACTGGACGATATCTCCTGTGGGGGACGTTAATACGACGCCCGCCCCTAGCCCTGCCAACATCTTGGAGCCGTCAAAATGCATCACCCAGTTGAAATACGCGCCGTACTCTTTACGGAGTTCGGCTTCTGTCCATTCGGCGACGAAGTTAGCCAATACCTGGGATTTGATGGCTCGACGTGGTTTGTACGTGATGTCGAATGGCAGGAGCTCAATGGCCCATTTGGCAATCCAGCCCGTTGCATCCTGGTTGTTAATTATATCATTGAGGGCGGCGTAGAAGGCGATAGAGCGGCAGCGCCTGTTCTCCCAACCTGGAGATGAAGCGGCTTAAAGCTGCCACGCACCCAGCGAGTTTTTGGACCTGCTTGAGTTCGGTTGGTGTAGCCAGTTGTGACAGAGCTCGGATTTTGGCTGGATTTTCTTCAATCCCTCTATTAGAAACGATGAAGCCCAATAGTTTACCGGCGGGGACACCGAAGACGCACTTTTCTGGGTTAAGCTTGATGTCGTATGTGTGGAGGTTGTCGAATGTGAGACGCAAGTCGTCTATTAGTGTTTCGACGTGTCTAGTTTTGATGACGACGTCGTCCATGTAGGCCTCCACTGTTTTGCCGATCTGTTTCTCGAGGCATGTTTGGATCATGCGCTGGTAGGTGGCGTCGGCGTTCTTGAGCCCGAAAGGCATGGTGTTGAAGCTAAACGGCCCGTATGGTGTAATGAATGTTGTTGCGGCTTGATCGGACTCCTTCATTTTTATTTGATGGTATCCGGAATATGCATCAAGGAAGCACAGTGAGTCGTGACCTGCGGTAGCGTCAATGATTTGGTCAATGCGGGGAAGAGGGAAGGGATCCTTAGGGCAAGCCTTGTTAAGGTCTTTGAAATCAACGCATAGGCGCCAGGATTTATCCTTCTTTGGTACCATTACCAAGTTTGCCAACCAGTCCGGATGTTTGATGTCTTTGATGAATCCGGCCTCGATGAGTTTGGCTAGCTCCTCCCCCATAGCTTGTCGTTTGGGTTCGGAAAAGCGCCGCAGAGTTTGCTTGACCGGCTTATATCCCTTTAATATGTTGAGGCTATGTTCGGCCAACTCGCGCAGGATTCCTGGCATATCGAAAGGATGCCAGGCGAATATATCCCAGTTTTCGCACAGGAAGTCTCGTAGTGCGGCGTCGACTGCAGGGCTGAGTTGCGATCCGATAGACACTGTCTTCTTCGGGTCTGTTGGATGGACCGGAAATTTGACTATTTCTTCTACTGGTTTGAAGGAAGTGGATTTGGGTCGTTTGTCCAGGATCACATCGTCCTAATCCACGATGGAGCGTAATGCGGTTAGTTCTTCAGCCGCAAGGGCCTCAGACAATGCCTCGAGGGCCAAGGATGCGGTTCTATTCTCGGCGCGGAGGGCTATGTCCGGATCGCTGACGAGGGTGATTATTCCTTTAGGCCCGGGCATTTTTAGCTTCATATACCCATAATGAGGTATGGCTTGAAAGCGTATGAAGGCCTCTCGCCCTAACAGGGCGTGGTACCCACTGTTGAAAGGGGCCACCTGGAAAGTTATTTCTTCAGACCGATAATTCTCCGGCGTGCCGAACACCACATCAAGTGTAATTTTTCCTGCACACCGAGCTTCCCGACTAGGAATGATACCTCGAAAGGTTGTGTTGCTTTTCTCGATGCGGCTCCTGTCTATTTCCATCTTGTGGAGCGTGTCCTCGTAAATGAGGTTTAGTCCACTGCCGCCATCCATGAGGACTTTTGTAAGTCAAAAGCCGTCCACGATGGGACTGAGGACTAGGGCAGCTAGCGCTCGGACTGTTCTGTATTTAGGTTCGTCACTGGCGTTGAAGGTTATGGCCGTGTTGTTCCAGGGGTCAATTGCAGCGACCTGGCAAACTTTGGTGAGATCGCGCAGGGCCCTTTTACGCTTATTGTTTGAAGCGAATGTCTCGAAGACTGCCAGTACTCTATTGTCATCGTTTGCTGGAGGGTGTTATTCTGGGATGTCCTTGATAAGGATGTTCTCGCCGCTCTTGGCCACCTGCCGAAGTATCCAACATGCTCTAAGGCTGTGGGTTGCCACGGTATCTGGCGTCGTGTGTATTTTGTATGGGCCATTGAGCCATCCCTCCAGAATGGTGTCGTGCAACATAATAGGTTTATGTTTTTTGACTGTTCGGCTGGGCGTGCCATGGGAGCGCGTCCTTTTTGCCTGTGGGGGGAGCCGGGATGGTTCCCAGCAAGCTGCCCGAGTTTTCCAGGCGATTTCCATCGCGCTGTACTTTTGTACGATAGTTGCTAGGTCAGCGAACTTTGGTATGCGACGATGAATGATGGCATTAAGGATACCTTTGTCCGCGTAGTTGTTGGAGAATGCTGCTATCGCGTCTTCGTCGCGGCAGTCTTTTACCTTGTTTTTAACAAGGAGGAATCTGGCCCAGAAGTGCTGGACCGTTTCCTGAGACTGTTGTTTGATGCTCCTGAGAGCATCTATGTCCAGGTGGGTGGGTGGAATTGAATCCGAACCCTGACCCGATTTTGGATCCGGAGTTTGGAGGTCTACCGGGCCGGACAGTTAGGGCTCCGGGATATCGGCTGATTTTTTAGGCTCGTCGTCCGACTTTATGTTCGGAGGAAGAGGCATTCTTTTCTGCTGGAGAGTGTCCGGTTCTTCGAGATCGGCGATCCGAACATAGTCCGTCCTCAATATAGTAGAAGAGTTGCTCCGCTCCTCGACTACCGCTATCTGATGGGTGATCGGTGGAGTTTTAATTTCTCTCTCGTCGGTTTTAAGCCCGACCCGATCGTAGTCTGTAGCGACCCCAAGGCGGCCATGCGATCCAGGAGTTCGTTCAATGACGATAAATCTATTGGATCCATGCGGGCGGAGTATTCGGGATCAACACAGAGGCGATTTTCGATGACTTGAGAGGTCATCGTCGGCTTAAGGGCCGAGCCGGCATCCATGACGAAGCCGCCGAGCCGGAGAGTTTGGCCCGGGGCCAGGGCTCCTCCGGAGATGATATTATCCTTGACAACAAGGCGAGCCATCGACCCTCTCAGCGACGACACACTGGAACTCTCAATGAAAGCACCAATGTCGGTGTCAAAACCGGCGGATCTCGGGTAGGGGGTCCCGAACTGTGCGTCTAGGATCGATGGTAACAGGAGACGGGGGACACAATGTTTACCCAGGTTCGGGCCCTCTCTATGGAGGTAATACCCTACTTCCTTCTTGATTGATCGTGATGAATATGAGTGTTTACAAGAGTTGATCTACCACGAGATCGTAATGGCTGAACCCTAGAAGTCTAGCCTATGAGTATATGGTAATGAATCTGTCCTATCCGGACTATGCCCTCCGGTTTATATAGACACCGGAGAGATCTAGGGTTACATGGAGTCGGTTACATAGGAGGAAATCTTCATAATCGGTCGCCTAGCTTGCCTTCCACGCTAAGTAGAGTCCAATCCGGACACGGGTATAGTCTTCGGTCTTCATGTCTTCATAGCCCATCAGTCCGGCCCAACAGATAACTGGCCGGACGCCCGAGGACCCCTTAGTCCAGGACTCCCTCAGTGCTCCCCTCCCCCATATATAAAGGAGGGAGGGAGGAGGCACCGGCCTAGGGGGCGCGCCAAGCATAGGGAGTCTTACTAGGACTCTCAAGTCCTAGTAGGATTCCCTTTCCTATTCGGAGTAGGAGAGAAGGAAAGACAGTGAGAGGGAGAAGGAAAGGGGGGCAGTGCCCCCACCCCTTGTCCAATTCGGTTTGGGCAGGGGGGAGGCGCGCGTCACCTCTTGGCCCTTCTCCCCTCTCTCAACTAAAGCCCAATAAGGCCCATTACTTCTGCCGGCGAATTCCTGTAACTCCCCGGTACTCCGAAAAATACTCGAATCACTCGGAACCTTTCCGATGTCCGAATATAGCCTTCCAATATATGAATCTTTATGTGTTGACCATTTCGAGACTCCTCATCATGTCCGTGATCTCATCCGGGACTCCAAACAAACTTCGGTCATCAAATCACATAACTCATAATACAAATCTTCATCGAACGTTAAGCGTGCGGACCCTACGGGTTTGAGAACTATATAGACATGACCGAGACACATCTCTGGTCAATAACCAATAGCAGAACCAGGATGCTCATATTGGCTCCTACATATTCTACGAAGATCTTTATCGGTCAAACCGCATAACAACATACGTTGTTCCCTTTGTCATCGGCATGTTACTTGCCCAAGGTTCGATCGTCGGTATCCTCATACCTAGTTCAATCTTGTTACCGGCAAGTCTCTTTACTCGTTCCGTAATGCATCATCCCATAACTAACTCATTAGTCACATTGCTTGCAAGGCTTATAGTGATGTGCATTACCGAGAGGGCCCAGAGGTACCTCTCTGATTCACGGAGTGACAAATCCTAATCTTGGTATATGACAACCCAATAAACACCTTCGGAGACACCTGTAGAGCATCTTTATAATCATCCAGTTACGTTGTGACGTTTGATAGCACACAAGGTGTTCCTCCGGTATTCGGGAGTTTCATAATCTCATATTCAGAGGAACATGTATAAGTCATGAAGAAAGCAATAGCAATAAAACTAAATGAGCATTTATGCTAAGCTAACGGATGGGTCTTGTGCATCACATCATTCTCTAATGATGTGATCTCGTTCATCAAATGACAACACATGTCTATGGCTAGGAAACATAACCATCTTTGATGAACGAGCTAGTCAAGTAGAGGCATACTAGGGCACTCTGTTTTGTCTATGTATTCACACATGTATCAAGTTTCTGGTTAATACAATTCTAGCATGAATAATAAACATTTATCATGATATAAAGAAATATAAATAACAACTTTATTATTGCCTCTGGGGCATATTCCCTTCAGTCTCCCACTTGCACTAGATTCAATAATCTAGTTCACATCGCCATGTGATTTAACACCAATAGCTCACATCACCATGTGATTAGTTCACATCACCATGTGACAAATACCCAAAAGGTTTTACTAGAGTCAATAATCTAGTTCACATCGCTATGTGATTAACACCCAAAGAGTACTAAGGTGTGATCATGTTTTGCTTGTGAGAGAAGCTTAGTCAATGGGTCTGTCACATTCAGAGCTGTGTGTATTTTTCAACTTTTGTATGTCTACAATGCTCTGCATGGAGCTACTCTAGCTAATTGCTCCCACTTTCAATATGTATCCAGATCGAGACTCAGAGTCATCCAGATCGGTGTCAAATCTTGCATCAACGTAACTCTTTACGACAAACTCTTTATCACCTCCATAACTGAGAAATATTTCCTTATTCCTCTAAGGATAATTTTGACCAATGTCCAGTGATCTACTCCTAGATCACTATTGTACTCCCTTGCCAAACTCAGGGAAGGGTATACAATAGGTCTGGTACACAACATGGCATACCTTATAGAACCTATGGCTGAGACATAGGGAATGACTTTCATTCTCTCTCTATCTTCTGCCCTGGTCGGGCTTTGAGTCTTACTCAACTTCACACCTTGAAACATAGGCAAGAACTCCTTCTTTGAATGTTCCATTTTGAACTACTTCGAAATCTTGTCAAGGTATATATTCGTTTAAAAAACTTATCAAGTGTCTTGATCTATCTCTATAGATCTTGATGCCCAATATGTAAGCAGGTTCACCGAGGACTTTCTTTGAAAAACTCCTTTCAAACACTCCTTTATGCTTTCCAGAAAATACTACATCATTTCCGATCAAAAATATGTCATTCACATATACTTATCAGAAAGGCTGTAGTGCTCCCACTCAATTTCTTGTAAATACAGGCTTCACCGCAAGTCTGTATAAAACTATATGCTTTGATCAACTCATCAAGCATATATTCCAACTCCGAGATGCTTGCACCAGTTCATAGATGGATTGCTAGAGCTTGCACACTTTGTTAGTACCTTTAGGATCAACAAAACTTTCTGGTTGCATCATATACAACTCTTCTTTAATAAATCCATTAAGGAATGCAGTTTTGATATCCATTTCCCATATTTCATAAAACGTGGCAATTGCTAACATGATTCGGACAGACTTTAAGCATCGATATGAGTGAGAAAATCTCATCATAGTCAACACCTTGAACTTGTCGAAAACCTTTGGCGACAAGTCGAGCTTTGTAGATAGTAACACTACTATCAGCATCCATCTTCCTCTTGGAGATCCATTTATTCTCAGTGGCCTGCCGATCATCGGGCTAGTCCACCAAAGTCCACACTTTGTTCTTATACATGGACCCTATCTTAGATTTCATGGCCTCAAACCATTTCGCGGAATCTGGGCTCATCATCGCTTCCTCATAGTTCGTAGGTTCGTCATGGTCTAGTAACATGATTCCCAGAATAGGATTACCGTACCACTCTGGTGCGAAACATACTCTATTTGACCTACGAGGTTCGGTAGTAACTTGATCTGAAGTTTCATGATCATCATCATTAACTTCCTCACTAATTGGTGTAGGCATCACTGGAACTGATTTCTATGATGAACTACTTTCCAATTTGGGGGAAGGTATAATTACCTCATCAAGTTTTACTTTCCTCACACTCACTTCTTTCGAGAGAAACTCCTTCTCTAGAAAGGATCCATTCTTAGCAACGAATATCTTGCCTTCGGATCTGTGATAGAAGGTGTACCCAACAGTTTCCTTTGGGTATCCTATGAAGACGCATTTCTCCGATTTGGGTTTGAGCTTATCAGGTTGAAGCTTTTTCACATAAGCATCGCAGCCCCAAACTTTAAGAAACGACTACTTAGGTTTCTTGCCAAACCACAGTTCATTTGGTGTCGTCTCAACGGATTTAGATGGTGCCCTATTTAACGTGAATGCAACTGTCTCTAATTCATAACCCCAAAACAATAGTGGTAAATCTGTAAGAGACATCATAGATCGCACCATGTCTAATAAAGTACGGTTATGACGTTCGGACACACCATTACGCTGTGGTGTTCCAGGTGGCGTGAGTTGCAAAACTATTCCGCACTGTTTCAAATGAAGACCAAACTCGTAACTCAAATATTTGTCTCCGCTAGAAACTTTATTTTCTTGTTACGATGATTTTCCACTTCACTCTGAAATTCTTTGAACTTTTCAAATGTTTCAGACTTATGTTTCATCAAGTAGATATACCCATATCTGCTCAAATCATCTGTGAAGGTCAGAAAATAATGATACCCGCCGCGAGCCTCAACACTCATCGGACCGTATACATCAGTATGTATTATTTCCAATAAGTCAGTTGCTCGCTCCATTGTTCCGGAGAACGGAGTCTTAGTCATCTTGCCCAGGAGGCATGGTTCGCAAGCATCAAGTGATTCATAATCAAGTGATTCCAAAAGCCCATCAGCATGGAGTTTCTTCATGCACTTTATACCAATATGACCTAAACGGCAGTGCCACAAATAAGTTGCACTATCATTATTAACTTTGCATCTATTGGCATCAATATTATGAATATTTGTATCACTACGATCGAGATTCAATAAACCATTTATATTGAGTGTATGACCATAGAAGGTTTTATTCATGTAAATAGAACAACAATTATTCTTTGACTTAAATGAATAACCGTATTACAATAAACATGATCCAATCATATTCATGCTCAGTGCAAACACCAAATAACATTTATTTTAGGTTCAACACTAATCCCAGAGGTAAAGGGAGTGTGCGATGGTGATCTTATCAACCTTGGAATCACTTCCAACACACATCATCACCTCGCCCTTAACTAGTCTCTGTTTATTTTGCAACTCTTGCTTCGAGTTACTACTCTTAGCAACTGAACCAGTATCAACTACCGAGGGGTTGCTATAAACACTAGTAAAGTACACATCAATAACATGTATATCTAATATACCTTTGTTCACTTTGCCATCCTTCTTATCCGCCAAGTATCTAGGGCAGTTCCACTTCCAGTGACCACCATTTCCTTTGTAGTAGAAGCACTCAGTTTCCGGCTTGGGTCTAGCTTTGGGCTTCTTCATGGGAGTGGCAACTTGCTTGCCATTCTTCTTGAAGTTCCCTATCTTTCCCTTGCCCTTTTACTTGAAAGTATTGGTCTTGTTAACCATCAACACTTGATGCTTTTTCTTTGATTTCTACCTTCGCCGATTTCAGCATCGTGAAGAGCTTGGGAATCGTTTCCGTTATCCCTTGCATATTATAGTTCGTCACAAAGTTCAAGTAACTTTGTGATAGTGACTAGAGAACTTTGTCAATCACTATCTTATCTAGAAGATTAACTCCCACTTGACTCAAGTGATTGTAGTATTCAGACATTCTGAGCGCATGCTCACTAGCTGAGCTATTCTCCTCCATCTTGTAGGCAAAGTACTTGTCAGAGGTCTCATACCCCTTAACTCGGGCATGAGTCTGAAATACCAATTTCAGCTATTGGAACATCTTATATGCTCTGTGGCATTCAAAATGTTTTTGAAGTCCCGGTTCTAAGCCGTAAAGCATGGTGCACTAAACTATCTAGTAGTTATCCTACCGAGCTTGCCAAACGTTCATAACGTCTGTTATCCGCTCCTGCAATAGGTCCGTCACCTAGCGGTGCATCAAGGACATAATTCTTCTGTGCAGCAATGAGGATAATCCTCAGATCATGGACCTAGTCCGCATCATTGCTACTATCATCTTTCAACATAGTTTTTCTCTAGGAACATATCAAAAATAAACGGGGAGCTACATCGCAGCTATTGATCTACAACATAGTTATGCAAATACTATTAGGACTAAGTTCATGATAAATTAAAGTTCAATTAATCATATTACTTAAGAACTCCCACTTAGATAGACATCCCTCTAGTCATCTAAATGATCACGTGATGCATATCAACTAAACCATGTCCGATCATCACGTGAGATGGAGAAGTTTTCAATGGTGAACATCACTATGTTGATCATATCTACTATATGATTCACGCTCGACCTTTCAGTCTTAGTGTTCTGAGGCCATATCTGCATATGCTAGGCTCGTCAAGTTTAACCCGAGTATTCTGCGTGTGCAAAGCTGGCTTGCACCTGTTGTATGTGAACGTAGAGCTTATCACACCCGATCATCACTGTAACATCCCAAAATTTCAATTTGGAATGTTATACATAGGCCATTCATGCATATCATATTTTATTGCATTTTCGATTTGCGATCCTCGAAATTCTAAGCAACTCAAGGCCCCACGGAGAGAGTTGGGGATTTCACGTTCTTCATATTTGAATTTTTGTCAAATATTGAAACAAGGATCATTTTGGTTTTAATTAAATTTTCTTTCCGAAATTATTTCATATCAAAATATATGAGAGGAGATAATATGACTTCTCCAAAATAAATGAAATATTGGAGGAAAAATATTAAAATCAAATAAATAATTTATTTGGATTTTATTGCAATTTTATTTGAATTAGAAAAATATGCATTTTTCAAAATTGTATTTTAGGGCCAAAAAATGTTCATCTTGTTCTAAATATTCATTTAGATGGCGAAAATTTGTTTTGGTATTTTTAGATTTTTATTTATTTATTTTTATAGGATTTTTCCGGCGAAATTCGTTTAAAAAAAGGGTCAAACCGACTCCGGTCTGTAACCGGCCAGGACTCCCCAGGCCGGCCCTCTTATAAGCCGCGCCCCCCGACCCCGCATCCCACCCCGCCACCGCAGCCCAGCCGCGCCTCCCGAAATTCTTTTTTTAGTTTAGATCGGTTCGGTTTTCCGTCGGTTTATTTACTTTGCGGATGATCGTCCGTACATTCGTTTTAACGAACGCCGTTCATCCGTTAGTCACAGACAGCGAACGTTCGTTCGTTAGCCTGTTCGTCAGTTTTCTTTTTCCATGGTTTTTCGCGATTATTTTCGATTGCGATTTCTGCCCTAATCTTCGATCTAGTATATCTTTTCGCTCGTTTGTCCGAATCAGGTGAAACTAGCGCCTAGATCTTCGTCTCGAAGCCCTCTTTCTGTTTAACCAACTTGAACAAGAATTTGGTACTGTAAAATTTGACTTTAGTCCTGATTAGTAATCGGATCTTGTTTCTTTTGCAGTTTGAGTTTTGTTGCTCCGTTTGATTTGATTCTTTTTGCAAACCGGAGTTCTTCAGTTGAACTTTCTGGTTAGATCTTCTTATTTGAGATTTACCCGTGTTTTTCTTTGCTTGATTGCTTATGTATGCTATTGTTTGTTTGCGATAGAATTCCCGGAGTGCGAAGCGTGCTACTACGAGTCACTAGGTTTTGCGGATCGTCAGCAAAGCAAGTAACACATTGATCATACCCCTTTCATACCTAGTTTTTATGCATTAGTTTCAACCCTCACACATTGCATGAGTAGGATCTCTTAACATGTGGGTTTGGGAAGTAGATGATGAGGTAGAACCTATTACCTGTTTTATTATCAAACCCTTGGGAGTTACTTCTACTTTATGCTTATATTGCCATGCTATGCTCGTAGAGGTGGATTGGGTTTGAGTGTATCCATGACAGATGTGAGTATGTTAATTAATGGTTCAACTTAAGATGGCAACTTTAACACACATCTGGGTGGATTGCTTGTGGGCACCTGGAGAATCCAGTGTTGTCCTAGGATATCCCGGAGAACCCGTGTGATCATCCTACGGTCCGCCACCAAGGCTCAAAGGGATCATAAGATTATTCATGCTAGAAACTTCCGTGTGCAGCCACAAGCCATTATGGGCTCTGGCATAGTTGAGTATGTTGCATGACCTCTTCCAGTGGTAGGCTAGCAGATGTAGGGGATGTAGGTTGGTACTGTCTACCCGGGGGTAGAGTTAATGCTTCTGAAAGACTGTGTCTCGGTCATCCGTTTCTCAAACACCATGTAGTGCGAGAAATCTAATGGAGGAGATCGAGTCTTGTGGGGAAAAGTGCGCAAACCTCTGCAGAGTGTATAAAATAATCATGGTTAGCCGTGTCCCCGGTTATGGACATCTTGAGTATCTGGTACTTCAATTATTGATTTGATCTCATCACTCTAAATTAATTTGTTGGGTTGTTAATGATTACTTTAATGGGGATTGAGTTGGAGGAACCTTCTCAATGATGTTTCAACCACCATGATAGTTAAATAAAATTTATTCCTTTGATGTATGAAAAAATTGGCTTTTCGCAAAAACAATATAACCTTAGAGCCTCCACCAGCCATATATGCATGTAGTGATAGCATTTATCTGTTCATTGCTCTACTGTGTTATATTGCCAGCATATTCTATGTGCTGACCCGTTCTCGGGCTGCAACGTATCATGTTGCAGACTTTCCAGACGAAGAGTAAGGTTTGCTAGGCCGTTGTCGTGCACTCAGCTATGCCGTTGGAGTTGATGGACTCACTTTATCTTTCAAGCCTTCCGCTGCTATCTTAGTAATATGGCCTTAAGCCATATTTATTGTAATAAGTTCTCTTTTGGAGACATTCGATATAATAAGTGTGTGATTGCTACTTCGTTATAAATCCTTCGAGTACTGTGTGTGTCAGCATTACCGATCCAGGGATGACACTGAAGCACGGAGACTTGACCGTCTGAGGTCGGGTCGCTACAATCACGTTGTGTCTCGGCACGAAGAACTGTCGCAACGGTGCATACTCAGGGAGAACACTTATACCTTGAAATTTTAGTGAGAGATCATCTTATAATGCTACCACCGTACTAAGCAAAATAAGATGCATAAAGGATAAAACATCACATGCAATCAATATAAGTGATATGATATGGCCATCATCATCTTGTGCCTTTGATCTCCATCTCCAAAGCACCGTCATGATCACCATCGTCACCGGCTTGACACCTTGATCTCCATCGAAGCATCGTTATTGTCTCAGCAACTATTGCTTCTACGACTATCGCTACCGCTTAGTGATAAAGTAAAGCAATTACATGGTGATTGCATTTCATACAATAAAGCGACAACCATATGGCTCCTGCTAGTTGCTGATAACTGTTACAAAACATGATCATCTCATACAACAATTTATATATCATCACGTCCTGACCATGTCACATCACAGCAAGCCCTGCAAAAACAAGTTAGACGTCCTCTACTTTGTTGTTGCAAGTTTTACATGGCTGCTACGGGCTTAGCAAGAACCGTTCTTACCTAAGCATCAAAAGCACAACGATTTTTCGTCAAGTGTGCTGTTTTAACCTTCAACAAGGACCGAGCGTAGTTACACTCGATTCAACTAAAGTTGGAGAAACAGACACCTACTAGCCACCTGTGTGCGAAGCACGGTGGTAGAACCAGTCTCATGAACGCGGTCATGTAATACCGGTCTGGGCCGCTTCATCCAACAATACCGCCGAATCAAAGTATGACATGCTGGTAAGCAG
This sequence comes from Aegilops tauschii subsp. strangulata, assembly GCF_002575655.3. Taxonomy (NCBI): domain Eukaryota; kingdom Viridiplantae; phylum Streptophyta; class Magnoliopsida; order Poales; family Poaceae; genus Aegilops; species Aegilops tauschii. The sequence goes on from NC_053038.3 coordinate 333,802,040, forward strand.
TATGACTTTTATCGCCCACAACTCTTTGTGTTCTACTCGTGCATATAACATCTACGCATAGACCTGGCTCGGATGCCACTGTTGGGGAACGTACTATTTCAAAATTTTCCTACGATCACGCAAGATCTATCTTGGAGAAGCATAGCAACGAGCGGGGAGAGTGTGTCCACATACCCTCGTAGACCGAAAGCGGAAGCGTTTAGTAACGCGGTTGATGTAGTTGAACGTCTTCGCGATCCAACCGATCCAAGTACCGAACGCACGGCACCTCCGCGTTCAGCACACGTTCAACTCGATGACGTCCCTCGAGCTCTTGATCCAGTTGAGGACGACGGAGAGTTCCGTCAGTACGACCGCATGGTGACGATGATGATGAAGTTACCGGCGCAGGGCTTCGCCTAAGCACAACGACGATATGACTGAGGTGTGTAACTGTGGAGGGGGGCACCGCACACGGCTAAGACAAATCTTGAGTGCCTTTGGGGTGCTCTCCTCCCCCGTATATAAAGGAGGGAGGGAGGAGGCGGCCGTCCTAGGGGGCGCGCCAAGCATAGGGAGTCCTACTAGGACTCCCAGGTCCTAGTAGGATTCCCTTTCCTATTCGGAGTAGAAGAGAAGAAAAGAGAGGGAGAGGGAGAAGGAAAGGGGGGCGCGCCCCCACCCCTTGTCCAATTCGGTTTGGGCAGGGGGGCACGCACCACCTCTTGGCCCTTCTCCCCTCTCTCCACTAAACCCAATAAGGCCCATTACTTCTCCCGGCGAATTCCCGTAACTCCCTGGTACTCCGAAAAATACCCGAATCACTCGGAACCTTTCTGATGTCCGAATATAGCCTTCCAATATATGAATCTTTACCTCTCGACCATTTCGAGACTCCTTGTCATGTCCGTGATCTCATCCGGGACTCTAAACAAACTTCGGTCATCAAATGACATAACTCATAATACAAATCGTCATCAAACGTTAAGCGTGCGGACCCTACGGGTTCGAAAACTATGTAGACATGACCAAGACACATCTCTGGTCAATAACCAATAGCAGAACCTGGATGCTCATATTGGCTCCTACATATTCTACGGAGATCTTTATCAGTCAAACTGCATAACAACATACGTTGTTCCCTTTGTCATCGGTATGTTATTTGCCCGAGATTCGATCGTCTGTATCCTCATACCTAGTTCAATCTCGTTACCGGCAAGTCTCTTTACTAGTTCTGTATGCATCATCCCGTAACTAACTCATTAGTCACATTGCTTGCAAGGCTTATAGTGATGTGCATTACCGAGAGGGCCCAGAGATACCTCTCCGATTCACGGAGTGATAAATCCTAATCTTGATCTATGCCAACCCAACAAACACCTTCGGAGACACCTGTAGAGCATATTTATAATCACCCAGTTACGTTGTGACGTTTGATAGCACACAAGGTGTTTCTCCGATATTCGGGAGTTGCATAATCTCATAGTCAGAGGAACATGTATAACTCATGAAGAAAGCAATAGCAATAAAACTAAACGATCATTTATGCTAAGCTAACGGATGGGTCTTGTCCATCACATCATTCTTTAATGATGTGATCCCGTTCATCAAATGACAACACATGTCTATGGCTAGGAAACATAACCATCTTTGATAAACGAGCTAGTCAAGTAGAGGCATACTAGGGACACTCTGTTTTGTCTATGTATTCACACATGTATCAAGTTTCCGGTTAATACAATTTTAGCATGAATAATAAACATTTATCATGATATAAAGAAATATAAATAACAACTTTATTATTGCCTCTAGGGCATATTTCCTTCAAAGATTGTCTAGATGACTGAGGGTACTAGGCACCAATCTTCCATTGTTGAGTGGGCAAAGCTGATAAATGCTCCAGAAGAGGCAGATGATGGTACTGATGTGTATGCCAGCCCAGAAAAGATCACAACTCCATGGCACACATGTACAAAGAAATTCCAGATAATGCCTTGGAAACACTTAAGTTTGGCTCTATTTATTACCTTCTGTTAGGGCTGCCAACAATCAACACTATCCTCAGGCACACTTTGTTGCCCAAGTCTCGAGATCACAGGATGATCAGAGGGCACTCCATCAACTTTCTACACATGTTTGATGTGCCAGAGAAATTCAAAGTGATGAGTTTGATTGTTGAGACTATTAAGAGGACTGCAGCTGACCAGAAGAGATCATGTGGCTATGCTCCACATATTGAAATGCTCATAAATTTCAAGCTGGGCACATGCACATATTAGTTGGACAAAGAGCACCTTTCCTTGAGGCCTGATTTTGAGGATAACACTGTTGTGATGGATGCTTCACATCCAACTTCTGTTGAGGCTCAAGAGAAGAGAGAGAAGGCACAGGCTAAAAAAGCTTCAAAGATTCCAGATCCTTCCGCAGTCAATCTCAAGACCAAGCAGGACCAGCTCGGCTATCTGCTTGAGGCCACTGTGAGAATAGAGAAAGGACTAGCTACCCTGACTCGAAATCAAGAGAGCCTTGAAAGGATCTTTGAGACAAAGCTACATGACTTGGATGTCAAGGTCACTGAGATACAGACTTCAGTTGAGAAGATACAAGAAGACCTTGAGGATAGGAGTGACAGGACAACCACAGATGCTTGTTAGAGGGTGCCTATAAGACAGAGGTCTGCAGCAGCGCCAATGATTGATTCTAGGGCCACAACTTCAGCTCCTGCAGCCACAGCCTCAGTTGCCCATCGAGTGGAAACCCCTCCCGTTCCTCAGACGCCAGCCGAAGTCTTTGCAGATGCTATTCTCTCCACGCCATCTTGGCACTCGGGAGCTCCCGGAGATCATGCTTAGAGTGCCGTATAGCACTATGCATTTTCGAGCTTTTTGGTAACTTGTTGCCAAAGGGGGAGAAAGTGTATAGATCACAGGCTGTGTGAGAGAGAGAGAGTGTGTGTGTGTGTGTTTTGCTTTTTTATTGATCTCTCTTGCTACTTATTTGGTTGTGTGTTTGCTACAATATTTGTGCTTGTGTGTGAGATACCTTTATGATCATGTGGTGGATCATAGTATTCTTTATTATGCTATGCTTGAATGATGTTGTCCTATATCTTGTGTATGATCTATCATATTTGTCTTGGTGATGAGTGCATTTTATGTATGTTCTATCATTTTGAGTGCTCCACCAAGATGTATGTGACATGGAAGAGTAACCCATGAGCCTAATCGATTGTGCATTTGCATTCAAAAGCAAATCATAAATAATGCACAAATTTAGGGGGAGCTCTTGCTTATCACATACTTCTCAAAGCGACGATGTATTTCATTCTTATTATCATTTTTCGACGCTTTGATCTATATTTTGTCATAAATTACCAAAACGGGGGAGATTGAAAGTGCAACTAATCCATGGGTGGTTTTGGTAATTCATAACAACATATATATCATTGAACTAATATCTTTCAAGATGATTATTTCAGAAAGTTCAATGATTGGCATGGCATGGACTAGAGATGTGGACCCCTCAAAGTGCTAAGGAAAAATATTGGCAAAAGCTCAAGACTCTTCATTTCTATTTTAGTGATCCAAGATCACATTGAGTCCATAGGAAAGCCAATACTATTAAAAGGGGATGAGGTGTTGCTTAATGTTCTACTTGCTCAAAATGCTTAATGATATGCTCCAAAACCCTCAACCACTTTCTCATATCCAAATATGTCCTAAACCTAAAGTCAAACTCGGCCCCACCGATTTGATTCATCCCGCGCCACCGATTTCACTTGACATAGTCATATCTACAAACCCTAATCAGTTCGGTCTCACCGAGATGGGATTGCAAACTCTTTCTTTCCCTTCGTAACGTTTCGGTCTTACCGAAAGGAGCGATCAGTCCCACCGAGTTCGCAATGCAAACTCCATGTTTCCCTTTCATAACATTTCGGTCTTACCGAAAGGAGCGATCGATCCCATCGAGTTTGCCTGACCAACTCTCTGTTAACCTATTACTAAAATCGGTCTCACCAAGTTGAAGTGATCGGTCAAACCGAGATTAATTTTTGCCCTAACCCTAGCGCATCGGTACCACCGAGTTGATCATGTTGGTCCCACCAAAAATCCTAACGTTCACATTTTGGACTGAATCGGTCTCACCGAGTTCATACATTCGGTCTGACCGAGTTGGCTCTTTTGTGTGTAACGGTTAGATTTTGTGTGGAGGCTATATATACCCCTCCACCCTCCTCTCCATTAGAGAGAGAGAGCCATCAGAACGTGCCTACACTTCCAGCATTCATTTTCTAAGAGAGAACCACCTACTCATGTGTTGAGACCGAGACATTCCAATCCAACCACAAGAATCTTGATCTCTAGCCTTCCCCAAGTTGCTTCCCACTCAAATCATCTTTCCACCATAGCCAAATCTGTGAGAGAGAGTTGAGTGTTGGGGAGACTATCATTTGAAGCAGAAGAGCAAGGAGTTCATCATCAACACACAATCTATTACTTTTGGAGAGTGGTGTCTCTTAGATTGGTTAGGTGTCACTTGGGAGCCTCCGTTAAGATTGTGGAGTTAAACCAAGGAGTTTGTAAGGGCAAGGAGATCGCCTACTTCGTGAAGATCTACCCAAGTGAGGCAAGTCCTTCGTGGGCGATGCCATGGTGGGATAGACAATGTTGCTTCTTCGTGGACCCTTCGTGGGTGGAGCCCTCCGTGGACTCGCGCAACCGTTACCCTTCGTGGGTTGAAGTCTCCATCAACGTGGATGTACGATTGCACCTATCGGAACCACGCCAAAAATTTCCATGTCTACATTGTGTTTGCTCCCTCCAAACCCCTCCCTTTACCTCCATATGCAATGATTTACGTTCCACTGCTATACTCTTAGAATTGCATGTGTAGGTTGATTTCTTGACTTGTGCTAAGTTGTTAAAATCTGCCAACACTTAAAATTGGGAAAAGGCTAGATTTTTATTTGGTCAAGTAGTCTAATCACCCCATTCTAAACCTACTTTCGGTCCTACACCTTTGCATGGGCACGCCATGCAGCATGCAAGCCACGAGCCGTGAATACCTGTGCAACCCGCGGTGGGGAGCCCCTTGCAGGTTTGTGTGGAGGAGCTGCGTGCTCAAATGTGCAAGACCATTGCCCCGATTCTCCCACTGCCTTCTGACCATGCTGGTGTGGTGCGGAGCCGCAACCCGAGGAAGAAGAGGAAGCTTGATATAACAACCAGGCGGAGCGCTAGAGTTGCAAATATTGGAGCCACTAAGCCACAATAGGTACTCATTCCCAAGCTATGCTTGGCACATGTGGGTGAGGTCATTTATGAGGAGGCCCTCCGGATGTATGTGGACCTTTTCTCGCGGCCACTCTCTGACACACACATCACGGTGGTGTTTGCTCTGTTTGGCTGGGAGTCGCCGGTTGAGCCGCTCCAGGAGATATTGGTGGATGACACGGAGGTGTAGGTGCCCATTTGGCGGCCTAGGTGGGATTTGGTTATGACGATGAATACACAACCCTTGAAGATGATAGTGTGGAACGTTCATGGCCTCAATGCCCCCGCAAGGCGAAACGCGGTTTTCCAGGTGGTGAACACGGCTAGCCCCTCCATAGTGTGTCTGCAGGAGACCAAACTGCAGGAGGTCTCGGATATCATTGTACGACAGTGCCTTGGAAATAAATTTAAAAAGTTTTTCTACTTGCCAGCTTTAGAAACACGTGGGGGGATCTTGATAGCTTGGGATACCACCGTCACCCAACTATCAAAGCCACATTTCACCAATCATACGGTTATGGTGCTTGTCAAGTGCACGGAGGACGAGCAGCCATGGTGGCTCACCTGCGTGTACGGTCTGCTGGAAGATGGTGACTGTTGGGGATATAAGTCCGAGGTATGATCCGCCCAGGAGGGGCCGGGTCACACCGTTGGCGGCTTAAGGTGAGAAGGCCCAAGATGTCTGAAGGCCCAAGACCCAGAGGTGACTTAAGGCCCGAAGGTGTGAACCGCCATATGATAACTTGCTCTATAAGGCAGGTTTAGTTAGAAACCGAGCCGGTCACGTTTATGTGAGCCGTCCGGGACTCTGTAAGCCGCCGGGCATCAACCTGTATATAAAGGGGTGACCCGATGGCGGGTTAACTCAAGAAACAACCAATCGAGAACTAGGTCAAGCGTATTCACTCCCTTGTACTCGAAACTCAAGTAATACAACTAGAAGCAGGAAGTAGGCTTTTACCTCATTGAGAGGGGCCGAACCTGGGTAAACTCCTTGTGTCATTTGTCCCTTTCTACCACTTTAAGCTAACCTAGTTGCGATGGCTCCACACCTAAGTCCTTTCACTAGGGCATCTGCCGTGACAAATCCATGACTGTTGGCGCCCACCGTGGGGCCAGAGCACGGTGGTTTCGAGTTCTTGAAGGGAAAATTCGCAGGGATCAAGGGATACACCATGGGCCGGATGACCAAGAGCCACCGCGGCAAGCTCTACATCGACGACGCTGGATGGGGCCCCAAGGCCGACTCAATCAAGTACGGGTACTGGGTCCCCTTCGGCGGGATTCATGACTTCATCAGCATGATTGGGGAGTCGGAGCCTGAGCCGGACATCTGCACCGACACGATCGAGACGGCTCAGCGTGCATGACCTGCCAAGATCCAACCCTCCAGGAAGCCTGCCTTCGTTGGTTTTGTTCATGGGGCGGATCTCGTAGAAGGTTCTATGTCAGGTGGAGAGACAACCATCTACTCAGGTGATGAGTCCTTAACCGGTGAAACCGAATCGATCTACCAATTGCAAGACAGCGGGCTTGGGGGCTGTTCCGATGGCGACAGTACTCCGAACTCCTATGAGCCTCCGAGCTGGGCTGCTGTTTTTATGGCTGGTATGCAACAGGTGGTGAATTCATCGACCGTTGCGGCTATGACCTCCGACTCAATGGCGTCTGCGACGGCCGGGGCGAGCGACCCTGTATGCCCGCCGTCTCAAGTTTTGTCTGAACTCTTGGATGCCCTCGTGACTCTCTTAGCTGCGGAGGTAACCCTGGCGAATCAAGCACAACATAAGGTGGAGGTTTCGAAGTTATGAGATGAGGTAGCTCAGGCAAAGGAGGCACTCAACACTGAGAATGCTAGGATGGCAACAGAGCGAGCGGCGTTGGAAGCTGAGTCGCAGCGGATCCAAGCAGAATCTCCGACTTAATCTGGATCAAAACGCTTCAAACGCCGTCATGCAAAGAAGGCATCTGACCCGTCTGCCCTAGAGTTAGAAGCAAGGAATCTTTTTAATACGCCTGGAGCAGGAACGAGTAATCCGCCCGGTGTAACCCGGGTCGCTGAGGTGCCCATGGCCAGGGCGACGGCTCAACCGCGGTAGCAGACCCGCCTCTTTTGAACTTAACCCCACCTCAACAGGTGTTAACACCGCCGGGTCATTTTTTCAAGCCTCTGGATAATATGATTGCCGCGGCTTCACGGCTGGTGGCTCTTCTAGTAGAAGGCAAGTCTCCTGCAGCGATCGAAGCCCGGAAGGCTGTAGAGCTTCTTCAAACTGCGGTGGCTCATACAGTCATGATCGGATTCATTCAACTCCTCGTCAAAGTCGAAGTTATAGCAGGCACATTGAGTCGCTAGTGGTTTCCAGCGGCGAGCGGCATCAGAACCAGTCGTGTGGGCATGACCCGCCACGTGTTGATAATAATGCGCAGGCTTTGGTGGATCAGGCTAGGGCACGTTAGGAGGCGGAGCTGGCGGCTCATCAGCAACTTCAGCATAACCCATCGGCATCTGTAGAAGCTGGGATGACCTCTAGGACCATGGGTGTGCCATGCCTGGTGCCGGCTTTGCGTAAGGATTTTAAGGGATCTCGCAAGGTGCCCAATTACACAGCTGATCAGCCTCCGGAAGCTTGGATCGAGAGCTACGAGCTGGCTATGGAGATGTTGGACGTCAACGACGCTGTGTGAACCAAGTATTTCACCATGATGTTGGATGGGCCGGCTCACACCTGGCTAAAGGGATTGCCCCCTAATTCCATCAGATCATGGACTGAATTGAAGACGCATTTTATTCAAAATTTCAAGGACACATGTAAGCAGCCTCTGTCGATTCTTGACCTAGACACTTGTATCCAACATGAGGTCGAGTCAACCGCCCATTGGGTTCGCCGGATCTCAGCCATTATCCACTCATCGGAAAGCATCAATGCTGGATCAGCTGTCCTAATTTTGGAGAAAAATTGCTAGTTCGTTCCTCTCAAGCAGAAGCTGGGGCGACTCAAACGTCATTGCAATGACATGGGAGAGCTCATGGCGGCTCTCATGAAATGTGTCGACTCTGATAATACTAAAGACCCTGAGTCTGATGAGGAGAAGTCTAGTAAGGGGAAGAAGAACGGCAATGGAAAGGGACAGCAGCACAATATGGCAGGTCAGAGCCAAGGTAACAATGGTAAGCACATGCATGCTGACGGCGGGCCAGACTTTGTGGCCAAAACTAACGCACAGAGCAGTGATCACCACCGTAAAGGAAAATTCCAACCCAAGTTTGGAGGGCGGAAGTTCAACCTAGAGGCGATATTGAGCCAACCTTGCCTAAAGCATAGTCGTCCCAATAAACCTTCAACTCACATGTGGAAAGATTGTCATATCATGAGGGAGTATAAGAATTCCAGCTTTCACTAGGACCATAATAAAGGTAACAGCCCACACGGCGGGTCAGGCTCCGGTTCTCATGGGCCTGGCTTGGGAGGTGGCGGTTCAAACTCCAGATTTCAAGGTCAAGGCAACCAGGGCGGCTTTAACCAATAGACCAATCAAGGAAATCAGAAACAACAGTCAGGATATCAGAGTAATCCAAAGCAGCTTAATAGTGGCCAATATCATGTTTTCACCACAAGCCTGTGCAAGCGGGATCAGAAGGTTCATAAGCGAGCAGTGAGTGCAGTTGAGCCGGCGGTACCTCGATACTTATGATGGTCAGAACAACCAATTGTATGGAGCCGTGAGGATCACCCGCCCCCGGTTGATAATCCGGGTCAGCTGGCTTTTGTGGTGGCCCCCCAGGTCGGAGGGTACAAGTTCACTAAGGTGCTTATGGATGGGGGCAGCAGTATTAATATCCTTTATTATGATACTTTTCGCCGTATGAATTTGACTGGCAAAGATCTTAAGCCATCCTCTACAGTCTTTCATGGGGTGGTGCTTGGTAAGTCGCATATCCAGTGGGTAAGATAGCCTTGGAAGTAGCTTTTGGCAATGAGCATGACTATAGGGACGAAACATTGAATTTTGAGGTGGTCAAGATCAAGAGCCCTTATCACGCTTGATACGTCTCCAACGTATCTATAATTTATTATTGTTCCATGCTATTATATTATCCATCTAGGATGTTTTATATGCATTTATATGCTATTTTATATGATTTTTGGGACTAACCTATTAACTAGAGCCCAGTGCCCGTTTCTGTTTTTTCCTTGTTTTTGAGTTTCGCAGAAAAGGAAAACCAAAAGGAGTCCAATTTACCTGAAACTTCACGGAGATTATTTTTGGACCAGAAGAAGCCCACAGAGTATCGGAGATGGGCCAGAAGGTTCACGAGGCACCCACGAGGGTGGTGGGCGCGCTCTACCCCCTAGGTGCGCCCCACTACCTCATGGCCGCCTCAGAGACCCCCCTGACTTGTTCTCGACGCCAAAACCTTTTATATATAAAGAAACCCCCAGAACATAACCTAGATCGGGAGTTCCGCCGCCGCAAGCCTCTGTAGCCACCAAAAACCAATCTAGACCCATTCCGGCACCCTGCCGGAGGGGGTAACCCTCACCGGTGGCCATCTTCATCATCCCGATGCTCTCAACAACGAGGAGGGAGTAGTTCACCCTCGGGGCTGAGGGTATGTACTAGTAGCTATGTGTTTGATCTCTATCTCTCACGTTCTTGACTCGGCACGATCTTGATGTAACGAGCTTTGCTATTATAGTTGGATCTTATGATGTTTCTCCCCCTCTACTCTCTTGTAATGGATTGAGTTTTCCCTTTGAAGTTATCTTATCGGATTGAGTCTTTAAGGATTTGAGAACACTTGATGTATGTCTTGCATGTGCTTATCTGTGGTGACAATGTGATATCACGTGATCTACTTGATGTATGTTTTGGTGATCAACTTGCGGGTTCCGTGACCTCGTGAACTTATGCATAGGGGTTGGCACACGTTTTCGTCTTGACTCTCCGGTAGAAACTTTGGGGCACTCTTTGAAGTTCTTTGTGTTGGTTGAATAGATGAATCTGAGATTGTGTGGTGCATATCGTATAATCATACCCACGGATACTTGAGGTGACATTGGAGTATCTAGGTGACATTAGGGTTTTGGTTGATATGTGTCTTAAGGTGTTATTCTAGTACGAACTCTTGAATAGATCGATCCGAAAGAATAACTTTGAGGTGGTTTCGTACCCTACAATAATCTCTCTCCGCTGTTAGTGACTTTGGAGTGACTCTTTGTTGCATGTTGAGGGATAGTTATATGATCCAATTATGTTATTATTGTTGAGAAAACTTGCACTAGTGAAAGTATGAACCCTAGGCCTTGTTTCCTAGCATTGCAATACTGTTTATGCTCACTTTTATCATTAGTTACCTTGCTGTTTTCATATTTTCATATTACAAAAACCTATATTTACCATCCATATTGCACTTGTATCACCATCTCTTCGCCGAACTAGTGCACCTATACAATTTGCCATTGTATTGGGTGTGTTGGGGACACAAGAGACTCTTTGTTATTTGGTTGCAGGGTTGTTTGAGAGAGACCATCTTCATCCCGCGCCTCCCACGGATTCATAAACCTTAGGTCATCCACTTGAGGGAAATTTGCTACTGTCCTACAAACCTCTGCACTTGGAGGCCCAACAACGTCTACAAGAAGAAGGTTGTGTAGTAGACATCAACGCTTTGTTTGGACGGCCGGCTTATGCCAAATTTATGGCACGGCCCTGTTATGTTTATCTGCAGCTTAAGATGCCAGGTCGCAAGGGTACCATCATGGTGCATGGTGACAGAAAGATAGCTTTGTAATGTGAAGAGGGCGATGCTGCCTACGCCGAGTCTGCTTGTGAGCGTTTGTGTTTCCAGGATGCTTATTCTGGATATCATCAGATTAAGATGGCAGTTAAAGACCAAGAGAAGACAGCTTTCATCACGCCTTTTCGAGCTTTCTGCTATGTATATATGCCTTTTGGGCTCAAGAGTTCCCAGGAGACTTACCAGCGTTGCATGCAGAACTGTTTTCACAGTCAGATTGGACGCAATGTTCATGCCTATGTGGATGATATTATTGTGAAATCTAGAAATAAGGAGACTCTATTGGATGATCTGAAAGAGACCTTTGATAATCTCTGGGTCTACAAAATGATGCTTAACCCGGCCCAATGTGTTTTTGGTGTGCCTGCATGCAAGCTTTTGGGTTTTTTTGGTTTCAGAGAGAGGCATTGAAGCTAACCGAGATAAAATCAAGACTATCACTTCATTGGCTAAACCGGCGTGCGTCAATGATGTCCAACATTTGGCGGGTCGTATTGCCGCCTGAGTAGGTTTATAAGCCGCCTGGGAGAAAATGCTATTCCTCTATACCAGATGATGAAGAAAATGGATCACTTTGTTTGGAGTGATGCTGCTAATGAGGCATTTGAGGCACTTAAGAAACAGCTGGCGGAGCCACCGGTTCTTGCAAATCCTGTCGAAAAGGAGCCCTTGCTCTTATATGTGGCGGCTAACAGCAGAGCCGTCAGCATAGCACTTGTGGTTGAGAGGAAGGAAACATGCAAGGAATATCCAGTTCAAAGGCCGGCTTATTACGCCAGTGAGGTGTTAATTGAGTCTAAACAGAGGTACCTACATTGGCAGAAGCTAGTCTATGGAGTATTCATGGCCAGTCGCAAGTTGAAGCATTATTTTCTTGGTCATCCTATTACAGTGGTCAATTCTGCTCCTTTAGGGGATATTATTCAAAACAAAGAAGCCACAGGCCGGGTGGCCAAGTGGGCCATTGATCTTGGTCCTCATGGGTTGAATTATATGCCAAGGACAACTATCAAGTCGTAGGCTCTTGTGGATTTCATCAACGATTGGACAGAGTCACAGACACCAGAGGAAAAGCCAGATAACACTTACTGGACAATTCACTTTGACGGGTCAAGGCAGCTGGAGAGCTCGGGGGCTGGAGTTATCTTGACTTCCGCATGAGGTGATAAGTTTTGTTATGTGTTACGATTAATGTTCCCTTGCACTAATAATGCAGCTGAGTATGAGGCTCTGCTCCATGGCCTTTGGGTGTCTAAAGAGATGAACTTAAGCCGGGTGAGGTGCTTTGGCAACTCAGATTTGGTGGCTCAGCAGGTCTCAGGAACTTGGGATTCTAAGGACCCGCTCATGGCGGCTTATCACCGGGCGGTTGACAGTATTGCTGGCCATTTCAAAGGTTATCAACTGGAACACGTTGATCGTAGAAAGAATGAGGCAGCTGATGCTTGAAGCTGACTGGGGTCTCAGTGTAAGCCGGTACCACCCAATGTTTTTCTTGACATATTGCATAACTCTTCAGTTAAGCTACCAACAAAAGAGGATCTTGCAATCCCTGACCCGGAGGCACAGTTGGTGCCGGCTCTTCATGCTATTCCTGATTGGACGGTTCCTTATTTGGCTTATATGACCCGGGGAGAGTTGCCTAAGGATGAAACTTTGGCCAGGAAAATAACTCGGAGGTCTAACTCGATGACCATTGTCAATGGTGAGTTGCACCGATGCAGTGTCAAAGGTGTGTTCCAGCGCTGTGTTTCCCCTAAAGAAGGCCATGAGACTCTGAGAGAGATTCATGAAGGATATTGTGGCCATCACGCCGGCTCTAAGTCTCTCGTGGCTAAGGCTTTTCATCATGGGTTTTATTTGCTGATGGCTCATGCTGATGCAGAAGATCTGGTTAGCAAGATCGACGACTGTCAGAAATTTTCTAGATGAGCTCATGTGCCGGCTCAAGAATTGAGGATGATTCCAATCACTTGGCCGTTTGCAGTCTGGGGGCTGGATATGGTTGGACCTTTCAAGAGATCCAAGGACAAAAAGACCCACATTTTGGTGGTGGTTGATAAGTTTACAAAGTGGTTTGAGGCAGAGCCGGTCAGCAAGTGTGATGCGGCAACGGCGGTTCAATTCATTAAGAAGGTGATCTTCCGCTTTGGCTACCCGCATAGTATCATAACTGATAATGGCACTAATCTGTCCAAGGGTGCTATGAAAGAATTCTTTCAACGAGAGCATATTCGTCTTGATGTTTCATCGGTGGCTCACCCCCAGTCCAATGGTCAAGCTGAAAGGGACAATCAAGAAATCTTGAGAGGCATCAAACCCCGGCTTATGGTCCCATTGCAGAGGACGCCGGGTTGTTGGGTTGAGGAATTACCCTTAGTGCTTTGGAGTATAAATACCACCCCCAAAAGATCAACAGGTTGCACGCCTTTCTTCATGGTTTACGGGACAGAGGCAGTTCTCCCAAGTCACATCCGTCATGATTCGCCCTGTGTGGCGGCTTATGTTGAAGCTGGCAACGAAAAAGCACGTCAGGATGCTCTGGATATGTTGGATGAGGAACGTGACCTCGCGGCGGCTCGTTCGGCGATTTATCAGCATGATCTGTGTCATTTTCATAGCCGTCGGGTTAATACCCGGACCTTTCAAGAAGGCGACTTGGTGCTCCGGCTCATCCAGGATCAAAGAGATATGCAGAAATTATCCCCATGTTGGGAAGGGCTTTTTGTGGTCAGCAAGAATCTGAAGTCATACTACCTCATTGATATTCGAGAAAACAAGGACTCACGCACATCGGAGAAGGAGACCCACCGGCCATGGACCATTACTCATCTGTGACCATATTACACTTGAGCCACCGGCTCTTGTGCTGTACATACCTTCATCAATGTATATATTTTGATCAGTATAATAAGGACGACATCCCTGATAATTCGGGGCCTCTGTCGTTTCATTTCAAAGTATTTGAGTCTTTATTGTCTGTTCATAAGGTCACTTGGGGGGCTTCCTGCTCAATGAGCATAGCTGTTCATACCCTCTTGATCCGGTTTTCAAGTCGTCTCATTGGTCACTTGGGGGCTTCCTGCTCAATTAGCAAAGCTGTTCATACCCTCTTGATCCGGTTTTCAAGCCGTCTAATTGGTCACTTGGGGGCTTCCTGCTCAATGAGCATAGCTGTTCATACCCTGTTGATCCGGTTTTCAAGCCATCTCATTGGTCACTTGGGGGCTTCCTGCTCAATGAGCATAGCTGTTCATACCCTCTTGATCTGGTTTTCAAGCCGTCTCATTGGTCACTCGGGGGCTTCCTGCTCAATGAGCATAGCTGTGTTATACCCTCTTGATCTGGTTTTCAAGCCGTCTCATTGCTCACTTGGGGGCTTCTTGCTCACTGAGCAAAGTCGTTCATACACTCTTGATCCGGTTTACGAACCGAATTTGAGTTAAACCTGCTGTTTGCAACTTGCTAGTCCGCCAGGTGACCGCTGAACTCTTGACAGTTACTCTTTTCAATAAGACCCTGAACTAGTCAAGGTTAAAACAGCGGCCTTTGTCACGAGAGAGCCGGCTTACAGAGAGCTAGGATAAACTCACCTGCTGTCATAGTCTTTCCGCCATGTGGCCCATTCGTACTCTTAACAGTCAATCTTTTCAATAAGACCCTGAACTAGTTAAGGTTAAAATGATAGATTATGTCATGTGAGAGCCGGCTTACGGGATAAAAGGCTTTCATGCCAAACTTTTTTGAAGTAAAACTGAATTTTTTCAAAAAAACAAAATAGAGCTAGACTCTTCTGGACCTGTAAAGCTTCTGGCTTACAGACTTACATCCTTATAGCATCATTATGATATTGGTCTACAGGTATGACTTCATATTTGAATGAATACTTTGGATTTTTCTAACCCGCCCTGGTTATAGACATTAAATCACCAGAACATATTATATTGGACATTATGACCTGCCCTGGCGTAAACCGCCTGGGTATATGTTATTTACTATGTGTGCAGGAACATTGAAAAACAATATGATATTCCCTGCAAGGCTCATCAGCGGCACATAAACATATTTCAGCAGTTTTAAAGCTAAACATGCACGATGGCATGAAAGGTCATTGTTTCAACTAGTGTATTACAAGGCTTTTCAAGGCCCAAATGATTAAGAGTTTTTCAAAAGAAAACACCTCGCTGCAATCTGAGAGTCGCCCCTTGGATCAGTTGTTTTGGTCTTGGAGAGTTGAAGCTTCCGAGTTATCCTGCGCCGGTTCTTCTTCTACTCCCTCCATTGTCTGGAAGTCAGATGATGTCCAGTCGACGCCAGTTAAAGCTCTAAATTCGGCTTCATCATCTATAAGATTGGACGGATCAACATCAGGAGCAAAGGTGTCCTTATGTATCGGAGGAATGAGCTCTACCATCTCATAAGCCGACGCTTTCACTTTTTTCTTCTCCTTGGTGTAAGCCGACTGATACTTAGACAAATCAGTTTCTTCGGCTAGCTTGGTTGCCAAAGGGCGCATCTCCTTTACAAATTTGGTAAAGCCGTTGACATCAAAGAGAGACCCGTCTGTCGGTGTCAAAACCGGCGGATCTCGGGTAGGGGGTCCCAAACTGTGCGTCTAAGGTCGATGGTAACAAGAGACGGGGGGACACAATGTTTACCCAGGTTCGGGCCCTCTCTATCGAGGTAATACCCTACTTCCTGCTTGATTGATCTTGATGAATATGAATATTACAAGAGTTGATCTACCATGAGATCGTAATGGCTAAAACCCTAGAAGTCTAGCCTGTATGACTATGTGTCCTTCCCGGACCTATCCCCCCGGTTTATATAGACACCGGAGGGATCTAGGGTTACATAAGGTTGGTTACAAAGAAAGAAATCTTCATATTCGATCGCCAAGCTTGCCTTCCACGCCAAGGAGAGTCCCATCCGGACACGGGTAGAGTCTTCGGCCTTTGTATCTTCACAGCTAATCAGTCCGGCCCATGGCTAATAGGTCGGACGCCCAAGGACCCCTTAGTCCAGGACTCCCTCAGTAGCCCCCGAACCAGACTTCAATGATGAGGTGTCCGGTGCGCAGATTGTCTTCGGCATTGCAAGACGGGTTCCTCCTCCGATGGCCCCAAAGTGATGTATTCGGCCTTCCATTTAATGTCGAACCCCTCGGCTTCTGTGTATCAACAACTTCTGCTTCCACGTGTCAAGCGAATGTGAGAGGTCAGGGTATTTTTTCCAGATAGCCCCCCGGCCAGGCGAGGAAGAGCATCTATTTAAAGAGATTGGATCTTAGATCCATTCGGTACCACGTGGAAAAATCCTCAGAGATGCTAGGAGAGATCACTCCAACATGGCTAGCGCTCCCAGCTCCTCCTCCCGTCCCAGTGGCCCAGAAAAAGGCGAGTGGGAGAGGTGCTTCGTTCCCCATAGTCAGCTGAAGAAGCTGCAAACGCAGGGTTTTCTTCCTCCTGTGGATTTGGTCCCTGTTCGGGCAGGCTTGACCTCCTTCAATGGCGAGGCCCAGGCGGAGAATTTCCCCAATCCATATGAGGGGGAACGAGTGTGTTTCATCCCCTACCTGCTAAGAGGTGTCGGGTTCCCAATTCATCCATTCCTCAGAGGGCTTCTGGAGTACTATGGCCTCCAACTGCACAACTTCACCCTGGCCTCCATCCTGCATATCGCGGGTTACGTCGCCCTTTGCGAGCTATTCTTGGGTTTTGAGGCCCATTTTGAATTGTGGAGAAACTTATTCTGTCTCGTCCCGCGCAACCACGAGGGATCAATATTTGAAGTGGGCGGAGCCGAAATATGGTGCATCGCCGAGATCGGATACCTATCCGGCACACCGAAGAAGGCATCCGAAGAGTGGTCCTCCGAATGGTTCTATATTGAGGACGTCGCACTTCCAGACCCAGTTCGGATGGGACTTTCCCGAGTTCACAAGCGTTCCTTTTAAGAAACGCCACAGCTGGCGCCCTTGGAGCCTCGAGGAGGAAGATAGTGCGGATGTTCGTCAACTCATGAGCAAGATAAGGACGCTCGCTCAGTCCAGATTGTCAATAGTTGAAGTGATGGCGACCTCCATAGTCCGGGGGTTCAGCCGCTCCAATATAGAGGGCTTCCCATGTGGCACTACAATGGGGAGGATGACGCCTCCCGCTGCGGCAGGAAGGGTCCGGACACCCCCGCCGCTTTGGCCAAAATATTGGCCGAATTTTTCAAAGGGGAGGAAGAGGAGTTCTTGCATATCAAGCGCAGAGATGAATATTCCATGTACAGTCCTCCTAGCTGGGTAAGCCCCAACTCCTCTGCTCTACTCATTCCACTCCCTGAACTACCTTGAATATTAACTCGTCCATTTCTAGCAGCATTGGCGAAAGATTTCCGAAGGGCTTCACAGCCCCGCCCCGTAGCCCGAGGGCCACAATCGGGACCTTGACCCTAGATCCGAAGAGGATCCGGATATATTCATGGTGCTCGAGGACGGGGTGTTTTACCAGGCGAGCTACGACGGCACAGAAGTGGCCATCATCGCCGATTATCCCGGTCTTCTCCCCGCTTCACACGTAAGTAATCAGGAGACACCTTGTCCAAAAGAGTTCTCTCATTCTACCTCACCCACCGCACCGTCATGTGCTCAAAAGGGGAGGCGTTCGGTGCGCCATGCTGCCCTAAGGGTATCTCCAAAGAGAGCGGTCCCTACGCCGGGCAAGCCTTTGAAGAGGAAGGTAAACAAAGATACGACCGAGCCTCATCAAAGAGGTATGGATTCGGAAATATGTTTCTATAGCAGTCGCATCCAACTGTGACTTTTACGTTCGCCCTACATTAGGAAAAGGGTTTGCCGGACTATGTCCGGGGATCCGCCTGGTCGTACTCCCAACACCCGGGATTCGGTCTCAGCCGAGGAGACGGGGGTTGATATGGGAGCGATGCCGGACTGTCCTTCAGCTGAGGGCTCGGAAGATATGTCTGTGCCGGAGGGCCGTCTTACGAGATCATCGCTTCTCAAAAGAGGCGTTCAGTGCCTTCAGATCGGCTGATGCGTACATCCGGGCAGCTCGAGATGGTCTTAACAGGGCCACCGAGCAGTATTTAAAAGATGTATAGGTAAGTTTAATTTGTCCGAATATGGTAACCATATGCCAGTAGCCCCCAAGACTTGAAGCAGTTGGTACAAGTGATTTAAGGATCGTTGTATAACCAGGTTCTTACGGAGAAGAACAACCCACTAGCCTAAGAGCTGGAAAAATGTCGGACACAGCTAACTGCTGCAACCGCCGAACTGGAAGAGTCCAAGAAGGTGTCGTCTGGTAATGTTTCCCTCCATCGAGAAACAATAATTATATACCATCTTGTGTCAATATTGTTGCTTATCATAACAGGATCGTTAGATCAACTGGAGGAGAAGCTGAAAACCGCACAGGCGGGAGAGAGAGAAGCCAAAATACTACACGCCATGGGCGAGCGTGTGCTGATCCAAGTCAGGGAGGAGAAAAACAAGCTCCAAGATGCCCAGACCCAGCTGGGCAAAGAACTGAAAGATGTACGGGCCCAGCCGGCTGATTCCATAAAGGAAAATAAGAGGCTGTGAGGCGGCATATTTAGTATGTGGTCGAACTTACCTTCGAATAATTTGGAGATAGCAGGGACTGACATAGTTATGTCTACAGGTATGCTGACCGGTCGCCCCAAAGAGGAAATGTCCGGATTCTCGGGCGATCTGCTGCAAGAGCTGTCGCACGTGTATGAGCAGGCTCGACAGGCGATGCGAAGCGTTGCCAAGGCCTTGTGGCCATCTGCCTCCCCTCCAGGAAAGATGGAGGAGCTCCTAGAGCTATTCAAGGGAGCGCGGCGGTGCTTTCGATTGTGGAAAATATTGGCCTGCCGGGAAGGTGCACGAGAAGCCTGGGCCATGGTGAAAACACGATACAGCAAGCTTGATCAGAATCATATGGCTCGGGTCGGACCTCTAGGGTCAGATGGAAAGAAGTTCCCGTTAATTTGGTATATGACCAAGTAAAAGTGGCCGCCAAGTATTCCCAGCAGGATTGTAAGTTAGATAGCCTGCTGGACGGTGTAGAGGAGGAAATTTTTGAGTCCAAGTGACTATGTAATTTCCATCTAGCTGAATTGTAAAACGATTGTCATGGCAGACCTTTTCGCTTTGACCTCTGGACCCGAAGGTGCAGAGTGTTTCCGAATACCTGAGCGGTAAACTAGACCGGGGTATGTGTGGAAACCAGGCGTAGGGGTCATCGTTGCTTGAACAGACAAGTTGTATCCGGCTAGTTATGTTATATTAGATTATGATTGTAAGAAACATCTTCCACAGAGAATAGTTCCGTTAAGTGTTCCTTTCCCTGGGTGTGCATGCGTTAAAATACATGTCCGAACTATGATTGGAACAATCGTAGTGTAAATAACATCTGGGGTTCACAACGGGGTGAAAGCAAAAACATCTTTAATCCACCGACCGAATATTCCCTTAAGAACGCTAGCTTTCGGCTTCACCCAGTCTGAGGTACACGTCCGGATGACCCGGCATTTATAATCGCAGAGGTGCTCCCTTTATGCCCTAGCCGAACTAACGGGAATGTAGGGCATAAGCACAGGAGCCAGGCAACCCAGCTTGGCCAAAACTGAAGTCGTATCGATGTATATAATGGTGAAGAAAAGGTACATATGGGGAAAACACGCATATGTGATGAGCCTGATGCTTAAAAAATAACATTAACAAGCTTCTGTCAAAGAAGCCCCCAGGCCTAATGGACGTACATATTTGAGTATGTATATGTCACAGGTGCACGATTGAGCCGCACGAAAAGCTTTAAGGCTAAAAAAAGGAAAAAGCGAAAAGAGAGGAAAAAGCAATGGAAACAATAAGGAGACGGAAACGAACAAAGAGTTCGGCGCTAGACATAGAATCTTCGCAGTCTGGTCGCGTTCCAAGGGTTCGGCTCTAAGCGATTGTCTGACGCATCACGCAGGCGGTACGCTCCTCCAGTGAGAACTTCGTCAATGATGAAGGGACCTTCCCATTTGGGCTTGAGTTTGTCATTTTTCTTCTCCGGCAAGCGTAGAACGAGTTCGCCAACATTATAGGTTTTGGCCCGTACTTCTCTGCTTTGATATCTGCGGGCTTGTTGTTGATAAAATGCGGAACGGGCTTTTGCAACGTCGCGCTCCTCCTCCAGGGCGTCTAGGCTGTCCTGCCGATCGAGCTCGGCCTCTCTCTCTTCGTACATGCGCACTCGAGGTGAGTCATGAATAATGTCAGAGGGTAGCACAACCTCTGCGCCGTACACCATGAAAAAAGGTGTATATCCGGTAGTGCGATTGGGCGTGGTCTGCAGCCCCTAGAGTACGGAGTCGAGCTCCTCAACCCAGTGCTTGTCTAATTCTATCAAAGACCGCACCAGCCTGGGTTTGATGCCACTCATAATAAGACCATTGGCCCGTTCGGCTTGACTAGTTTGCGGGTGGTAGACGGAGGCGTAGTCGAGCTTAATGCCCAGGTTGGCGCACCAATTTTTCACCTCATCAGCTATGAAATTGGATCCGTTATCGGTGATGATGCTGTGTGGAACACCATAACGGTGTACAACGCCGGATATAAAGTCTATCAATGGTCTGGCTTCGGCTGTTTTAACTGGTTTGGCCTCTATCCACTTAGTGAATTTATCCACCATGACCAGCAGATATTTTTTCTTATGGCTTCCTCCTTTAAGGGGTCCGACCAAATCAAGCCCCCGGACCGCGAAAGGCCAAGTGATGGGGATTGTTTGCAGAGCGGTGGGTGGCATATGGCTCTGGTTGGCGAAAAGCTGGCAATCGACGCAGCGTTGGACAAGGTCCTGCGCGTCTGCTCGGGCCGTCAGCCAATAAAAACCTGTACGGAAGGCCTTGTTAACAAGGGCCCGAGCTACGGCGTGGTGGCCGCCGAGACCGGCATGAATTTCAGCCAAGAGCTGCCGCCCCTCCTCCTCGGAGATACATCTTTGAAGGACATCGGTAGCGCTTTTCTTGTGGAGCTCTCCGCCGTGAACCTTGTAGGCCTTCGAACGCCGGACAATGAGGCGGGCCTCGTTCTGATCTTCAGGGAGTTCTTTCCTATTAATGTAGGCCAAGAAGGGTTCAGTCCATGGGGCAATTACTGCCATAATGAGATGGGCCGACAGTGTTATTTCGGTGGCTGAGCCCCCGATGGTATCGGTGTGTTCAGAATCTGGGGTTGTGTTCGGGCCCGGACTGGTATTGCCGCTCTCCCCTTGCCACACCACGGATGGCTTGAAAAGCCTTTCCATAAATATGTTAGGTGGGACGGGGTCGCGCTTGGCACCGATGCAAGAAAGCACGTCCGCCGCTTGATTACTTTCTCGAGCCACGTGATGAAACTCGAGCCCCTCGAACCGAGCCGACATTTTCAGGACGGCATTGTGATAAGCTGCCATCTTTGGATCTTTGGCGTCAAAATCTCCATTTATTTGAGATATTGGTAGGTTTGAGTCCCCGCGCACTTCTAGGCGTTGTATGCCCATGGAGACGGCCATCCGAAGACCATGCAATAAGGCCTCGTATTCGGCTGCATTGTTGGAGTCTGTGTATAATATTTGGAGTACGTACTGGACTACATCTCCAGTGGGGGACGTTAAAACGACGCCCGCTCCTAATCCTGCCAGTATTTTGGAGCCATCGAAATACATAACCCAGTTGGAATAAGTGTCGTACTCTTTAGGGAGTTCGGCCTCTGTCCATTCGGCAACGAAGTCCGCCAGTACTTGGGATTTAATGGCCCGACGCGGTTTGTATGTTATGTCGAATGGAAGGAGCTCAATGGCCCATTTGGCAATCCGGCCGATAGCATCGTGGTTGTTTATTATATCATTGAGTGGTACTTCGGAAGCCACCGTGATCGAACACTCCTGGAAGTAGTGTCGTAGCTTCCGGGATGCCATGAAGACCGTGTATGCTATTTTTTTATAATGGGGGTACCGGAATTTGCATGGTGTGAGGACAGTGGACACGTAGTATACCGGCTTCTGAAGCAGGAATTTGTGTCCGTCCTATTCTCGTTCAACGACGAGTACGGTGCTCACCACCTGGTGTGTTGCCGATATGTATAATAACATGAGTTTGACGATGCTTGGCGCGGCCAGGATTGGGTTGCTCGCCAAAAGGGTTTTTATTTCTTCTAGTCCGGCCGTTGCTGCATCCGTCCACTCGAAGTGATCGGTGCGCCGTAGAAGACGATAGAGTGGCAATCCCTTTTCTCCCAATCTGGAGATAAAGCGGCTTAGAGCTGGCATGCAACCGGTGAGTTTTTGGACCTGTTTAAGGTCAGTTGGCATAGCCAATTGTGACAGAGCTCGGATTTTGGCTGGATTTGCTTCAATTCCTCTATTGGAAACGATGAAGCCCAGCAGCTTTCCAGTGGGGACGCCGAAAACACACTTCTCCGGATTGAGCTTGATGTCATATGCGCGAAGGTTGTCGAATGTGAGATGTAAATCGTCTATGAGCGTTTTGACGTGTCTAGTTTTTATGACAACGTCGTCCACATATGCTTCAACTGTGTTGCCGATCTGTTTCTCTAGGCATGTTTGGATCATGCGCTGATAGGTGGCGCCGACATTCTTGAGCCCAAAGGGCATGGTGTTGAAGCAGAAAGGCCCATATGGGGTAATGAATGCCGTTGCGGCTTGGTCGGACTCCTTCATCTTGATCTGATGGTATCCGGAGTACGCGTCGAGGAAACACAGTGAATCGTGTCCTACGGTTGCGTCAATGATCTGATCGATGCGAGGGAGGGGGAAGGGATCCTTAGGGCAAGCCTTGTTGAGGTCTTTGAAATCGACGCAGAGGCGCCAGGATTTATCCTTCTTTGGTACCATTACCAGGTTTGCTAGCCAGTCCGGGTGTTTGATTTCTCTGATGAATCCGGCTTCAAGTAACTTGGCTAGCCCTTCTCCCATAGCTTGTCGTTTGGGTTCAGAAAAATGCCGCAGTGTTTGTTTGACCGGTTTATATCCCTTTAAGATATTAAGGTTGTGTTCGGCTAGCCTGCGTGGGATTCCTGGCATATCGGAAGGGTGCCAGGCGAATATGTCCCAGTTTTCACGCAGGAACTCTCATAGTGCGGCATCGACCGTCTGATCGAGTTGTGCCCCGATAGATGTTGTCTTGTTGGGGTCCGTTGGATGGACTTGGAATTTGAATATTTCCTCCGCCGGCTTGAAGGAGGTGGATTTGGGTTGTTTGTCTAGGATCACATCATCCCTGTCCACCGTGGAGCGTAGTGCGGTTAACTCTTCGTCCCTGAGGGCTTCAGATAAGGCCTCAAGGGCGAGGGATGCGGTTTTATTTTTGGCGCGGAGTGTTATGTCCGGATCACTGGCGAGAGTGATTGTGCCGTTGGGCCCGGGCATCTTAAGCTTCATGTACCCGTAATGAGGTATAGCTTGGAAGCGTGTAAATGCGTCTCGCCCCAAGAGGGCGTGATATCCGCTGTTGAAAGGGGCCACTTGGAAGGTTATCTCTTCGGACCGATAATTCTCCGGCATGCTGAATACCACATCGAGTGTGATTTTTCCCGCACACCGCGCCTCCCGACTAGGAATGATTCCTCGGAAGGTCGTGCTGCTTTGCTCGATGCGGCTCCTGTCTATTTCCATTTTGTGAGTGTGTCCTCATAAATGAGGTTTAGTCCGCTGCCACCGTCCATGAGAACCTTGGTGAGCCGAAAGCTGTCCACGATTGGACTGAGGACCAAGGCGGCTGGTGCTCGGACTGTCCTGTATTTTGGTTTGTCACTGGCATTGAAAATTATAGTCGTGTCGTTCCAAGGGTTTATTGCAGAGATTTGGGAGACTTCGGCGAGTTCGCGGAGTGCCCTTTTGCGCCTATTGTTTGAGGCAAATGTCTCGAAGACCGTCAATACTTTGAGGTTGTCGTCTTCCGGGGGGTGTTGTTCTGGGGTATTCTTGGTGAGGATATCCTCGCCGCTCTTGGCCACTTGCCGAAGTATCCAACATGCTCTAAGGCTATGGGTTGGTATGTTATCCGGCGTTGTGTGTATTTTGCATGGCCCGTCGAGCCATCCTTCCAGAACGGTTCCGCGCCCCGTAGTGGGCTTGTATTTCTTTTCTATTTGGCCGGGTGTGCCACGAGGGTGCGCCCTTTTCGCCTGGACGAGGGGTTTAGCGGGGACCAATAATTCCCAACGAGCCGCCTGAGTTTTCTAGGCGCTTTCCATTGTGTTGTACTTCTATACGATAGTTGCCAAGTGAGCGAAGTGTAATATGCGATGGCGGTTGATGGCGTTGAGGATTCCTTTTTCCGTGCAATTGTTGCAGAACGCTGAGATCGCGTCTTCGCCGCGGCAATCTTTAATTTTGTCTTTGACGAGGAATCTAGCCCAGAAGTGGTGGACCGTTTCCTGAGGCTGTTGTTGTATGCTCCTGAGAGCGTTTATATTTGGGTGGGTGGTGGTTTTAAATCCAAACCCTGACCCAATTTTGGATCTGGAGTCTGAAGGTCTTCCGAACTTAACAGATCGGGCTCCGGGATATCCACTGATTTCTTAGGCCCGTCGCCCGATTCTATGTTCGGAGTGTAGGATGCATCTCCCCGCCGGTGGGTGTCCGGCTCTTTGAAATCGGAGATCCGGACATAGTCCGTCCTTAGTATGGAGGAAGAGTTGTCGTCTCGCTCTTCGACCACCGCTATCTGATGGGTGATCGGTGGAGATTTGATTTCTCTCTGATCGGGTTTAAGCCTGACTCGATCATAGTCTGTAGCGACCCCCAGAGCGGCGATGCGATCTAGGAGCTCGTTTGAAGACGAAAGCTCCGCTGGATCAATCTTCTTGGAGTGTTCGGAGTCGATATGAAGGGGATTTTTGATGACTCGAGAGGTCATTGTCGGCTTAACGGCCGACCGGGCGACCATGGTAAAGCTGCCCAGCCGGAGGGTTTGGCCTGGGGCCAGTGCTCCTCCAGAGGTGATATTGTCCTTGAGAACAAGGTGTGCTATCAATCCTGTCTTCGACGTCACAGTGGAACTCTCAATGAAAGCACCAATGTCGGTGTCAAAACCGGCGGATCTCGGGTAGGGGGTCCCGAACTGTGCGTCTAAGGTCGATGGTAACAGGAGACAGGGGACACAATGTTTACCCAGGTTCGGGCCCTCTCTATGGAGGTAATACCCTACTTCCTTCTTGATTGATCTTGATGAATATGAATATTACAAGAGTTGATCTACCATGAGATCGTAATGGCTAAAACCCTAGAAGTCTAGCATGTATGACTATATGTCCTTTCCGGACCTATCCCCCCGGTTTATATAGACACCGGAGGGATCTAGGGTTACATAAGGTTGGTTACAGAGAAAGAAATCTTCATATTCGATCGCCGATCTTGCCTTCCACGCCAAGGAGAGTCCCATCCGGACACGGGTAGAGTCTTCGGCCTTTGTATCTTAACAGCCCATCAGTCCGGCCCATGGCTAATAGGCCGGACGCTCGAGGACCCCTTAGTCCAGGACTCCCTCACCGTCCTCTTTCCAGCTTGGACAGCCAGTTGCCAGCTCCTCCGGGTCTAGCTCCGCCTGCCATGCTTTGGCCCAGCTCAAAGCAGTGATGGCGCCGGCTCGAGCTGCGGATCGCTTGATCTTTTCAATCCTCTTGGGCATGACAGATAACTTGTCCAATACATCCTTGATGAGTGAAGGTGGCTGCTTATTATGTGATATAACTGCTCAGGATCGTTGCATGCCTGTGTACAGCTGTTCCACCAGAGTATAAACCGCCTTCAGCTTCACCAACATGTCTTGGCCAAGGTTAGAGCTTCTGGGGCATGCATGCATAGCATATGATAAGTCGCCAGGCGAGTTAAAGAAAGTTACTGGTGCAAAAATTCAATGCAATAACACCTTACCAAATATGGCGGCTATCATTTGATTTACATGTCGCTTTAAACCGGATAACTCTTCAGTAACCGGTTTAAGGGCAGCTTCAGCATCTTCAGCTCTTTTCAGAAGAGCTGCTTTTTTAGTCTCCCGGCCGGCTCTCTGCGTGTCGAAGTCTGTCTTCAGTTTTTCAAATATTTCTAATGCAACTTTCAGTTCTGATTTGGCCTTTGATGTTTCTGATTGTTGTAAGGTGATGTTTTTCCGCAGATCGACCACCTGAGACTCCTTCATGCTTAGCTCAGCCTGCAAGGATAAATCAACCAGTACTCAGGAATCATGATAATCATTCTATTGAAGTCCCAAGCACATTACAAAGTATTCTACTTGGCACTTGGGGGCTAATGTAGGTCATTCTTTGTCAAAACGAATCCTTATTGACCTGGCTATATTTTTCAAATTAAGCTGGCTCATGGGGGCTACATATTCGGATTTTTTTACAAACATGATATTAAGTCCCGGCTTAACTATTCAGTTTAAGCCGGACCTTGGAGGCTACTTAAATGGATCTAATGCAGATAGAGTAAATTTGAAGGATCGCAAGAAGGCTGTCATTTAAGTCTACAACATTCTCAAATTCTTCTGTATCCTATAGACTTGGCGGCTGACACATATATTAATATGAGAAGGGTTCCAGTGTTTACCTCAAAGCGCTATTTCATCAGATTGACTAATCTGGCTTCCATGTCTCGACTGGTATGCAGGCGGCTTAAGTAGCCCGAATGAATCTTGCTGGCGCTGAAGCTGTCGTAGCTCTCCAAGTCCAATTTCCATTTGCCTATGCCAGCAGCTGAGAATTATTTCTTAGCACTGTGTTTTGATAACATGGTGGGGTTGCCTGGCTCTGTATAACCAGTCCCGGTGACCACAACATCTTCAGCCTCTTCTTCAGCAGGCTTGGTGGAACTTGGCGGTTTAGTACCGGGCGAATCAACACCCATTGGATCCACTGTGACCTCATGAGTCTCTGGTGGCAATTCATCAGCAGCAGCCTCCGGAGTTTGTTGAAAGGTTTCAGAGATGGTTGTATTCTCCGGCTCAGCAGCCTTGGGGTCTTCGACCGGTTTGTTTACCTTCAGCTTTTTGCTGGGCTTGGCTATGCACAGAAAATAAGACACAAGAAGAATGTGAAAGCAAAGAAATCTAATGTTCTCACCCAGGAGCGACTTTGAAGAGGGGAATCTGAGTCCCAGTCAAGTCGCCGGAAGAGGAGTGAGAGGTTCCCTGATAATTTGAGTCGGAAGGGTTAAGCGGTTGACGGGTAAGACCCGCCTTTGGAAAATATAAGGTTGAATTCGGTGGCACCTCATTTTGGTGTTTTTGGGGAACCGGTGTGTTGGGTAAGCCGGAGGAAAGATTTCCACAGCCACTGTTCCGGGTTGTGCGGCGAACTTCGTGCTGTTGTTTCTTCAAAATAAAGTTGGGATCCAAGTAAGCTAAAGGGTGAGAAAACCTTACTTTCTAGCTCACTTGTCGAACTTTCTGTCTTGGCAGAGGTTCTGAGTCGGAGGAAAGGATAGTTACCTCTTCACCATCTGCGTGGCTGGCCTACGCATCATCCTGATAGTAATTAGTGTCAATAAGATGTACAAAAACGGAGCCAAGGGAGTCAAGTTCTACCTCCGACTCGTCATCCAGAGTAAATGGGTCAATTGCATCTGCCTTCTTCTTGGTAGGCTTCTTGGGAGCCTTGCTCTTTGCCCTGACCTTCTTGGCTGGCTTATCCTGAAGTTTCTTGTTCTAGAAAGAGGAATTGGCCTGAAGAAAACATGTGATAATGAGGAGAAACCAATGTATGAATAATTGACAAAGTAGAAATAGCTTCAAGTAATTACAACAGGAGCCGGGTTAAGAGTGCAAAATGGATTCAGCCCCATCTTGCTACAAGTTTCCATGTTCTCTCCGAGCAACATTTTTTTCATCTTGTTGATTTCTCTATCATCCAGTCGGATGTTACAATGACGTTGTGGGTCTTTCACATCACCGGTGTATTCACACCCCGGTGTATTCACACATTAAGCCGGACCGGCGGCTCAAGGGCAAAATCCTCTAGGCGACCCAGTGCCGGACTAAATCAACTCCGGTTAAACCGTTGGCCATCAAGGCTCTGATCTTCGAAAAAGTGGGCATGTATTTAGCCCGTTCTTCAGTACTGGTCCGGCCTGGGAGTGGATGTCTTGAGCTAAGCCGACTGTCACGGAAACCCGGCAGAGGATTCTCATCGCTTGGAGATGTATCTTGACAATAAAACCAGGTTTGGTCCCAGTCTTTAGGATGACTAGGAAGTTGGGCCGAAGGGAAGGTGGCTTCTTTGCGCCTTTGAATGGAAATTCCTCCAAGTTCTAAGCTAGGCCCGTCTGTGAACTCAGTCTGGCGGTTCAAGTAATAGTGCTCTCTAAAAAGATCAACACTGGGATCCTCTTGAAGGTATACCTCACAGAAGACTTGGAAGTTGCAGCTGTTGGAAATAGAGTTTGGGCCAATGTCTTGGGGGTGGAGTTGGAAAAGGTGCAAGACGTCATGAAAGAATATTGAGCCGGGTGTAGAAAAGCCCTGGAGCATGTGATCAGCAAAAACCACGACCTCGCCTTCCTTTGGCTCAGGTCTGATCTCCGTCCCTGGAGCCCGCCAGTGGATAACATCCTTGGCTGCTAAGACGACCGTTTGAACGTATTCTTTCAAGGTTTCTTCAGTAATGATTGAGGCGGTCTAATTGCATGCAGTCATGGTCTTAGTCATCTTTTCAAAAGAAAAATCTGGAAAAGGAAATGTTGCCGGGTCAAGTTCATGATGTTAAGCTGTCTAGTGATCAGAAAGCAAGTGCACCATGCAAGGTTAATTAGTATGCAGAGAATACGTGCTATAATGGTTGGCATGATTAAACCGGCAAGACACCGCCGGGTTATACAGACACTAAGTATATACATGCGGTTTAAAGCGGGCTTAACGGTGTTTGGCGGGTTACGGCATATCATATAAGCCGCCTGTGTGGCTACAGTGCACAGGTATCTGTAGATCTATAAGTGAAATTTTGCTAAGCACTGAACAAACAAGTTCCATAGATAAGTTCTACGATTTTAGATCTACTGCAGTTCAAAAAATAGAAGCAAATTGCTAAGCCTAACGCACAGCGGATTAACTACTGCATTAAAGTTTAAATCTAGAACAGATGGGAGGCATCTACGGATACATATGGGTATTGCAAACAAGAATCACGTAGTTCCGGTGCTATTGAGAGATTGGATAAGGCATGAACAGGAGTATTGCGAAGAATTCCAAGGAATGCCCGATGAACACAGATGAACTTGGCAAACCCTAATGCAGATTTATAATGGAAGGGGGATGCGTACCTGACGATGAAGATGGAGAGCGGATGTGCGCCGCGTTTCTCTGGTCCATTTAGGTCGATTCAGCGGCCGGAGCTGACGTCGCTGGAGGAAGACGGCGGCGGCGGAGCTCGGGTTGCAGTGGCATCGCGAGGAAGGAGATGAAGAAGAGGAGCAGGGGTAAAGAGTAAAAAGGAGGCAAAAATGATTACGCTGGCAAAGCAGGCGCCTCGATTTTCTGGAGGTCCATTAAGATAAAGATCCGTTGAGGTATCCTGGGCCTTGTGCGGAGTTAATGCGCATGATGTCATGGCGGGTTACAATGGTTCTGCTATGTGACGTCATGGCGGGTTACAACGGGTTGGTAAGGAATTGATAATGGAAAATTCTGCTAAGTCAAGAAGTGGAGATTCATGTGAACAAGTTCAAATCAACCTAGGGCCTAATGTTGGGGATATAACTCCGAGGTATGACCCGTCTAGGAGGGGCCGGGTCACACCGTTGGCGGCTTAAGGTGAGAAGGCCCAAGCCGTCTGAAGGCCCAAGACCCGGAGGTGACTTAAGGCCCGAAGGTGTGAACCACCATATGATAACTTGTTCTATAAGGAAGGTTTAGTTAGAAACCAAGCCGGTCAGGTTTGTGTGAGCTGGCCGGGACTCTGTAAGCCGCCGGGCATCAACCTGTATATAAAGGGGTGACCCGGTGGCAGCTTAACTCAAGAAACAACCAATCGATAACTAGGTCAAGCGTATTCGCTCACTTGTACTCGAAACTCAAGTAATACAACTAGAAGCAGGAAGTAGGCTTTTACCTTGTTGAGAGGGGCCAAACCTGGGTAAACTCCTTGTGTCCTTTGTCCCTTTCAACCCCTTTGAGCTAACCTAGTTGCGATGGCTCCACACCTAAGTCCTTTCACTAGGGCATCTGCCGTGACAAATCCACGACAGTGACAAAGTGGAATTCATGCAGGATTTGGTGGACATTCGGGACCTGCACGTTGGGCCGTGGCTTGTGGTGGGGGACTTCAACCTCCTCGCCAAATAGGAGGACAAGAGTAACGCCTTGGTCAATAGGAGGACGTTAGCGAGGTTCCGGCCCAAGTTGAACCATCTGGAGTTGAAAGAGCTATACCTCAATGGGAGACGATACACGTGGTCCAATGAAAGGTGGAATGCAACTCTGGAAAAGATTGATCATGTCTTTGTTTCTAACGAGTGGGACAAGGCTTACCCCTCCTGCTTCCTCTTGGCTCTTGGCACTGTGGTCACGGACCACTGCCCGTTGATGCTCGACTTGAATGTGGATATTAGTACGAGGAAACGTTTCAAGTTTGAAGCATTTTGGTGCAAAGCCGATGGGTTTTATGGACGTTGTCCAAATGGCGTGGATGTCGATGCCGGCAGCCTCCAATGCATATCTCACCCTACACAACAAACTTAGAGCCACGGCTATTAGCCTCCAAAGGTGGAGTGATTGTTGGATTGGTAACGTGAAAGTGCAAATTACTATTGCTATGGAGGTGATAAGCAACTTGATACCGCTATGGACTCGAGGGAGCTCTCTGATGTGAAAAGGGGCTTGCGGAGGTGTTTGAAGAAAAAGCTACTAGGGTTGTGCTCTGTTGATAGAACAATTGCGAGGCAACGATCCCGGCTCTTGCTATTGTAGGAAGGAGATGGAAACACAAGACTTTTTCACAAGCACGCAAGCCACAGGCAGAGAAAGAACATTATTAGGGCAGTACGGCATAATGGGCAACTTTACTCAGGCGAGGAGGAGGTGGCTTCGGCTGTTGACGCATATTATGGGGCGGCTTTTGGTACTGTGGAATCGCGTGAGCACACCTTCAACTTAGCTGCCCTGGATCTGCCAAACCTTAACCTCTCGCACCTGGAGCAGCCGTTCACAGTGGATGAAGTGGAGAGTGTGATCAAATCCATGCCTCCGGACAAGGCTCCGGGACCGGACGGATTCACAGGCAGGTTCTATGCAACCTATTGGCACATCATCAAGGATGATTTCATGGCAGCCATGTGCTGCTTCTACAATGGCGACATGAGGGGTATGGCAGTCATCAACAAGTCTCTCGTTACTCTCCTGCCGAAGAAGGAGGGGCCCTTGGATGTGGGGGACTTCCGGCCCATAAATCTCATGCATGGGGCAATCAAAATCTTCGAGAAAGTTCTCGCGTGCAAGCTTGTGGTGGACCTACCTAGGCTTGTAGGTAATCATCAGAGTGCCTTTGTGAAGGGTAGATCACTGCATGATAATTTCATGTTGGTCCAATGCACGGTGCGACGCCTTAACGCCCTGAGGAACCCTTCGGTCCTACTTAAGCTCAATATTTCGAAAGCTTTTGACTCGATGAGGTGGCCTTTCCTCCTGGAGATACTGCAACACTTGGGCTTCGGGCCACGGTGGAGATCATGGACTTGCGACTTCGTCTACCAAGGTTATGAGCCCGACAACACAATCCTCAACTACAAGGGTCTACGCCAAGGTGACCCCATCTCGCCAATGTTGTTCATACTGACTATGGAGCCACTATAGCGATTGTTTGAGTTTGCCGCGAGTAGAGGACTACTTTCACGCTTGGTGCAGGTGGGCCTAAGGTAGAGACTTTCCATCTTTGGGATGATGTGGCATTGTTTGTGAAGCCTATTCCGATGGATCTTGCAGTTTGCTGGTGCATCTTTCAGCTGTTTGGGGAAGCGTTAGGCCTCAGAATCAACATGAACAAGTCGGCTGCCTTGCCGGTCTGATGTATGGAAGAAGAAATCAACTTGGTATGCACACAGCTTGGATGCCCCTTGGGTTCGTTCCCTATTAAGTACCTTGGCCTGCCATTGTCTTTGCGAAAGCAAACCGCGCCTCAACTGCAATATCTTGTGGATCAAATGGAGAATAAGTTGCCCAAGTGGGGGGCCGCCCTAATGCCGAAGAGTGGAAGGCTGACCTTGGTGCAGTCCGTCCTATGTGCCATGCCAATACATGCAATGATGGCGTTGGACTTGCCCATCAAAACGATCACAGCTATGAACAAGATATGTAGAGGATTCTTGTGGTGTAGAAGGATGGAAGCTAATTGTGGAAACTGTGTTGTGGCATGGGAAACAGTTTGTGCACCTAAGTGGGCAGGTGGTTTAGGATTGCCTAACTTGCGTCGGATGAACGTGGCCATGCAGTCTAGATGGCCCTGGCTTAAAAGAACAGATACGACTAGGCCTTGGAATGAGTTCAACATCAAAGTGCCAAAGGATTCCATCCTCATCTTTCAGGCAGCCACAAGGAGCATTACACATGATGGGCTCACGACACTCTTGTGGGAGGACCGTTGGCTACGTGGGCAGAGGATATAGGAGGTTGCCCCCTTGATCTATAGCATGATACCACAAAGGACTAGAACTACCATGATGGTCGGGCAGGCCACCGAGGATGGAGCTTGGGCCCGGGATGTGGTCCGAATCTGGGACTGGAAGCACTGCAACAATTCTTGTTGCTTTGGCAGAACGTGATCACTTGGGAAGCTACGGAGAACATGCATGATACAATTTCATGCTCCTTGAAGACCAACGGTCAGTTCTTGCTTCGCTCCGCATATGCGGCCAAGTTCTGGGCGAGAAGTGGCACCCACGGCGGATCTAACTTGGAAATCACGTGCGCCATCACAATGCAAGTTCTTTGGTTGGCTTTCCCTACAAGATAGATGCTGGACGTCAGATCACTTAGCATGGCAAGGGCTACCACACCAGGACGTGTGTCCTTTTTGTGATCAGGAGCAGGAAACAATCAACCATCTACTACTCACGTGCGTCTTTGCCAAGACGGTATGGACTGTGATATGCGAGGCCCTGGGGAGGCTGGACTGGGTGCCGACACAATAGGACATCCTTGCACCTTGGTTAAGCAGCAAACGAGGACTGAACAACATGAGCATGAAGGATCTGTGTACCATCCTTGGACTAACAATGTGGGAACTATGGAAGCACGGGAATGCCATTGTCTTTCACGGCGCCCAACCCTCCTGTGAGGTGTTGCTACGTAAAATTAGGCTTGAGGGCGTAGTGTGGTTATCGGCAGGCCTACTAAAAGGGGATGTTAACCCCTTCTTTAGTCAAGTAGCGAGGTGGGATAGGCGTGAGGAGTAGAG
The DNA here is from genome assembly GCF_002575655.3 of Aegilops tauschii subsp. strangulata. Lineage (NCBI taxonomy): Eukaryota > Viridiplantae > Streptophyta > Magnoliopsida > Poales > Poaceae > Aegilops > Aegilops tauschii. Next base: position 333,835,542 of record NC_053038.3, read on the forward strand.
TGGCTTAATCATTTGTAACTATGGCGGAGGCATTCTTTTGCCCTTCTTCTTTAATATATGATATGCACACTCGTGCATATTTGATAAAAAAAGAACCTGTCAGGGTGACTGCATCAGTCATACCTGATGAAACAGCTCCACCCAGTTCCTCAGCAGCAGCTCCATCGACGACTTAATCTTTGAATCTTATCACCCTTCTTTCTGCATCAGAAGCGAAGAAGACGAAAGCTGTTGAGCGAGAAGCTAAGAAGAGAAAGGCATCGACTCCAACGATGCCTGAATCACTAAAGAAATTGAAGACGACAACATTGTCTTCAATCGTCATTCCTATTGAAGCGAGTCCAATCTCATCAGGACCCCCTGCTCGTAACCTTGAGAATCTTCAAATGGTTTCATATGGGGTGGATTATGAAATCCCTCAGGCTGATGAAGAGGAAGAAGAAGATACCCATTCAGCTGCTACTACAGAGCAAATGGATGAAGAAATTGAGGCTGACACTGATGTTTCTGCGCCTCAAGATACTATTCAAACCCCTCAGCGCGCAACGTAGATTGAAGAAAATGAGGCGGAAAGGATATCGATGGTGAAACAACTCCTCCACTCCATGATGAATATTGGGAAGCAACTCATGCAAATTCGCCCCTCACCACTCCCGTCACGACAGAGCCTCAGTCGCCTCAACACACTAAAGAAATTCCATATGGCTCTGAAGAACAACAACCCATGCTCCAAAGCATCCCTGAAGAAGTTCCATCTGCAGAAGCTGATGAAAATATTAATGATGAACTGGATGTTGACGTCATCAATGCATCCCCTCCTCATGCAGACTTAATCCCCTCAGCCGACACTGACAGAGTACCAACTGCTACCACTGAGGAAGTTGCTCGTGCTATGGCCGTCACTGATCCAAATGACTCAACTGGGTCTCCACGACCAATCCTTGATGTTAGAAAGAAACAGCAAAATCTTCAACCTGTCCCAGTGATGCCCAAGTTTGGGAAAGGTCTCAAGCGGCCAAAATTTGACAGCGCCAAATTCTTCAAAGAAAAGAATTTCTTCATTGGCGAGTCACCCTATGACTCGGCCAAGCTAAGGCGTTTGAGATTCTGGACAAGGACGCAGATGAACTTCTATGCTTCAGTGTTGTTTGACAAGAAGAAAGTGTTCCCGCATCGTCATATTCCTCACGTGGATATGGAATCCATTCCTTGCTTTCAGCCAGTTTTGGTTGTCATACATGATGCTGGATTGCTAAACTTCTGCACAGATATATGCAACTAGAATGAAGAACTTACTCTTCAATTTTATGATACTGTGCACTTCTCGGGCAATGTTGAAGGTACTACTACCTTGGCTATGGACTGGATGAGTGAAGACACTCACTACAAAGCACCTATTGATGAATTGCTTCGTGCTCTTCCAGTGGATCCACCCCAAGAAGGAGCTAGAAGAATATATGAAGAAACTGAGCTGCCAAACCATTTGATGCAAGTTGATGAAGCCTATGGCTGACAACAGTGCTCCAAGGACAACCTTCCTAGTGAAGGATTTGTTATATGTGCCTAAAACAGTGTATCACATTCTGGCTAAAACCCTCAGTCCGATCAAAGGCCACAATTCAGACACTGAAGAAGTTGTGGGAGTCTGATTGCGGCTTGAAGCTACGTCGGTATTTCCCCAAAGAGGAAGGGATGATACAGCACAGCAGCGGTAGGTATTTCCCTCAGTGATGAAACCAAGGTTATCGAACCAGTAGGAGAACCAAGCAACACAACGTAAACATCCCCTGCACACAAATAACAACCACTGGCAACCCGACGTGTTAAAGGGGTTGTCAATCCCTTTCGGGTAACAGCGCCAGAAATTGGCAAGACGGACGTAAATAAATTATAGTAGATTGATAGATCGAACGCCAAATAAAATAAATAAGAATAAAACGCAACAAGGTATTTTTGTATTTTTGGTTTAATAGATCTGAAAATAAAAGCAAAGGAAAATAGATCGCAAAGGAAAATAATATGAGAAAGAGACCCGAGGGTCGTAGATTTCACTAGTGGCTTCTCTCAAGAAAAATAGCAAATGGTGGGTAAACAAATTATTGTTGGGCAATTGATAGAACTTCAAACAATCATGACGATATCCAGGCAATGATCATTATATAGCCATCACGTCCGAGATTAGTAGACCGACTCCTGCCTGCATCTACTACTATTACTCCACACATCGACCGCTATCCAGCATGCATCTAGTGTATTAAGTTGATGGAGAAACGGAGTAATGCAATAAGAACGTTGACATGTTGTAGACAAGATCTATCTATGTAGAGATAGACCCCATCGATTTATCCTTAGTAGCAACGATACATACGTGTCCGTTCCCCTTCAGTCACTAGGATCAAGCACCGTAAGATCGAACCCACTACAAAGCACCTCTTCCCATTGCAAGATAAATAGATCAAGTTGGCCAAACAAAACCCAAATATCAGAGAAGAAATACGAGGCTATAAGCAATCATGCATATAAGAGATCAAGGAAACTCAAATAACTTTCATGGATATAAAAAGATAGATCTGATGATAAACTCAAAGTTCATCAGATCCCAACAAACACACCGCAAAAAGAGTTACATCATAGGGATCTCCAAGAGACCATTGTATTGAGAATCCGTCAAGAGAGAGGAAGCCATCTAGCTACTAACTACGGACCCGAAGGTCTACAAAGAACTACTCACGCATCATCAGAGAGGCACCAATGGAAGTGGTGAACCCCTCCGTGATGGTGTCTAGATTGGATCTGGTGGTTCTGGACTCTACGGCGGCTGGAATTGATTTTCGTTGACTCCCCTAGGGTTTCTGGAATATTGGGGTATTTATAGAGCAAAGAGGCGGTCCGTGGGGCACCCAAGGTGGGAACAACCCACCAGGGCGCGCCTGGGCCTCCTGGCGCGCCCTGGTGGGTTCTGCTCCCCTCGGAGCACCCCCCAGGCGCTGGCTTGGCCCATTGGGTGTCTTCTGGTCCATAAAAAATCTCTGTAAAGTTTCGTTGCATTTGGACTCCGTTTGGTATTGATTTCCTGCGATGTAAAAAACATGCAGAAAACAACAACTGGCACTTGGCACCATGTCAATAGGTTAGTACCAAAAAATGATATAAAATGACTATAAAATGATTATAAAACATCCAAGATTGATAATATAACAGCATGGAACAATCAAAAATTATAGATACGCTGGAGACGTATCAGCATCCCCAAGCTTAACTCCTGCTCGTCCTCGAGTAGGTCAGTGATAAAAACAGAATTTTTGATGTGGAATGCTGCCTAACATGTCATATCATATTTCTTTCTTTATAGCATGGACATTTGAAATTTTATGTGATTCAAAGCAATAGTCTGGTTTTGACATGATAACTTAAATACTCAAGCATATTAACAAGCAACCATGTCTTTCAAAGTATCAACGCCAAAATAAGCTATCCCTAGCCCATCATGCTCGATCATTGATCCATTCATGAAACACACTCGCATATTAGCTGCACCCAATACTCAAGTACGATCATATTGCCTCCTAGTTGGTGCTTTTACAAGAGAAGATGGAGACTCAAATTCAAAATAAAAATTGCATAAAGTAAAATAAAGGCCCTTCGCAGAGGGAAGTAGGGATTTGTAGAGGTGCCAGAGCTCAAAGCAAAACTTAGAGATAAAAACATTTTAGGAGGTGTGTCTTTCCCACCAACGAAAACGACTTTGAGTTCCCAACACTTTCCATGCTAGATATATCATAGGCGGTTCCCAAACAGAAAATAAAGTTTATTCCTTTTTCCACCATACTTTCACTTTCCATGGCTAACTGTATCCACGGGTGCCTTCCGTACCAACACTTTCCAAGGAATTTATTATTTGACAACATAAAGTAAATTCATTTTTCAATTCGGGACTGGGTATCCCTAATACCTTTTCCTTATTCTTGTGCAATGACAAGTGAATAAACACTCATCGTGAGAATAACACATCTAGCATGGAAAATATTAGCCACCCCTCACCGCTCCACGAGCGGTACGAACACACAAAAGAGAAGTTCATTTTGAAAATTGGAGATGGCACATACAAATTTGCTTAGAACGGCAAAAGAATACCGCATATAGGTAGATATAGTGGACTCATGTGGAAAAACTAGTTTAAAGGTTTTTTGGATGCACAAGTAGAGATCATACTTAGTGCAAAATGAGGGCTAGCAAAAGATGGAGAAGCGACCAACCAAGAAACAAATAATCTCATAAGCAAGCATTAAGCATAATTAACACCGAATAATGCACCACAAGTAGGATATAATTTAATTGCATAATTATTGACTTTCGTGCTTGCATAGGGAATCACAAACCTTAACACCAATATTCTTACTAAAGCATAATTACTCATCAAGATGACTCACATATCACATCATCATATCTCAAAACTATTACTAAGAATCAAGTTTATTTTGCCCAATGATCTTCATGAAAGTTTTTATTATATCCTTCTTGGATATCTATCACTTTGGAACTAATTTTCATGTGTTGCTTTTGATAAGCTCAAACAAATATAAGTGAAGATCATGAGCATAAAAAAATTCTTTCTCTCAAATTAATTTAAGTGAAGCAAGAGAGAATTTCTTGAAAATTTTACTAACTCTCAAATTGATCTAAGTGAAGCAAGATAGCATTCCTTCAAAAAGACTAAAGCACACCGTGCTCAAAAAGATATAAGTGAAGAACTAGAGCAAGTCCATAACTCATAAAAATTTAAGTGAAGCATAGAGAGCAATTCTAACAAGTCATAGCATAATTTTGGCTCTCTCAAATAGGTGTGTCCAGCAAGGATTCAAGACTTAAAACAAAAAATAAAACAAGCAAAGACTCATATCAAACAAGACGCTCCAAGCAAAACACATAGTATGTGACGAATAAAAATATAGCTTCGAGTAAAATACCGATAGTCGTTAGAAGAAAGAGGGGATGCCACTCGGGGCATCCCCAAGCTTAGTTGCTTGCTCTCTTTTGGATAATAGCTTGGGATGCTGGGGCATCCCCAAGCTTAGGCTCTTCTTACTCCTTATTCCTTCATCCATCGTAAGATAACCCAAAACTTGAAAACTTCAATCACACAAAACTCAACAAAACCTTCGTGAGATCCGTTAGTATAAGAAAGCAAATCACTACTATAAGTACTGTTGCAACCTATTCATATTTTGTTCTTGCATTATATCTACTGTATTCCAACTTTTCTTTGGCAAAAACTCATCAAAGAAAACCATAGAGCCATCAAAACAAGCACACAAGGCAAAGAAAACAAAATCTGTCAAAAAACAAAACAGTCTGTAGCAATCTGGATATTTCGAATACTTCTGAAAATCCAAAAATTCTAAAAAATTAGGACGACCTGAGCAATTTGTATATTAATCTTCTGCAGAAAGACTTGGTATTTTATCATGCTCTGGTTAAAAATAAGAATTTTTTTGTGAGCCCAAAAGTTTCTGTTTT